>NC_050577.1:285323252-285959098 GCF_011100635.1 Trichosurus vulpecula
GGTGGAGAGAAAGAAAAATAAATGCTTGTTAATTGAAAAGAAATTAAAAACAACAAAGCTCCCAGTCTGAAGAATTTTGTTTCAGAATTCTGAAATCCCTTTATCTGACCATCATCTCTTGGCTTTCCAACTCCCTCTGCTTTCCCATACCAAACCTTACTCTTGGATCATACCATGACCTCTAAGCCTTGATTCCTCTCTTCTCTCCCCCGTAGTAGCCACTCTCTCCTCTAGTCTCCATTCTTGGCCCTTTGTCAAACTAATTCAACTCCAAGCTATTCTCCCGAGTCCTTGGCCACCTTCTCATATCTCCGATTGTGCCTGGCCAAACCTCAGCCTCGGGTCACTCCCACCATCTGCTTCCTTCACTCCTACACACAAGCTACTGAGGAAGGTGGAGAAAATCACGCAACTATTTCCACTACAAAATTATGTTATACAATTCAACTTGACCTTCACTGTTGCTAGATAATCCCACTGTTTCTCCCTTATCAATTTACTCTCCCATTCTTCCATTTCTCATCCCTCAAACTTTCCATGGCTCCCACACCCACCCTTTCAGTTGAGAAATTTGTCTCATATTTTGCAGGAAAAAAAAAAATGCCATTTTAAGTGAACTCCCTTTTCTTCCCTCTTCCTCATCGACCTCAGATATATTCTGACGCTTTCTCCTCCTTCACACCTATTTCACCTGATGCAGCATCTTTACTCCTTACCAAGGCTAACCCCTCTACCTGAACAAGTAATCCCATTGTGTCCCATCTCCTCCAACAGATTGCCCTCTCTTGTCATCCCTGATCTATCACTGATTTTCAATCTTGCTCTGCCTCCTGGCTCATTTCCTACTGCCTACAAATGCGACCATGTCTCCAACATCCTCTAAAAACCTTCACTTGATCCTTCCATCCCCATTAACTATCCGTCCTCCTTATCCCTTCTGCCCTTTGTGGCTAAATGCTTTGAGAGGGCAGTCTACAAAAGGCTGCTTCTCCCCCCACTTTCTTTTTAGCCCCCTACCATCTGGCTTCCTACCTCATCATTCCATCGAAACCACTGTCTCCAGCATTTCCAATGGCCTCTTAACTGCCAAATCCAAAGGACTTTTCTCAAGCTTCATTTTTCCTGATCTCTCTGTAGCCTTTGACACTATCGATCACTCCCTTCTCCTTGATACTTTCTTCTTCCCAGGTTTTCAGGCATTCTCTCTGGGTTCTCTTCCTACCTATCAATCAGCCTTACTTTGCCGATCCTCATCAAGGTCCCAGCCACAATAGGTATCCTACAGCATTCTCCACTAAGTATTCTTCTATACTTCTATTTACTGTATTTCTCCTATACTACATCAACTCCCATGGATTTAATTATCATCTCCATGTTGGTGATTCTCAAATCTATTTTTTCTGTCCTAACCTCTCTGCTGAGGTCCAGTCTCTATCTCTGTTTGCCTTTCAGACATTTCAAACTTGATGTCCAGTAGACATCTTTAACTCAACATGTTCAAAACCAAACTTTACCCCTAAACCCTCCCCAACCCCCCATTTTCCCTATTGTTGTTTGTCCTTCGTTCTTGAAGGGGACCATGACATCAGGAAGGTGATGCCATGACTTGCACATGAATTGGATATAAATGAGGGAGGATTGTGCAAAGTTACCAGCTTCACTTTCTCCTCCGGAGCCATCTGGGTCCAGTGGCAAGATATAGATGAGGATGACTGGAGATGGTCCCCACCTTCCCTATTACTGTAGAGAGCAATACCATTCTCCTAGTCCCTCAGGCTTGTAATCTAGCAGACATCCTGGGCTCCTCACTATCTCTCACTCCCCATATGCAAGCTGTTGCCAAAGCCTGTCCATTTGACGTTTGCGACATCTCTTGAAAAGCCTTCCACTCTTTTTGGACACAGCCACCATTGCAGTACAAGTGCTCATCTCCTCATACCTGGACTATTGCAGGGCCTCTTGGTGGGTTTGCCTGACTCAAATCTCTCCCTGCTCCAATTCATCCTTCACTCAGCTGCCAAAGTGATTTTTCCTAACTCATCACCCTCCTACTCAATAAACTCCAGTGGCTTTCATGCTCCAGCATCAAATACAAAATCATCTATTTGGCATTCAAAACCCTTCATAAGCCCTCTCTTACCTTTCCAATCTTCTCACATCTTTACTCTCTGACACATACTCCTCAGTCCTCCTACCACTCTCTCTAAACAAGACACTCTATCTCTCAGCTCTGGGCATTCTCTCTGGCTGTCCCCCATGCCTGGATGCTCTCTTTCCTCCTCTCTGACTACTAGCTTCCATGGCTTCCTGTGGGTCCCAACTAGAATCTCATCTTCTGCAGGAAGCCTTCCCCAGTCCCGCTTCACTCCAATACCTTCCCTCATTTCATTATTTTCTATTTATTCTGTATATAGCTTGTTCTTTGCTTTGTGTATATGTGTTTGCTTGTTGTCTCCCCCATTCCATTGGGAGCTCCTTGGGTAAGCTTCTTGAGGGCAGGGACTGTCTTTTACCTCCTTTTGTATCCCCAGCACTTATCACAGCATCGGCCACATGATAGACACATAATAGGGGCTTATGGATCAGTTGACTGAGCTTCACCCTAACTTACCCAGTTTCTAATAACATTTAAATGAATGAGTGGGAGGGACAGGAGGGTGTGATCTAACACTTTCCTACTTCCTAGCTCCTTTAGAAGATAACAGGGGTCTAATTCTTCAGTTGTTTTATCTCCAATCACTTAAATAACACTGAGGATAGGACTGTGAGGCTTGGGATGCTTTCATCGCTAACCTTATCTACCTCTGACTTCTCTGTGCCTCAAATTTTCCTGGAGCACAAGCAATTGAGTGCCCAAAGTATGCCAAGCCCTGTGTTGCTAGGTGCTAAGAACACAAAAGAAACAAAAACTGGACCCTGCCTTCTCGACACTTCCTGGGAAACAACACGTCCACACGTTAGGGAACATGTACCATGTAAATACAAGAATTTGGGGTTTTGGTGGTGAAGAGAAATAATAACAGCTGGGAGGAAATTAGGAAAGGTCTCATATAGAAAGAAGTTGGCTCTGGGGCCGAGCATTAGAGGAAGCAGCAGAGTTCAAGAGACAGAGAGAGGGATGAACCCTGGAGGAATGATGGGAGAGAGAGGAGGCTGTTGGGGGAGACTGTGAGGGATAGGAGGAAGGAGGGTTATCTCTTCATTTAGAGACTGAAGTGAGAGAGGAGAGGATGGAGGGTGAAATCAAGAGCTTTTGAAATGTAGAAAGGGGAGAAAAGAGAATTGGTGTCAAATGGCCTGTTTTCACAGTATAAAGTAAGAGGCAAGGCTTCTGAGAGGGAAAGGCAAGGGAAGATTCAGAATTACCCTTGTGGGGAATTCAGTGAAGAATTAATTAGAGGAGATTTATCTGGTTTATAGCCTTGTTTGGACATAGTCATTTGCATGTTGTCTCCCTCCTTAAATTGTACAAGGGCATGGACTGTTTCTGCCTTTCTTTGTATCCAAGTATTTAGCACATTAGGAGGTACTTAATAAATGCTGATTGATTGATTGCCACTCTACTGGATTCCAAGTCCAGTCTTCTGTCTCATACACCACACAGCCCCCAGGCTCAAAGCATCCAGTTCCTTCAACTGTTTTGGGACCACCTCTGAGATCATCTCCAGTTTTCCCTGTCTATAGCTTGTTTGTACATAGTTGTTTGCATGTTTTCTCCCCATTAGATTGTAAGCTCCTTGAGGGCAGGGTCTGTCTTTTACCTCTTTTTGTATCCCCAGTGCTTAGCGCAGTGCCTAGCACATAGTAGGTGCTTGATAAATGTTGACCGACCAACTGATTTGAAGAGCAAAAGGATTGCCCTGTAATATCAAGGGGTCCAGTTGGGATCAGAAGACAGTGGCCACAGCCTGGTTTTCTTTGGCTCTATCTAGCAGCTTCTCAGGATTAGGGGAGGTATCTGGTATGGGGAGGAACCTGGGGCTGGGATCTGAGCAAGGCATTGGAGGACAAGGAGGCAAGTTACTCAAGAGTAGAGGGGAACATCAAGTTGAACTAGTTAACTACAACATCAAGATTGCCTTCTCCAAAGTAAAGATTGAAGGACTAAACCTGTCAAGGTTAATTAGCCCCCACCTCCTTTTCCTTTCTCTCTCCCCTCCCTGCCTCTTGTACAATGTCTTTAGGAACAGAGGATCTTTATACTCCTAGCCTTTACTATGTTGCCTTGCTCATTTCAGGGCTGGGGGTGTCATTCAGGCAGGGGGTGTCTAGATTTGTGATTTCACTGTTGAGGAAATGCACAGTCATTGAGGAAACTCCTGCCAATGCAGAATAACAATGGAATCTTCAGTTTAGTTGCCAGGGCACTCTTAGAAGTTGAATGATTGACCCAAGGTCACCCAGCCAGTATAAGAGGTGACACTTGAATTCAGGTCACCCTGACTCAGATGCTCTCCATTTACTATACCAACCTTTTGTCTTATCTCATTAAATGTCTGTTGTACTGAACTGCCTAGGAAGGACATTTAAATGTATAATAAATGCTTTTGCCTAGAGAGATTGGCAAATCAGATTTCATATGGGCATGGTCCCAGGAGCATATCCTAATTTTATTAACATGGAAGTTATAATTAACAATATTTACAGGGAAATCACAGAAGTGTAAAGGCTTATCTTAAAAAAACAGGGGATGTAGCCAAGTAGCAACAATAAAACAACCTGCATGTAGCTATTTCTACTGTTACAAGACTAGAACACAATGGTCTCTGAAGAATTGAAAATAAGTTTCACACAAGCACATCAGAAATATGAACAGGCTGCTCCGTAGAGCAAATAAAAAATGTCAAAAAAGGAAGTGGAGTAAAGGAAGTTACTAAGGAAGCATACAAATGAAAGGGAGATAGGTGGGAGGTAGGGGGACAAATTGCAGGGTGGGGGGGGGCGACCTTCTTGTCCCACTGGCGTCTTGCAATGTCAAGTGAAAGCAAAGGAGGTCTCCAGGGTGATCCTCTCAGGATGTGGAAGGAAGACGGAAAAATGTCAGATAGGATGGGGAGGCAAGTTTGCGTAATTGGAGGGGACATCCAAACTGATGAGAACTCAGAGACATTGGGATTTGTCATATTCTCAGTGCCTGGCAGATAAATCAGTGATATATAAATGTTTACTGATTGGTTGATTTGGCAGTTGAAGCCTTTCAATATTAGGTTTTGTGCTATCATCCTCTTGAATACTATACCTTCTGGACTAACTGGTCTACTTTCTGCCTCATATACAATACATCATTTCCTGCCTCCTTGCCTTTGAACTAGGTGGTCCCCCATGCCTAGAAGGCACTCTCTCACCTCATAGAACGCAAAAGATCAAAGATTCAGAGCCGGATGGAACTTTGGAGAACATCACCTCCAGCCCCTTTATTTTACAGAGGAACAAACTAAGATTCACTTAGTGAAAATGGGAAAATAGAGTGGTATTTCCAAAATTCAAGGTATTACTATTATTATTTTCCATAATGACCAAAAAGCAACTGGTGGTAAGGATCTGGAGGGAGGGAGGGAGGGAGGGAAAGAGAGAGAGAGAGAGAGAGAGAGAGAGAGAGAGAGAGAGAGAGAGAGAGGAGGAGGAGGAGAGAGAGGGGGAGAGAGAGAGGAGGAGGAGAGAGAGGGGGAGAGAGAGAGAAGAGAAGAGAAGAGAAGAGAAGAGAAGAGAAGAGAAGAGAAGAGAAGAGAAGAGAAGAGAAGAGAAGAGAAGGGGGGAGAGGGAGAGTTTGATTTTCATTCTGAAATAGGATAACTACAGATGTGCCAACTTGTCATGATTCTAGTAGAAGCATAGCACTGCACCCCTCCTAACCAGAAACTCCACAGAAGATGACGTCCTGGCTTTGTGCTGGACCATTTATTTGTGATAATCCCATAGTCCTTCGAGGTTTCTGTGAAGCTCTGGTGTTTTCCCTTTTGCGAAGGAAACCTGGAGGTGGGCAAAGGGTCAAAGTGAGGGAATCCCGGCATGAGGAATGGAAGAAGCAGGCAGGGCAATATTGGGAAAGGACAGACGTGAAGAGGATGAAGACGGCTAGTAAAAAGGTTCATACTTGATATAGAAAGTAAGTAAAAGAGGACATCCAGAGCTATGGGGCCGAGGCTGGGGGAACCAGGTCAAATCATAGCTTTGCTATTGGTGAACCACTGGGCATCACTTCTGTATTCTGTGCCTCAGTTTCCCTATCTGCATAGATGCCCTCCGAGGTGCCCTGCGGCGGCGCTCTAGGTACACGATTTTAGGCCATTTAATCGCCCTGTGCCTCAGCTTCTCCGTCTGTAAAATGACGGGATTTCACTAGATGACTGAGGTCCCCTGCAGCGCTAGCTCTAGAAGGGGCGTGAGCTACAGGAACAAGTTCTGCTCTCCCTCCTCCTCCCTCCCTGACCCGCCCCTCTGCTCCTCCCCTCTCCCGCCCCTCCCAGGGAAGGAAGGCCCCGCCCCGTTCGCGCGCTTCCGCCCGCCCACGTGACGTCTCTCCCGCGGCCCCGCCCCTCTCCCGCGCGGTCATGGCGGCGCCCAGAACCGGGGCGCGCACGTGAGCGAGGACCCCCCCCCCCAACCCCGTGGCGCCAGGGTCTGGGTCATTGCCCCCGCCCTTCCTGCTCACTCGCCCCTCTGCCTGCAGCTCGGCTCCCGGGCCCGCTAACCCTCCCAGCAGCCGCAGCCATGAAGCCGAAACCCTTTGCCCACAAGACGGAGAACACGTACCGGGTAAGCGCTGGGCCTTGGCCAGCCCGGGCCGGGGGCGCGATCCGGACCAGGCCGGGGGCGCCCCCGAGGCCTCGGTCGGGCTCCGGCAGCAGCCGGGCCCGGGCAGGGGGCGGGAACAGGCGCAGGGCTTCAGTTTACTTCTTCGTGAAACGAGGGAGGGTCGGAGGAGCGTCGCCCCCTAAGGAGTCCCTGGCGGCCCCGGGGCTTGGGCCTGCGTGCCCTGGTTCTTGCGCGCGGCGCCTCGGCGCGTTCCCCAGCCTCAGTTTCCCCCCGAAAACCAGAGACCCGCAGCCCCCGCTGGGGGAGGGGCGGGTCCTGCTCTTTCCCAGAATCTCTTAATTAACCGATCCACCGAGCCGGCTTGGGGCTCCTGCCCAGGAAACCTTATGCCCCTGCGCTCAGGGGACTTCCACTCTGGCCGCCTGACCCTGTGTTCCCCGTGGGGTCTTTTGGCGTCCTCCCCCTGCCCTGGCCCGGGGTGTTCGTCTGGGAACCCGCTTCTAAGAAGCACCTCCGAGAGCAGCCCTGCCTCTGGGAGCGCCCATCCAGCGGGGCAGACCCCCTGGGAATCAGGGACAGGCTGGGGGATGGGAAATTCAGCAAAGGCTGCCAGGTCCGTCGTATAGTAACGTTTATGTGCCACTCCAAACTGTGCAAACCCCCTTCCCAGTCTTCTTCCCTTTTGTCATCACCCTCTGCAGAGGTGGGGGCCGTAACCATCATGGATGGGGGCAGAAAGCAGCAGCCAGCATTTCTGTAGCTTTCTTTTTTTTTAATTTTTTTTTTATTTGTAGAGCTTTCAGGTTTGCAGAGTGCTTTACAAATACCTCATTTTACCCCCATAGCCTTGAGACAGAGGATCTCTTATGGTTAGTTATTTACTAATAAGGTTTGGAGAGTGCTTTGCAAATATCTCATTTTACCCCCATAGCCTTGGGACAGAGGAGCTCTTATGGTTAGTTAATAATAACAGCATTTCTATAGTGCTTTAAGGTTTGCAAAGTGCTTTACAAATAGTATCTCATTTTATCCTCATAATCATGGGCAGTAGGCACTCTTATGGTTATTTAATAATAACAGCATTTATTATTCAAGGTTTGCAGAGTGCTTTACATATATCTGATTTCCCTCCCCCACCCCCAATCTTGGGAGGTAGGAGCTCTTATGATTGTTTAATAATAATAGCATTTATATAGAGAAGGTCTGCAGAGTGCTTTACAAATATTACCTCATTTTACCCTCACAATCTTGGGAGATAGGCACTCTTATGGTTGTTTAATAATAATAATATTTATATAGAGGTTTGCACAGTGCTTTACAAATATCTCATTTTACCCTCACAGTCTTGGGAAGTAGCTGCTCTTATATTTATTTAATAATAGTAGCATTTATATAGAGAAGATTTTGCAAAGTGCTTTACAAATATGTCATTTTATCCTCATAATCTTGGGCAGTAGGCACTCTTATGGTTATTTAATAATAACAGAGGTTTGCAGAGTGCTTTGCGTATATCTGATTTTACCCCTCCCCATCTTGGGAGATAGGAGCTCTTATGATTGTTTAATAATAATAACATTTATATAGAGAAGGTCTGTAGAGTGCTTTACAAATATTACCTCATTTTACCCCCGAATCTTGGGAAGTAACCGCTCTTATATTTATTTAATAATAATAGCATTTATATAGAGAAGGTTTTGCAAAGTGCTTTACAAATATCTCATTTCACCCTCACCCTCCCAAAGGTAGGTGCTATCATCATCATCATTATTATTATTGATAACAGTAGTAGTTAGCATATATATAGTGCCTTAAGGTTTGCAAAGTGTGTTAGAAATACGTCACTTTATCCTAAATCTTGGGAGGTAGGAGCTTTTATGATTAGTATTGATGAGAATAACTAGAGTTCATATAGTGCTTTAAGGTTTGCAAAACTCTTAACAAATATTATCTCATTTTATCCTCAACAAACTTGGGAGGTAGGTGCTAACCCCATTTTACAGATGAGGAAACTGAGGTTGAAAGATGTTAAGGGTCACCCATCTAGGAAGCTTCTGAGATGGATTTGAACTTGGGACTTTCTAAGTCCAAGTTACTTGCTCTGTCTCCCTGACTACAGAGCCTTCCTAAAGGGAGGGGATTTTCAGACAAGTAAAATCCATGAAACCAAGCCCATGCATGTAATCCTAGCCCCCCCAAACCAGTGTTGGGTGCTTCCTAATGGTTTGATGTGTCTATAACCATCCTGTATGTTTTCCAATTTTAGTTTCTTACCTTTGCTGAACGTCTCGGGAATGTTAACATCGATATCATCCATCGGATTGATAGGACTGCCAGTTATGATGAGGTAAGAATGTCATCTGTGACAAATCTTTCTGTTATTTGAAGGGTATTTAAAAATGGATCACTGTTGGTGTGTCTGGGAGAGTTTTCGGGTTGATTGTATTTTGACCAAGTATAATGCAAGGGGGTCATTGTAATTGATGTTTTATACCATGTTTCAGACCTTGCATAGTATTTGACCTACTCAGGTTCCTTCCAGCTCTCCAACATTGGTTTGTTTTTTTTTGGTGGAAATTTATATGGTTTTGTCTGTTGCGAGGAACTCCTTGTGTGGGGACACCCTCTGATGATGCAGATCTGCTACAACTCTTCTATAACTGTGAGACTTCATTTCCTGAGCCTTTGAAAAGTTCAGGGACCTACCCCAGGTCATGCAGCCCCATGTGCCAGAGGTAGGGTTTGAACCTAGGACTTGCTGGCCCTCCCTATGCACTATACTAGGCTGAGGATTAATTTCTAGTGTGGTATAGACCTGCTTTCGACAGTGGGAAGTTTGAGGCAAGGAGGAAAAATCTCCCCAACTTGATCCTCCAATCCTTTCTTCCCCTCTCACCTAAATTCCCCCAAATCCTATCTAACTGCTGCCTCTGGTTTCCAGTCTCTTGCTCCCTCCTTCTACTCATCCCTAGGGAAGCTGTTTGCTGTCTGAGTTTTAATGCCAACTCCCTGGAAATGCCTTGCCCAGCTTGACCCCACGTGACTGGACTAGAGTTCTGTTCCAAAAGAGACTGGATTATCGCAGGGGATAGTGGATTCTCTCCCACCGGTGGTCTTTTTGAAAAAATATTTCTCTGTTTTGGTTACAAATATAGCAGTTATCTACAAGTATTAACTTTTTCAATGTACAAAGAACAAGAAAGGATATTGTATATTGTGTCCAGTTAAGACTGCCCAGGGCTGATAGTAATTGTATTTCCTGCTGCTTGGTAGAGAGGACAGACTGGAGATACAGAATATGAGACCTGTCTTTGGACATAGATGAAGTATTGACTTGTTCTGCTTAATTATATTTATTTGTTACAGGGAAGGTTTTTTTGGAGGAGGAAGGAAAGGAAGAAAGAAGAGAGTGAAAGGCTGTAATAACAGTGCAAAAAAAAACTATCATTGAAACATTCAAAATATAAAACAAAAGAGTTTGGAAAATGATACAACAGGGCATTTTGTTACTACTGTGCTAAATTTTATAAGTATTTTTTTAAAAAGAAATTGAACTTGATGCAGGTTATACATGTGCAATCATATAAAACTTTCCATATTAGTCATTTTGTACAAGAAAAGTTGAACGACAGCAAAAAAGAATGAAAAGAAAGTGAAGAACAGTTTGCTTCAGTCCACATTCAGACAACATCAGTTCTTTCTTGGACTGGATAGTATGTGTTCTCATTAGTCCTTTGAGATTATCTTAGGTCTTTGTGTTGCTGAGAAGAGCCAAGTCATTCACAGTTCATCATCTCACAACGTTGCTGTTACTATGTACAACATTCTCCTGGTTCTGTTCATTTCACTTTGCATCAGTTCATGTAAAATCTTTACAATGAGCTGTGTGTTTTTAAATGTTACAGTGGTCCCCTATTTTTGACATCACTGTCCTTCCCTCACAAATGGAAAAAAGAAAAAAGAATGTGTGTGTGTGTGTGTGAAACCAAACACTAACCACAAGCATACTCAGGCAAAATCAACCCACACAGTGGCCATGTCCATAGATTGTGTTCTGCGCCTTGTGTCCATCACCTGTGCCAAGAGGTGGCCAACAGGCCTCATCGTTGGTCCTCCAGACACATGGTTGGATGTGCTTTGGTCATCATTCTTAAGCCTTACAGAATTTTTTACAATATTATTGTCCCTGTGCAAATTGTTCTCCTGGTTTTGTTCACTTTACTCTGTCAGTTCATATTCTGCATGGATTTCTGAAATCTTTGACACCAGTTGGTTATCTTCTTAGATCCTAGTTTTTTTCTTTATCCTTAGCCTCCCTTTACCGCCTTGCTTTTCCCTCTCTTCAGGATCCAGAGAGTTCTTTTGCTTGTGACTCTTCCCTCTAATCTGCCTTCTCAATCTCCCACCCCCACTTGTTTCCCCTTTCAGTTTGATGTGTTTGTACACAGGACTGCTTATATTTTGATGTAGACCCTCTGGTGTCCTCATCAAATAAGAGAATTGCCCACCCCACAGCACCATCTCCAGGTTTGTATATTCTCCTGCTCCTGCATCCCTCTTAGGAGAAATGACAAGTCTCCCCCTCTTCCTACACCACTTACAAACCTTCCTTCAGTCCCCATCTTCAGACTCTTAGAATAACACCAACCTGCTACCCCCCTCAGAGCCCTTTGCAGGGATACTTGTTCTTCCTTGTTAGAATGTTAGCACTACATCATCAGTCAAGTGCTCCTAATTGCTCAAGTGAATTTACTCTTGTAGGTTTCTCTTGACACTTGAGTTTGTATTTCAGAGTTCCTGTTGAGCTTTTAATCAGGAATGTTTCCAAGTCCTCTGTCCCATTAAAGGTCTATTCCTCCTCTCCTTCCCCTTCCCCCCATTAGATAATATTCTGTCTTATAGGGTATTTTATTCTTGTTTATAGGCCTGTGTCTTTTCCTTTTGGAATACTATATTCTGAACTCTCTCATTTTTAGTGCAAGCTGCTAGGTCATATGTGATCCTTACCAATTCCATGGTACTTGAACGGCATCCAGCCTTCCTGGACGTTTGTAAGATTTTCTTTGATTTGGGAGCTTTGATTTTGGCTGTGACACTCCTTTGGAGCTTCTGTTCAGGGGGTGATTAATAATTTTCTTGCTATCTTTTCCTTGCCTTCTGGTTCTAATAGATCTGGACACTTTCCATTTATTATCTTGAAATACAGTATCAGGTTTTGGTTGTTTTTTGTTTTGCTTTTTGCACATGGTTTTTAGGGAGTTTAATGATTTATCTCTTCTTAATCTTTTCCAGGCTAGTTGTTTTTGATATTAGATATCTTACTTTTTGAATAATTTTTTTCAGTTCTTGATTTTATTCTGATATTTCTTGCTCTCTCAGGGAATTATTGACTTCTGTTTGGCCTGTTTTGATCTTCAGGGATTCCGTTTCTTAGGGAGTGATTACCACTCTGTCTTCTAAGCTACTTTTCCTTCTTCCCCTTTTTTCCTCCAGAGCTTTTTTTTTTTTGCCTGTTCTTTATTTCTTGTTTCATTTCTTCTGGTGATTGTGAAAATCCATTTTTTCTTTTCAGTCTCGCTGACAGCTGTTATGGAGTTAGATTTGCAATAATTTTTTATACTGGGTGGTGTTTTTTTTGATTTACTTATCTCTTCAGTTTTAGTTCCTAATTAGGGTTGGTCTTGTCCTGGATCCCTTGAGTTCTTGCACTGCCTGTTCATCAGATTGTGCACTACCTGAGAGCTGAGGCTTTCTTTTGCCTTTTTGTATCCCCGGAGCTTAGCACAGTGTTTGGCACATAGTAGGCACTTAATAATTGTTTATTGACTGACTGACTGATTGACCTCTATGTCCTGTGGTTTGGATTCCCTGGATCATTAAGGTTTGGAGTGTCTCAGATCAGAGTATTATGAACCTCAGAGCCTATGGGCCTGGGCTGTTCTGGTCTGAGGGCTGACAAACCCTTGGGGGCTTGCAAGGTCTTCAGCTTGGGGCTTTCTCAGGGGAGTCCTCCACCTTTGCTGTCTCAGGACCTAAATACTTGCAGGCTGCATATGTCCAGTATGTGGTGCTGCTGGGAGGTTATCCTGCCCTGGCTTTGCTGGCTGGAGGGGCCTGGCTGACTTTCTGAACAGGTCTGTGGTGAAAGACTTGTTCTTTGGATTTTATGCTCATTGTTGAGTGTGGGGAAAATTTTAGGGCTTCATCTGAGTGTATTGGTATATGGGAGCTGGGCAGCTTGACTCTGCTAGAGGTGGTGGTCATGGTGGGAAGTCCCATAATTCTCTACATTATCTGCATAGGGATGATCATTGAACACATGAGAGCTGATGAAGTCAGAGAGATGGATGAGGACTGAGAACAAATCATTGGATTTGGCAATTAAGAAGTCATTAATAACTCTGGATAGAGCAGTTTCAGTGGAGGGATGGGTTAGGAATGTATGAAAGGAAGTGGAAGCAATGAGTTGTTTGACTAAGAAAGGGAAGAAAGATAGAGGATGATCACTGGAGGGGATAGAAGGCTCTAGGGAGGGTCTTTCAAGGATGGAGCTGCTTTGGGCATATTTGAAAGCAGTAGGGAAAGAGCCAGTAGATAGAAAGAGGTTGACTAGGGAATTTTTATTGAAATTAAATTATACCGATTAAAGTATCATATGGATTACATCTCAGTACAAAGATAGTAGTAATCCGTGATCTTAGCTGCTTTAAAGTTTCCTGTACAGCCAGTTTTGTATTTTTAGGAGGGGGGAAGGCAGGGCAATTGGGGTTAAGTGACTTACCCAAAGTCACACAGCTAGTAAGTGTATCAAGTGTCTGAGGCCGGATTTGAATTCAGGTCCTCCTGACTCCAGGGCCGGTGCTCTACTCACTGCGCCACCTAGCTACCCCCAGTTTTGGATTTTTAAAATAAAAAAGGAATTTGCAATTTGGAAAGACTTGCCTAAGGTGTAAATTCCTTTCAATTCATACTTGGAGTATTGCCTTTGCTGTATTCACTTGGCTTGTTAACTAATGCAGTGTCTTGGTTTTATAGGAGGTAGAAACCTACTTTTATGAAGGACTGCAGAAATGGAGAGAATTGAACCTCACAGAGCATTTTGGTATGTACTATTAAAGTTTATTAATATATTCATCAGTGGTAGTATTGGATGTTTTCTCTGTTAACAAATACACTTCTGTACTATTATATAATAGCAAGAGTAATTCCTTCTCCTCTCCCCCTTCTTAGGAAAATTTTACAAAGAAGTTGTTGGCAAATGTCAGTCGTTCAATCAGCTGGTTTACCATCAGAGTGAGGTTGTCCTGAGCTTGAAGACCCACCTGCAGATCAAGCACAGCCTGGCCTATCAGCCACTTTTGGAGTAAGTTGGGTGAAGGCCCATAGTGTGACAGCCCATTCAGGAAATAGGTCGTTTCACTGGACCATGAGGAATTCCCACCTCCCTTGGGAAGGCCTACTGTATGAAGCAGCCACTGCCTTTTGATGGTGATGGACAGGGACATGGTGACTTATGATACAGTCCTCCTACTCAATTAGCCTTCCTTAGGTCCTCAAGCTGACTCTGGGTGCTCAAAGGCTGTGCCAGCAGATAGCTGTTAGTACCAGGTACCACAGGCTGGAGGGTGTAGGAGTACAGTCAGCAACAGAGTGTTCTTTTTAAGGCCCTTTGTGATCCTATGACCTACAAAATCACAGATCTTTGAAGTATGATTGAATTATCAGTGATTTATGAGTCAGAAACAAGAAGAATCTACGCTTTAACCTGTGCTATTTGAATGTTAAAATAGATGTTGTTTGTACGAAGCATTGACATACTGTGGTGCTCAATATGTTATAATAATATATTTTATATATAGTATATTATAAAATAGCTGTATGTGTATATATATATGCGTATGTATTTGTATGTGTATGTGTTTTCCTGAGCAGCCAGGTACTTGTATTTTAAACATTAGCAAAAAAGGAATTTGCAGTTTGGAAAGGCTTGCCTAAGGTATAAATCCTTTTCATTCTTGGAATGGTGCCTTTCTTATATCATTAACAGTGCTTGTATTTTACTTAGAAAATCTTTTTTTAAAATACACACGTACGCATAGCATTGACTCACAACAGTGGTGTATATATATCATATGGTGTGCTATATATAGCATATTATAATATACAAAAGATACATGTATATCTTTAAAATATGAGAGGGTGTGTGTGTGTGTGTGTGTTTGTGTGTGTGTGTGTGTGTGTGGAGAGAGAGAGCTTTAAAAAATCCCTCCAACTCCCCCTTGTTCTGTATGACAGAATTAGTGGAGTAATATATTTCTCTTTATGTTGATAGAAAAAGTAGCCCTTGTCTGATCCATTGTTTAATTATTTCTTTGTCAGGCTCCAAGGATAGAAAGAATTTTTTAAATGTTTGATTAAGCCCTAATTTGTAAGTGCTTTGATATTTGAGAAACATTCTCATATTCTGTGAACAGGCATTGTCTCTCCCCCCACCCTCTTCCCCCCTTTAACTTTATTTTCTGGGCCAGAAGGCGGGGATCACACCTGCAATTTGATGGAAATAAGGAAATGAGGTCAGATTTGCCTCAACCAAGGCAAATCTCTACTATCTCTGCAGGTCATAGTCTTGGTTTCCTAGGGCCCTGAGAGGTTAGTGACATGCCAGGGGTCACAGGGACCGAATGTGTCAGGGTGACTTGACCCAGGTCTTTCTCAACATGAGGCTGTCCCATATCCCTTCTCACCCTCCTGCTTATGCTTCAGATACTGGGAGATTTTGGAGTCTTAGTCTTTTGACATCATGAATGCCTTTTGGTTATTTCCAATGCAGCCTGGTTGTTCAGTTGGCTCGGGATCTTCAGACGGACTTTTATCCAAATTTTAAAGACTTTTTCCTGGCCATCACAGCGATTCTAGAGACCCAGGACACCGAGTTGTTGGAGTGGGCTTTTACCTCCCTCTCTTACCTTTACAAGTACCTCTGGAGACTTATGGTCAAGGACATGCCAAATATATACAGGTAACTTTCTCATTTGTGTGCCCCCAGGCTACCTTTTTAGGCTTATCTCCCATTATCTCCCTTAATTAACTGTCCTAACCACCTACCCCCCCCAAAACGTATTAGCACAGTTTGCTATAAATAAAAAAAAACAAAAACAGGCAATTCTTTTAAAATCTTACGTAGCTGTATAAGCTCTGGGGATCCTCATCACAACTCTCACTGTCAGATTGAGTCCCTAAGGCCCTCCCTGTTCTGTGGGTATTCCCTGAGAGTTTGAGGGTGTCACTTCCCAGTGCTCTTGGCTTGAGCCTCCATTCTGCTGTGTTCTCCCCAGCATTAACTGCCAGTGATTAGTACCCCAGTTTCATTTAACTGCTTACTAAGAATCAGGTTTACCTAAAAAGACATTGGTTATATAGATGGGCTGCAAAGTAAAGATACATAGTTATACACAAAGCTTTCTAGATATAGTACAGTTTTCTCCCAAACCAGAGGATGGGATCAGGGTCACAATCCTCTGCTTGGGAAAAGGGATGACAGAGCATTTACTGCAAGATATTCACCCCACCAAGTTCACTTCTGGGCCATTGATGGATGAGTCTGTGCCTTGGGGATCATGGCCTCCCCCACTTGTTGCCCACATTCCAATGTGGATTCCAGCTCATGGACTTGGAGCACTCAGTACTCTGACCTTTCCAAGCTCATGGAGGCCGTATCTGTTTCCACTAGGCCTTCACTTACAATCAGGGACAGTAGACCCAGTGGACCCAGAATTCATAGCAGGCCCATGTACCAGAGGCCTCTCTCCTCACTGAGGACTTCTGGCATGCCTTGCCTCCTGACTTGCGGACTTGAACATAGCTGGGCAAGCATTCAAAAAATTCCTTAATGAAACCTTCATGAGATTCTGTAACATTGATTTTCTGTGCCCTTGGTTTTCTCACTTTGCTCTCGTGACTGAACATGTGTATTTCTGGTTTCCCCAGTGAGATGGATAAAAATGCTCCCTCATTGGGGGCCTCTACCTGTTAGGTCGCTGTTGAAGGAATGACTAATATATTGAATGGGCTGTTGGTTATCAAATATGTCCCACTTCCCTTCCAGTTTATACAGTACGCTCCTGGCTCACCACAAACTACATATAAGGAATTTTGCAGCAGAAAGCTTTACGTTTTTGATGAGAAAGGTAAGCCCTGTGTTTTTTTGAAAGTGTCTATGAAATTGCTTATTCATAGAACAGAGTAGAGTGGCATCGCCTTCACAGAGTAGAAGCAGTTTCTGTAGTCTGTCCCTGCTCTAAATTCAGTTCAACTCCATGTAAGTATGGGCAGGCTGCAACACATCACATATGGACAGGGACTGACTTAGCAGAAACAGCTGCTGTGAACAGGGGAAAACAGACTGGTCAGAGAGCAAGAGTGAGGGGTTGATGGGACAGCCTGTGTTCTTCACTGGTTTCTAGATACTGTGAAGAGAGCCGGAGGAAGGCCCAGCCCCCAGGGCCAGTAGAGGGGAGGACATGGATATAGGCAGGTATTGTTGGAGGGCATGCCCTCATGGAGATCACAGGTCCCTGGGCTGTGTACTGGGCACTGAACCAGTTCGGGGGATGCAGACACAAAATAGCCCCTGCCCTTCAGCATCTTCCAGTCTGCTGCTGGTCCATGTGTCTCCTTCCCTCTCCAGTCACCTTGTAGTGACTCTCTGG
The DNA here is from genome assembly GCF_011100635.1 of Trichosurus vulpecula. Taxonomy (NCBI): domain Eukaryota; kingdom Metazoa; phylum Chordata; class Mammalia; order Diprotodontia; family Phalangeridae; genus Trichosurus; species Trichosurus vulpecula. The sequence goes on from NC_050577.1 coordinate 285,340,715, forward strand.
GTAGGTGCTGTGCCTCCTCTCTTGGGGGGTACATCATTCCCCTTTTCATGTGGGTCCTGGGCCCCTCTAGCCATCAGTCTGGGGAAGCTTCTGGACCCCTTCTCACAATCACGTTTTCAGGTGCATAAAATAAAATGCATAAGACTACCAGGGAAGCCAGTGACTGAATTACAGTTGTCAAAATATTAAATAACAACGTGATAGATGGCCAGTAGAGAGCCCTGCCCCAGTGGAACGGAGCCAGGGCAGCAGAGAGCCTTTGATTTTGTCTTCCTATCCCCAGTCTAGAACGTGGTCTGGCACGTTAGAGATGCTTAGTAAATATTTGTCCCTTGGAATTCAGTTGAATTTCCCCTAGGGCTTAGTTCATGTTTCTTATTAATGCAGTGACACCATTTTGGTTTTCATTTCATGCTTATCCAAGTTTATATTAAGCATTTTTTTAGTGTATTTATGAAAAGCTGCTTTTGATTTAAGTCACAGATAGTCCTTTTGATAGCTAACTGGCTGGAGAAAGTGAGCATTTATTAGGCATGTACTGTGTGCCAGGCTCTGTGCTAAGTGCCAGGGGTACAAATAGACTCAAAGGAAAGTGAGTCCCTCCCTTTGGGGAAGAGGCACACTCTGGGTTGCCGAATGGGGGGAGTGGGAGGAACGGGGGCCCAGTTCTGGCCAGGCCTCACCAGTGGGGGGGGGGAGGGGTGGGCTGTGGCGGGAGAGCTTCAGATCCTGGAAAGTAGAATGGTTTCATGGGCTGTTTGTATTCCAAGTCCCTAGCACAGGGTGTGTCCTATAGTGAACGATTAACCAATGCCTACTGATTGATTATGAGATAAGGAGATTTGTAGTGACTTTGACTGGGGATGATAGGCATGAACTCATTCACCAGTGTTAGTAATGTTAGCATTTCTAGTGCTTCCTAGTGAAAGAGTAAAATTGCGGGCATATTTCTCCCCATTGTAGTTTGTAAATCATATGTAAGCGTGAGTCAGTGTAATTTCTTTTGAGAGGCACAGAGTGTTAACCTTATATGATGAGTTAATGTTTAGGTCACGGGTCCTTTGACCAATGTTTATGTAAGGGTACGTATACTTAGTTAAAGCAGTTTGAGATCATTTTTATTACCTTTAAATGTGTTTTTCCTCTGCATTAAATGTACCTGCAATAGTTTACAAATAAACAGAAAGTGAATAAGATGATTGGTTATAAGTTGGACATTTTAAAAGCTGTGAATGACATTCTTCTGGGATTTTTCTGTAGGTTTCGGATCAAGACAGCCTCTTTAATTTAATGTTTCTTGACCTTGGCAAACATCCCACAAAAGTAGAAGGTGTTGGACAGTTACTTTTTGAAATGTGCAAAGGAGTCAGAAATATGTTCCACTCCTGTGCATCCAAGGTAAATAAGAGAGGGAAAGGGGTTGGATGGAGGAATGAAAGCAAGTAAAGAATGCCTTTGGGGGGGGATGGGGGCTGTGAGAGGAGAGGTGTGCTGGAGAGTTGTGCTTCGTATTACCCCTCTGGATTCTTGGATCTGTTCCTGTCATTTCTGATACCATTCTGGGATAATTGCTTCAGTCGCTTACTCTGGGAATTGACCCTTCTCCCCAGCTCTCACCTTTGGCCTCCCTGTTGGTCCTAACACCTGGTAATTGATTGGATCCCTTTTTCCTCTTTTCTCTAAGGAAATGTTTGTTTTGGCTGTTTGCCACAAATCCCAAAGGGTGTGCCTTTTGGAATTTCCCCAGTCATTCCCCCAGTGAGACTGGGCACTGATAAAAAGATTACTGCTCCAGATTTGTTGGGTTCCTGCTAGACTTAGGAGAAGGGAACTGAAAAATGATTCTTGATCCATAAATCAGTTCTGGAAAGGGAGAGAACTAAGGGAAGGGTGACTGGAAGAATTTGAGAAATGGGAAGCAAAGGGCCTAACGTGAGTCCTTCCTTGCTCTCCTGAGTCCTGTCTACAAAGGACCTCTCAGTGTTGCTTTAAGGTATTTGTTGACCATTGGTCTACTTCGCCTTAGTTGATATTTACACAGCCGGCTCCCCCCCCCCCCCCCCCCCCCCCCCCCCGCCCTTGGGCTTCATTCTCCTCCAGCTCACTCCAGAAGACCCATTCTCAGCAGCTAGGGTCCATTATAGTCCACAAGCCTTGCACAGATCAGAAGAATGTGGGCCCTCTCCCCCCAACCTAAGCTACTCTAGCGGGGTCCAGAGGTCTCAAACTACAGGCCCGGGCTCCCTAGTTCAGCTCACCATATTAAAAGGCATAAGGGAAATGTTTGACAACATAAATGAAAATATAATAGAACATAGGTACTGTTAATTTGTGGTTTTCTAATTCAGTATGGCGCCTGCAGGGCTCTCTTTGAGTTGATGCTGCTGGTGTAGACATGGAAGGCCAGCCTTGGAGTCAAGAGGACTCCTTTGCTGGCTGTCAGTAGGTCAGTTAGTGCCACCTGCAACTCCCCAACGCTACAGATTGCAGACAGATTGCAGATTTGTGTCAGTGGTGTGAGGAGTTCTGCATCCACCTCTGAAACCACAGGGCCAGGTTCTATCACAGACTTCCAGAAGGCTGTGTGCCTTTCTCTCAAGAGGTTAATTGGGGGAATCTCTTGGAGGCGGTGAGAGAGGTGATGCTTTAGCTGAAGAGCTGAGTGGAAACAGTTGTAAAGGAGGCATAAGTAGGAATTTTATGATAGAAATAAGACGTGCTCTCACATATTCACTCATTCCTTCATCCATCCGTGTGTCCATTCATTCATGGAACCTGATCTGTGATTTCTTGAATGTTGGGATTCCCGATGAGGAAACTTCTTCACCAATTCAGATCAACACCTTCTCTGAAACTTATAGTGTTGGAGGGTTTGGTGGGGTCAGTGACTTGCCCAGGGTCACACAACCAGAGACTGTCAGAGGTAGGGGTAGGACTGGGACCCAGGTCTCTGTCTCCACAATTGGCCCTCTAACCACTTTGCTTCCCAGTCTCCTTCTTATGGGCAGTTCACATGTAGCTCATTGCGTTCTCGGTCTCTTCATCGTCTTCATGAGAGGTCTCCTTGTATTGTAGCCTGTTCAGTACTAGGACTTGGGTGAACCTCAGGCATCCAATTCCTAACACATACTTTATCCTCTAAAACCGTTGTTGTTCCTCTAAAACCTCGTTTGCCTGCTCCTTTAAAAACTGCTTTCTCTATTCCTTGAATATGAAAGTCAAAGCTGAGGCGTTTTTGATCATGTTTGAAGTGTGCCTTGAAGCTTTACATCACAAAAACTAAGATTTTGGCAATTGGTCCCATCACTTGCTGGCAAACAGGGAGGAGAAATCGAGGCAGTGTCAGATTTTACACTCTTGGGCTCAAAGATCACTGCAGACAGTGACCACAGCCATGAAATTAAGATGCTTGCTCCTTGGGAGGAAAGCTATGCCAAATCTGGACAGCAGACTAAAAGGCAGAGATGTCACCTTGCCAACAAAGATCTGTATAGTTGAAGCTATAGGTTTTTCAAGTAGCAGTTTGTGGCTGTGAAAGCTGGACTCTACGGAAAACCAAGCTCTGCAGAATTGACGCTTTTGAATTCTGGTGCTGGAGGAGACTTTTGAGAGTCCCTCAGATAGGCGATCAAAGCAGTCAGTATTTAAAGAAATTAATTCAGGCTGTTCACTGGAAAGTCCAATTCTGAAGCTGAAGCTTAACTATTTGACCAAATAAAGAGAGGAGGGGATGAGTTGGAAAAGACCTTGATGTTGGGAAAGATTGAAGGCAAAAGGAAAGGGGGATGGCAGAGGATGAGAGAGCGATGGAAACATGGAAACCACCAACATGAGCTTGGACAGACAGAGATAGTGGAGGATAGAAGGGCATGGTGTGCTGTGGACCATGGGGTTCTGAAGAGTCAGATGTGACTAAAGCATGGAACAGCAGCATCGTGCTGTAAGCAGGTGGTTGTGCAATGGGCCTGGAATCGGAGACTTGAGTGCAAATCCAGCCTCAAACGCATATTAGCTGTGTGAATCTGGGCACAGGTGATGCTGTCTGCTTCAGTTCCCCCATCTGTAAAATGGTCATAGTAGCACTTCCTTCCCAGGATTAAGATGAGCTATTTGTGGGTGGCTTTACCAGCTTTAAAGTGCTGGTGAATGATACCTATTATTATATAAACTTTGGACACAAAGGACTAAAGTATTAACGTAGCCTCCCTCCTGGCCTCTCCCAGGCGATCAAGGTAGTTCTAAGGAAGCTTGGCCCAGTTACTGAGACCAAAGCCCAGCTGCCGTGGGACCTGGTGGCCGAAGCCCTCAGGCAGATGGTAAAGTCTTCAGCTGCCTATGTCTACAAGGACCATTTTGGAGTGTTTTGGGAATGTTTGCAGGTAAGTCTTTGGTGTGGAAGGATTCTGTGGTGTATTAATATTTGGAGAGAAGTGGCATAGGATAGAGAGGTGGCCTTGGACCTGGGTTTGAGTCCTGCCACTACCACGTTGTTTTTTGACCTTGCACAAGTCACTAATCCCAGGCAGCTTGCTGTAAGACTATAAATTTCAGGTAAGTGCTGAGATCAGCATTGGTGGAGGGGATTTCCTCATCAGGAACTTCCTGTACCAATGAAATCACAGGGCCAGAAAAAAAGAGGATTCTGCCCAGCTGGTGAGTTGTTTCCTTGGATAGTAGCGATTTTTATCAGTCCTGCTGACTCATGCTCAGCATATCTTATTTTTCTAAAGCTGAACACATTGTAGACAGGGCTGTTTTGAGGGTGTCTCGGTCAAGAATCATTTAATAAACATTTATTAAGCACCTGCTCTGTGCCAGGTGCAAGACTCCAGAGTACCCGCTTCACACACATTTTTCTAAGCAGAGAGCTTGTGACCAATGGGGAGCTCCTGTCAGTCTTTGTCCTTTCCTCTCCTTGGCAGGAATCACTCCTGGAGCTCCAGGAGAAAATGTCCAAGGCTCGAGGCTCGGGCGGTTCCGACCAGATGGAAAGGCTGCTGCAGACCTACCTCATCCTGGTGAGGCACGCCAGCGGCTCCAAAGTTGCGCAGCCTGAAGCTGTTTGTAAGGTGAGTCTCTAGCCCCATCTCCAGATGAGCTGTCTGGGGTCCTGAATGCCAGCCTAATCTGTTCTTTGGTCTTATAGATAATATTGCAAACATTTGCCATCCCTGGTCTTTCCACATCTTGCTGTAAGACCCTCCTCGAGGTGATTTCTGCCTTAGCCTTGGGTGAAAACGTTTTCTTGCCAGAGACCCTCATCCGTAAAACTGTGGAAAAGGTAATGGGCTGGGGATTCTGCGGCAGAGGGTGGGAGCAACCTCAGAGGCTGCCTAGGGTGGCTCTGTCACTGACTAGGATCGGGAGATGCCCCTTGTCTTGCAAATGAGGGACCTGAGGATTCGAACCCAGGTCTTCTGACTCCAAAGTTGGTGCCCTTTCCGCAGTTGGGCATTTCCTCTGCCCTTAGGACCATGTGAGACATTGTGAATGACACAAAAAAGGATTCAGTCCCTGTTTCACGTAGCTTCCATTTTTGTCTACATCCCACGTGTAACGTATCCCAGATGGCTGGTGGACCCAGCTGCTTTTGTCAGTTGGTGGTGAGATGTGGGTGTGATCTCATTTGTGGGGACTTCCTCCATTAGTACGGATGGGCCTCCCTTCTGTGGTTTATGGCCTGCGAGTGCCTCCTGCAGCTGTGAGAGGTCAGGTCACTTGTACAGGCTGTGCTGCTTGTGCAGCACTGCTGGCAAGTATCCAGTTGGAGCATGAAGCTGGGTCTCCATGAGCCCAGTGGTGGTGCTCTCCCCCCCTGTTGCTTAGACTAGGATGGGCTGGGATGGAGGGTCCCCCCAGGGCTGTGGCTGACCCGATGGCATTGACAGAGTACAGCCCGGCAGTCGGGCATACTCTGGTCAGGCCGGCTCCTCTCACCCCCACCACCTCCCTTTTCTAACCCTTAGCCTGAATCTTCTCCATTTCCTCACTAATGAAGCTGCTTACACTAGTGGTGGCAAAGTCTGGTCAAAGGCACAGGACCCTGGCATCCATCCCCTGTGGCCCCCTCTCTGGGCTCAGAGTCTGTGTTTTTCTGTGTGGTCCTTTCTCTGACTCTGGGTGGCTATCCAATACTGCACAACACAGCTTCCTAATCCGGGGTCCCTGAACTCATTTTCTTAGTATTTTGAGAACTTGATTTCAGTGCATTTGGTTTCCTGTGTAACCCCTTGAGTTTTATTTTGTGCATTTAAGTACATGATTCCAAGGAGGGCCTACATAGGCTTCTCCAGACTGACTGCCTGGATGGGGGTCAGGTGGGGCTCAATTCCCTAAGAACCACTGGCCTTAGAGTCCCCTCTGTGGCATCATCAGAGGACTCCCTTTCATCTGCCGTCAGCACGTCAGAGGCTGAAGGCCAGACCGTCTAATCAACCCCCCTCGTCTATTAGATGAGGAACCAGGGCCAGGCAGGAGAAACAGCTCTTCGGGGGTCACATGTTTGGCAGAGCTGGGATTTGAACCCTGCTCCTTTGAACAGTTCTTTTCACCCTCTTATTGGACCTGGTCATCAGTCACCTGGTGGACCAGTCGGATTGCATGCCACCTTCTACCATAGTCATTCATGGGAGCCGGCCCTGGTCCTTACTTCTAACTGTGTTTATGTTCTACAGACTTTTGAAAGTGGATTTGAAAGACGTTTGATTTTTGATTTCTCCAAAGGGATGTTTGCTATGAAACAGTTTGAACAGGTAAGCCAGGTACAAAGTTTAGAGTTGGTGTTCTTACCTGGGGTCTAGAGACACATTTTAGGGGGCCCATGAACCTGGATGGAAAAAAAAAAGATGCCTTTATTTTTTACTCATGTTGGATTTCCTTTGTAAATCTTCTGTGTTTTTATATGGATTTAAATGTTGTTCTGAGAAGGATTCCATAGACTTCACCAGACTGAATGCCCAAGGGGTCCCAGGTGCAAAAAAGGTGAAGAGCCTCTGCCATAGACACAAGGGGTGTCCATTGTGTATTAGTCTGAATGGCAGTCTCACTTTCCCCCAAATCTGTCTTGTGGAAAGCCTTCGCAGGGCCTCCAGTTGTACTCATGGTTCCCAGGAAGGGCAGGGTCAAGGCATGTGGTGGGAAGAAGAGGACCTGACCAGGCTGATTTCTGACAATCCACCTGTCCATGCCAATGTCCATGCTTCCCTTCTCTCCTTTGCTTGTTACTAGGCCCTTTTTCAGTTAGTCAAACATTGGACATTTATTAAGTATCTACTGTATGCTAGGCCAGGGTTGGGGAACCAGCGGCCTCGAGGCCACAGGTGGCCCTCTAGGTCCTCAAATATGGCCCTTTGACTGAATCCAAACTTCCCAGAACAAGTCCCTTTAATAAAAGGATTTGTTCTGTAAAACTTGGACTCAGTCAAAAGGCTGTACCCAAGGGCTGCGGGTTCCCCACGCCTATGCTAGGCTCTGTGATTGATCCATAGCTGAGGCACCTAGGACCTTGCAGAGTGGGTAAAGGTGACTCACCAGCCAACAGTTATTAAAAGCAGATCTTTTTAGATTGATATCACGTGCCAGGCACCATCCTAAGGGCTGGGAATACAAGTACAGGCAGGACAGCCCTTGCCTTCAAGTTGCTTCAGTTGTAATGAGGGAAGCAGCACATAAAGGGTCTTATAAAGCAGCAGGGGGCAGGGAAGGGCTGGGAAGTCTGAGGAAGGGCTGGTTCTGGAGTTCCGGAGGCTGAGTCCAGGATCCCAGTGGGGAGGATGTAGGAGTGGTGGCCTGAGTTTTCAGAATTCCTTTTGGTGTTTAGCTAGCACAGTGTGAAGGTGTCATAGGATCATAACTTAGTTATATAGAGAGACCTTAGATGCCCTCTGAGTCAATCTATTCATTTTACAGACAGGAAATTGAGGCCCAGAGGGGTTAAGGGACCTGCCTCAACTATAGTGGGGTGAGGGCAGAGCTGAAACTGGAGCCCCCGTCTAAGGAGATGAATGTCCCTCAGTACTGTCTCCCAACTGAACCCTTTGGGGGCTTATTTTGATTTCTTTTAGCTTTTCCTGCCAACTTTCTTGGAGTATGTTGAGAACTGCTTCTTGGCTGATGACAATGCTGCCAAAGATGAGGCCTTAGCTATCCTGGCAAATCTCATTCTGAACAAAGCCCCACCGCCCACCATCGGCTCCATGGCCATTGAAAAGTACCCCCTGACTTTCAAGGCGAGGCCGGTGGGGTAAGTACTTCTCTGGAGTCTGGATCTCCCTGGTAAAGATTGACAAAAATGAAAGGATTCTAAGAAGCTGCATGACTTTTAACATTCAACATCTGGTTATTTGTATTTTCATTAAGAGAGTTTGTGTTCATTCTTGCTTGTCCTCTAGTGGCAGACCTTGGAGCAAGGTGGGGAGGGTGTCGGGAAGGCCCATTGTAGGTCCAAAGTACAGAAAACCTTTGCACAATTAGACTGGCCTCAAGTGGAATTGGGGCCTTCTTGGGAGAGCTGCATATTGGTCCAGCTATCGTGGAAAACGATTGAGAATTTATCCAGAAAAGTCACAAAACTCTGGGTGTCCTTTGACCCACCAGCCATAGAACTCATGGAGGTCAGAGACAGAAGACCCACATATACAGAACTATTGAGGACACTTTCTCTATTAGCAGAAGTAGAATGTGCTGTCTCTTTATGCCTTTCATTTTTACATTGTAGTCATTTTGGGGTAACTTCCCCTCCCCACTGCAGAAAACATTAAGCAAAATCAACTGATGACATCTGACAGCATCTGCACCCAGCCCATCCTCCCCCATCCCCTGGAAAGGAGGGGCAATTCCTCTGCCAAGGAGAGGCAGGAGGGCTCTTTATCATAGCTGTGATAAAAATCATTGATCTTCAGGTGGGAATAGGCCAGGGGTTCTTGACCTACATTCTTTTTTTTTTTATGTGTTGATAACTGTATTTTAGTAGAATTAGCTTTCTTGGTTATCCTGTGCATTTTATCTTATTCATTTTAAAACCATTATTTTGAAAAGGGGTTTGTGAGCTTCACCAGACTGATGGTCTAAGGAGTCCAAGATATAGAAAGGGTGAGGAACCCTTGGGCTCCATGACAGTCATTTGAGGTTCTGCCCAGATTCTCTGATTAGCTGGATTCTCTACAGGGAGCAAAAGTGGCCCTGAAAGCCCCTAGTTGGTCGGTCACCCCCAAACAACAACTGATTATCTGCTTTTGTCATTTACAGTAAGATCCACACACCCCGCCCCACTCCCCTGTTTGTGTTTTATATTTCTCAAGCAGAGACTATTGGGACAGTGTGCTGGCCCAGGATTCAGCACTTGCTGTGGGTGATTAACTGAGTGCCTTGAAGAATTGCCTCTATTTCTGCATTTCAGGTCATTTCTTAAACCTGGACTGTTCAGTGATATTCAGTTTGACCTGGTGGTTTGGATTTTAAAAGTCCCATTTTCCTTGCCCTGTCTCCAAGGAGAGGAAGTCGTGTACCTTGGCATATTACTTGAGGACAGAGGCTTTTTTTTTTTTGTAATTACTGTGCGCATAAAGGAATTGGTCATCGATTATTTCTTCTCTGAGGACTTGTAGTCTTGGTTATTCTTGGCCTAAAGACAGTGCATCTTGTGAAGAGATTTAAGAGTTTTCTTTATCACTTAGAAGCCAAGTAGACTGTCTTGTCATCAGCTCTTTTCCCCTCATTCATGACATGTTTAGTGGTCCTTATGATTGGTGATTTAGGGCAGTGGACATCAGCATGCCAGTTACAAGTTTGCTTTTCATGGTGAGAAGTTTGCCCCCAGACAGACGATCCCATGTGAGAAGTGAAGATTATTGCCGAAACGGTCCCTGTGAAAGGTGCAAACAGCCGTTGAATTGGTGGTTCGATTTTTAGGAGCAGCTTCAGCTCAGTTCTACTCACATTTCTCAGGCACTTCTGAGGGTAGAGGGCAGGCCTTGGTGTCATGATTCTGCCTCTGGTCTGTACGAGCCACAGGAGGACCCTTGGCAAAGTCACTTGACCTCTCAGTGTCCAGAAAGTTCTTTAAAGACCTTGGGTTACAGATGAATTGTTGCTCTTTTATGGAGAGAGAAAATTTCTGCATTAGAGAAGTCCAGACCTGAATTAAACATTGCACAAGCATCGTGGTGGGTGGTGGGACTACAAAGACAAAGCAGAACTGTCCCTGCTCTTTCTTGAGAGTGTGCTCACTTATTTAAGTTAGTGCTTTCAGACTTTTCAAAGTAGGGTGCTCTTCAGAATTGATTACCCCATCCCAATGAACTTACCTCCATTGGTTGTAAGAGGAAGCCCCATGAACCTGGCCAGTGGCAGATGGCCCCAAATGGCAAGAAGCATCAGTTCTGCATGACTGGATTGAAGCTTCTCTTCACATTGACTATGATGGGGGCACCCCTAGGCTTAGGGTAGGCTGGATGTTCTCGGGGGCTCCTCTGTCTCCCCAGGCATTGAGACAGATCTCAGAACCTGGGTGTGGGACCTGGCCTTTGTCTTACCTTGAACTCTTACCGAGAGATCTTTTGTTTATAAAAGTTCATGAGTGTTCTGGAATGTCCCTTCAGAAGGCTGTGTGGGTGAGCCTGGGACAGTTGCACAGAACAAGGGGCCATGGCTCTGACTGAGTTTCCTCATCTATAAAATGGGGCTCATCTGAGCGCCTTCCTCCCTGGGTTGTTGGGAAGTTCAAATTAAATTAATATTTGTAACATGCTTTGCAAACCGTAGAGTGCTACCTAAGTGCTAGCTGTTACGGTTAGTAGTAGTAGTATTATGTCACAGCCATCCCACTGGCCTAGCTGGATGGAATTCTTCTGTTTAATCAATTCTTTCATTGCGTTTTTCTTTGCTGGTCCTGAAGACAGATACCAAAAAGCAGCCCTGGAGGAACCAATTCTGGCCTTTCTAAATTAGAGCTCATAGGAAGCTGGATTTAGAACCAGGAGGGGCCCTGGAGGCCCTCTAGTCCAGCCCTTTCATGTCCCAGACAGGGAAGGAAGCTGGAGTCTGCCAGCTACAGAAGTAGTCAGTGGCAGTCGGGATTTGAATTCAGATCCCAAACTTTTCTGCGGTCTTGGTCTTAAGACAGTTTTGGTGCCAGTTCTAGAATCTGTCTTTTCATTCCTATTTGTAACAGTGAGATGGGCATAGCACCACCAAGCACTAAAGTTGATTGTCCTGTGCTCTTCCATTTGAGATAAGCAGCCTGTTTTATTTTAAAGATTATATTGATGCTTTTTGCTTTTCCCTCATAGGCATTTCTGGTTATCCCTTCTGATACTGCTCCCACCCCCATAAGCCTTCTATATTATAACAAAGAAGTTCAGCAAAACCAGCCAGTGTAGTCTTAGGGTGAATATGAAATTATAGGCCCATAGTCCCTAACCTCTCTGGTGAGAAGAGGGTGGTACCGGTCCTCATTTCCACATCAGGGCTAAGTTCTTTTAATTACATGCCATTCGGGCTGGCCTCCCTTAGACTGGCATGGGAGGTGGTCCGATCTGGCCCAGGGGACATGCAGCCTCATCTCTTGGAGGGCCGATGGGATGGAGGCTTTACTGGGGCTGATTTCTGTATTTTAGTGACAGTGAGGCCCATGGGGAGGCTCAGGAGAAATAAAGCAGAGCCAGGAGGGCAGTTTACATGGTCACTGCAAGTGTGAACAAAGGCTGCAAGGAAAGGGCACAGATCAGCTGCAGCGGTCAGTGTCAGTAACGTACAACAGAGTTCAGGGACACATCTGTCCTTTTTGCCTGTTTTGTTTGCTGCCTTTTGTTTCTGCATCACCCTTACTTCCCGGTATATCTGCCCCCATAATAAAGAATTTAAAAAAGCATCCCTTCAAAACTGAACCTCAGTGAGTCTGATACTGTAATGCCTTGCACCCGGAGACCCCCCCCCCCTTGCAGAGCAGGGGTGTGTTCTCATCTCTTCTACAGGGACAAACTAGATCATACTAATGAATGGCATTTAGTTTAATTCCTTCAACATCACTGTCCTAATGCTTGAATGTTTTCTTCTCCTGTGTCTGCTTACTTCCCTTTGTGTCTGTTAATATAAGTCTCCCCTGCTTTTCTGTGTGTTTGCTTTTTCCTTCGTATTCATTATTGATAGACAGCTTTCTTGGGAATTGTACTTGGTGGGGTGGGGGGGTGGGGTAGCATTTTTGGGTATTTGCTGGGTAGGGTCTGTGTGAAAAGATAGCAAGTCGGTAAAATCTTAAACGATGCAAAAACAGGTGATTACCCCGCCCCCCCAATCCCCCATGGCCCCGTCACAGAGAGGATACCATCTTACATCCATAGCTCTCTTTAAAACACTCTTTAAGCAAGTCACTTAAACTCCTGACCTAGGCTTCTCATCTTTAGAAATGAAAGGTGGTTTCTGGGGTCTTTCCCAGCTCCACATCTGTGCCCCTGTGACCTCTCCTAGTGAGTCTACACAGGGTGTCCCTAAAGGGTTACTGCCATGCCAGGCTATTAAAGGATGCCCTTGTATTCCTCCCCCTTCTGCTTATTTTCCATTTGCAAACCAGGCTGCTTTAGGCTGCAGCCGTGTCTGTTCTCATGTTCTTTGGGCCGAGCCTCTGGGAAAAGAGGCCTGAGTTTCTCTTCCTGGGTGTTCCACTAAACAGATAGTACAATGGAAGGAACACGGGTTTGGATCGTGCTTCTTATGCTTTCTTTCTGCTACCATGCAGAAGCACTTACCCTTCCTCACCTTGTAAAATTGGGGGTGGGGAGGGATGGACTAGATGGTTCCTTGGGTCCCTTCTGGGGTTGACCTTGGAGCCTCTGTGCTAGTGGTTGACTCGTCACAGCAGAGAAAGCACTCGGTCTATAAACATCGCATTGCATTTAATTCAATTAAGAGAGTGAGTGAAGCTGGGAAGGGCTCAAGGAGGGGCCAGGTCCTTGGCTGGACTATGCCATTCTCCTGTTTTCAAGGTACATTCATTCCCTTGGTCTCTCTATCCCACAGACCCTGTACAAGATTGAAGAAAACCAGGACCAGTGGGGAGGCGGAGCAGCTGCCAGTGTTGGGTCACGTCTTGTCCCTAATCCAGTTACCACGGAACAGAGAGGCTGCTTCTCCTTCCGGTCCCTGGGCAGCACTTGTGGTGCTGCCTCATCTTCGGTAAGAGATGGGCCGTCGATGGCACTTGGGTGGATTACAGGAAGACAGAGACTTGTGAACGGGTTGCTGATCTGCATCTGAAGAGGGGAGTTTCTCACTGGGAGGTCCCTGCTTCAATGAAATCACAAGTTTCAGCCTTTCCCTTCTCAGGAAAAATTTCATTTGAACCAAAAATTAAATATGCTGATCTTTACTTCCTTAGGCCAGGAATCAACAAGTGTTTATTAAGCACCTTCTGTGTGCCAGGCAGTGTACTGGGGACACAGAGACAAAGATAGAATAATCCTTGCCCCTCGAGGAGCTTACAGTCTATTGATTGAATGCCATCCAAAGAGCAGGCTGTTTGAAACTGATGCTGTTTCTTCTCTCCCTCTCCCTTTATGAGCAGACCGATGGAGAGAGAGAACATAGTGCCTCTGGTCACAAGATTCATAGACTCCTCCTTCGCGGCCATCAATGAAGGAAGTGTTGGTAAAGGTGGGTGGCACTCCCTTTTTGCTTATGAAATTCCTCTGCTGTGTGCATCTGAAGCCATTCAGGGTGCCCCCCAGGGAGCAGTGACCGGGGATGTTGGCAGTGAGTCCTGAAGACCTGGGAGAGAGCATGGATGGGTGGAGGGGGTGTGTGTGTGTGTGTGTGTGTGTGTGTGTGTCTGTCTGTCTGTCTGTCTGTCTGTCTATCTATCTGTGTGTCTTTGTGTGTGTGATCACTACTCCGGGTAAGTATCTGAGCATGTGCACACAAACCCACACCACTGGGGATCTGAGTAGGCTCACGGGAGTTAGAGGAATTGATCTATGGTTCTATGCATTAATAAGAATTTAGACAAATAAAAGGAAGGCTGTGCCCCAAAACACTGATTTACGGCCAGAAGGGATCTATGCCACCTTTCTTCCTTGGAAACCAACTTTCCAAAGTATTCCAGTTTCGCCAAGCCCAGCCCTTCTCTGTCCCAACGACAATAACCACAAGAACTCAGATTGATAGAGCACTTGCCATGCGTGATCTCCTTTGCTCCCTACAATGTCCACCCTGGGAGGAAGGTGCTATTACAAGAGGTCCAGATATTCAGGCAGGGTCCCATAGCTAGGGAGAGTCTGGGCCAGGATTCAAATTCAGGTCTCTTAATTCCATACTGAGAGACCCCACTTCTCACACTTTTCTTGGAGTGCCTCTCCTACCCTCCCCCAAAAAGACCTCTGTCCCTGTGAGATAGGTCAAATTTCTTTTCCTCCCCTTCTTTGTCTTGTACTCTTGGCATGTAGATAGGTTTTCTTATTTCATTTCAGAATGCAGTTATTAAACACCTGTGGTCTGCTAGGTGTTTTGTATTTAAAATTTCACAGTCACTTTTTCCCCCCAGAGGTTGACATAAACTTCAAGGGTGAATGGGATGTTTGTTCAATTCATGAGTAAGTCAGTTTTGTTTTCTGCCCCCCCCTCCCCCCAGGGGACTTATTTGTCCTGTGCCAGGCAATAAATACGCTGCTGAGTTTAGAAGAGTCTTCTCAAATTCTCCAGTTGGTTCCTGTGGAACGAGTGAAGAAACTGTTGGAGTAAGTAAAATCCTCTCTTGGGTCTTTTCTATGGTTTAACATAAAGAAAGAGCATTGATGAAGCAACAGGAATTTGTTTTTAAAGTGCAAAACAAATATTTTATCTTCATTAGGCATTGTTATTATCCCCACTTTATGGATGAGCAAACTGAGGCAGACAGGTTGTTGGATTTGAACTCAGGTTTTCCCAGATCCAGGTCAGGTTCTCTGCACAATGCCATCTAGGAGCCTCTGGGGAAAGGAATTGGAGAAAGGGAAGCCTCTCTCCTGATGCCCTTAGAAGTTCTCTGGTCCCTGCCTATCCTTAAAAGGGATGCTTTTTTCTTTCTTTTTTAAAAATTGAGTCTAATTTAATATTTATTTTTCCCCAGTTACATGTCAAAAACAATTTTAACATTTTTTCAGATTTCAAATTCCAAATTCCCTCCGTCCTCATTGAGAACGCAAGCAATTTGACATAAGTTATACATGTGTATTCATACAAAACACATTTCCATGTAAGTCATGCTGAACCCAGGCCTTCCTGGATTGGAGGCCATCCAGTCTGCCACTTGGCCTCTGCGGTTAATGGCTCTACTTTTTTTGTAGGCAAGTTAAATTTATTCAAGGACGTCTCTGTAATATGACACAATATTTCATGCAACAATTAGTTCCTGCCTAAGAAAATAACAATGTGTCAGGATGCAGTGAGTTAAAGAAAAGGTCCTAAATTAGTATAATTAATTTTTTTCCTGTACATCTGCCTTTCAGAGACCAGCAAGAGATTGAGAAAGCATCCAATGGGTCTTTTTTTATAATTATATTTTATTTTAACATTCGTTTTTAAAAATTTTGATTTCCAAATTCTTGCCCTCCAGCCTCTCCCCTTCCCATTGAGAAAGCAAACAGTGTGATATTAATTGTACATGTAAAGTCACACAAAACATTTCCATGTTGCCAAAATTTTTTTAAAAGCACAAAAAATAAAGTTAAAACATCTGCTTTGATCTGCATTCAGACTCCATGAGTTTTCTCTGTAAATGGATGTCGTTTTTCACCATGAGTCCTTTGAGACTGGTTTGATCATTGTATTATGGTGATCATTGTGTAATGGCACGTACAGTTTCTGGTTCTGCTCACTTCACTTTGCATCCGTTCATACGAGTCTTGGGTTTTTCTGAAAGCATTCCCCTCACCATTTTTTGCAGCACAATAATACTCCATCACAGTTGCATACCACAGCTTGTTCAGCCATTCCCGATTGATGGGCATTTCCTCAATTTCCAATTCTTGGCCACCACAAAAAGAGCTGCTATAAATATTTTTGTACATGTGGCTCATTTGATCTCTTTGAGATACAGACCTAGTGGTGGTATTGCTGGGTCCGAGTTTCATAGCCCTGTGAGCATAGTTCCAAATTGTTCACCAGAATGGTTGGACCAGTTCCCAGCTCCACCAGTGGTACATTGGTGTCTCCATTTTTGTGGGTGCCCTTTAAACGAGGCCATATGACCTGGTGGAAACAACGCTGAATAAGGAGGGAGGAATGAGGCCTAGAGTTTGTCCCTCCCTAGCTGTGTGACATGGAGCAAGTCTGTAGCTACTGTAGGTTTTAATGTCCTCGCTTCCTCTGAGCGGAATGGAAGCTCCTGGAGGGCAGGGACCAGTTCCCTTAACAAATAAGTAGTACATGCTTATTGAGTTGTAGGGAGGTAGACCAGGTGGCCTTGAAGGTTTCCCCAGCTCAGAGTTACCAGGACTCTGGTTTTAAGTGTTAAAGGGAAGCCTTCATCTGATGACTGAATTTGTTTCTACATTTCCATCGTCATTAGTCATCGTCACCTGCCATTGGGGGCCCCAGTGGGGCAACTTGGTGCATGGTGGAGAAGGTGCTGAATAGCGATATCTTGTTTCAGGATGCTCCCAGAGGAGCCTTCTGTCCTGCTGCTGGCTGACCTCTACTATCAGCGACTGTCCTTGTTTGGCTGTAAAGAACCTCTAGCCAAGGAGACTTTAATGAGCTTATTTGTCAGCCTGCGCACAAATATCTCCACCGGCATGTCCAAGGTAACTTGATGCTGCTGTGTTCCCTCAGTCTGGATTTGTCTGTAGAGTGCATTTGGTTCCTCACCCTTGGACCAGGAGGTGAGGTAGCCTCATGGAGAGGATGCTAGGCTCGTAGCCAGGAAGACCTGAGAGAAGTCAGCGTCTCTCCCGTCTGCTCTATGACACCAAGGAGTGTGTCTCCCTTTTTTGAGGATGATCTCTAAACCCTGCCCACCCGGTCTTGGGCTTCACAAGAGAGAGTGACTTCAGAAATGGTGGTTGTAGAAAAAATGACCCCAAGAAAGTCACTTACCCTTGGACTTTGCAAACCCTAAAATGCGTTATCAATGCTGTTCCTGTCCTCATTATTATTGCTGTGAAGCACCTGCTCTGGGTCAGTGGCTACAAAGACAGAATCAGATGAAGAGCTTAGAAGGCGGGGAGCGTCTTCGCAAGTTGCTGAGTGCCCCCAAACACCTAGCACCACCTGGTTGCCCCCTGTCGATGGTGAACCTCTCATTCTTGACCAAGGCAGGTCTTTGGGTTTTCCCCAGGCTGACACTTAAAGTCTAAAGTCTGAGGAGCTGGATCCAGATCCCACCTCGGACCTTGACTCCCTTTTTGACCTTGGGCAGTTGACTAGTGTCCTGGAAGGAGGCTCTGTAGGGCCTTGAATGCCAGGCTCACCAGATCAGATTTTGTTTGGCAGGCAAGAGGGAGCTTCTGTAGGGACTGTAGTTCAGGGCCCACCCCAGCAGGAGCAGAGAAGCTTTAAAAGTTGTAGATGATATTGAATCAGTGGGGGGCCAGGAGGAACAGGGGAGTGGACTGCCTGGAACAAGTGGGAGGACAGCCCTTTCTTTGTCCATCTGGCCAGTTTCCCCAGGGGTCAGCAAGCACGGCACCTTCCTGGGGTGAGCTGGTGGTCCTGGGCCAGCAGCTGCTCCTCCTGTCCCCCGCCACGTCTGCTTCCTCAGCTGCTGCTGCCCCTCAGGAAGGTCTGTGTCACCCTCTGGTGTCTGGAGGGGAGCAGAGAGGAAGCAGTCCCCAAGCTGTGAGTGCAGATGACCCTTAACAGTTTTGCTTGGGAGGAGGATTTCCTTCGAAGTATACCAGAGCCCTCCCCTGCTTTTTTCAAAGGGTCCTTGGCAAAGCCCCAGAAAATTTCAGTGTGGCTGTTTGAGAGTTTTTATTTAACTGATCAGCTCATACATTTCCTTTAAACATCATCCATAGATGAATCTTAGAGGTAGCTAGATAGACGAGTGGATAAACAGCTGGATTTGGAGTTGAGAAGAGCAGTATTCAGTCCTGCCTCAGACCCTTTGTGCTAGTGTGTGACCCTGGCTAAGTCACTTCCCTCTACCTCAGGTTCCTCATCTATAGAATGGGGTGATAGTAATAGCACGGACTTTGAATGAGAGGACCTGGAAGGCGCTTTGCACACTGAAGGGCTCTATCAATGCCACTGGTGGAGGTGAGGAATAAAGAGAAGGTGGTCATTTGACCTCCTCTCAGAGAGGAGCAGCAGGGCATGGCTGAGAGGAGGCAGGATTGGCATTCTGGTTCTGTCCCTGGCTGCCCAGATGTCAGAAGCAGGAGCATCAGGTAGATGGCAGATACACTTAGAAACAACCTAGGTGTGTTGGTAAGCAAAATGGGCTCCTTAGCATTTTAGTTCAACAAGTGCTCTTGAAGAGTTTGACTTTTGTTTGCTTTGAGTGATTCAGTGCATTTCCTTGAGTCTTACTAAGTGCTAAGCCCCAGGCCCAAAACCCTATTAGGTGTAAAACCTGTGTGGGTGTGGATTGGCAACTAAGGTGGGGCCCAAGGTGGGGCTAACTCCAGGGAGGGCCTAGTTTACATGTCTGGGACAGCAGAGGCTCTTAGACCACATGGGTTTAAGTCGCCTCTTGGTGACGATTTTAGGTCATGTGGGTGAGTCGCGTGTGTGACTCACCCCTGACACTGAAAAAGATATAAAACCAAGGGTGGGCCTCCTTCCTTGGAGCTCTTTGCCGTGGCAGTGGTGGCGCGAGTGACTGTGGGCCAGCCCTTGTTCTGAGCTGCCGGACTGAACCTAGATGTTGGTAACTGTGAATTGTATTAGGTCTGTCTGTTGATGTTTGTAATTTGTTTGTATTTTGCTCTGAAGTTCAGTGTGCTGGCTTTTTCCCCTGAACTAAGTGAATGATATTTGTGTGCTGAATTAAAGTAAGCTTGTCAACCCCTTCACCTTGCTTTCCTTAGTTAAGCAGATCAAAAGAACCTGTGCTGTTGGCAGCTTTCTGGGTGCTGGCTGTGGGTGGATCTTACACCCCCACAGAAGCTGCTAGGCGAAGTGTGGAAACACTAGGGGAGACCCTCCTAGAAGTCAGAGCTGCCCAGAGGGGAGATGAGCTGCTGCTTCTGTACAGTGGGGGTGGGGAATGGACCCAACACCCTCCGATCTGGGCTGCTGGGACCCTCAGCCTTATGGGACCTGGGGTCTGCCCTCAGTAGAGCTCTTCAGACAAAGGTTGAAAGAGCTGTCATTAGCTCTGTCATAGGAGGAGTTTTTCTATGGGCACAGATTGGATCAGAGGGTCCCTGAGATTCTGTGACTCTAGTTGTGTGACCCTGGGCAAGTCTTCTCGCCTGCATGAGCCTCAGTGCTTCATCTGCAGAGTGGGCATAACCACACTTGGATGACCTCCCCCTCACAGGATTGGGAGGACAGTACCTAGCAAACTGTAAAGTGCCATATCAGGGCGAGCGTCTGTGTCAGAAGGTAGAAGGACTGGGGCTGCAGGGTCACCTGAGCTGCAGTAGGCAGTCTTGGTGATTCCTTTCTTCGGTGCTGAATGTGAGCATTAAAGTTACTACTATTACACACCCTTTGGTGCCAGCTCTGCCAGGCACTGGAGATGAAACAAGCCATGCCCACTAACAGCTTCTGGACTGTTTGGCCTAAACTGCTTCAAGTTAGAGCTGACCTTTGTTTTTTTTTTCTTCCTTTTGATCAGATTCGCCTTCTGACGATAAGAATCCTAAACCACTTTAAGGTGCAGCTTCCTGAGGTGATGGAGGTATTGGAGCATCTTCCCTGGTGATTTTGGTGGCTCTGGGCTATTATTTTCCTTCTCTATACTTGCCACTTACTCATGAGAGGATTGTGTTGCCCCAATAATGTAGCACTGGAATTGGAGTCTTATTCCCAATCTTACCTGTTCAGGGGACCTGTGTATCCTTGGCAAGCTGCTTGTCTGGATTTGTGTTGCCTTCTCTCTCTGAGATGAAGGTGTGGGCCAACTCTGAATCTTAGGATGTGAGTGGGAATAATGAGGATCAGCCTTCTTTCCTTCTTTTTACTTTTTTAAATTAAATTGAAATATAAAATGCCTTGGGAGATCACAATGTCAATACCACTTTCTCAAAAAACTTAAATTTTTATTGCTGTCTATTTTTTTACATTACTCAGACTTTTCTAATAATGCATTTTAACATTTAAAATAAATTTGTTTTTGCTTAGGTTGATGGGATGGGGGAACACCAGTCCATCTTTGCCACATTGCTACAAGCTGAACTTGTCCCAGCAACTGTGAACGATTATAGGGAAAAGCTTCTGCATTTAAGAAAACTGAGACATGACTTGGTCCAGGCGTCCATCCCTAACGGACCTTTACATGAGGTAAAGGCAGTGTCTGTGTAGTGTTTGTCCGTACGCCCTAGGGACTGGATACTGGCTGATCTGGAAACACAAGCTGTAACCTGCCTTCTTGGGTCTGAAGCATTTGGAAGAACTTAGAATCCCTGGGGCTTGTCCACCCACCAGACCATCCCACCTCTCTGCCCTTCACCCGCTTCCTTCCTGCTTCTTGGCCTTGGAGATTGGGCAGTCAGTTCTTCCACTAAGCTTGCTCCTCCTCTGACAGTGCTGGGAGGAAGAGAGGAGGGAGGAAGCCCATGCAGGGAGTGAGCTCAGCCTCTGCCCATAGGACACCAGCCCTGGCGAGGTTCCGCCATGCTGAAAGGCCTTCCTGACTGGGCCGAATGAGGATCAGCTGGGGGTGGGGGGGGGAGTGTTCCTTTGCAGTCTGAGAATTGGGGCTGCAAAAACTGCGCTGTCACACAGGGATGGACCCAGAGCAGGAAAATTAATCAGGTCTTTGGAAAGATGGGAGTGCTTCTGAAAGTCACTAGCTCTTCTTTGGAGTGTTAGCTAGTTCAACAAGTAGTTTTTTTTTAAGTAAGCTTTTCATTGGTGTCTAAAGTTTTACGTAGCCTACATTACCCGCAATATCTGCCCCATCCCCTCCTTTCCTACCAGAGACCTATCGCTTCTATTAGAGAATTAAAAATAGCTTAGGTAGAACCAATGAGCCCATTCAGAAAATTGGACACTGCATGAAGTATGGCACCCCTCTGCTCCCCCAGCTCTGCCAAGAGTCAGGGAGGTGCCTCCTCAGACACCTTTGGCTCAAGGATGATTCCAGTTCAGTGGCTTTGTTGGTCTCTGTTTGCGTTATTGTCGCTGTGTTTGTTAGTTTCCTGGTTCTCCTGCTTCACTTTGCATCAATTCATGAGAGTCTCCCCATGCTTCTTTGTCCTCCTCTCATTCATGGTTTCTTATGGCCTAGGGAGGTTCCATGACATTCACATGCCGCCACTGGTCTAGCTGTTCCCAGTAGGTGGGCATCTACCTTGTTTCCAGGTCTTTGCTACCATCACAGTGCTGCTATAAAGAAGTTGTTGGCTTTGGGGAGTGTTTTTGAATGCAGCACAGTCATTGGGGTACTGTGGGGGCAATTCAGGTTTCCTCAACCTCGGACCCAGTGGAAGAGGTGCATTGGTATGTAGCAGGCACCCAGCAAGGACTGACTGTGGGAGTGCCAGGTGGTGGCCATTCTTTTGACCGGCCCTGTTTCCCTTGATGGTTGGTTTGTGATTGTGAGACCAGCTGGCTGAGGACAGAAGGGAGGTCTAAATGGCTGAGAAGAAATCCAGAGTGAGCTGGGTGAGAATGAGCCCCACGCCCTGCCCGAGTTGGTCCTCAGACAACAGGGGCACCAGGCCAGCCATCCCAGGGCCCAGCCTGGGAGGCTTCAGCGTGGAACAGCCCCTGGAACTGGTGCTCTGTCGGTGCTGTCTGGGGCCACTGGGAGGGAGCGGGGAGAACACTGGGCTATCAGGCAGATTGGGTTGAGCTAGTGGAGAGGCAGAGACCAGAGAGAGAGGCAGAGTGGGAGGAGAAGCTCTCTCTTCCTTTAATATTCAGCTCAAGCACCAGCTCAGCCTTTCCCTGGCCCCCAATTCTTTGCATTCTCCCTCTCTCCCTCACTTATGTTGAACCACCTTGTTTTTCACCTTGTATTTATTCTGCATGTGCTCAGATAGATAAATTCTCTGTCATCTCTTCCCAGTTGGTTGGATGCTCCTCAGGTGTAGAGTCACTTCCTTTTGGTGTGTCCTCGTATTCTCAGTGCTTGGCCATACATAGGAGACCCTTAGTGACTGCTTGAATAAGATCCTGGAGATGGGTGGGAAGGAGGGCAGGGTTCATCTCAGTTCAGCAAACATTGATTAAGCACCTCCTGGTTGCCAACCCCTCATGGGGATACAAGGGCAAAGAGGGACAGCAGCCTCTGTCCTCAGGAAGCCACCATTCTCCTGGAAGGAGAAGAGGAGGAGCCCTGAAACCAGATCAGATGTGAGGACAGGGGCAAAACAAACACCCGAGAGCCCTGGGGTGGAGGCACATGAAGCCAGTCATTGATTCCTTCCTCATTCGCTTATCTCGGGAGCAAGTCAGAGGAGTTATGGAGAGTTGTGATCATGCTGCCTATACTTGGCACCTGTTGTGATTACTTGGGGTGCCATAGTCATTCCCTGGGCAGCCAGGAAATTTGTTTCCTACTTTGGGGGAGTCCCAAGTCCCGACTTGTGTTGCCTGCATTTTTCCAAGCTCTTCGATTTCCATGCCTCACATTCTTTCTGATCACCCAGAATTTAGACTTTTACATGTGGGGCGAATCTGCTTATCCAGCATGGTGCAGCCTTTATACCTAAATGTAAGCCATGGATTGGAACTGAGGGCACCTTCAGTCATTTCAGTCGTGTCTGAGTCTTCGTGACCGCTTTTGGGGTTTTCTTGGCAGAGATACTAGAGTGGTTTGCCATTTCCTTCTGTAGCTCATTTTGCAGATGAAGAACTGAGGCACACAGGGTGAAGTGACTTGCCCAGGGTCACACAGTGTCTGCAGCTAGATTTGAACTCAGGTCTTCCTGACTCTAGTCCTGGTACTCTTATCCACTGTGCCATCTAACTGCCCTCCCTTCCCCTTTTAACATTTTTAATATTTTATTTTTTCCCAATTACATTTAAAAACAATTTTGAGTTCCAAATTCTTTTCCACCCTCCCTCCTCCATCCCTTTATTGAGAAGGCAAGCAGTTTGATAAAAACTATACATATGCCGTCATACAAAACATTTCCATAGTAGTCGTGTTATGAAAGAAAACAGACAAAAGAAATGGAAAAATAGAGTTTAAAAAATGCTTCCATCTGCAGTCATATTCCATCAGTTCTTTCTCTGGAAGTGGATAGTAGTTTTCATCATAAGTCCTTCTGAATTGTCTTGGATCTTTATATTGCTGAGACTCTAGCTACCCCTTTTAATGAAAAGTCCCTTATTAATTCTTTTACAAAATCCATACATAAGCATGTCCGTGTCTGTCGTCTGTCTTAGTTGCCTTTCTGTGCCACTAGCAGTCTCATTATCTTTGTCTGCTGTCTGTCCATCTGTCTGTGTGTGTCTTTCTGTCTATTTCATCATCTCCCTTGTAGTGGTCAGAGGCCTGGGGTCAGAGTCAGGCAGGCTCAGACTGCATCTCTGTTGTGTCTCTTCCCCTGGTGCTGAGCGCAGGGTCTAGTACATAGTGCCAGGTGCTCATTGAATGCTTGTTGATTGAATTCTCTTGGGCACTCAGGTCTGGAAGATTTCAATAGAGCTGCCAGTCTGCATTTAGGAGGGCACTCCCTACCCTGATCTACACCCAGGTCCCGAACTTCACCCCCCCCACCCCTCAAACAGACAGTAGTTACACTTGGGATTCTGAACTGTGAGAGAACGTTCTATTGTCAAGCACTTTGGAGTTCAAGGTACATCATAACACCGCAGTACCTCATACTCTGGTTTTTTCTCTTGAAAGAAAAGTTAGCGCATCAGTTTCAAAACTTAATTTCCTAAATTGTTGGTGGTGAAATTCAGCAGTGTCAAAATTTAACGTTCAAGATAAAGAGAAACATGGAAATTTAAACATTTAATTTTCACTTTCAAATATTTTCTGGATTTCTTCCCAGCCATTTAGACCTCCCTTCTGTTTGTCCCCAGGTCCCTCTCCGTTATCTGCTCAGCATGCTATATATAAACTTCAGTGCTCTCTGGGATCCCGTTATTGAACTCATCAGGTAAGCGTGGGATGCCTGGGGGAATAATTAGCACGAAATGGTTGTGAAAAGCAAGAATGACTCAGTTCCTTGGTGTGCTGGTGTTGATGCCGAAGTCACAAGAACAAGGCTGATGGGACTCGCAAAGGAGAACACCTAGAAGAGTAACCATTGCCCAGCATCGTGGCATAGGAGAGAAAACTCTGTACTTGGTCAGAAGCCTTGGGTTCAAGTCACTCTTATGCAGTGCCTGACACATAGTGGGGGCTTAATAAATGCTCTTTGGTGGATTAACTGGGTGGTTGTGACGATCAGATGGAAGAAGGAGCAGGATAATAAGCTAGCACTGACCCAGAAAGCAAATATTTTCTTGTCTCAATCCTGGGATGTGGGGACTGTTATCCACATTTTACAGATGGGGAAATTGAGGCTGAGAGGGGTTAAGTGACTGTTGAACTCATGTCTTCCTGCTAGCTCAGCCCTCCATCCTCTAGACTCTGAGGCGTAGCAGACTGTAGAGGTCATTTAGTCCAGCTCTGATTTGTTTAGAGGTGAGGAAGTGTGCCAGAGACCTCCAGATCCCAAGGGCTGATTCTCCCCACCGGGTTCTCCAACTCCAGGTTCAGTGCCAGTTCTATAAAAGTCCTTTGGTTTCCTAAAGAGCCTCCTTCAAAATTATTACCTGGTACAGGAAAAGAATTTTAGATACTGTCTAAATAAATTTTAGAAACTTCTTTCTCTCAGAGTCCATATGCAGAAATCAGCCTATTTGTAAGTAAATTTGCCCCATTTTGAGAGAAGGGGTATGCCCTGACCTCAGAATCACAAGACGTGGCCGTGGGTCCTCTCTCTGCTTAGTGTAGTGGTCCTGGGTGTGTCAGGGAACCTCTCTGAGTGTCAGGGTCCTCATCTGTAAAATGGGATCAAGGAAGCAGATGTTAATATTAAGCACCCACAGTCTTCCATGTACTGGCAGAGGGAGAGGGAGAAAGGAATCAGCATTTCTAGAACACCTACTCTGTGCCAGGCACTGTGCTGAGCACTTTACAGATGTCGTCTTAGTGGACCCTCACAATAGCCCTGGTTGGGAAGTGCTGTTATATCTCCATTTTGGAAACCGAGGCAGGCAGTGCCTTGTCTAGGGTCACACAGTGAGTACGAGAGGCAGGATTTGAACTCAGGTCTTCCTGACTCCTGGCACAGCACTGTATACACAGACAAAATGAAACAGTTCCTGTCCTCAAGGAGCTCACATTCTAAAGGAAGAGAGAAAGTGTCCATATAGCATATAGCTCGGCACTCATATGACAATGTGAGGGCGTCTTGGGAGGCCTGAAGCGAGTACTGGCAGCTGGGGGGACCAGGAGTGGCCTCCTGCAGAAGGAGGTGCCCCAGGCCTCCCGAGGTGGTGATGGACACAGTACTGTAAGCTCTGGAAAGAGGAGTGGCTGTTTGTCACCCAGATCCCAAGACTCATTGTGGCATGTGTGGAGGTGACCAACCCCGGGATCCTGAGCTCCGACAGTTCTCCATTGGCACAGTTTGGGGCAGGATCTCTTAGCCTTGTTTCCATCCTGTGCACCCCCTGGGCAGTCAGTCTACTGAGCCTGAGGACCCTTTACCACAATCGGGTTTGTAAATGCATAGACTCACAAAGGAAATCAGTTACATGGAAATAAATAATGGTCATTGCCAGGGCATTCCAACAGAGACGAGGTTACGGCCCCCAAGTCTAGTGTGTCTGCTGGCTGCCAGGCAGCGAGGGCCAGACGCTCATCCTCACGCCTCGCACAGCCCCTGGCACAGAGGACATCCTGGGAAGTGCTGAACAATCAAATGCGGTGTCAGCTGCCTGGGTCTGAGGGAGAAGCTCCGCTAATGAAATCACGTTTTGAAGTATTTGACTAATGTCCCCATCGTTGGCATCTGGGGACATGAACCTTGACCCAAATTACAGACTGATTCGTAACTATTTAAAACTATTAGGTTGACTTAAGATAAACATCAAAAAGAAACCTCAGCTTCCTAGGAAGCCGCTTGGACTAACTTTTATCAGAGCGTAAAGTCCCTTTAAAAAAAAAATCTTCATTGTTACCTTGAATGACCCTGGGCACAACAGCTTCAGTTTCTTCCTTTGTGAAATGGGGACAGTCTTAAGAAACAGGATTGTAAGGGGGATTCGAAGAGTCAACATGTAAAGCACTTGCACACCTTCACAGCTACATAACTGCTAGCTATTAATTATTCTGTCCTGTTAATTTCTGTCTCCCGTTCCCTGCTCCCCTCACCCTTCCCCACTAAATCCCAGGAGGGCTGTGTTCTGTAAAGAAAGAAAAAGGAATTCAGGGGAAAAGAGTGTCTGAGAGCAGCAGTGTGGGCCAAGTCCTCCCCCACATTCCCCTTCTCTGCAGTAAAGGAAAAGGTTCTCGGTATGTAGTGAGTGAGCCATTTCAGGTTTTTGTTCTCATAAAGTATCTTACGAAAAAAGTATGGACAACCTGAGTAGATTTTCGTGAGATCAGTATACCAGGCTTTGCATTTATGTAGTGGTTTAAGGCATACAGAGCTGGTCCTTTTTGATCCGGCAGAATTTATTTCTCCACTCTGTTATATTTTTACACATACATGTTAAGTGAGCTTTAATTCTTTCCTAAATGGATGACTGAAAAGCAGGAAAATTCCGAGGCAGTTATGGAACCTCCCAGAAGGTGAACTAGCTCATTTTCTGCCTCCAAATGCCAAGTGTTTTTTTAAATTATCTGCCTTTGGCCTGTTGAGTCTAGACTGTCAATGGCAGATGGCTTCTTTCCTGTCCTTGTATCTGATTTGTTTTTTGTGTTTTTTTTTGGAGGGGGGAAAGCAGGGCACTTGGGGTTAAGTGACTTGCCCAAGGTCACACAGCTAGTACATGTGTCAAGTGTCTGAGGCCATATTTGAACTCAGGTCCTCCTGACTCCAGGGCCGGTGCTCTACTCACTGCGCCACCTAGCTGCCCCTTGTCCTTGTATTTGAAGGGCATACTTCATGTTTATATCACTTGTGTAATGGGTCAGGCCTGACTAAGCCTGGACCGCTGGTACTTTGGGTCCAAAACTAACAAAAGGCTACAATTGTTATCCACTCTGCTGTTAGCACAGGCCAAGGGAAGCTGCTGAGAGCGTGGAACGGATGGTGCGGCTGAATGAGCTTCCCAGGGGTGGTCACGCTGCTAGCCTAGAGCCTGACACCTGTGCTGTACCCAGGTCAATGCCGAGCTTTAGTTCCAAGAGCCAGTTTCAGTGCCTTTTTAAGGAAGAACTACCTAGCTTGGCAGTGAGGGGCAGGTGGTTAGGCTCTTCTCCCATCACAGTCCAGAAAGCATTGATTTTTTTCATCTAGATTGTGTATATTTGAACCTGGGGGGAATCCCCACCAAGGTTAAAGCAGTTAGGTTTCCGTTTTAAGAGATGCCTAACTACTCTATTCTCTTGATGCAGGGTAACTTCCCTCTCCCCATTGTCTGCCAAACTTGGTCCCGTCTTGTAATTCTGGGAATCCTTTTCTTGCATTAGGCCAACCTTATTGTCTAACCCTGTTGTTCTGTCTCTTAGTTCCCATGCCAATGAAATGGAAAACAAAGCGTTCTGGAAAGTCTACTATGAGCATTTAGAGAGAGCTGCTGCCCGTGCCGGTATGTAACATTATTCTGGGTTGTTACTGAAAGTTCAGTTTTCATGTTAGTTCGCTCATACAGTAGGTAATATTTTGTATTCTCTTTGGCAGCTTTTGTTCACTTTTTACAAACTGCGTTCTTTTGCTGTGTTAGAAGTTAATTCATGATCATGTAGGCTCTTAGGATCATAGATTTAATGCTGAAATGGACTGCAGACAGCACCTAGTCCAGCAGTCTCCCTTCATAAATGAAAAAATAGACCGAAGGCCTCTCTCTAAGTGACATGGAAAGGTAGTGAATATCAGCTTGGATTTGAACTGTGGTCCTTGGCTCCAAATGCAAGACTCTTTCCACTGTGCTCTGCCTTCACACGTCACCTGGCTGCTTCCTGTACCACTAAAAACTTTCAGAATTGTGTTTTCTTCAGTTTTATTGGTGCCCCCCCCCTTTTTTTAACCACAAGCATTTCCCTGTATTGCATCCTTCCCCAAATAGAACTCTCCTTTGTAGTAAAGAAAACAGTGAAGCAAAATCAACCAGCACAAATGACTGTGCCTTTGCAGGCAGGTTCTCCTCAGCCCCTTCTGTAGAGCAGGGAAGTTTGTTTCACGATCTCTTCTCGGAGCAGGTATCGGTCATGACTAATGCCGAGCTCAGCCACCTCTTTGTGTTGTTGCTCTTTTTCCATTTATATTATTGTAGTAATTGTGTTTATTGTTCTCCTGAATTTTTGTTTTGTGTCACCTGATTCAAGTCTCTGTTGTCTTTCTAAATTCTCATTTCTTACTAAACAATAATATTCAATTTTACTGATATATCACAACACACAAATGCCAGGCAAAGAAATTCGAATTCTGCCCCACAGGCATTAGGGAGCCAATGAAAATTTTGATCAAATAAATGAACATTCCAGGTCCATTCAGAATAAAGATTATTCTGGCAGCAGTATGAAGGGAAGCCTGAAGAGAGGGAGAGAAGAACTGTGGGAAAACTATGACTCTGTCATAGGAAGGAAGCTCTGACCTCTCAGGAGGTGGTAATGAGACCTTGGGCATGGTCATGGGAAAGAGTAGAGGATGGAGATGGGTGATCTGGGGAAGGCTTGGCGGTCATTTTTAAAGATTTGCTTGTATTTTATGTTTTTATATCACCTACATTTTCCAACTCCAGTTCCCCTTATAACAAAGATGGAAAGAGAAGGTGGAAAAATTCAGCAAAACGAACATTAAAGTCTGACTTCATATGTGGTGTTCCATACCCATAGTCTCCCGCTCCTTCAAAGAAGTACCACAGAGTGCTTTCTTACATCTATCTATGTGGTCAAGTTTAGGCTCCATAATTACATGATACTTGTTTTCCTTTGTTTTGAGGTCGTTGTATCCATTTATATCGTTTGGTCATTGGTTACTTTGTTTTCCTGGTTCTGCTTCCCTCACTCTTCATCAGTTCATATACATCTTCCCACAGTTCTCTATATTTATCACATTTATCTTTTCTTACAGTACAGAAATTATTCTTTCCGTTCACATACTGAAATTTGTTTAGCTGCTTTCTAACTGATGGGTGCTTACTTTGTTGTTAGTAAAAGCACTGCTGTAAATATTTTGTTTCATATGAGGCCTTTCTTTTTGTTGTTGAACTTCTGGTGATAGATGCCTAGTAGGGGAATTTCTTGATCAAAGAGGGTGGCCATTTTTGGTCATCCTCTTAGCATGATTCTGAGTTGCTTTCCAGAATGGATGGACTTGTTCACAGCTCCACTGACCATGCACTAAGTTCACAGCTCCACCAACAATGTCCTGGTGTGCCTGTCTGTCCACAACTTCTCTAACATTTAGAATTCCTACATTCTGTCATGTTTGCCAGTTTGCGGGGTGTGAGATATAACCTCAGGGTTGTTCTGATTTACTTTTTTCTTACTCTTAGTGATTTGGGGCAGTTTGTAATTCTTTTGAAAACTTTATGTACTTTGAGCGTTTACTGTTGGGGAATGGCTTTTGGTCTTCTGTTTGTGTTAAGTTGGGTTTGGTTTAAGTGTATCAGCACTGCCAGTTACATGAGAGGTAGTCATAGTCTAGTGCCAGGGGAGGGAACCTACAGCCTTAAGGCCACATGTGGCCTTCTAAATCCTTAAGTGTGTGCAGCCTTTTGACTGAATCCAAATTTTACAAATCCAGGGATTTGTTCTGTAAAATTTGGATTCGGTCAGAAGGCCATATTTAAGGATTTAGGAGGTCGAGTGTGTCCTTAAGGCCGCAAGTTCCTTTGGACTAATGTCTAGTGTCTAGTCTCATAGTCTGGATTAAGACTTGGCCTCTGACCCATCCTGGATGCATGACCCTGAGCAAGTCACCTGGATGAGTCACTGAACCCCTCGGCACCCCAGGCAGCTCTCTAATCTGCGTTGGTGGAGGGAGTGCTTCATGTGGAGGGAGTTCTGTCTACCAGTTCCAGAAAAATAAGGAAATTCTCAACTGAAAGATGGCATAGAAGGTTAAGCTGTCATCTTGTGGTTAGTCCACACAGTATTTGCCCTATTAATGTTTATTATTTAAGAAGGAAAAAGGACCTCACGATGTCATCTCGGTGATTTTTCTTGGGGCCACTGTGCATTTTCTTTTTCTCCCACAGAGAAGGAACTACAGAATGACTCCAGAGATAAACATCTTCGAGATAAAGGTGGTGAGAAGACCAAGATGGGAGATGTGGGAGCCCTTTATCACGAGCAGCTGGAACAAAGGACTGATTGTCGGGAAAGGCTGGATCATACCAACTTTCGCTTTTTGCTCTGGAAAGCCCTGGCAAAGTTTCCAGAGAGGGTTGAGCCCCGGTCCCGGGAACTCTCCCCTCTTTTCCTGAGGTTTATCAGGTAAGTGATCCCCGCTCCCAGGATCTGTTCCTGGAATTTTCTGAGGGAGAGAGAAAGTTTGTGAATGTTAAGGAGCTCACTGATCTGGGCGAAAGCTTGGTGAAAGAGCTTGTACATATTGGTTAAGTCTTGTAAACCAGCGGGGTCAAGTGTGGCACCAACAAAACTCTCAAGTGCCCCAGAGCCAGATTAAGACATTATTGGGGAATATGTAACAAAATAAATAAAAATACAGTAGAACAGAGATAGGGTTAATATGTGGTTTTCTAAGTCAGTAAGTGGCCTTTATGCATGATACTTTATGGCAGGGCTGTCCAAAATGCTTCCTGCAGTGTGATTTATTCGGCCTGCCTACAAGAATAGACATTTACATAAATGCTTTAGTAAATGAGGCTGAGCTCTCACTAAAATGGCAACTCAAAATGTATTGTCTCTTGTTTCAATAAAAACCTAATGTTGGACAGTCCTGCTCTATGGGATTCTTTAGGGATCCTTTTTTCATGGTTCATTGTCCACCGTTTCTGTTAGCTTGTTGAAATAATCCAGCCCCCTGTGGTGGGAAATCCACATGGGGAGTGATGTCCACTTCTTTCTAGGATTGTCTCGAGTTAGAGGGCCTGGATTCAAACCCTGTTTCTGCTACTTGGTGCCTGTGGGATCTTGGGCTCAGTTTCCATCCCTGAACTTCCATTTCCTCAGCTCTCAGTGAGGAGGAGATTGGACTCAGTAGGCTTCCCCATAGGCCCCTGTCTAAGCTCTGCAGCTCAGCTCATAATATGTCCTATGACCTTGTTTTCCCACCTCTGTCTGTGGGGCTGTTTGAGAGTCAGCCCACAAGCAATGTGAAACTGAAAGTTCTAGATCTTAACACAAATAATGGTGTGTGGAGCCTGATAATGTGTCCTATGGTAAGGCCTTGTCGCTTGTGTCTCATCATTTGCCATTTCGCTAATCCATCTTCTGCCCAGGCTGGGCAGTCACAATGTACCTCCAAGCCCCCAAACCTTCTTAGGTACTCCCAGGTTTCTCCCCACCGTGGTCAAGAGTCTTCCTGCCTCTTTGTTCATTGTTTTGTTACTCATTACAACCCTTTGGGAATGTGGCATCAGCAAAAACACAGGCCTGCTAAATTGTGTCCCTAATATTGGCACCATGAAGTGGTTTGTGGGAGACCACGGTTGCCCTCTACCACATCATCTTCCAAATCTCTTTTAAATTC
Source organism: Trichosurus vulpecula (assembly GCF_011100635.1). Lineage (NCBI taxonomy): Eukaryota > Metazoa > Chordata > Mammalia > Diprotodontia > Phalangeridae > Trichosurus > Trichosurus vulpecula. The sequence goes on from NC_050577.1 coordinate 285,372,634, forward strand.
CTTTGTACCCATTGTGGTTCTTGTAGCTAGTGATGAAGCTCAATTTTTCTTGACCCTGATTACCTTTAGGTCTATAGAACTTCTCTGGCTGCCCCCACAGCATAGTCTTTGTAGAGTCTTCTGCAGGAAAAGGAAAGAGTGTCTTTAAGAGATAGAGAATGTCAATGCTAGAAGCTGAGATTACCCCAGGCCAGTCAATGCCTCTCTGACCTCCCTGTCGTGGCCTTTGGAAGTGGCATACTCGCGTTCGCTGGGATCGTGAGCATCAGTTTGCAGGTGGGAGGACCTTCAAAGTCTCCTTGTTTTGCGTTCCCTTTCCGCAGCTGGCTAAACTGAGGCCCGGAGGAGTCTGATGACTTGTTCCAGGTCACAGAGCTAGCCAGTGGCAGAGCCAGGATTCCCACCCAGGCCCTTTGACCCCAGATCCAGGGCTCTTGCACTGAGCCATGTCTTGGATGTCTTCACATCCTGGTGAATCTGCCTTTGCAGCTTCCACCAAGGGCTCGGGGTCTTTGCCATGCCACTGAGCGAAGTCAGTGTCATTCTGCCACGTCCAGGGAATCCAGGTGTTGGGTAATTTACCTCTTGGTATTAATTCAGTCAACTCAGCATTTATGAAGTGCCTACTGTATGTGCAGTACTACGCTGGGTGCTGGGGATACAAATATAAAAATGAAACATTCCTCACAAGTGAAGCAGAAGGAATAATGACCAAGACATGTGCTCTGACAATTGAGGGGATCAGGAGAGGCTACATGAAGAACAGCAACAGTAACAACCAGCATTTATGTAAGCACTTTAAAGTTTTTGAAGCGCTTTGCAAATGGTACCTCGTTTGATCATCACAAACCTGGATGGTTCAGGGACGTGCCCAGGGGCACACAGCCAGGAAGTGACTGAGGCCGGATTTGAACTCAGATCTTCCGGAATCCAGGCCTGGTGCTCTGTGTGCTGTGGTGCTCCCTAAGTGCCATGAAACCAATCTCTGTCTTGAGAGCCGTTCTCTGGCTACCTGCACCCTGCTTAGGGAGATCCCCTTAGGACCGCTGACCTATACCCCCAGAAACAGAGGGGTGCAGTCCTCAACACAAGGCAGCGGCTGAACTCCAGGCCCTTCAGCCCATCAGCTTGGGCTTGAAACCCCTGTGCTGTACTGCTGAAGTTACCCCCCATGAAGGCTCCCTCTGCACTGGAGGTCTCCAGCCCAGAGATGATGAATTCAGAGCTGGGGCAGCAAACTAGGGCAGGATTGGGTTAGCTGGCCACAGGGAAGCATATGAAAATGGTTTGCCAGCACAAACCTCAGGCAAGAAGAGATTATGGGAAGAGTGCGGCACCTCCAAGCTGGACCTCCATGGTCATCCAAGCCCCATGGGCCTATGCGAGAAACCTTCTGTGGAGTGCTGCTTCTCCATGCTTTGTCAGGAGGGTTGCCAGCTGCTCCTCCTGAGGCAGCCCATTTCCCCCCTCCCCAAGAGCTTTAATTATTTAATTGTTAGCTTTATTTATTCTCTGTCCTTTGCTTCTCCATGGGCCCCTTGCAACCAAGAAGACTTTGGACCAGTCCTTCCAAATGATGCTTCTTCCCATACCTGCAGCTACAGTGGTCATGCCCCCCTTCCATCTTCTCTTCTCTGGGCTAAACACAGTATCTCCAGTTACTTCGACCAGTCCCCTTAAGGCATGAATGCCAAGAAGTCAGCTGAGATGTTAGAGAGAAAATCAAGCCTGTTTAGGTACTGAGAGACGACCGTGTGTACTGGATGCGTCATTTTGTATTTAATGCTTTAGAGGGGCAGTCCCTCAAAGCCCTCTTTTCTCATGAGTCCCCTGTCTCCCATCCTTTGAACCATCTCAGCTCTGCTGGACCCACTTTGGGAAATGCAGGCCTGAGGCAGTATCTAGAAATGTCATTTTGCAATGGATGCTTCAAACTCTTTGTCTTTTGTTCTCTTTCTCCCCCACTGCCCAGCAATGAGTATTATCCAGCAGACCATCAAGTGGCCCCAACTCAGGATCTCCTGAAGAAAGGCAGCGCAGCCCCCGCAGAGGAAAGAGAGGAGGGGACATCTGTGGAGGGCGATGAAGGAGCCGCGGATGGAGAGGATCTGGCCGACGAATCTGTGGTGCTTGGTTTCCAAAAGAAGAAGACCAGGAGAGCCGCAGCCAAGTAAGTTCTTGACTTACCCTTGACTTAGATCTGGAAGGGACCCCAGAGGCCCTTCATCAGCCCCTTCACTTTATGAGGAAAGAAATGAAAAGGGTCCCTTGTCCAGAGGTCATCACACAGGAGGGAGGGGCAAAGAGGGCATCTAGGCTCTGCTGGGGCCTCCTGGGCTAGCTGCAGGGTTTCCCCATGAGCTCTCTACAAGTTCCAGTTGCTTATGAATTTGTTTCTGAACCATAGGCCATTAAAGACCACACTGATGGTAATAGACTATCTTAGGTTTGCAAAGAGCCTTACTTTGTTCAGCACATTGGATGCTGAAAATAGCTTTAGGAGGGGGATGCTGTTCTATAGATATCAAAACCAAGGCTGAGAAAGGTGAAAGGAGCTGTTCCTGGTGACACAGCTATTATGTGTCTGAGGCAGAATTTGAACTCAGGCCTTCCAACTCCAAATCTAACACCATCCTCTGAACCACTTAGCTACCTCTAAGATTAATTCATGTAGGATGTTTAAAAGAAATTATTAACCGATCACTTAAATAAATACATTTTCTTATTATTTTCTTTCTCAATTACATGTAAGCAAATGTTTTTAACATTCAGTCTTTAAAATTCTGAGTTTCAAATTCTCTCTGTCCCTCCCTTCCCCCTTCCTGAGAAGGCAAGCAACTTAACATAGGTTGTACATGAGCAGTCGTGCAAAACATTTCCATATTAGCTGTGTTGGGGAGGAAAATGCAGACCAAAAAACCCAAGCATAGTAAAGAAAGTAAAAAAGTCTGCTTCATTCTGCTCTCAGGCTCTGTCAGTTCTTTTCTGGAGGTGGATAGCATTTTTCATCATGAGCCTTGCAGAGTTGTCTTGGATTGTTGCACTGCTGGTGAAAGCTTTAGCCATTCACAGCTGATCGTCGCATGGTATTTCTGTTACTGTGTACAATATTCTGGTTCTACTCCCTTCATTCGGCATCAGTAAAAGTGTTTTTAAAATCTTTAAGTACCCATTTACTGATGAATGGCTGAACAAAATGCATAAGACAGAGTTTTCAAGACTAACAACTGTATTTTCACACTCAGTGCAAGATTTGTGCTAGAGAAATTTACTTTCAAATTCAGGATTTTGATGTCAGGGAGGGAAGGATGATAGGATTTAAAACAGCCTTAGAAATTACCTCTCACTTGGCCCAGTAGGAAGGAAAACTGCTTATCTTATTGGACCTCCTGCTTGCTTGGTGAACAAAGAGCTGGATTCTTCCTACTGAAGGGGTCTGATCTCTCCCCCCTCCCTCCAGGCATGTGTGAGAGGAGCCCCCAGCTCCCTCTTCATCTAGTCAGGTGGGCTAGGGTAGACAGACCAGAAGGAGCAGGGCAGTTGCACAACTGGAGGATTGAATTGGTTCTGTACTTTCAAAGCATCCACACAGGTGCCCTCTATAGCATTACCAATAAATAGTCACCCTGAAGACCTCCAGCAAAGGGGATACCTTGGTCTCTTGAAGTGTCCCCATCATATTTTTGCACCAATTAAGTCCTGACATCTTTACTCCCTTCATCTTTCCCCTGGCACTGTTCTTGGTTCTGTAGTCTGGGGCCAGGCAGGAAGCATGGTACCCTTCTTCTCTGCCTTTGTATGTGGTGACTCTTGGAGGCTGCCATTTTCTCCCCTTTGTGGACAGACAAACTCCTCTGAGCCACCCTCGGGGCTGGTTCTCTGACTGATGGCAGGGCCCATGACAGCAGCCCAGGGTTGGTGGCATCTCTTGCCAAAAGCACACTGCCCAGAGATACTGGAGACTTGCCCATATGTGAGGGTTACAGCTGGGCTCGGGGGGTCAGATATCACAGTTAGAAAGTCATGTTGTTTAATCATGTGAGATTTTGAGGAAGTGGTGCTCAATTTTTTTTCTCTTTCTTTTTCCTTCTTGTTTTGTTTAGGCAATTAATTGCTCACCTGCAAGTTTTCTCCAAATTTTTAAACCCTCGGTCCTTATATCTGGAGTCACAGTTGTATGAACTCTACCTGCAGGTAAGTAAGATGAGTAATTGGCTTTCATAGGGGTCTAGATTTGAAGTTGAAAGAGAGAGACCTCAGAGTCCCCTGATTCCAACCCATCCCTGAGGAAACAGGCCCAGAGAACCTAAGTGACTCACCCAGCTAGTAAGTGTCTGAGGAGGGATTTGAACCAAGGCCTTCCTGACTCCAGGCCCTGTGCTCTGGCCAGTGTCCCTTGCTGCCTGTCCCCCTTCTCTTCCTCTGTGCACTTCTTTGTGAGTGTTTCAACAATCGGGCTAGCAGCTGTTGTGGGGGTGAAAGACCAACACAAGCCCAACAACAAGAAGGCTGCCAGCACACTGCAAAAACCCAGGTTCTTTTTATCTGCTTCACTAAGGAAAGCAACGTTAAGGGGTTGACAAGCTTATTTTAATTCAACGTACAAATACCCCATACCTTTCTCAGACTCCATTTCCCCCAGGTCATCATCAGGATCAAATGAAATGATATTTGTAATGTCTCATACAAATGCAGTTGTTATAATCTGATTCACATTGCTTTATTGTGTTCCTGTGGATGTTTAAAGACTTTTTTGGAAGGGTTTGCTAAAATCCTCTAAGTTTAATAAACTTAGTCTAGTCTTCGTGAAAGAAAATACAGTGAGTCTGACATGACTTACTCATAGTGAACCTCTCCTGGCTCCTAGTGATCACCACTTTCCTTTCTTAGGCCCCACAAAGCCACCCATGCAATAATCCACCATTGTAATCATACTTTTATAAAGTATTTTACTCTTCTTGAGAGTTTGTATTCTGAAAGCATTAATTTGGATTACTGTAAATTAAACATAGCAGACTTGTGTGTTAAATAATGAATTAACATGCATACCAGAATTTGTACTTTGGTTCCATGACTGGTAAAGAATCCTAAGAATGGACCAGAGATGGAGAAAGATGAGGGTAGTTTATTTTTTTTCTGCTTAGAGATGGCTTTTTGGTGGAGTTGAAATTTCTAGAACTGTTTAAAGGGACTTTTTTATGAATTGAGATGGGAAAGGAATTCCAGTTTAGAGTATGGTTTTCAAGCCTTTTCAAAAGAGACATATCAGAAGGTTTACTGAACATTGGATGCCCTTCTGAAACCCCCAAGGAAACGTGTTTTTCTGTGTAGACCCTTAATAGGTTAAACTTTATGAATATCATTAAAATTCACTTCATCTCTGCTTAAAATGGGGAGCATGGGCCGTATTTTCCAAGCCAGAGTTGCGAATGCCCAATTATCAGCATGACCTTAGGAAAGACGTATTCTGATCCCTCCCTTTGTCGGTGCCTGCTTTGCCTCAGTAGCCATTACTACAAAGTCAGGTACTTTCTGCAATGTATAGTTAGGAAGACGGATCAGAAATGACTTGTGGGTGTGGGCCAAAAATGTGAATTTTGTATTTTATTTCAAAAACTCCCTCCCTCCCTGACTCCTTTTCTCACCCTTATCCTTTCTAGCAGACAAAAGTGAGGTAGGAAACAGCTATGGAAAAAAAGGAAAATTTCTGTATTTAGCAGCTAGCATAGACAAGTGATGTAACTGCTTCAGGCTCCCCGTGATGCTCTTTGCCACTTACATATGGAGGTGGTTTTTATGAGGGGAGGGAGTTTCTTATCTTTGAGTTCCCCTGAGGGTGAAGTTACTGGTCCAGGTTAGGTGGGAGGGAATGTGTGTTTTAATGACTTTTGCCTTTTTTGATCATTTTATAAAATTTTTTCCATAGTTATTATTGCATCCTGAACAAGATGTACAAAAAATAGCCCTGGAGTGCATCATGACATATAAGCACCCCCACATTCTGCCCTACAAGTAAGTGGGGGCAACGTGGGAGGGCGGCAGGCTTAACCTTCCTTGTAGGAGAGCTCATTTTTATTTTCAGAATAGAAAAACGTTTGTTCATTTCAAATAGAAGGGGAATTTGTCTTTTGAGGTCAGGGTAGAAACTAGAAATGCACCTCATTAATAAGAATTCTTTTTTTTTTAAATTCTCCAAGAATATGAAGTAGCAAAGAAAACAGGTTGTTGCGTGGAGAATTTTGTATCATCACTTTTTCCATGCAAATATTAAAATAAGTGCCTGATAAAATAATGTTAAAAATGAATTAATTTTTAAAAAATCAAATGGGGGTTGGTGTCAAAGTTAGGAAGACTTTGGTTCAAGTTCTGTATCTGGGTCAGTAGCCTTTTGGTGCCCCAGGCAATGTTTGTAAGAGACATTTTTTAGTTGAGCTCCCTTTTTTACATCACCTCCCCCCTTCCTGCCCAACAAGCTATCTCTTGTAATAAAGATTTTTAAAAGGAGGCATTTTAGGAAAGCCAACCAACATGTCGATCAGGTCTGACTGTCCTCCACTGCCAAGAAGGGAGGATGACCTCCTTTTCCATCCCTTTGGGGCCAACCTTCTTCATTGTAATGACAGAGAGTTCCATTTTGTTGGTTCTTTGTCCTTCCCATTCTTGTCAACGTAGTCGCTGTGGGGCTGTTTCCCTAGGCCACAGTAGGGCTGGGAGTTGCAGAGCTGGTCTTCATTCAGGTCTAGATGAAAAAAAAATTAAATATTTGAAGAGAAGAAATCCTCTAGAGTATACCCAGGCTTTATTAAATAGTAGCTGAAGTTTACCTGGGGTTTTTTTTCCCCTCTCACAGTGAGCAGATATTATTTTCACTTAGAGTCTATTGACGTGTCTTTTATAAACAATTCAGTAAGTAGTTATTCGGTAGCTTCAGTGTACAGGATTTGTTACTAAGCACAGGACACAAAGACAAAATGAGTATACTTGATAGGATTTCCTTGGAAAATCACCTTATTTACCTCCCCAGAATTCCTACTCTGATATCTTATCTTGGTTTAATGTTAAATATTAGTTTTACTCTTGCCTTGTGGGAAATTAAGACTGGTGAGCTGCTGAATTTATTTCTGTAAATCACATGACCCTCTGATTTCTGTTCATTTTCCACAGGGAGAATTTGCAGAGGCTGTTGGAAGACAAGAGCTTTAAAGAAGAAATCGTCCACTTTAGCATTTCAGAGGAGAATACAATTGTAAAAACGGCTCACAGAGCCGATCTTTTTTCAGTTCTTCTGAGGTACGTTGACTACAAATAGAGCGGATATTCAGAGTCAGGAAGGCCCAGGTTCAAGTCCCACCCTTGACATGTACTGACCGTGTGACCCTTGGCAAGTCCCTTACCTCTTGGTGCCTCAGGCCACTCCCTAAGCTATAAATCACAAGGCTGAAATGCCCACCTGCCTTGTTAAGGGAGTTTGCTCTTTGGAAGTTCCCCACACCAGTGAAGTTACAGGTCTAATTCCATCCATTCCCTCCCCGACCCCCCAACCACCAGTACTGACTGACATTTTAGAAATATATTATAGGGATGTCACATAGTGACTGCACTGACTTTTGTGTAGAAAAACTTCTCCGTGGTATTCACCTCAGGACCCTGGCCTCCTGGGGCTGAAAGAGGACTTCCGAGGGCATCGCGCCCAGCTCGTGCCTACCTGTGCCTCTGTACCAGCCCCAAAAGGGCCCATCCAGGGGAATCAGCTCACATTCATTCAGCAGCTGCTGTGTGTCCCATCCCCCCCACCCCTCCCACATACGCACACATTGTCTTAGATACAGGTTGTCAACCCATTTTGAGTCTATTATGATATTTGGTAGAACGTGGCCTAAATCCAGTTTCTGCCAGCTGCTTTGTTTTTCTAGCGGTTTTTGTCAGCTAGGAAGTTCTTTCCTAGGTCATTTATATTTTGGGGTTACTGAGTTCAATTATTCTGGATTCTTTCTGGTTTAGTTGAACAGACACCATTTCGAGTGAGAAATGTAGGCCCTGGGAGAGTGCATGATTTGTCAAAAGTTACCCCCTTTAGTATGCTGAAGCATCAGCACCTGTCTCTGCCACTTTCACCAGTGGGGAGAGTCATGGTGGAGTAGTGGAAGTAGAATTGGATTGGGAGAGAGAAGGCGGGCTCAGTTCCCAGCTCTCGCTGTATTAGTTCTGTGGTCTTTGGCAGGTTGTCTCGCCTTTATGTGGGCTTCACTTTCCTCCTCTAAAATGAAGAGTTTGGGCTAGAACAGGAGTTCTTGGGCTTTTTTGTTTCCTGGACCCCTTGGGCAGGCTGATGAAGCCAGGGACCTCAGGATCATGTTTGTCAGTGCATAAAATAAAGTGTACAGGATTCCAAAGCAACCAATTATATGACATAGAATTATCACAATATTGCAAAGAGGAAGAGTTCGTGGATCCTAAGTGAAGACCCCCAGGGCTAGAGCATCTCTAGAATCCCTTCCACTTCTGAATCCTGTGACCCGGGAGCCCTGCCTTTCTCTCTTCCCCACCATGTGTCCTGCTGAGCCTGTGCCCACACAAGCCTCTCCCTTTCTCCATGTGACAGCCTTTCCCATACTCAGCTGTCATTCATTCTGCCTCTTCAATGCTTTCTGTCTGACTGGCCCAGCTTAGTCTCTTCACCTTCCTTTCTGCCACACCCACAATGAAGACCCCTTCCTCCTGCTTCAGTAGAAGAGAATTTGTCGCCTCTCTTGTAGCCCTCATGTCATTAACAGCTTGGATGACCTCATTCACATTCACTCCAGAAGTTATGGCACCTGAGTCTGTGGCGCCTTCAGCGGCAGCGCCTGACTCATCGTCACTAGGTGGAGAGGGAAGAGGAGGAGGGGAGCTGAAGCAGCCTCTTCTTGATCACTGCTACCGTCTCTTAAGTGCTCCCGTGTCTTTCATGGCAATTTCTATACTTGACCTTTACTTGGAACCCTTCACCTTCTTCGCTTTTTAGAAAATCAGAACCACATTTGACCATGTCTAGTCTCATTGGTACTATATTAGACGTTTACCATAGATTTTTCAGAGATCCCTGATAGTAGTTCAGCAATTACCTCTATATATTTGTGAACTCTCTTACTATCAGCTCACTTACATTGAGTGCCAGTTCCCTCATAACCATTTTAGCTCTGTACTTCCCATTTTGAAGGCCACTCCCATCAGTTCCTCCTCATTGGCTTACATCTGATCAAGCTGAAAGACAGCCCTTCTCATGGATGCTTCTCCTTGAGTCAGCAATGTTGTCTGATATTCTGTTAATGGCGGATACAGAACTCTAGCCTTTGTCCACATAATCCTAGTCCTGTCATTGAACTAAGCTTCTGTGCCTGTTCTGTAGTCTTTGCCAGAGGTCATCATCTCTTTCCTCCTTCTGACAGGGAGGTCTGTGGAACACCGCTCATCATGCTATTGCTCCTTTTTCTCTCTCAGTTGATCCTCCTCTTCAGGGTCATGTTAATAATAGCTGGTGCATAGCTTCTTGATATACAGTGCTGCTCCATGCACTCCCTTTATTGTTTTATTTACCATTTAAAAGCTCCTTTTTGAATAACATATTTTTTTTGTCATGTTCTATCAGTTGCATTAAAGCCTCTATTTTCTTCACTTTTACTCTTGGAAGTCAAGGATAATAACATAATTAATACATTTCAGACTATGATGGTATTTAGCAGCTTTATCAGTTTTATGTGGTTTTTTTTTTTTGGCAGGGCAATTGGGGTTAAGTGACTTGCCCAAGGTCACACAACTAGTACACATGTCAAGGTCTGAGGCCGGAATGAACTCAGGTCCTCCTGACTCCAGGGCCAGTGCTCTACTCACTGCGCCATCTAGCTACCCCAGCTTTATCAATTTAATTGGAAATAGAGAAATGTAGGCCCTGGGAGAGTGCATAATTTGACAAAAGGTACTCCCTTTAGCATGCCAGATCCCCAGTATCCAGTCTGATGAAGCACTGGACTGAAGTTGGCAAATCTTGGCTTTATTCTGGGTTCTGCCACTGATTAAATACCTTTGGAAAATCACTTTAACTTTTTCAGACTTCAGTTTCCTTGTGTGTAAAATGACAGGCAAGGTTGCTGTAATTTAGACCATGATGCCCCAGTACAAGGAATTTCCTTAAAACAGATTGTGAAGTGGATGGATGGAGAATTAACCACTTTTACTTTGGATTTTGTAGAATTCTTTATGGACGAATGAAAAACAAGACTGGAAGTAAAACTCAGGGCAAGTCGGCATCAGGAACACGCATGTCTATTGTCCTGCGGTTCCTGGCGGGGTCATCGCCTGAGGAAGTCCACATGTTCTTGGACCTGCTGTTTGAGCCCGTGAAGCACTTCAAAAATGGTACTGACCCATCATGGCTGCCTCCCCTAGTTCTGGGCAACAGAATGGCACTGACCCATCGTGGCCGCCTCCCCTAGTGCTGGGCGACAGAATGGTACAGAATGGCACTGACCCATCGTGGCCACCTCCCCTAGTGTTGGGCAACAGAATGGTGCTGACCCATCTGTGGCTGCCTCCCCTAGTTCTGGGCGACAGAATGGTACAGACCCATCATGGCTGCCTCCCCTAGTGCTGGGCGACAGAATGGCACTGACCCATCCTGGCCATCTTCCCTAGTTCTGGGAGACAGAATGGCACTGACCCATCCTTGCTGCCTCCCCTAGTTCTGGGCGACAGAACGGCACTGACCCATTGTGGCCGCCTCTGCTAGTGCTGGCGACAGAATGGTACAGAATGGCACTGACCCATTGTGGCCGCCTCCCCTCGTGCTGGGCGACAGAATGGTACAGAATGGCACTGACCCATCGTGGCCGCCTCCCCTAGTGCTGGGCAACAGAATGGTACAGACCCATCGTGGCTGCCTCCACTAGTGCTGGGTGACAGAATGGCGCTGACCCATCCTGACCATCTTCCCTAGTTCTGGGAGACAGAATGGCACTGACCCATCCTTGCTGCCTCCTCTAGTTCTGGGCGACAGAATGGCACTGACCCATCCTGGCCCCTCCCCTAGTTCTGGGCAATAGGCTCCCTGTGTTCAAGGGGGGCCAGACAAGTTGACTAACTGTGGGCCAGGCCCTGCATTTTGTTGAGCTCCAGTTTCTTCATCTACCAAAAGGGCATGCTGTTGCTACCTGCCCGGTAGGGTCATTGCGAGGAAAGGGGTGTGGCCAGGGATTAGACCTGGGGTTTCATTGGTGCAGGGTTTTCCAGATGAGGAAAGTCCTCTACAGGTGCAGGTTGCACCTTCTTTGTGCCTTGGAGTCATCACGATTTGTCCGGAGGTGAAGTGACTTGTGGCTCCCTGAGGCCAGCTCCCTCATTTTACAGAGAGGGAGCCTCTGAGAGACGGGGCCGAGGGCAGCTGCTCAGACTGGGTTCTCTCCACTGGGCCACACTGCCTCTGGGGTAGAATGTGACGATTCATCCCATGTCACGGATAGGGCCAAGGTATCGGCATGTGATTGACAGTGGGTGGCTAGTGATAAACCCATTGGAGAAAGCTTGGAGCCTCTGAGCAACTTTGCCTCAGATGAATGGGGTAGAGACCAAGATGGAGCCTAGAAGGAGCCAAGTGGGTGATTTCATTGGGAAAGGGAACTCCCCAGGTTGGACTCTCTCCCTGCTCAGTCTCAGAGTTACCTCAGGCTTGTGTCAGGGGCAAACCTTGACCTTGACTTTGTGTCTTCTGAGTCCATGACCTGCTCTTTCCGCACCGTTCGAGGCTCTGCTTTGGATAGTAGTGTCGTGAGAGGGCTTGGCCCCTGCAGTGACAGCCAGGCTGGTGGACGGGTAGAGCTGGACTGTGGGACCCTGGGCGAGCTGTTGAACGCCCCTCCAAGGCCTCAGTTTCCTTATCTCTAAAATGGGGATGATAATAGCACCAACCTTACAGGGTTGCTGAGGGTCAGATGAGATTGTGTTTGTGAAGAGTTGTGTTATTCATACCAGTAGTAGTAGGATTAACACCCCATTTTTCCTCCTCTGATGTCTTGTTTCTCATGTCATTGCTAGGGCCCTGCCACTCTGCAGTTTTGCGAGCGGTGGAAGACCTGGATTTGTCCAGAGTCATCCCATTGGGCCGTCAGCACGGTGTCTTCAATAGTCTGGAGCTGGTCTTGAAGAACATCAGTCACCTGGTCAGCCCCTACTTGTCCGAGATTCTGCAGATCCTGCTGTGCATGACGGCGACGGTGTCGCAGGCCCTTCAGCAGAGAGAGAAGGTGAGGAGGGCCACGTGTCTGCTGGGGTTTTGCCATCGGGGTTTTGCCGTGTGGCCCCTCTGGGCATGCCCCCCGACGCTGGTTACTGCAGTCGGTCCACCGCACGCTTGGTACACAGGAAAGGAGGCTGGCGGAGGGGGTTTCCTGGTGATTCATCCCTTAGGCTTTGGCAGCAGGGGAACGGGACACTGCCTCCTGCCTGCCTGGAGGTACTGGGGACACCCCAGACACACACAAAGATACCGTCCACCCTTGGAATGTAAGCATCCCGGGGGTGGGGGATGGGCTTGTCGCTTGTGCCCTGTCACGCTCAGCACTTGTGCTTCTCGGCTGATTGATAAAGACCTGGGAGAGCTGGGTAAGGGAGACCCACTTTTCCCTCAAAAGATCCAGAGCAGCCCCAGATTCTGCTCCTTGAAGTTCCCAGTCTTTATTCTTCCTCATCTCTGCAGCACTGGAGGCTCCTGGCTCCTTTCTCTCCCTGCCTTGGTTTCCCCTGGTTTTTCTTCTACATCCCTGGCTCTCCCTTGTTTCCTCTTCCCCATCCCTTGAGGTGGCTGCTCTCCAAGGTTCTGGCCCCCTTTCCCCACCTCTCTCCCTTAGCAGCCTGCTACTCCAAACCCCAAGCTTCCCCTACAAATGAGACATTATCACTTAGAGCCCGTAGGAGTGCTTAACCTGGGGTCCATGTACTTGCTTTTAAAAAATATTTTGATAACCACATTTTAATTAAATTAGTTTCCTTTGTAATCTTAAATATTTTCTGAAATGGGGTCCTTGGGCTTCACTACATTGATTGCTCAAGGGGGTCATGACACCAAAAAGGGTATGAAGCCCTACTCTGACCTGTCCTTCCCCACCTGCTGGAGCAAGTTTCCTTCTCTAGGCATCAGGCCTGTGCTGGGCAATTGGCATTTGGAGCATGTGGTATGTCCTCAGCCCTGCTGAAAACAGACCAGTTTTCCACGTTTTTTGATTTCTCTGCCTGGCCCAGTGTCGTACATGTAGTAGGTGCTTAATAAATACTTGTTGGATTGGGATGTCACTGCTGCTCGTGGTCCTCCACTTTATTGTATGTCAAGTAAAGTTCAGTGTCACCTCTAGCCTGCCATTCAAGGCCTTCCACATTCTGCTCCCCCTCCCTCCTCCCTCCATCTCAGCATTACTTCACAGGCTTCCCCCTCCACATATTCTGCATTCCATCCAGACTGGAATATTTTGTGTCCCTCATGCATCCCTGAGTGTGACCTCAGTATTCTTCTCTGGCTCCAGCCCCCCAGATCTGTGAAGACCTCCCCTAGACCCCCTTGGAGCTACTTGTCCATTTCTTCTGTCTGCCTCTAAATTCCCTAGTCTTGCAGAGCCCAGCATGGGTGCCATTGCTCTCCTTACCCTCCCTTCCCCCTCCCTCCCAGTCAGCCAGGACTCCACACTGTCCAGTCCCCTTGGGCCTCACATGGCACTAGGGATTCTACTTGAGACACCATCATGTGTACATTTGTTTGAGTCGTGTGTACGGGTCAGGTCCTCCTCTTAGATTGTCACAGGCGTTGGGTTGCCATGGCTAGCATCCTGGGCAAGGAATTAGGAAGCTTTGGGTTCAGGTCTCACCTTGCCACTTCCTAGCCATGTGAATAGGCCTTGATCTCCTTGCTGTCAGAGGAGGTGAGAAGCCTAGTGCCCCTTCCCAGGGTCATTGTGAGACTCAAGCTGGATAATGCACCCACAGTCCTCTGCCAGGTGTAGACATCCTGTGGAAATGCCGGTTAGTCTATTAGTCATAATTAGGCTAAATGAGGGCAGAAAATAGAAGCAGGAACTCGAACTGAACTTGGGGTCTCCCCTGTGACTAGCAGCACCATTTTAGGCTCACAGCAGGCCCTCAGAAGGCGTTTCTGGTGCTGTTGGCTTTTTGACTTTTAAACAGAAAGTTTTGCTATTTTCTGACCTGTTGCTTAACTCAGGAGTAACTTAGTAACGGAGGTGATCTCATGCAGATTCTCTGGATCATTGAGGTGACTTGGCATCGTGTTAGGGAGGGTGGCATTCAGCCTGGCCCTCAGGCCTGGAGGCCTCTGGTCATGGACAGGGACAGGGACTTCCCCAGGGTCACACGGGGAAATGGAGCCTTGCCCTTTCTTCCCAGAGTCAGCATTCTCGTTGCCTGACAGAAGAGATCGGCTTCGGATTATTTTTCTTTAGATGTTGTAGGAATTTGCAAAATTATATTCATGGTAACACTAATAGCTAACATTTGTATAGGGCTTTAAAATTGGTAAAGCGCTTTGCAGATATTCTCTCATTTGGTTCTCGTAACAATTCTGTGAAGTCGGTGCCTTTATTACCTCCATTGTACAGATGAGTAAACTGAGGCTGAGGCCCAGGACCACACAGTGAGGAAGTAGATGAGGCAGGATTTGAACTTGGGTCTTCCTGGCTGCAGGCCCAGCACTTTAGTCGCTCTGCCCATGTGCTGCCTAATAGCATGTTTTAACAAAGATATACATTGATCCAGTTGCACCTCTGGAGTCTGATGTTCACTTTGGAGTGTGGGGACAGGCATTTCCTGCCCCTTTCTGAACTCTCTATGTGTTTTATGATGGTTAGAACTTTGAACAGCGTTCTTGGAGAATCTCGACTGTACTTTATTGGCCAGTTAAAATGAACACAGGCCCTGAGCCGAAAGCAGTCTCACTGTGATGTGGCTTGTTTTCCCTCCTGGTTTTTGGTTGGCGTTGTTATCTTGGGAGGTGGAGCACAGACATCTCTCAGGATGTGGAATGTGTGGGCCCCGTTTTTCTTTAATTTAGTGGCTTTCTTGCAGGCCTTGCTTTGCGTGTCATGTGGGTCCACTTGTAGGTCTACATATGCCATATCCTTTGAGTTTAGACAGCGGTTTTGCCAACTGGCCCTGATACTCCAAATCTTCCTTAACAGTGGACATTGTGTTCTTCATCTTTTCTTGACTTACTAGTCTTTCCAGTTTCCTCATTTTCCCCAGGAGTTCACTGAGGCACCTTGCCCAGGCTCCTCCAGCTGCAGAGCCCTGGCTGTGGTTTAGGAAGCATCCCCAGAAATCTGACTCCTGCCTCTGAATGGCCAAAGCAGTTTTAGCCCAGATGGTAGGGGAAGGAAGCACGCTGGTGGGAGTCCTTCTAACCCTCCAGAATGTGCTCCTGCCCACTCCACCAGTGGGAGTAGATAACTTATGTGCCAAAACTCTGTTTGACTAGAGGCATGGATGGAACACTGGACCCAGAGTCAGGAAAACCCAAGTTCTGGTCTCATACCTTTCTCGGCTTTGTGACCCTGGGCAATTCATTCACCACCTTTGAGCCTCAGTTTCTCCATCTGTAAAATGAGTTGTTTGGACTGCATTACCTCTAAGCCCCTTTCCACTTTAAATCTACAGTCCCCCAGAAACACTGAGTGAGCTCATGTCTTGTTAAAAAGTGCATCTTTTTAACATCTTTTTAACACTGGACGGTCGCACTGCAGAGACAGCCAGTCCAAAGACCCCGCTCCCATTGCTCCTCCTCTGCCTTCTCTGCCTTGTTTTTCCCATAGTCCTGGATGGATTAGTAATGCTCCAGTGCCTTCTCACTTCCTGCTTCCTACCAAGGCTGCCTCGGGGACCACAGGGTTATAACCATGTCTTACTGGGCACAGGATTTGGATGTGCCAGGCAGAACCACATTCTTCTTGTCATTTCACACAAACCACATTCTTTTAAATAAAACAAAGTCCTTGGGGAGGGCCGTGGCCTGAGGGACATGGTGTAGGCTTGTTCTGCCAGGCTCTGGGGGGCAGAACTAGAGGACCAGTGCCAGAAGGCCTGGGCGGGCCTCACCTGGCAAATGATTTGTGTTCTAAAGTTCATTTGGAAATGGAAATCAATTTACTTAGAGAAACAGTGCTGGAAAGGGCCATCACATCCTCTGGCTAGCCTACCGAAGCCAAGCTTTGAGCGCTGTGCTTGGAAATAGGATTCAAGTCTCTGCCCTGGTGCTGACTGGCTCCATGGCCCTGGATGAGTCATTTAAACCTTCGTTTCTCATGGGGATAATAAGGCTGGTGCTACCGCTCCTCCCAGGGTGGCTGTGAGGGAAAGTCCTTCAGCCATGTAAGTGAGAGTTCTTACTGAGCCAATAGTATTTTAGGAGCCAGTGATCTCACCTGGCCCAGTTTTACCCAGCCTCCTAGATCCCGTACATGAAAACTATTTAGAGCACCTCTTCATCTAGTACCACTCTAAGCTGCTTTCCCTCAGATTCTCTCACTGTCTTATCTGAGGGGTTGTTTTTATGCCCAGAATTCTGGTTTTCCTATGGGTTCCTCACACAAAATATTCTTGTTCTTTTCATTAAATAAAATGTGCACATGAGAGGGGCAGCACCATACACTATGATTTTTTTTTTAGTACATTTTCTAAAATCCCAGTTCTGTGGTACGAATCCTCAAAACTAAGAATGTCTATCAAGAGAATGCTCTCTCTTCTTAACTGGTCTGTGACAGAGGTATAGAACGTCAAGAATCATCAGCATTGTCAATCAAACCATCTGCCCTGGCCAATACTTGACCAAAGGAAAAAGCAAAAAAAGACTGAATTCCTCTTCCCCTTTATATCCCTTGTCAGTGAATAGAATTGTCTTATCTCCCCCTAAGTCTTTTCCATTTCATATATTTTGAGAGTAGATAATAGCTGGGAGAGCATGAAGGTAATGCACTCTGCTGCTGCAGTGCACGGTGGGACAAGCGCCAAAGCAGAGTCCAGAGGCTGGGAGTCTAGACTTGGCTGGGAGTCTAGACTTGGCTGGGAACAGAGCTTTCACTGAGAGGTTTTAAGTAAATTACCCTTAGGGAACTCAGCTCTCTCATCTGAAAAATGAGGAATTTGGCCTCAATTGTGAGTTCTTAATCTGGGTTCTTTGGACTTTTTTCTTGAAATCATCAGGGGATATGTTTTCTATATAGTGAAAAATGGGTTAGAGTTCACCATGTGTCTTTTCAGTGCTATTTATATTTTAAATTTAATGAATAATAAAGGGAGAGAAAAAATTGCATATACAAAATAGAACAGAAAAAGAATCTTGCACATGTAAGCTGGAATCTCCATTACATGTTGCTTGCCTCTTTTTCCCCCACCAAGGCTTCAAGGCTGTTCTTTGCCTAGTGTCTGCTTCACCTTTTAAGGAAGGTGCCTTGCTCAGGATCCCCTTGAAGCAGGGCAAAAGAAAGCACTTGCTTCTAAGCCCAAGGCTGTCAGCTTGTCTTCTGGTATAGTCTGGTAAACAGCACCGTCTCCCCCAGGCGGTCACTGCATCATTGTACTAAGAGAAGGCTTCTGTTTTTACAGGTACAGCTGAGGGTCATTAATCCCCTAAAAAATCTGAGGCGCCTTGGACTCAAGCTGGTAGATGAGTTTTTTTCTGAGCAGGAGTCTTACAACTTCAGCACAGAAGAAATCGATGCCGTTTTCCACGGTGCTGTTTGGCCTCAGGTAAAGGATGAGACAACTTAGAGTTGGGCCCTAGGGATTATCTTGGGCTCAACTGTCTCCCAGAGAGAAGTGGACTGATAATTAGTGTCACATATGATGATTATTTATCTTCTAGATCACCAGACTTGCATCCGAGAGCCAGTATTCACCGACTCTGCTACTGAAGCTTATTCATACTTGGAGCAAAAACCCCAGGTACAGTTTTTCTCCCTTCTTGAAGAGCAAAAGGATTTCTCCCTGGTCAGTTGCCAACAAAGTTTGTAGAACATGGAATTAGTCCCTGACAACTGCTTTCTGGCAGTGGGTTATGTCGTCTGCTTGACATCCCTGGCCTTGTCTGAACAGGGCCTGAAAGGTAGAAACAGTGTGGAAAAGGGGCTGGGCTGTGACTTGACTTACCTGACTGTTGCTGTTTTTTGAATACAGGCTTACCAATAAAAGCTAGGTGGAAATGGTGCCTCTTACCTAAAAACAGAGGAATTTCAGAGTAAATACCACAGTTGTTGTAGGTTTGGAAGGTGTTCTTCCTAAATAATGGCCTCATGCAGCAGACATAAATTCTCTTGCTTTTACTGCTCAGGCAGTAAAGTGGAAAGAACACCGAGGACTGGACTCAGAACCAGAAATCCTTGTTTCTAGCCTTCACTTCTCCTCTGGGCCTCAGTTTTCTCATCTCTTAAAATCAAATTGTTGAACTAGAAACTCCACTGTCACTTCTATCATGGTAACATGGGCGATAAAGTGTCACTTTAGTGTTGTCCTTTAGACTTTTTTTAAAAAACATAATCTGGAAAGCGCTATGAGACTTTCTTTTCCTGAAATGTCCTAGGTTATTTTTAAATTTTAAGAATGAATTTTTATCGGTTTTTTTTTGTTTCATATTACCTACCTTACCCATCATACTTATTTTGTCCTACATCATTTTTTAAAAGAAACAAAAATCAATTTTTTT
Organism: Trichosurus vulpecula; assembly: GCF_011100635.1. NCBI lineage: Eukaryota > Metazoa > Chordata > Mammalia > Diprotodontia > Phalangeridae > Trichosurus > Trichosurus vulpecula. Next base: position 285,391,361 of record NC_050577.1, read on the forward strand.
TCCTCCCCTCACCTTCCCTAAGCCCCACTTTGGAAAAGAAAAATGAAAACCCTTTAACAAATATGCATAATCAAGCAAAAACAAACTTCCTCATTAGCTGCATCTAAAAATATTTATTTCTTATTCTGTCTCCTGAGTCTGTCCCCTCTTTGTCAGGAGTAGGGTAGTGCATTTAATCGTCAGTCCTTTGGAATTGTAGTCACAGCCTTGATTGGTATTCTCATGGGTGACTCTGAAAGCCTTGAAAACTGATCAATACAGCATTATTCTATTTTTGTGTATGTGTATCAGAAATTTTCCTGTGGCTTAATGTTTTTTGTATTTAAGAAATATAGATATATAGATAACTAAAAGAAATATATAAGACCAAAAGTCATTTCCCGATAGATAAGGTGAAAGGATATGAGCAGATAGTTCTCCAAAGGACAACAAACTATTAACATGTAAAAGAAGGCTGCAGATCGCTAATGCAAGTCAGTGCTATCCTAAGTTTTCACCTCACACTCAGCAAATTGGTAAACGTGGAAAAGGGGAACAGTCGATGTTGGAGGAGTTGTGGAAAGACAGGCACCCTAATGCTCTGTTATGTATATGTGCAGGTGTATACACAGGCTACAAAAATAGACTCAGAACATTCAACAGCGTCTCTAGGATGTTAACAGCCCCAGAGGCAGCAACAGAAAGGAATGAGGCCCCATTCAAAGTAACTACAAAATGTACAAGCCATTGGCGAGTCATTCTAACAGAGTACACTTAATGCCCTCATGGATACAATTAGAAAATGATTCTTTAAGAAATCAAAATAGGCAGAACTTAAGTAGATGGAAGACTCTTCAGCTCTCAGACGGGGCCTTGCCAATGTAATAAAAATGACAATACTCCTAAAATTAATTTGCATATTTAGTGCTAAGGGAATACTTTACAGAGCTAGGTTTAAAAGAACACAAGGAACCACAGGCTTTTGAAATAAAGAAAAAGGATAGGAATGAAGGCTAGACTTAAATCTGTATTATAAAAAATAGACTAGACAAGGAAGAATCAAAAATAACTGAATTCTGTAGCCCAAGTTTGCTAATCCTTAAAATATAAATTATCTAGCAAGGCCTTGCCTTTTGGACAGAAGCTGCTGGGAACACTGGAAAGCAGTCTGGGAGAAATTAGGCTTAGGTGAACATTGTTTAATCATGTTACACAACAGATACTACCAAATGGACATGTCTGAATACTGAAGGTCATACTGCCCAAAAAATTTAGAAGAGAAGCATGCCATCTATTTATGTTTCACAGCTATGTGAAGGGATTGAATCCTTAACCAAACAAGGCATGTAGGCAATTACAAAAAATAAAAGAAGTAATTTTGATTATGTGAAATCCAAGTGCTTTTTCATAAACAGCATTAACGCATCGAGGGTTGAATGGGGGTGGGGGAGTGGAATCTCAGTGTCACTTCTCCCTGAATGATCATTGTTTTCATGTTTTTCTTGCAGGTACTTCCCTTTGCTGGCTAAACAGAAACCTGGGGATCCAGAGTGTGACATCCTCAAGAATGTGTTTGCTGTTCTCTCAGCCAAGATCATGTCTGAAGCCACAGCTAGTGTTGTGATGGATATAGCCGACAACCTCCTTAACATACCGGATTTTGAGCCCACAGAGACAGTGTGCAATCTGACTGTGACTGGATGCGTTTATACAGAGATAACGGAAAATGTAGATGGTATGAATAGAGATAGAAATCTCTCGAAAGTTGTGGTTTTGCTGTGATGGAAATACATTGCTAGGAAACCCTGATTGTAGCTCAATGATGTTCACAATTAGAAGGTTTCCTACATTTCTTTACATTGTTCTCAACATTTAGGTGAAAATTTATGACACTAATATATCGAAATGGCTGTAAAAAAGAATTTGAGATGGTCTTAATTATTTAATTTATATAAATGATTGTGAATTATAATAAATTTATATAAACTCTATGATGATTATAGAATAGATAGTCTATCTAGTTTAAGCAGACAGAAACAGAATAAACTGCTAAATTCATGTTTTTTGGCACAGTGGAAAGAGCAGTGGCTCTTCAGTCAAAGGACCTGCATTCAAATCCTGCCTTTGATGCTTGCTACTTGTATGACTGGGCAAAGCCTCAGTTTTCCCTTCTGTGGACAGGCAGTAATCCCATGGAAGGAGAGCTGGCTTTGGGACCCAGGCTTGAAACCCAGCTTTCCCTGTAGCCTGGGACAAGTCACTTTGCCTCTGTCTAGGATGAGAGGGCCTCTGAGGTCCCTCCCAGCTCTTGATGTGTCACCCTATGATTATCTGTCACTTGAGATGTAAATAGCAATGACAACCGCCTGTGCTTAGATTCTCCTCTGACACGTCTTTTTGTCATATTGGCTACCTGGGTTTCCCCCAGGCTGAGAGTGAAGCGCATCCCCTCTGATGGGGGCTCTCAAGATAGAGAAACTCTGCGTCCAAGCCAGGCACTTGCCAGCCAGCCTCTAGATCAATTTTCTCAGGGCTACCCTTGCTAGGTTGAGAGAGGCTTGTGCCTGGGTTGAATGAAGGATGGATTTTTTGACAACCACCCCTCTAGATTCAGCTGGTAAGTCAGAAATGGTTTTGCAGCCTGTCTGTGTGGATGGAGAAGTTGCCATCCCAAAGAACTTTGGGCGCTTTGATTCCGCTGTGAAAGCTGTAGTAGCCATCCTGTCTTATCTCTGCCCTTATTGAAGATAGCAGCTCTGTGTTTGATTTGATAACAAGAGCAGCTTGTGAAGACCAAGCCCCTGATCCTGGCATGTCTGTTACAGAATCCATCACCCTGGGCGGGAGGCTGATGCTGCCCCAGGTGCCCACCATCCTTCAGTATCTCAGCAGAACCATGGTCAATGTGGAGAAGGTGAGGAAGAAGAAGTACCGAGCCCAGGTCAGCAAGGAGCTCAGTATCCTTTCCAGGTGAGGAAAGAATGGCCTGGAGTTTTCCCTGGATCCTATTTGTAACAGATCTCAACGATCACTTAGACATGGTTTTCATTTCTAAATATTTCTGTTAATAGAAAATTCAAGTTTTCTACTCTAGAAAGATCTTTGCTTTTAAGTCAGCCCAAGGTTACTCTTGACATTGTCTTAGGAGCCAGTGCTAGGAGAATGAATTTTCATGAAAAGAGGTTTCTTTCATGAACCACACCTCCCATACTCCCCCCCCCCCCACCAGCTCTGTCCCTGTGGCCGTTTTGTGAATCAGACCAGTGATTTCATTGTTGCTGGAAACTCCCTACTCTAATGCAGATAGGTACCTGCTGTGCTACTTGAAAAGTCTTGAAAAGGTGCCCATCATGCTGAAGTCTAGAGACGCCCAGAGTCCCACATTCAGGCTATGTCAAAGTCAAGACTTGAATCCGGGCCTCTGAGGCCAGGCCTCTGTTGTTTTTGTCACCCTGTCTCTGATGCTCTTAAGTTGACCCGATCTCACGGTGGCTGATTTGCCTGCTTGACTTTGGTCCTTTGAGCTGGACTTGTGCCCCTGTGGGCTCTAGCACATGAGGAGGCAGTAGGGTGCTAAATGCCATTTCAGACACTTACAGACACTGACTCTGGGCCAGTCACTGAACCTCTGTTCTGATGTTTCCTTATCTCTAAAATGAAGGGTTGGACCCAGAGGCCTCCAAGGCTCTTTTTGGCTCTGAGTTGGTGATCTTTTGATCCAGCAGTCCCAAGACCTTCTGGGAGAATTGGGAGATAGTATAGGACATCAGATTTTTTTCCCCCCAAGTCTGAAAATTCTTCCAAAGACTCAAAAATTGTCTATTTGACAAGTGACTCAGAATCCTTGGGTTCTGGTCCTGTGACTTGCCCAATTAGCAGGCATTTCTCAAGCGCTTCCTACATGAGGCCAAGGATATCAAGACCAACCTGAAGCAGCCCCTGCCCTCAGGGAGATTACATTTGGTTGGGGGTGTCAGCGTGTTTATCTAGAAATACATAGAGCATTTCTCTAGAAAATAACAGTGGCTAACTTTGGGGGAGGGACAAGTACATAGGGGTGGGCCTGGAGAGGCCTTGTGTAGAAGGAAATGTTTGAAGGAAATGGGGGGGGGCAGGTGCTCAGGTGGAGGTGAAGTATGGGTGTACAGCAAGGTGGGGGAAGGGGAGAAACATCTGGGGAGGCTCAAGGTCACGTGTGAGTCACAGTGGCTGGACCAGTTTGGCCAAACTCCGGAGAGTGGGAGGGCTGGGAGGCTTCTGAATGGCCACCCAAAGATCTGGTCTGAGACAAAGTGATCAGGAGCCCCTGGAGTTGTTGGGGAGAGGGCCACGTGCTTGGACCTGCCCAGATAACAAAGTGGCCTCACCTGACATGCCCTGCCAGTCACACTTGGCTTTCTACTCTTAATTTCTCAGTGTGTTTTTAGTAATTACAAAAGAGAGACCGGGGACCTAGCCACAACCATGTGTGACCACGTGTGACTTTAGGCATGTTTCTAAAGCTTTGTGGGCCAAAGCATCCTCATCTCTCGCATGATTTTGTTGGAGTATGAGCTTCTCCTCTTACACTGGGCACCCCCCAGCTCTACGGTAGGTAGGGCTCAGAGAGGCCACAGGAATTGCCCAGGGATACCCCAGAAGTATCAGAGGTAGAACTGGATTCCCAAGTCCAATGTCTCCCCATTAGACACTGAGCTCCTTGAGAGTTGGGACCGTTTTTGTCTTTCTTTTTATCCCAATACTTAGTATGGTACCCAGCACATAGTAGGTGCTTAATAAGTGCTTAGTGACTAACTGGGATTTTTGCCTCTGTATCCCCAGCATTTAGCACAGTGTCTTGTACATAGTTAGCATTTAATAAATGCTTGCTGACTTGGCTGTCTACTGCACCGCCATGCTGCTTTCTTTAATTTTAAAATGGGAATTAAAATATATCCTAGCTTCTTTAAAATGCCTTTTGGGGGATTGTGTGAATTTGCTTTTTTGGAAGTCCCCCCTCCCTTGCTGGAATCAGCCCCCATCCCCACCCCCAGCCAGGTTGTGATAATGAGGTTCCCTGCTTCCCCCTGACAGGCAACCTCATAAAGAAGGACAGCACCAACCCCAGAGGCCTTCCTGGGCTTCCCTAAAGCAACATTGCTTAGGCCAGTCCTATTTTTTACAATGGGTTTTCTCTTTGATGAGTGGACAGTGTGATCCCCAGGGTGAGGAATTCACAGAGGGTAGAGGATTTGCAGTAGCAGCAGCTCAAGAAGGGGGTGGGGAGGGGGGAACTGCAGGGGCTTCCTGGAGGGGATGGGCTTCTGGGGGCCCCCTGGGGGGGATGGTCAGGGCTCTGGGGGCCTCCTAAGGAGGAAGGCTCACAGGCCCTCCTGGGGTGAGGTGTGATGGCACTTGGGGACCTCCAGGAGGGGACCAGGCTCAAGGGGCTTCTGGCACTGTGACTTCAGGGCCCAGGCTGTCCCCCAGGACCGTCAGGTGCCAAGCACTTGTGGCAGCCAATCCCTCTTTCCTTCCTGATGGGTTGAATTTCTTTTCTTACAGGATCAGCAAGTTTATGAAAGACAAAGAGCAGAGTTCTGTCCTCATCACTCTGCTCCTTCCTTTCTTGCACCGAAGCAACATTGCTGAGGTAGGTGCATGTCTGGCATCATCCAAGTGAGATGGGGATGGCGTGGTTGGACAGCAGTTTGTTTGAAAAAGATCTGGGGGCTTTAGTGAATTTGCAGGGTCATAGGGATGACCATGAGCTTGTGGCTGATCACCATCTGCTCTGCCCTGGTCAGCCTGCACCAATTAGAGGGCAACCCCAGTGGAGAAAAGCTTCAAGTTCATGCCACTTGAGAGTTGGCTGAAAGAGCTAGGGAGGCTCAGCCTCGAGATAAGACAAGGTTGTAGTGCTCAGGCAGATGGATGCATGGAGCCATCCTCTTTTCTGGGGGGGGCGCTGTCCTGTGGAGCTTAGCTCTTGGGCCTGATGTCAGGAACACCTTCTTACCAGTGGTTGCCAACCAGAGGGAGAGTAGGCTGCCTTTGCTGGCCGGGTTTCCCCTTTTGGGGGAGATCAGTAAGCAGACACTCGATGTTGTCAAAATATTTTGGAAATAACCCTGTTTTCCAGAGCTAAAGCCCAGCAAGCAGGCTGTGCCCCGAGCCTGACATAACAACAGTCCTTGGTGCTCTGGACAAGCTCACCCTCTGGCAAAGTGTAGTACACCGCACTCGGTGTTCACCCAGGACAGTTTTCCTCACCATCCACTCACACTGTGTTTGTGAGAAATACTGAAGATCTAAGAAAGGGTGGCCACTATAGATAAAAGTAATTATCTTCCCTCTAATGATGATGGTGTGTCTTAGGTGGCATTCAAGTCTACTTTGTTGGGAAAACCCTGCTGTAGGACAACTGGAGGAGCAGAAATGGAAATACTGACAATTAACATTAGTTGGGCTGCCATACAGCCACAGGAGAAAGGGTAAGAGGGATAGAGAAAAACTGCCCAAACACACGGCTCAAGCCTCAAGAATCTGGTCGGCTGATTTCTCCATTTCAGCCTGTCCTCGCCCTCACTGGGTGACCTCCTGTGGATACCATTTCATTCATCTGATGGGTGAATAAGTCAGTAAAACAGGATTTGCCTTTAGCAACTGGATTTTGTTTAAAAAAAAAACAACCCATAAACTTGAGCTTAATTTTTGGAACTTGATCCTTGCCCTTACCACCAGTAACAACAGCTTGTACTTAGAAACGCTTTAAGGTTTGCAGAGTGCTTTACAAATATTATTTTGTCCTCACGGCAGTCCTGGGAAGTAGGTGTTGTCATCATCATCATTTTACAGATGAGCTAACTGAGACAGTATAAATGACTCGCCCAGGGTCACCCAGCTAGTAAGTGTCTGAGGCTGAATTTGAACTCAGATCTTCCTGACTCCAGGCCCAGTGGTCCATCCGTTGTGCAACCTAGCAGCCTCAGAAACTACGGTGAAAGGATCGGAGATTATCACTTAGAAGTCATATAGGTGAACCTCGTCATCTTGTAGATGAAGGCCCGGAGGTTAGGGGGGCTTATTCAACATCACACACTTAGTAAGGGTTGGAGCTGGGATTTGAACCCAGGCCCTCCAGGTCCAAATCTGGAGTTCTCTCCTTTGCACCACAACAGCTTGTCGATCCAGAGATGGAAGGAACTTTCGTGCTCATCACAGCTAAATCCCTTCATTTTACACATGTTAGAATATAGTTGTGTGTAGTGGTTTGTTTTATCCCAGGCTTGATTGTGATTTCTTTCCTTTTCTCTGTGAATTTCAGTTTGTCAGTCTATCCATGCTTATCCATATGGATACCAAATAGAATGGAAGCCCCTTGAGGGCTGGGGTTGTTTCCTTTTCTGATTTTGTGTCCCCCGTATTGGACATAGAGTCAAATGCTTAGCAAACGCTTGTTGACTTTAGGTTTTCCTGCATCACAGGCTCCTTGGAGGTGCTTATAGATGAGGGTGGGCTGGTTTTAGGACAGTACAGATTATATTGAGTAAAGGGGGCTGTTTCAGAACATTTAAGGCAGAGCCAAGAAGCAATCCCCCTTTCCTCAAGTTATTTTCAGCTTAATTGTTTACTGTTATTTTTTTTATTTTGAAAGTTCATGTCTAAGCACATGAGGTTTTTAAAAAAAATCATTCTCTTGCTTTTCTTCTTATAGATTCATAGCTCTTATTTGACCAGAATAGAAAAGGCTCTTCCTTCTCTCTTACTAGAATCAGTCAACTATAGCTTAAATTAATTTGAGTTGGAAAGTCTCATAGAGATCACTTCACCCATTCCATTCATTTTTGCAGATGAGGAAACTGAGTCTTGGATCAGTGATGTGAGCTGCCCTAAGGCACATAGCTGTATAGTTATGATAGAGGCCAGTCTTTGGACCAAGCCTTGTGTTTGCCCCGAAGGGAAGGAAGAAACTGCCTTAGATAAGACTACACTTAATTTCCAAAGAGGCCTAGGTTTTGTGGCTAATTAAAGCGCTAAGCATTTAAAAACAATTTGTAGAAACTGTAATCAGAGGGTGAACCACACACCTGCAGGTAATTGCATTGGAGGAGTGAGAGAGAGATCAGGTGGCTGTGTCCCATCCCTTGGCCTCCTCCTTGGCATTGTTCTCCCCAATTCTGAAACTCTCTGCCTTTCCGTCCTTTAGGACACTGAGATTGATATCCTGGTGACTGTACAGAACCTGTTAAAGAATTGTCACGACCCAACGAGTTTCCTGAAGCCTCTCTCAAAGCTTTTCTCCGTCATTCAGAACAAAATGTCCCGACAGATGCTGTGTACGGTTTTTCAGGTAGGTACACGTGGTGTTTTAGCAGCAATTGGCCTTTCATTTTGTAGAAAAGTAACAGGGTGTTTCAAGCTCGGTTTTTATTTTATCTCATCCTCGATCTGTCAGCTTTGTATAAGGAGCTGGAAAGCAGTGATGGCCATGATTCAAACACCCAAATGAATCTGGATTCTCACTGATTTGGGTGGGCCCTCTGATGATACAGATTGCAGCCCATCCATATCTGCCCCTTTGCTGGGACTCTTGTCTGTGTCCTCCCATAAATTTGTCCCCAGAGGCCACCTACATTCAGCAATCTTCTTTTTCTCCCCAATTCATTGGAGAAATATTTTCTGATACTTAATCTAATTTCTCAACCATTTTTTTTTAAATTTTAGACGCTTTCTGATTATGAGAGTCGATTGGAATACATTACAGAAGTAGTCAAGGTTTGTAAATAATTCATTCTTTTCCCTTGGAAATGCATATTTTTAAGCCTTTAGTTTGTACACCACCTATTTGATACAGATAGGATTATGATGCCCAGTCCTTGATAGGTCCCTGGCTTCATCAGCGTGGTGCTTTCCTTCTGGGGATACAGATTCTGTACCTTCTTCATGTCTTCCTAGTAAATCTGTTGGTCATCCCTGAATTTAGCTAGGCTGCTCTTCAGCTGATGGCCATGTTCAGTCTGCCATGGTGCCTTCTTCACCCAAGTAGTTCAGTTGGGTCAGGCCTGCCGGTATATTTGCTCCCCTGGCTTAGCCTGGCAAAGCTTGAAGCCATCCCTACATCATAGGAAGGCTTCAGAGGATGAGTGTGGTCAAGCCTAGGCCAGAATGCCATTTCTTTATGATTAAAAACCAATTCATGGTTTCAATTATGTGCTTCCTCTAGCTGAATGCCTTTGATCAGAGACACCTGGATGACATCAACTTTGACATTCGTTTGTCAGCTTTCCAGAAAATCACCTCTTACATTAAGGAGATGGAAACCGTAGATATCACCTACTTGGTTCCCGTCATGCACAATTGTTTCTACACGTTACAGGTGAGTCATTACAGCAGAACTAGATGGTGGGTTATTTTAATTTGACTGTTGCCTTTTGTGGTGAGTGGTTTTTTTGGTCATTAAAGGTCATGTCTCAACATCCATTAAACACACACACGATTTTCAAGCTCTTTACGTGTGGCATGTATATTTGGGTGGGTGTGTCTAGTAGACATAAGTAAACAAAATATTATGTTGACACAATTTTGAGATGATGTGGTATGATGCAAAGAGCCTTAGGTGAAAATCCTCCTTTGGACATTTAGGACCCTTGTGACCTTGGACAAGTCTCTTAACTCTCATAGGTGTCAACTTTCTCGAATTTCACGCAAGGGGGTTAGGCTGGATGGCTGTCTCTGAGGCCCCTCCCAGTTCCTCACCTATTATCCTGTGTTCTTGTAAGGGCATCAGGACATTATAAAGCAATGTGTCCTGTGTGATGGGTAGGGGAGAATACTGTCATTGCCTGGGACAAGCAGGGAAAACCACATAGGAGGTGGTATCATAGTCATGGGAGGCTCTTCTAGGCTTTGCTTTGGGTGTTTGGTGAACAAAACAAGGAGGAGAAAAGTGTGTTAGAGGTTAGAAAGTTTGTTTGGGGCATAGATCTGGGAAGGGAAATGGTCTGAGGAGACTGAAAAGGTGTGGGGGCCCTGGATGGGAGGTTCTGGCCTTCCCCGAGAAGGACGTGCCAAGGATCACAGACTGAGAGAGGGGAGAGTCCTGTGAGACCGGCTGGTCACGCATCATTACACAGGAAACCTAGGGGGTCAGTGCAGGTTCTCAGGCTTCCACTTGACCACATTGCATCTTCCATGGATGTTATTTTGGTTTATCGCCATCTTTTAGGATTTTGTTCCTTATTCCATGGAATAACCATCTCTTTTTGCTTGTAGTCTTACTGAGCTCTTGCTGTATGTGAAAAAACACCTCAGGAAACTCATTGTCCAAAAGATTCCCACCCACCCCCCACCCACCCCCCCCCCCCCCCGCTGAGCCCCTGTGAGATGGCTAGGCGGGCCTCAGAGCCAAAAAGACCTGGGCTCCTGTGAGGTTGTGCCAGTTGCTTAAATCTCAGGGTTCCTGGCAACCCCCAGACACTAGTCCCCTTACCCCTGCAGAGGAGTTGCCAGCGTGTGTCAGGAGAGGGAAGTTCCATGGGCCAGTGGAGTCACGAATTTGGTCCCGTTCCCTCTTAATCATTCAAACTCAATTTTCATTGAAGAGAAGGGGAATATGAATAAACACACACGCACGCACATTTTTAGAAGTCTGATGAAAACATACAATCTCCTAGATTCACACATACTGTCTAGTATGTCACTGCTCTCTGTTCTGTTTTTTCTGTCAGTCCAGTTGTTCAAGGTCTCTTCCCCCTGAAGCTAGGAGGTATGTAGGTGCTTCTGTAAGAGTTGATTCTGTGTGTCCATGGTTGTCATTCGATGCTGCCTGGTCCTGGTTCAGAATTCAGACGTAGGCATTCTGATCTGAGTCTGTGGAGTCGGTCATTTCCTGTTGGAAAGTAGAACCTCCTGTGGTCCCTTTAGATGGTCAGACATGATGGTTAGCCCAGCTTGCTCTGCGACTAATGTTTGCCCCTCCTTCTGCTTCTCAGCTGAAGGACATGGCCCTGAGTGACAGCGCCAGCCTGTGCTTGATGAGCATCATCCATCGGCTTGCAGCCCCAGACGTCAGCGAGGCACAGTACCGAGAAGTCATTCAGCGCACCCTCTTGGAGAACCTGAGGAAAGGCCTCAAGAGTCCCACCGAGGTGAGGGAGCAGGATTGCATGGAACAGCGCAGGAGCCCTCACCTCGAGAGCTGTGTGCTGGCCACAGTCTTAAAGATTCACATTTGTAAATTAACTTCAGCACATGAAGCACACCCTTCCAGTCCTTCCTCTCAAGTCTCATTCTTTTTCCTCTCTGATGGCTGTCTGCCTTGCCTCTGGCAGTTCTTCGTGGATTTCCTTGTGTTCCTCCTACCTGGCAGTCACGTGGCAGTGGAGCCTTCCCTTCCATGGGGCTGCCCCTTCCTTCTCCAGGCCCTGGGCTTGGGCACAGACCTTTGCTGCTGTGAGAGTCTTGGACTAGTGCTCTCTTTGTGTGTATTTGAAGACACTTTCAGGGGCCCTTTCCAGCAACAGAATCATTGTAAATAATTCTGCTTTGGACCTTTTGCAGTTTATTTCAAGAGAGGCCCTAAGTGGGCAGTCCTCCCAACAGTTAATAAGTGTGCCTGTTTGTTCTTAGTCTCACCAGCATTCAGTGTCATGGCAATGCTTTTTCCAGTGCTTAGTTGGGCGTCACCTGGCTGCTCCATGTTGCTGTAATTTGTGTCTCTTATTATATTGATCTTGAGTGTTTTTTCAAGTGATTATCAATAATTTGCATTCTTTTCAGAATTCATACAATTTGACCTTTCATCCATTGTGGATTAGGTTCGCAGTTACATTTATGTTTTAGACATCAAGGAGTTTTTTCTATTTTAAAAAGCAATATGTTTGATTTTTTTTTCCCTCCCTCGATTTGATATTTGCAGAGTATCCAGCAAGAATACACAACTTTACTTTCCTGTTTAATTCAAACCTTCCCATACCACCCAGAATTTAAAGACTTGGTTCAGCTTAGTGACTTCAGTGATCCTGAAATGGACTTTTTTGAGAACATGAAACACATTCAGGTAAGTACTGCCTCTGCTTTCCTCCCCCATTAACACTATAATTAGGTGGTTCCCAGAGTCTAGGTTTCATTGGATCTCATCTTTACAAAGTGTTGTGTAAGTACAAACAGCTGCTTCCACTTGTCGGACTTTTTGGTAGTGTCATAGAGGCAGGAGGGCCTAGGGATGGGGTTCTTGGGGCTTCATTGTTCCCTCTGAGCTCCCTCCCAGCTGCACATCTAGGCCCCGAGGATCCCGTTGGGGACATGTTCTAAGGGTTGCAGGCTGTGACATCCCAGGCCGGTGCAGCAGAGCGTCCTCAGGTGCACTCTTAGGGAGAGGGGCCCTGAAGAGCCTTCTCAGTGTGGAAGAGGCCTCCTCCCCCAACATAGGATGAGAGTGGGAGAAGAGCCTGCTGTGGGCACTCTTTTTTCCATGTGAGTTTCTCACCCATCTAATTTAATTTTCAATATCTTTTTAGATCCACCGGAGAGCCAGAGCTTTGAAGAAACTAGGCAAGCGTCTGATGGAGGGCAAGATTGTTCTGTCTTCCAGATCTCTCCAGAATTACATCATGCCCTATGCCACAACGCCAATTTTTGATGAGAAGATGCTTAAGGTAGGTGTTTATAAAGGAGAGATAGCATCTGTGTGAGCCCACCTGGGATTCCTTTAGCGGTCCGGCCCCTGTGATGAGCCACAGGCAGCTCTGGGTGTGGGGATGAAACAGCAAAGAGGAAAGCCCACCTGAGCGCACATGTGCACGCACACACGAGGTAGCATCAAGTTCAGTGACGTGACCAGGGTCACCTAACTGCTGTGAGAACTGAGGCTTCCCTCTGCTCCTCTGTAACGTGAGGGTCGGCCCCAACAATCCCAAAGGCCCTTCCAGCCCCCCTTCTGGCTCTTTCTGCAGCCCCTCCCTGCCTTTCTTGGACTCAGGCTTGGCAGAGTCATTGGGTCATTGCAGGGGAGGCTTGAAGGAATACCAACCATGTGTGGGGATTTTAGCCTGCTTTTTTTCTCTCAGTTTTGGGTGCTTTTGTAAAAGAGTACCTTGTACTTTGTAGGGCTCACATTATCAAATGATACAAAGCACCAGAGAAAAGTGGGGCAGCAGGAGTAGAGAGCAGAATAGTTAGCAAAATCTGTGCAGATTGTTAACCTCCCAGGCTTTCAGTCTTGAGGGCTGGGTGGAAAGGGTGTGTCTGGTATGGGCTGGACCAGATGGGGGTTCTTAACTTTTTTGTATCTTGGACCCCTTTATCAATCTGGCAAAGCCTATAGACCTCCTTTAATGATGTTTTAAATACATAAAATAAAGTGCATTGGATTATAGAGGAAACCAACTATAATAAAATACAGTCATCAAAACATTTTAAAAAACAAGTTCACATACATAGAAGAGGAACCCCTGGACTAGAGGTTCCCTAGCTTCTTAGCTCTGTCCTAAAAAACATGTAATTCTTTTCTGGGTATTTAAAAAGAGTGAATTACCTGTGTAAACAAAGGGTAGCGGGTCATATTTCAGGTATGCAAAAGTGAAGCTGATTAGGAGTGGTAACTGAAGAGGCAGCCCCAGACAGTACAGACCTTCTCTAGCTCTGGCCTCTTTGCTCAGGTCTTGCTGCCTGTGAGACGTCCTCCTCCTTGCTCTGGGGTTGTCCTCACTGAGATACCTTCTCCCTATGTGACTATACTTTGGATTGTCTTTCCTGTCTGGATCTTGTCCATTCTCACTGCCCTGTCAGTGGTTAAATGAACTGGGAAGTTCAGAGGTCTTGGTGTAATCCTCCTAGTATGTAGGCTTTTAGATTGCTTGTTAGCCTCATGCTTCTCTCCCACCTCTGTGCCTTTGCCAAGGCAGTCCCCACGGTCCTGGAATGTGGTCCCTCCCCACTTGTGTCTGTCTCTGAGAGTCCTTAGCTTTCTGCAGGCCCACCTCCATGGCCACCTCCTGCTCCCCATCTTGCTAACACCCTCCCACCTGTTGGTGCTGCTCCCTCCCTCCGTAGATTCTCTCTTCCTCCCTCATCTGTGTACCCCTGAGGGAATGGAAGCTCCCCAAAGGCAAGAATGCTTATCATTGTTTCTCTTTCTGTGCTGTTGCCTAGTTTTGTCCCCTGTGCATGCATAGTAGGTGCTTCCTAAAAGGATTGTTCATTGAGCCAACTCTTCTTATTTTGTTTTGTAGCATGAAAACATAACAACGGCTTCCATGGAGCTCATTGGAGCCATTTGCAGGCACCTTTCCTGGTCAGGATATATATATTACTTGAAGTATTTCATTCACGTTTTGCACACTGGACAGATCAATCAGAAGCTGGGCGTCAGGTATGGTTGCACCCAAACCCATGCTTTAAAGTCTCTCACTGACATCTTTTAGTGACTGAAATTTATTATTTAGAAATTAAAATAATCAGTGTGCATTATGCGTATTTAAGTCAAATAGAAATAAACCCAACGAAGTTTGAAGTTTTACCCTTGCCTCTTGATACTATGTTTTCAAAACAACCAAATAACCTTAATTAAGCTAATAGCCCTACTTGTTTCTTTGTTGATAGCTTGTTAGTCACAGTTTTAGAAGCTTTCCATTTTGACCATGGAACTCTTGAGAAGCAAATGGAAAAATTACAGAATGAAGAAAGTAAGTTTTTTCTTGTACAACTTTTTAACCAAATTTTCATGTTTTTTGTAATTTACTGCCATGTGTCAGTCATTTATTCAGTTCCACAGACATTTATGGAAGGTTTGTTCTGTGCCAGGCTTTGAATACAAAGACAGTAACAAAAACTGGTACATGCCCTCAGGGAGCGTACATTCAGTCATTTTCAGATGGGTCGGACTCTCCGTGCCCCATTTGGGGTTTTTTGGCAAAGATGCGGAGTCAGTTGACCTTTCCTTCTCCAGCTCATTTCGTTGTTATTGTTATTAATAACAGCAATAAAACAATTACTGTAATTTCATTAAACAGGCATTAGGTAACAGCTTGTGAACCACATACAAGTGGTTGTGGCTTTCCTACTAATCTCAGAGAGCCACACCTTCTAAAGCAAAGTTAGGACCTTTATATTAACTCACTAGTTGGACAGTCAGCTAGGTAGGGCGGTGGGTAGAGTGGAGGGCTGAGCCTGGAGTCAGGAAGACTCATCTTTCTGTGTGCAAATCCAGCCTTAGGCATTTACCAGCTGTGTGACCCTGAGCAAGTCACATTACCCTGTTTGCCTTGGTTTCCTCATCTGTAAAATGAACTGGAGAAGGAAATGGCATAGCACTCCAGGGTCTCTGTCAAGAAAACCCCAAATGGGGTCACAAAGAGTTGGACACAACTGAAACAGCTGAACAACATTCCATGTTAAAGGAGACCAAACTAGCGTGATCAAATGCATCTTTCTTTTCCTTGTGGTCAAGAACTGAGTTAAAGAGTTTAAAATTGGCTAATAGCTTGTTTTTTGGCATCCTCACTCATGGAGAAAGGTTGATTTCAATGAATGAATATCTAGAAATGCTGTTGCATTCATTTTAAAGGAAACCCTACCCTAGACTAGGGGTTCTGATCCTGGCTGTATCCTTTGCTAGCTGTGTGACCTGGACTGAGTGTCTTCTTGTCCCTGGGTCTTAAGTTTCCCATCTTTCAGAAGGGCAGCGATGTGAACCAGGTGTCCTTCAGCTGTCCTTCTAAGTAAGGGTGGTAGCACTCCATGACGGAAGGTCCTGAACAAGTGAGTTGTGCCGGCTAGGAATCGGCCGGGTTGCTTTGTCGTTGAGAGCCAGCCGGATGGGAGGTGGATGGGGCGTATGCCTTGTCCTGTGCTCAGGCAAGACCCGGGACTGAACCCGGGCACCCAGACACCCAAGGGCTCTGTGGTCCCACGGGAAGAATGCCAGAGTTTAGTCCTTTAGCTTCAGTGAACCTCAGTTTGCTCACCTGTAAGCTGGTACAATAATGCACCTTCCAAAGTTGTTAGTCGGATCAAATGAGGTAAAAATATATGTAAACTCTTGGTACATCCAAAAAGCACTATGAAAATGTTTCTTCCTCTTGTTTTTCTTATTATCACGATTATTTACGTACTGAATGAAATCATTTGCTTGTCTAAAGCCATATTTTCTTGGCTAACTCTTTTTACTAATTGTGTAATATCTTGAAGCAGAGAGGTGTAGTGGAAAGAGCCCAGCTCTGGAGTCAGAGCATTGGGGCTCAGATCCCACCTGGTGCCCATATAACTTTGGATAAGTCACTTCTCCTCTCCTGGACCCCCCCCCGGGCCTCAGTTTCCTCATCTGTAAAATGAGGCTGTTGGATTAAATGACCCACTGAGATCTTTCCCAGCCCTCAAGTCTATGATCTTGTGAATTCTAACTTTTACTCATTGTTGGCCTTGGGCCAGTCACTCAAATCCTTGACCATCATCTTCCTCATCTTTCAGTGGGGATAATGATAGTAGCACCTTCTTCCCGGGATCATGAGGGTCAAGTGAGGTCATAGAGGATGTGAAGTTTTGACAGCCTTAAAGCATGGTGTTATTCAAGTCTCCCTCCCATCCAACTGGCTCCCAATGACAAAGCAACCCGGTGGATTCCCAGAAGGACAGACCGTTATAGCCAGAGGACACCTGGCTCACAACTCCAGGTCACACAGCTAGCAAGGGATACAGCCAGGATCAGAACCTCTGGCCTAGGGTTTCCTTTAAAATGAATGAAACAGCACTTCTTGAGATTTCACTAATTGAAACCAACCTTTCCGCTTGAGTGTTAGTAGTAGGGTGATGATCACTGTGATTATTGTCAGGGATTTTCAGGCTGAAAAGGACCTTAAAATGCTCGGATCTGTACCTACCCCTCGTTTTGCAAATGAGGAGACTGAGGATCCAAGAACCGACCTACCCCAAAGCACATCTGTCAGTAAGCTGGGATTCAAAGCCAGACCCTCTGACTCCTAATCTGTCACCCTCATCTGTGCACCAGTGCAGCCCCTCCTGCTTTATTACAGAAGTTTCTGCAACTTGTGAAATTTGGCGGGTGTACAAATATTTGGGAGTTTTAGCTAACTTCATCATGCCCCTAAAGAGGTTCCTGTTGGGACATTTTATTATTCTCATTATTACATGGCTAAGGGAGACAGAGCCGTGAACTACCAGTCAGTGTGGTGGGTGGAAGAGTCCTCCAAAGGGATGTGCTTCTTGCATGGGCCAGTGAATCCTGGCCCTGGGAGTCAGGCTGGAGAGGCACCGTTCTTTTTGATGTTGGCTCATGTTCTCAGTGCCCTTCTGTGAAATCATGTGGATTAACAATAATGAACCTGAGAGGTAGAAGGTAAGGTCTTGGTCATCTTAAGGCCAGGGAGGTTTTAGTAAGAAGGACCCTTGGTATTTCCTTGCTATGGGACCTTGGGGCAAATCACTTCATCTCCAGGGTCTCAGTTTCCTCATTTGTAGAATGGGAGGCTGGATGAGATGTATGTCCTCTGAGGTGCCTTTCCAGTTCTTTGTGATCCTTTAAGTCACTTCAAGTCGCTGTAAATAACTTCTCTGGGCCTTGGTTTCCTCATCTGAAAAAGGAGGAGGCTGTATCCCTTCAAGCTCTCCTTGACTAGATTTTCTTCCATGAATGAAATCTTACGCTAAGCCATTAAAAACCTCCAAATCAAGAGAATTCCTACATAGAACTTCTAGTTGCCAGTGTTTTTTCTTTTTATGAGTGTGAGCTGTGCTATTATCATGCCTCGTTAATTTTTTCTGGGGGCTGTTTTTCTCTCCTTCATGCATACAGATGCCATGGAGGTGGATGTGCCAGCGGAGCATGAAGCCATGGAATTGGATCACACCAGTGAAGAGGAGAAGGAGAAGGAAGAAGAAGAAAGAAGGAAGAGTTTGTCTGAGGCGGATGAGAACCTCCCAGGGCAAGCCCAGGAGGTGTCTGCCCCTGAGGACATTGCCCAGGTGTTTTCTGGCCTCCCTAAGAGCAAAGAAGAGCTGGAGAATTTGATTAAGCAGATTCACAAGACCATCACCAGCAGCATCCTGCCCAAGCTTCACAAATGCCTTTCTGCTACGGTAGGTAATCCTTCTGAGCACGTGGGGGAGTGGATGAGGGCTGCTCTTCACAAACCCTCCCCGCCCCGGCGTTCAGTCCCCAAGGAGTCTATTCGGAGTCTGTTCTTGGCCAGTTATTTTCTAAACGTAGCTTTGTCTTTCTTAGCCTGCTGGGATCGAGGAGGGGCCGAATTGCCATTGGCAGCAGAATTCCCTAGGATAGGATTTAGCTGAAAAGCCGGAGGGAGCTTAGAGACCCTCGGGTCAAACGCGGATGTACTGAGGTACCGGGGCCTCAGAACCAGTCAGTGTCTCAGGGTTGCAAACCCGGTTCTTGCCCACTCCCCATCTAGTGCTTTGCTTGCTGCATCTTTCTGGCCCTCGTGATAGGGCTGTATCATGGTCTTGGCAGTGACTTCATACAATTTCTTCCCCCTTTTCTAATCACAGTATTCCTCACTTGTCTCCCTTTGTAAATTGGGGCAGGATTAGAGAATCTAAGGTCCCTTCCATCGTTAATATTCTGTGGTGCTAGTGAAATATCTCTGATTATCGTGACAAATAGATCAGTTTTTGGCTCTGGAGCAGAAGTGCCTTTGACACTCCAGGTGTCCACGCTGGTGCTCTCTATGTGGCAGTGGCATATGGATGGAATCCCAGGCTTTGGGTGACGATGACCTGGGTTCACATGTTTACTCAGACGTCGCTGCCTCCCTGTGTGGGCACCTCACTTCCCAGTGTCCCCACAACACCAAGTGACAGGCAAATGGTGGATTTTTTGGTTTGAAAGCTTTGGATTTGGGGTCTGACGTCCCTGAGGGTTCTTTAGAGCTTTAGAAAGCGACAAGTGGATTCTTTTGGTTTTCACTTTGTCCTCTACTTCTAAGAGATCTGGCAAGTCTTTATTTATTTTTGCTCGAGCTACAGAAAGTTCCCAGCTTTTCTCTTTGGTCATCGTTTCCAGGAAATGGGGTGATTCTTTCCTGTTTTCCAAGTCTGTCTGTGACCATCAGTTCCTTACTCTCTTTTGTCCAGCCCTTTTTTGCAGGGCTGGGCTGGACAGCAGGACCTCATACTGCTTCTCTTTGGTTTTCTTCATCATTTTTTTCAGTGGAATCTTCTCTGTATTTGCTGGGGGGGTGTGGGAGAGCTGGCGACCCCTCAGCCTTTCCTTTTGCCATCCTGGCCAGATGCGTGACCACCTGGTTGTGTTGTTAATGGTCTGCTTGGGGCCTTGGCCCACACCTCGTGGTGCTGCCACGGAGGAGGCTCTCAAGAAATGCTGGATGGGCGTAAGGGAAGCGAACTGAGCCGATAAAGTCACGGACCCTAGAAAGCGCTCCCCCTTCCAGCCTCGGGTGATGTCATTTCTAAAGTGCGGTCACCTGGCAGTTAGTCTCTGTTTGAGTCTAACCTGAATTTTTCTTGCAGACAAAAAGGGAGGAAGAACACAAGCTCATCAAGTCCAAGGTTGTCAACGATGAAGAGATCGTTCGCATCCCGTTGGCCTTTGCCATGGTCAAGCTGATGCAGTCCCTGCCCCAAGGAGTCATGGAAGCGAATCTGCCGAGGTACGTAGGCCTCCTGCCCAGTTAGCCCAGAAATGGATCTTCTGTCCTCAGACCGTTGATGGAAAAAGAATCGTTTTACCTAGATCATAATTGTCCTGGATTGTAGAGAGCGCTAGACTTGGAGGGAAGCCTGGGTTCAAATCTGGCCTCTTGACACATAATAACTGTGTTCATGGGCAAGCCGTTCACTTTTTTTAGTGTCCAGGGCAACTTCCTAAGAGGCAGGGACTTTAGTGTGATTATACCCACTTTATAGTTGAGAAAACGGAGGGTCACAGGGTTTAAGGTTTACAGTCACACAGCCTGTAAGTGTTGGAGGTGAGACTTGAACTCAGGTCTCCTCACTCCAAGCATGACAGCCCCTCTGGATTGTGAGTCATGGAACAGGTACAAATCTGCATCAGTTATGGGGGGAGTCTGTCCTTGGGAATTCCCTCCACTAATGGTGTCACAGGTACGGTCAGAAAGACTAAATACCAACAGTAACCCCAGAGGACCTGCTTCCTTCCTCAGGTCATGAAGTTCAAATGTAATGGGGCGTGGGCCTCAGAGGTCTGTGCGGATATGATTCCTAGTAACAACTTAGGCCCAAGGCCTTTCCTGGTTCTCCCAGCTCGGGGGCGGGGAGGTGGGTGGGTGGGAGTGGGGCATGTTTGTGCCACTCTGTTACATACAAATTGTTTTCGGTAGATTGTAAGCCCCATGAGGGCAGGGCCTATTAATTTTTGACCAGCCCCATCATGGTTCCAGACATGCACGGTAGCTGCTGCTTAATTATTTCATTGGTCTTCTCCTTTTCCTTCTTCCTCCTCAGCTTCAGATGTTAATACTGCACGCACAGGTCACTGCGCATCCTAACAGGGAGAGATGGTGTAAGTCCGTCTGCGCGAGGAAAGCATTGAGTTGGATTCTTTTTATTTGACTGTTTTTTCTTCCGTTATTTTCTCAACAGCATTTTGCTGAAAGTGTGTACCCTCCTAAGGAACAGAGCCCAGGAAATCCGTGACGTAGCACGCAGTACCCTCACCAAAATAATCGAGACCTTGGGCGTACATTATCTGCAGTACATCTTACAAGAATTACAGACCACCCTCGTGCGTGGATACCAGGTACATCTAAGGGTAACCAGGGGCACCACAATGAATAGAGCATCAGGCCTGAGTTCAAACCCAGCCTCAGACGCTTACTAGCCACGACCTTGGGCAAGTCATGTGACCTGCTTGCCTCTGTTTCCTCAGCTATAAAATAGAGATAGTAAGAGCACCTCTCTCACAGGGTTGTTGGGAGGATTAACTGAGATAGTATTTGTAAAGCTCTTGGCTCACAGGAAGCACTCTACAAAGTTAGCCGTTATTGTTGTATTATTATTATTATTATTTTTTGGAAGTACTATAAGATTAAAGAAAGTGGAGCCCAGGGAGTTTCCATAGTATGGTCACTGCTCAATAGAATATAATAAAGGTAAGCCGAGGCACAGAAGTCTGAGCTCAGTCGGTTTGTTATCAGGGCTCGACTTGTTAACACAGTGGGTCAAATGGCTGCTTCAGGCCAGTGACCCAGAAGAGAGGGTGCAGCTCTTCTTTATAATCCTAGACTAAAGAGCAGAACTGGATAGGTGACTAAAATACACAGTTGGTTATAGGTTGGCAGCCTCATGGGGGAGAGGGCAGCACAGTTGGTTCCATTAACAAGAGTAGGCTAACACTCATCTGGGGCTAGCAAACCCCCCTCTTTATCTTAGAGGAGTGCTTGATTGATTTATGGGACCCTCCTGCGTCCTGAGGCCATTGAAGGTGGACCGAGATGGGCAGCCTCGCTGGCTCCTGGGAGGGAGAGGAGCCCCTCAACTGTACAAAGACAGTGTCTTGTGCAAATGTACTCCTCAGCTTGTAGGCCTTCAAATATTCAGGTAACAAATGGGTAATTTTTTTAGTATGAGGGATAGCAAGTTTTCTTTTAACTAACTGAGAGGGGACCAAAAAATATTCGTCGTCTGAGACCCCCTGCAAGGTTGGAGATGGTGGCCAGACTCCCTGTGTCCACCTACGTCCTTCACAGAGAACAGATTTCCTCGCAGCCAGTTGAGAACAGTGACAGGCCAGAGAAGTGGACTTCTAACCTTAGCTCTCATAGGCAAAGAGACAAAGAAATGGGGCAGTGATCCAGAAGAGGATCAGTTATGACATGACTCAGAATCCATTGAACTCCTTCATCACCAGGTTCTTGGACTGCAGGGCCAGAGTTCTTTCCAGTTTTCCAAGGATAAACAGCCTGCAGGTTTTCTGGTGTTAACCCGAGAACAAAGTTCATCTCCCTCTTGATTAGAAAGGGGCTGAGAGTCTGAACACCTTGCCTGTGAGTCCACAGTCCTGCTGGTCCGCCCCGCTACAACGCAGGGCTTTCCCAGGACTTGCTGACTGTCTCTAGCACCTTCTGCAGCACAGCAGTAACTGACCACCCTGTCTCCTGACTCACATCCCTCCAGGTTCATGTGCTCACGTTCACTATTTACATCTTGCTGAAAGGCCTTGCGAGCAGCCTGAAAGTTGGAGAACTGGACCCTTGCTTGGACATCATGATTGGGGTAAAAGCCTTTCACTTCCTAAATGGTTGTTGGACTTTAAGATAAAATCTGGGCTCAACCTCTTCATTTTGTTAGCTTCTCTTGTGGTTAAAGCTGAGGAAACAACCCCCCAGAAATGAGCTGGGGGGCTTTGGTGGGGTGGGGTTGGGCAGAGGCTAGAAGCTCGGCTGGGTGGCCTTTGGGTCCCCAGGCTGTGCGGTGTGATCCGTACCTTCAGGCCACGTCCTACGCCACTTGACTATGGTTACCAGTCTGCAAGTGATTTAAAACAATTTTAAAATAAACTGAATGTGATAAACAGCGAGGAGAACAACCAAACTGATAAAACCAGGGGCAGCATTTTCCCCAACGCCCTCCTTTAACAAAGATTAAATAGCACATCAGCAGATGGAAATTTTGTTGTTCTCTGGTCCCTTCCCAGGCTCCTAGATGGAGCAAGCCCAGAGGAAGAGTACCTAAATACAGGCCTGGGTTGGTGGGTAGTCCGTTCTGAGGTCAGTTCTGTCCATCCCCACGGCCACTGCCAGTTCCCTGCTCTTCTGTGACCCTGGGGGCTCCTTTTCCTGACTGACGTTCTGTTAAGTGTCAGCCTTCGGCCACCCCTCCTCAGCAGGCCTTGGCCTCTTGTCGCTGGGCTTTCTCTTCCACCAGGTCTTTAACCACGAGCTGTTCGGCAGCATCGCCGAGGAGAAGGAGGTGAAGGGGATCATCTCCAAGGTCATGGAAGCGCGACGAAGCAAAAGCTATGATTCTTACGAAATCCTCAGCAAGTTCGTCGGGAAGGATCAGGTCACCAAACTCATCCTTCCCCTGAAAGAGGTGAGGCCTCTGAACATCCCTGGGGTGGGCTCTGCCCCTCCTCTGTCTGTGCTCGGTGACTTTGGTGACTGACGCCAGCTGCCAGCACCAGCTCTTAGGATTGGGATGGCCCTTTGACAGCATCTGATGTTGGGTTCAACCTCCTCCTTGTGTTGCCCAGGGTCTTAGAGGTAGCCAGTGCCCGTAGACAGACATGAACTCAGGTTTGACTGGTCCTGCACCGCCCTGCCAGCTCCAAGGTCATTTAGTGCAGCCCTTTCATTATTCGTGGAAGAGATGAGGTTCCTAAGAGGTCATAGGCTCATAGGGCTGGAGGAGAAGGCACCTTGGGGTTCAGCTGGTGCAACCCTCTCATTTTGAAGAGGAGGAAAGTTCTTAGAGACAGAGCCGAGATCCCCACCCTGATCCTCTGACCCTCAGACCAGCACTCGTTCCCTTACACCAGAGTTTATCCCCCACTGAGGCTGAGAAGGCCCATCGTGTGTCTGTGACTGAAGTCATGGGTGTAAGCTCTGCCCATCAGTGGGGAGAGACAGTGAGTGCAGGGCCTGCTGAGAGGCAGGTAACGAAGCAGGCCCATTGAGAGGAGGAAGTACAGTGGATGAAGTGACGCGTCTGTCCTCAGTGCGAGGGAAAGGAACCTCAGAGGTCGGGTCCTCGGACCGACTTGGCCAGTCTTCCAGCCTCTGGCCAGTGGTGGAGGCACCCACTGTGACCCCCTAGAGAGGAAGCCCCTTCCCCTCCTACTCTCCTTCAGCATGGCACAATTCTCCTTCCACAAAGTCCTCCACGTCTGCCCCACAGTCCTTTGTGCCCCTCGTTCCCCTTCTCCCCAGCACTCGGACAATCACACATCGAGACTGTGTATTGCAATCCATTTTGCTCATTCTACGCTGTTGTCAGGGTTTTTCCCCTTTCCTCAGAAAGAAGAGCAGATTTTGAAGAACCTAGGTTTTCAGAGCCTCTGGGCCTTCCCACTGTCCTCTGATTCTTAGAATAAATGAAGCAATGTGGTCATTCCTCTTAAGCACAGGAAGAACCTCGAGAGAGTGCTTTGCCTGGCTGCACCTGATAATACATGTTGCGTGTTAATTTATGACTAATGACATTAGACTCTTATCACTTTGCTGATGCTGCTCTTGGGGAGCAAAGAGAAAACAATATGGCCCAAAGGAAAGTGTGCTGGCTCTGGGTTCAAATCCCACCCATTGGTTATTACTTACATGGTCTTGGACAAGTCGGTTGGTTAACCTCCCTGGGCCCGGTTTCCTCATCTCTGAAGTGAGGGGGTTGGATTAGATGACCTGAGATTCTTCCAGATCCAGGTCTGTGAGTCTAAGTTCTCCTTTCAGAATCATTAAACCAATTTTCCACAGTGCCATTTGGGAATTTATTGCTGTCATTGGGGTCCCTTACTGTAATTCCACAAAAGAGTGAGGTGAATCAGGCAGTGCCAAAAGCATCAGGCCCCATCATTTGACACATTTATGGCCAGGTGGCTCCTCTGGAGATGCCCAAGGGAGCCTGGCAGGAGAGGCGGGGACAGCAAGAGAAAGGGTACTAGGGCGGTGCCCTCGACCTTGCCCCACTGGGGTGAGACCGAAGCAGGGGGAAGGAGTGTGTTGTGGAGGGGGCCTTCCTGGAGGGGGTGTATCCTGACTGCTGGGACAGTAGCTGGCTGTTGGTCCAGGCCTGGTTTCATGCCTCAGAGCAGCTGGAGACAGCCGGGTGTTTGCCAGCCAAGGGCAGTGTCCTGCACAGGCTCCTCTGGGGGTATCCCGCCTCTGATGTTGCCTGCAAAGGGCAGCTGGTTAATTGTTGCGGAATCTGGTGGTCTCTAGCCTGCCCTTTCCAGGTATAGAGGATTCTGGATCAGGGGTGGCAGGTCCAGAAAAGGGCCAGGGCACACAGGAGGGAGTAAGGGTCCCAACAAAGTCAGAGACAGCCTGGAGGAGAAAGGCAGGGCCACATCATGTGCTTCTTGTAGCATGGGGTCAGGGAACAACTGTGTAGAGATTTTCTATATCAGTAGAGATCTGATGCAAATCCCAAGTGACTGAAGCCCCTCATGCCACAAAGTTTTGAATTAGATGGGTGGCCTTGTGTGTTCTTCCCAGCTCGCAGTCGCAGAGGGTTTGGAGGCCATCTGCCTCTGAGACCAGGCGTGAGCCTGGTCTGCCTGCTGCCACAGCGGCTTTCACGGCACGCTTACTGACTACATGTCACACGGGACAAGGAGACCCAGTCCGTTTCTCTGCTTGTTCATAGGTGTAGTTAATAAAGGTTTGTGAAGAGGCCAGTAGGTTGCTAGAACTGGATTTTTGCGTAAAAGGGAACCTTCATTTACTAGAGGAAGGTCAGTGAAAAAAAAACCATAAAATGCTATTTTATTACTTTAAATAATGTGTAGAGAAGATTGGTCTGTCACAGAGGAGGGATTAGACCAGACCAAAGCCACCATGTGTGGTGGGCTCCCCATCACTGGAGTCTTTTCCCGTGGCTTTGAGTACTCTGTGAATGAACTCCTTCTTGTTCCAGGGCAGCCTGGGCTGGATGGCCACAGATCTCTTCCAGCACGCCCAGTCAGGAGTGTCCTGTGGCGGGGACCCTGCAGCAATATCCTGGGCTGACTGACCCCACCCGCTGGGTATCTCACTATCAGTCGCTTTCCCTGCTTTCACCTCAGCATTTCACACTTCCTGCAGATTTTACAGAGCACCACCAGCCTGAAACTGGCCCGGAAAGTGCACGAAGCCTTACGCCGCATCGTAGCGGGCCTGATCATGAATGAAGAAATGAACGCCGAGTCCATCCTCCTGCTCAGCTTCGGGCTGATCAGTGAAAACCTCCCTCTGCTAACAGAAAAGGAAAAGTAAGTCGGAAGAAGGCTGACATCATTCATGCTCTTCTGAAAAGCTGTATGATTAGTGTTCCCTCTAATTAGGCAAAAACAACCGCTTCCTTAGAGGGACAAGTAACACGGAACAGTGAGCACCTCACTTTGGTAAAAGAGTTTTTGTTGCTATCTCTGGTTCTTCACATAATCATAGTTCTCATTCTATCTCCCCTCACCCTCACATAGCCATCCCCCACAACAGTGATTTTTAAAGACAAAAAAAGGGAAGAAATCAGCACAGAGCATCTGGATTTTTCAATTTGATTAGAAATTTCCTCACAGAATCGTATTACTTAGTGTTACCCTGTGGTTTGTTTGTGGTTCTACTAAATGGGATACCTCATTGTATAATTTCCTTTTCACAATCCATGAAACATGTAGTTTGACCCAGCAAGTTAGAAGGGCCCAACTCTGCCTGCTGAGGACCTGGGTTCAGATCCCACCCCCAATGTGTGCTCCCTGGGGGGCCTTGGGAAGGTTCCTTCATTGAGTCTAGGCTTCAGTTTCTTCATCTATATTTATCTTTTGCTTTGAACTTGAACACCAAAAAAAAACATTTCTATGTGCACAGGAGAGCACTTGAAAATGAGCCATGTATAAAACCACAGTTCTCCTTTTCTTACCCCTGGCATTTACTTGTCTGTGAACAAGGGGCTAGACCTGATGGTTTCCACCCTTGGGAATCTGGTGATCCCAAGGGATCATTTAAAATATTTCTCCAAAAACTTTTTGGAGAAATGGGCTAGATGAGGACTTTTGGGGTGCACTGAGTTCTGTGTGTCTGTGCGTGATTGTGCAGATAGCCATTTTTTGGTATTATATGTATGTTTATTGCATTTTTGCATTATGGATTTGTTATCTTAGTGAAATACCTATTTGCAGAAATGGAAGAAAGTGAAAAGCATTGGCCTGTTGTTTTAAATTGGTTGGGATAGCCCCTGAACAACCCAGTCCCTTTCCTAACTGTTGTGACAGGGCCCGACATTTACCAGCTGGGCATCGCCTATGGTGCCCCTTTGATAGGAGGCTGGGCCCAATTCTCTGGGCCTCCTTTGTATTGTAAAATGCAGGAACGAAGGAGGGAGGGAGACCAGTGAGCAAATGAGCCTGACGACAGGGCCTTAGAGCCTGGCTAACTGAGCATGG
This sequence comes from Trichosurus vulpecula, assembly GCF_011100635.1. NCBI lineage: Eukaryota > Metazoa > Chordata > Mammalia > Diprotodontia > Phalangeridae > Trichosurus > Trichosurus vulpecula. The sequence goes on from NC_050577.1 coordinate 285,418,410, forward strand.
TTCCCCCCTTCTCCCTTCTCTCCTTGGCTGTGCGTCTGTAGGAGCCAAGCCGAGCCTCCTCCTGATCCACGCCTGCCCCCGCAGAGCTGCCTCCTGCTCCCACCCACCCCCAGCCGAGGGGGACAGAAAGCTGCCATGAGCCGAAAGACCAACATGCATATATTCGTCGAGTCTGGGCTCCGGGTAAGTGCTCCTGCCCAAGTGAGGCGTCCTGCAGGCTGTGGGGTGGTGTGCTCCCTGTCCCACCTGCTGCTTGATCTCATTGAGGCAGCATTTCTTGAAAGCAGGAACAGGCAGCCTGTGGAGCTGCCCAGGCTGCTAGGTTGGCATTTTCTCAACAAGTTTTGCTGATGGCTGTGGTTTTTCCAGCACCAGTATTTCCCAGGTGTTACTCCCTCTTCCCCTCCCACCCCCAGAGCCAGTTCCTCAGAGACAATTCCCTGGCTTGGCCAGCAGCCTCTCACCCTTCCATCCAGGTCCCCAAGAGCAGGACATTTAGTGACCCTCACTGGGGTCCATCCTCCTCATCCCCGGGGCTCTTCCTGAACCCAGGCCTTTTCCTCCCTTAGCTGTTGCACATGAGCCTGAAGCGGTCGAAGGTCAACTCCTCGGACAAGCACGTGCTTGAGATGTTGGACCCCTTCACATCACTGCTCATTGATTGCCTCAAGTCCAGAGATGCCAAGGTGAGGCCCACTTGAAATCCCCACAGGGGTTGTAGGGTCTGAGGTACAGAGCCCACGGGACCTGAGAGGCCTCCTGGAAACTGACGCTAAATGCCTCAGGAGCAAGCTGCCCAGGTGGCCTGGGACCCTGGCCCTTATTCCAAGTCTGTCCACAGGCCATGCTGCCTAATGGGGGCAGGGGTCGGTGTTGGGGGGCCGGTGCCCCAACAGCCCCAGCCTCACTCTCTATGCCTGTCTGAGCCAACACAGTGTCACCCTGCTCCTAATTCCTCAGCCCGAACAGAAGTGTTTCTACTCTGCGCACATACGGAGGCAGCCGAGCTTCTGCTCCTTTTAGCCTTCATGTCTTAGCCCGGTGCTGAGACCAGATGCTCCCAAGAGACTGACGAGCTTCTCTTTGGGGATTGCCAGTGTCTAGCAGTGAGCCTCAGTGATGGGACCATTGAGTCATGCTGCCAGATGGAGACCATGAGATCAACCTTAGGCCTCATCAAGCCCAATTCCTTTGTTTTACAGAAGGGGAAACTAAGGCCCAGAGAGGGGGAGGGACAGGGCCTGCCCAGCAGCCAGGCTCCAAGCCTGACTCCAAACCAGCTTCTCTCAGCATCACGTCAGGCATCCACCTCTAGGCACTGCTTTCAGAGCCAAGCATTTCTGTTGCTGCAGTAGCTATTCTCATTACTATTCCTTGCATTTACATCATACAGAGGAACTCCAGCATCTAACATGGTCCTCAGTATTTTCTGCTTTTCTGTCACCCTCATTTCTGAGCCTTTCCCAGGGATGTCTCCCTTACGCTCAATACATGAGAATCCTCAAATGATTGAAAACAAAGAATAAGAAAAGTGAGAGGAAAGAAACCCCGCAGAGTCAGGGGCTGTCCCTGCCTCCTGGGCCCAGAAAGGAGGGGGAAGCCTGAGCATTCAGGGGGTCGGAGTTCTCATTTGATCTGAGTATGAATAGTAATGATCTGGGGTTCTGAGAGGGCCCCTCCCATGGGCCACGTGGGGAGGAAGCTGACTAGGACTTTGTTTTCCCTACTTTTGCCTGAGCTACTGTTTATTTGGGGCCTAAAGTCACCCCGATGTCAAGAATGCAGTTATGCCGTCCGGGCTCCTTGTTAATCCTGCACTCTGTCCTTTAAACACACCAGGCAGGCATCCCTAGTTAGCTGCCTTCCCAAGGACCGTTTGTGTGAAGATGTATGTGCTCTTTCAGTAGCACAAACTGGTGGGACGCTGGACGTGGCTTGTAGCCACAGATATTTATTGCACACCTTCTGTGCATTTGTACCACCATTGGGGGAGAGCGATATGCTTACAGTAAGATTGGGGTGAACTGAGACCAAAGACAGCCGAGGAGTTGCCCTGTGGCTTTGGGACCCCCAAGCCAGGAGGCCTTCTGAGAGCGGGGTCCTGGTTTAGCATCGTAGAAATGAGAGCTGCACAGGCGATCAGAGGACCCTCCAAGCCAAGCAAACTGAGGGCCAGAGAGAGAAGTGACTTTGCCATGGTCCCACAGGAAGGGTGGCCAGAGGGACATCTGTGCAAGCGGGGCAGCCCTGGCAGGAGACCATGCTTCCAGAAATGTTTCCTTGGTCCTGATGGGTTAGCAGGATCACAGAGTTCTTAGGACATGACCAAATCCTCAGGGCCAGTGTCGTAAAGATGCCAGCCTGACTGGTCCCCAGCTTACCTGCAGGGCAGGCCTCAGTGGTGACACAGTAAATGAGCCCTGAGATACTCCGCAGCAAGGGACAGAGGGGCTTCCTCTCTAGGCTGATGTCTCCACACAGAAGGCACTTAATAACAAGGGGGTTGTGGTGGCCCCTGAGTCATCACTTCCTTGTCTCCCATAAAATGTCAGTTTCCTGCCTGTGGGGACCACACTCCGTGTTTTGTGTCTGCCCACACACGCCTGGCATCTTTGTTGGCAGAGGAGGCACCTGGACCTGTGATTGCATCCTTAGAGGGAGCTCGCCCCAAACTCTAGGGGCTGCCCAGGGCAGAGAGGGATGTGACCTGCCCTGGCCCCCCACATGGGGAGCAGGACTTTGCCCTGCCAAGTCTGAGGCATCTCCACTCCCCCAATGGAGCTTGTGTTTCTCTCCCTCCAACCTGATTTTTGTCTCCAGGTCATCACGGGTGCTTTACAGTCTCTCATCTGGGTGCTGAAGTTCCCCCTGCCTTCCATCGCGAAGAACTCAGAGAAGCTTACAAAGCAGCTCTTCCTCCTGCTCAAAGACTACGCCCGGCTCGGGGCTGCCAAAGGCCAGAACTTCCACCTGGTTGTCAACTGCTTCAAGGTGAGGGCGGGGTGAAAACCCTGCAGAGGGGCTAGTGGGGTCTGTGCTGTTGAAGGAAGTGATGCTTGGCCTCTGCAGAAGGAGCCCTGTTGTAAGAGAGCAGAGAAAACTCAGAGGATTTAGTCTAATCCCTATGTGTTGTGGTCAAGGAAGTAGAGCCTGGTTCAGCACCACTTTGCTCTGCCCTTCTCTGGGGTCTAACCAAAGCCTTGCCATGTACCTGCATCTTCTCTTATCTGAAAACTGATGTTTCTACGGTGCTTGTGCTGGGTCTTCAAGGCCTGCCCAGTCCAGTCCCCCTGTTTCCTCGTACCCTGCCATCCAGCAGCGCTGGTATGATTGCTGCTCCTCACATATGACTCGTCTGTCACCCATCAGATAGGATGTCTTTGCTGGTGTCGTTCTTCTGACGTCTCCTCCCTCCTACTCTTCCAGCCTCCTCACGCCCCACCTGTTCCATGTGTGCGTTGTCTTTATTTCTGTGTTGTCTGAGCTCATTGATAGGGACTGGTTCTGCCTCTCTCTGTGCCCGGTGCTTAGCACAGATGCCTGTAAAGCCTGGAATAAATGCTTGTCACCAGATTGATTTGTGGGGCATGCTGTTAATTCTGGTGCAATTGGGTTTTCCTTTTCAGTGTGTGACCATCCTCGTGAAGAAGGTCAAGTCCTACAAGATCACAGAGAAGCAGCTCCAAGTCCTGCTGGCCTACGCTGAGGAGGACATCTATGATTCATCACGACAGGCAACAGCGTTTGGTCTCTTGAAGGTGTGCAGGCTGGCTCCGGGCACTAAGAAATGCACATTCTTTGTTTCAGGATGATGAGGAAATCTTTTGTCTTAGCAAGACTCTTGTGGCTAGGTGTTTAATGCTTGGACAAACCCTCTAGCTGACACTGATTTCCACTTCTTAGATTAGTAATTTGATCGGCTTTGGGAAGCTGGTCACCCATGACTGGCTTATGCTTTTGTCTGCTCTGATTCCTCTCTCCAGACTAGAAGCTCAGTGAGGCAAGGGCCTCTGTCTTATCTAACATCTAACTCACTCATGGAGCGTGGCAGGCCCCGAAAGGTCTTCCTTGCTTCTCTGTCATCAGTCCACTGTTTCTTACAGTGTAGTAACATTCGGTGACATTCACCTACCACAGTTTGTTGGGTCATTTCCCAGTTGATGAGCATCTGCTTTGTTCCTGGTTCTTTGTTAATACAAAAAAGGATTGCTGTAAACATCTGGTGCACATGGGGTCATTTTTTCCACCTTTGATCTCCTTGCTTATGGGATTTCCAGGACAAAAGCTATAGACATTTTAGTCACCCTCTTAGTGTAATTCTAGATGATAATATAAATTGTTCAGTAAAACTAAGTTACATTTTTCTTCTGTTAACCTTATTGAAACAGATGCAATCTTCTTAAATTCTTAAGGATTTTTTAAATGAGTTTAAAAAACAAGTGTGTTGGCTTCAACGTTGAAAGTGCACTTTCCTTTTCTAGTGAAGTTGTAAATAAAACGTGTCTGTTTGTTCTATTATGTTTTAGGCCATTTTATCAAGAAAATTGATGGTTCCAGAAATCGATGATGTCATGAAGAAAGTCTCCCAGTTTGCAATTACTGGACAAAGTGAACCAGTCAGAGTCCAGTGTAGACAGGTTTGTTCTGTTTGTTCTTGGTTTGGGTGTGATTTTTTTGTTTGCTTCATCTTTGGGTAGAGAGGTAACCAAGGTGCTATCTGATGGGCAGTGGGAATGTGCACCAGCGTATTTACTCCCCAGCCAGCAGGGTGGTTCTTGAATAATTAGAGTCTCTTAGATAATGAGAAGAACCTTGGCATGTTGACCAGGCACCGAGTATGTAGATTGAGGGAGGATGGGGAGCTGCTTGTTCCTTCTTGAGAACACTCATTAGTGCCTACATTGTGAAAGTTCCTTAAATGTATTGAGAGTATGACTCTCTAGATGAGAGGGAAAGGAGAAGGGAACAGAACGCATCTCTGGCATCATTTTCTTGGCTACAGTAACAAGAAGGAACAGAGAGGACATAGAACTCAGAGCCATAGGAAGCTCAGGCACAAAAGAAAAGCCAAAGATTCCTTGGCCGGGGGGCAGACCTTCAGACAAGTGAAAGAAGGGACAGAAATTTGTGTAAGAGGAGGGAGAGACTTGGCTGTGGATTGGCTGGGCAGCCAGAGGCCTTCTGCTAAAGCAGACCCTTGCTCCTCCATCCCTTAGCCCAAGAAAGCTCCTCCTGCCCTGCCTGGCTATGTGGCCCAGGCTCAGGGCAGCAGGAGTTGGAAGGTGATCCATTGCTGGTTCTCTACACTGTAGGTCACCAGGCCCTCTTGTGACTCACCTTCAGCTAGCATCACCTTCCAGAGCCCAGGGTCACATCTAGGCCAAGACTGGAATAAGACATGTATGTGGGGAGGGACCAATTCCTTTTTTTCTTCCATTTTCCAGGTTTATCTGAAATACATTCTTGACTACCCTATTGGTTCCAAACTGAAATCCAACTTGGAGTTCATGCTGGCTCAACTGAAGTAAGTTAGAGCAGATGCCTGGAACAAGGCTGCAGCTTCTGGGAAGATCTTGGGGTCCTAGCTCTGGAGCCATAAGTCCCCCAGGAACCACTCTGTAAAAGAAAAGACTTGGCCAAGGCCTCATAGAAATCAGCATCCAAGGCTGTTTGGAACCCCAGTCCTCTCCCCCCAGAATGAGGCTCTTTCCACTGGACCACACTGCCTTCCCTGGGCAGTGGGCTTCCTTCCATCCAAGTGGGCTGTCCTTTCATAAAGGGCAAGAGCATAAGGTCTTACAAATCTCCAAGGAGGCTGTCCTTTTCTACTTGACTCTTTCGTAAGGCATTTGCTGTCTAAATTGCTTTGAGATCTGGTCTGATAAACCTTCTTGCTTTCTCTTAATTAGTGGGATGTGGAGAACTGGAGGGAGCTTATCCTTTTCCATGAGCCCAAGTGTCTGCCTTCCTAGAAAAGTAGCCTAGATAATCACTGATTACACAGTTGAATTGTGTTTAAGTAAGTGTTGATGATTTCCTAACCTCTGCTGCCCACTGCAGAGTTGTCCTGAGTGACGTTTCACTGGCCTGTGTTCACGTAACTGGTTAGCCCTCCAAAGCCAGCCCTTGGTGGCTGAAGCTGCAGGAGGGACAGCCTGTCTGTAATGGGATCTGAGGGCCAGAGGACCTGGCAGCCATCCAGCTCAGCCCTGCCTTCACAGATGAGGAATCCGAAGCTTAGGGCCCCTGAAATACGGCTAAGGCTACACAGCAGCTGATGGGCTAAGGGATTAAAAATGAAGGCATTTCATTAAAAATATTTAAGTAAATAATTGGGTTTTATTTTTAGTGTCTTAAATTAAAGATTGAGGGGTGGGGGACAGTAATGGAAACTATTAGGAGCCAGGGAACAGAGTACCAGAGAAGCAACGTTAGGCCTGGTGTCAGGAACAACCTTTTAATTTTTATAGCTCTCTGGAAGTGTAATAGAATTAGGAGGTCCTGGGACCCCAGCTCTAAAGTGGCGAGGAGCCATGGAGGCCACCTAATACAACCCACTCATCAGACTGAATTTGAGAGCTCAGGTCATTTACCTGGTGTCACATTGTCACCAACCGACAAAGGCAGGTTTGAATGCAGATCGTCCAGCTCCAAAGCCGTTTTTCTTCCACAGTCTCACACTGCCTCTGGTGAAGGTCCTCAAGCCAAGGCCAGACAGCCGCTTTGTTGGGGCAAGTCCACAAACATTTATTAAGCCCCTACTATGTGCCAAGGACCATGCTAAGCCCTGAGGTTACAAAGAGCCAAAAACCAGTCCCTGTGTCCCCACCCCCACCCCCGAAGGAGCTCATGGTCTGATGGGGGAAACAGGGAACAAACAACTACATACAGATGAGTTCTATACAGAGTAAATTGGATACACTCTCAGAAGGAAGATGCTGGGATTCAGGAAAATTGAAAAAGGTTTCTTGCAAAAGGTGGGATTTTTTTAGCTGAGACTTGAGAAGAGGCAGCAGGTGGAGGGGAGGAAAGAGAATTCCAGGCCCAGGGGCCACTTTTCAGGTGTGTCTTGGACTCCATGGCTGCTGAGGTCCCTTGTGACCCAGATTCTGGGTTGTTTTGTTGTTTTTTTTTTAAATGAGTCCGTTTTGACGATGCTAACGTCTGTGTTTGATACCTTTGCCTTAGCTATGACTATGAGGCGGGAAGAGAGTCTGCGTTGGAAATGATTGCTCACCTTTTCGAGACCTTCCCTCAGGTACTGTTTGTACAAAGTACGAATGTAGAGCAGCATTGACGCATGTGCAGGGGCAGCTCACAGCCATCCCTGTTCCTTAGAGTGGCAAATCTAGGGTCCCCCACACAGTCATTCCTGTGTCTCTCAGGGGCTGCTCCACGAGAACTGTGGGCTGTTCTTCGTTCCCCTTTGTCTCATGATGATCAACGACAACTCTGCCAAGTGCAAAAAAATGGCCTCCATGGCGATCAAGCTGCTGCTCAGCAAAGTCAGCCTGGAAAACAAAGACCTGATGTACGTGCTCGTGGTCAAGTGGTTTGGGAGTCAGAAGGTAGGGAGCGTTCAGCATATTCTGCTTACAGCCCTGACCCACTGAAGCCAGTGTGGAGATGAGGGCTGCTGGGGGAGGTGTCAGACCACTGCAGGTGGCTGAGCGGGAGGGCCTGAATTCCCAGCTCTGCCGTATCCTGTCTGTCTGACCCTGGCCAGCCTCGTGTTCTTTGCGGGGCTCGGTTCTTCCTCCTCTGTGCAGTTCACGCGGTTGGACTTGATTCCAGCCCTCGATCCAGTTCTCATGCCATCCTTCACCTGGATTTGTTTTGCATATACCTACATGTTCTCCTGTGTTCACACTATCCCCCTGATAAAATGGAGGCTCCTTGAGGGCATCTGTCTTCATCTCCCCAGCACCCTGCACAGTGCCTAGTGCACAGTGGACACTTAATTAATGCCTGCTTGTCGGATCAATTGATTGCCCTGTGTTGGGACAGGCCATTAGCTTCTGTGCCTTACAATTTGTTACGCCCATGAGATCACATGGGCCCCACTTGTAAAACATTCCAGAAAATGGACCATAATGGTGGGAATGCCTCTATTTCTCAGTCTGGGTTAGTTTGGCTGCTTGCCATGGAGTTGTCAGGAGGTCTTACTGGTCCCCTGATCCCACGATGGCCCATTGATGGTCTTGGGCCTTCTCTCCTGCTGGCAGAGTCTGCAGAAGCGCTTGGCTGCCCAGACCTGTGGCTTGTTTGTGGAGACTGAAGGGGTGGCTTTTGAGAGGAGATTTGGGACGGTCCTGCCCGTGATTGAGAGAGAGCTCGAGCCTTCCCAGCTCCGAGATGTAAGTAGTCTGCTGTGAAAGAAAATCTTGTCTACGCATATGTTTTTGGTTTAGACAATGAAACTGTATCTCAGGAAAGAAAAGGGTTGGCATGTCTTGGGGGCGTCCCTCCTGATGTTAGCCAAGTGCGTTAGCATGCTGAAAACCAGGTTGGTTCCTGTTCTCTCCTTTAGTGAGCTCATCCAGTCTCAGCTTCAGCTGTCATTTCTTTTCACTTTAGTAATTTTGTTTTGTCCTCCCTCCTTTGGGGAATTTGCAGGCCACAGTGGCCCTCCCTCACCCTGTGTGGATTGCCTTCCCCCTTAGGGCCAGGGTTGTCCTGCTTCTGATTGGTATTTGTATTTTAAGCACTGACCACAGTACCTGGTGGACAGTAAGGGCTTAATAAATGCTCATCCATCTGCCCCTCCTTCAGTCACTCCATCTTGCCTTTGCATTTTATTTAAGCATCCATTATCTGAAATAAAATCAGGAGGTTAGACTAAGTGAATATTGTGATCCTGAGGCCTTTGGCAGGAACCACATTACTGTCTGTACATTCTTACTATCCAATGTAGGAATATTCCATAGTTATGAAAACAAATAGGCATTTTTAAACTACATTTCCATTTCGTTATTATTTTGAAATTTTCAAAGAGAGCTTTGTGGCCTGATGGACAGGGTGCGTACTCAAAGCCTGGAAGGGCTGCACTATGAGGCCTGCACCTGACGCTGGCTGTGTGACCCTGGGAAAGTCTGTACCTGCCTAGGGCTCGGGGCCCCTCTCGCAGCAAAGAGAGAGCCTTCCCGCCTGCGGTGGTAGGGAGAGTTTCCTTGCCCACCTGAGGGTTTTCTCAAGGTCAACGGAGGCCAGTCCTTGTCCTGGTCCTGCTTACTTTGAAGAGACACGGAGGCTCTTCTTTGGCCTATGTTGAATACTCTCTAAGTTTTTGTAGTCAGACAGCTCAGACACCCCCTGCCTTGTCTTGTCCTGACTCAATGACCTCATCCACGCTTGGGTTTGTTTTTTAGCTCATTGAGGAAACTGATGAAAAAGCATCGGACAGACTACTCTTTGGTTTTCTTACACTGATAACTAAACTCATCAAGGAATCCAATTTTCTTCAACTCACCAAACATCCTGAGAGTCTGAACAACATCTGGAGTAAGTCTGATTGTTCTAAGATTAACCAGCCGACCTCACCCATCCTTTGTTCATTGGCATAGAAGTCTTGAAGGCAGCAGTCAGAATCTGGCTGCTAGTTCACCAGTGACGGATGTTTCAGGACTGAGCCTCAGAGTCCCTCTTGGTCTTTCTGTGTGCTCAGAGCATCACTCACCATTCAGGGGGCCCTGCAGGGTCTGTCCAGATTGGCCTTTCTTTAGGAAGTGCCGGCATGGTGCGCCAGCCACTGGGGCTGCAGAGATGGCCAGGCACGCGTTCTGCAGGGGGAAGCTGTGTGTGTGCCAGAAGCAAAGACCAAAGTCACAAGTAGACACACAGGAATTGGGAGGTAGCCTGTGGGCCATTGAGCAGGAGGGTCACAGCCCCAGGGTTGGACGGGATGGATCTTAGAGGCTGTCTGCTCCCATCCCCTCATTTCACTGATGGAGAAACTGAGGCCAGGGGGTAGGCAGGAATAGATGAGGATGACAGAATCAGCAGGTGAAGCCAAGTCTTCTTCCTCCAAAGGCCCTTCTCTTTCCCCAGTACCAGGCAGCCTCTCAGAACCTAAAATCTTTGGTGTGTCTGTGCTTCACCAAAGCCTTTTTGTGAGGAAACACAGTAAAACTCTGTAAGCAGAGATCACAGGGCCTGAGCTAGAAGGGAACTCCAAGGTCTTTGGGGCCTTCATTTATGGGGATGGAAAGTGACTTGTCCAGTTGTAATGAGCTCACATGGATATAAGGCGTCCCCAAAGCTTGCTTGTATGTGTGTATCTCTGTATCTGTGCTTATGTGTACACACACACACACACACACACACACACACACACACACGTACACGTACACATACCAGTTCTTTTCCTAGCATGTGGATGGACAGACAAGACTGTACCACGACCCCCATAGCTACAGAAGTTGCCATGATGTTCTTAGTGTCTTTATTGTCCTTGTATCAAGCTTGCCAGGGTCAGTTAGGATGGATGCTATACCTTCCCTCAAAGAAGTCAGTGGAACCCCATAATTCCCTACTTCAGTAATCAGGCAAGGAAAAAGAAAATCTCTGCTTTCCCCCAGGTCACATCCAGTCCCATCTGTCCCACCCCCACAGCTGGGTGTGGCTCACTTCAGCCCAGATTTTTGGCTTACTGTTCGCCTCTTGCAAACCAGAGGAATTGATTAAGAGATGGTCCACCCAGAAGTCTAAGAAGAAACATTCAGGCCCGGTGGCCATTAACTTCCTAACTAAGGACCTGGATCACAAGGTAAGATGTTGAGGGGTGGTCATAGGGAATCTCCTTCCCCCCAGTTATCCCCATGCCATCTTCCTCGAGGCACTTGTGTGACACGACAGAATCATTCTTACAGCACTTGGTGGTGAGGAAAGTCTTCTATTTGGGATGGAGGAGAAACTGTAAAACTCCATAAAACAAAAGTCCCAGGTGTGAGGGTTTTGTAGGTCATCGTTCTGATTGTATGTGTTTGTGTTCACGTGCTTATTGTCATCTTTATAAAAGCCCTTATTACAGTTTGGCACACAGTAGGTGCTTAATAAATGCTTGCCAATAGATTGACTACCTGATATTTACTTATGCAGCCCTTATAAGTTTGCAAAGCACTCTGCATGCATCATTTCGTGGTCTGCTATATCAATAAAGAGCTGTTATTACTGTTAACGCTCAAGGCATCCTGCAGAGGCAAGTGCTACGGCTGTTACCGTGCTCATTTTACAGATGAGGAGCTCAGGCCCGGTGACTTGTGCAGGCCCCTACAGCCTGTACATGTCCAGAGGTGGAAGTCAGACCCAGAGCTTGCTCATTCCAGGCCCAGTGTTGTCTTTTGGATCAGGTTCATAGCCTTCTCTGTTGGTGTAAAGGGGACTGTGAAAAGAAAGAGAGGAGGAGTATTTGTGAAGCACTTTCTGTGCGCACAGCTCTGGAGTTGGGTAACTGTCGTGTGCCATTGACAGTCAGCAGTTGTGGGAGCACCGTGTCTCATACAACCCTGGCTTTTCTTATCATTTCAGATGAAGAGGTTGGCTTTGGCCTTTTGCTATCAGTTGCAGTCGAAGTTTTTGGATCAGTCTCTGGGAGAACAGGTAGGAATGAGAAAGCTCTGAACAAGCTGGCCTTTGTCGTGTCTCTAGGGCAGAGAAGGGGCCTGGCTGCCCGCTCACGCATGTCTTCGAGGTGCATGACCCATTCCAAAGGCTTCTAACTTGAGGGGCTTCCCCTGGAGGGCATCTATTCGCCGGAGGCCTTCTCTGCTCATGAAGCAGAAATGTTGGTCACTCTCAAGGGCTGCAGGGCGGGTGCTGGCATCTCACACAGCTGGAACATCCTTAAGTGGCCATATAATAAGGAAAAGGAACCCTAGGCTTGTCTGGAGCACTTTCCGTGGAGGATCTCCTTTAATCTCAGGACTGCCCTGGGAGGGAGGTTGCTGTCATCCACCTTTTACAGGTGAGAAAGCTGAGGCAGGTGAAGGTTAAGTGACTTAACCTAGGGTCACACAGCTAAGAGGTGTCTGCAGCCAAATTTGAACTCAGGTCTCTTTGGCGTCAGGCCCACGGCACCACCTAGCTGTCTCTGCTCGACCCTTTGTGAAGTAGACATAGGTAAGAAAATCCCACTCTGTCTGCCTTTGGTATAGCAGATAGTAATTGAAACAGCAAGCTGACCCTTGGTTGTAGTGGGTGAAAGGCATCATCCGGCAGGGCTGGGCAAGGCCCTGCTGCCTACGGGAAAATCACCGTAGAAGTCTGGAGAGGGAGAACGCACCCCATGGAAATCACGGAGGCCTTTGGAGAAAGTAAGAAGCTGATGTGGACTCTTTTTTTTCTTTTGAAGATTGTTAAGAATTTGTTGTTTGTTGCCAAAGTCATCTATCTTCTGGCACTCCATGCAGAGGAGAAGGAAGGTGCCTGTGAGGAGGAGGACGGTGCCTCCAAGGAGAAGGAAGGTGCCTCCGAGGAGAGCATGGAGGCATCTGCCCCAGAAACATCCCAGACCACAGGTGGCGAGGATGTCTCGGGGCCAGCCCAAGAAGCCTCCGGTGACGAAAATGAGGCGGCTGGAACAGAAGAGAAGGGGGGAGTAGAAGAAGAGCAAGGCAGACCCGCCAACCTGTTCTGGCTGATCCACAAGCTGTCTATCATGGCCAAACGGGAAGCCGCATATTCGCCCAAAAATCCCTTAAAGGTGAGACAGATAGGGCACCCTGGGGCCTCTGAGCCCTGGGGTTGAAAAAGAACTTGTTTTTCAAACACCGGGATGACACATTTCAATCACTGATTCCCCCAGCGTTGTTTTATGGCTCTAAAAATGTGATCCCGAGAAGGGCTCATTGGCTTCAGCCCCCATTCTCCCTTGGAACGACACGAAGGAGCCCTACAGCACTCACTCACTCGTGATGGTTTGTGTTTTCAGAGAACCTGCATCTTTAAGTTCCTTGGAGCTCTGGCCATTGATCTGGGCCCCGACAAGGTCCGGCCTTTTCTCCCCATGATCCTTGCTCCGCTGTTCCGGGAGCTGAACAGCACCTACTCAGAGCAAGGTGAGGAGTCCTCTGTGGGAGGGCTCTGTGAATGAGGGATGAGGAGATAGGGTAAAGGGAAACTCCCCCCACAGACACAGATCACCACTCCAAGGACTTACCCACAGCGCCTCTGGGGAGAATGTGTGTGCAGCAGCCAGGGCTCCAGAGGCTGTCCATCAGGCCACGTGGGGTCCTAAAGTGAATAGACATCACCCAGGTTTGGAGTGTAGGCATTGCCCCACACCCATGGTCCTCAGCCTTCAGGGCTGCACTTGGTCATTCCAGTCACCTGGCAGGGCAGTCCTTTTGGTGTCTGTCACTCTCCATTTCCTTCTCTTTGCCCCACTTCCTCTCAGTCACCCATGCCCATGTAAGTGCTTGCCAGCCCTCCCGGGAGCAGCCAGATTTCCTCACCTGTCCGTGTCTCATTCCATGACTGACGGGCTCCAGCCCTCATGCCTGCTGAGACTCTGGCAGTGTGGGCAGGAGGGTCCTGTCAGGGTTGGGGGTGCACAGTACTGGATCCTGGTGGCTGTATTAGCCACACTCATTCCTTCCCAGAGTGGCCCCTGACCTCTCAACAGGGGCTGTCCTTTCTTCTGAGTGCCATCTTGCCAGGTGGCAGAGAGTGACTTCCCCATCCATGTGTGTTACTTTTTTAATGGCAGACCCTTCGCTGAAGAACCTCTCCCAAGAAATCCTGGAGCTGCTCAAGAAGATGGTTGGCCTGGAAGCCTTCTCGTTGGCGTTTGCCTCTGTGCAGAAGCGGGCCCGGGAGAAGAGGGCACTCCGCATCAAGCGGAAGGCCCTGCAGGTCAGTGCCTGCCCTCACCTCCGTCCGTCCTTCCGCCTGCCATGTCCTTGGGCCCCCTCAACCCCATTTCCCTTTGTCTTTTCAGTTCGTGACCAATCCTGACATCGCTGCCAAGAAGAAGATGAAGAAGCACAAGAATAAGAGTGAGGCCAAGAAGAGGAAGATTGAGTTCCTGCGGCCGGGCTACAAGGCCAAGAGGCAGAGGAGCCACGGCCTGCGGGACTTGGCCATGGTGGAGTGAGGCCGGATCCGGCCCAGCACAGGCAGGGCCTCTGTAGTGTATGTTAGTGTATGTACAGGTACCATGTTCATTATGCCCACATTAAATATGCTGAAAGAGATTTATAATGACGCTTGGTCTGGGGTGTGTGTGTGTGTGTGTGTGTGTGTACACAGAGGGAGGCAGGAGTCACCACCAATCGCATAAAAATGAATAAAAACAAGGTAGTGTTTCTCCTTTTGCATTTAGGGTTAGAATTCACCTTTGTCGGGTCATGGGCCCTTTTGGAAGTCAGTCTGGTGAAGCTATGGGTCCTCTCATGTGAGTGTTCTGAAGTAACTGAATGAAATGCTCAGCTTCAGTTAGAACTTAGTGATAGCCAAGATGTCGTTTCTTATTTCTCGTTCAAGTTCATAGGCCCCCTGAAATCTCTGTGCCCTGTGGGCCCCCTCTCCAAATATCCTGGGGGTCTCCAGTTAAAACCTTTTGATGTGGAATGTCTGCCTGTAGGCTCTTGCTTCCTTCTTCAGAGTCTGTGGAGCGAGGTCAGGTTGTCCAAGTGTGGACATGCTTCCATACAGAGTACTTCAGTACAAGTAGTAGTATGTCGTGATTCTTTTAACAGACATGCAGACTCTGGGTTTGTCCCATTCGGTCTAGTCAGTTAAGGATAATGAGCTGGGCCCTGTGCTAAGCGCTTTACGGTTAGTGACTTAAGGGTCCTCACAACTACCTGACGAGGTAGGTGCTATTACGACCCTCATTTTACAGATGAGAAAACAGGCTGGCTGGCCTAGGGTCGTCCACCTCCCAAGTATCTGGCCCAGCACTCTGTGCGCTGTGGCGCCTGCTAGCAGTCTCTTAAGAGAAGGTGCCAACTTGCGTTGGTTTGTCATCTGGGGGTTCTTTGTACCAATGAAACCACAGGCATGTCCAGTCATTGGCCCGCCATCGAATGTCAGATTTCAAAATGTGCCCATTTTGCTTCTACCTCAGACTTCTCATTGAACCTTGAGATGGCTTTGTGTTCTGGTGGTCCAATTTAAAACTTATGTCTCCACTGTCAGCTGACGTCAGTGACCCTTCCCCGTGGCCAGTAGTAGTTGACCATTTTGTACAGTGTTGTTGCTTGCCTGCCGGATGTCGTAATTGTCGTCTTGTATTTCTATTCTTTGACCTGGTATGACTGACAGCCCTGTCAGCTCATGGTGTGGCCCATCACATGCTAGCAAATTATCTTGTTTTTAATCTATATTTGCAGATGTTTTAACATTAAAATTATATGTTTTGTGGAAATAGTCTGTGTATATGTGTTGTCTGTACAAGAATTGAGTTTCTCTTCTCCTAATCCCTTTACCCCAGAAATGAACCCAGTGTGTCCATTGTGTAAATGGGTGAAGGAAATGTGGGGTACCTCAGTGCCACGCAGATGCACCTCAGGAATCATTAAGAAAGGAAGATGTATTCTGTTTACTGCCTCCTCCTTTTCTGTTCTTTTTCTTGAGAATACTGATCTGTCTATAACCTTTTCTGCTCATCAGGGTGAAGGAGCCAGCAGCATAATGTAGTTGTAAGAATGCTGGGCTTAGAAGCCAGGGAGACTATTCAGTTCCCGCCTGTGACATTTGATAGCTGTACGATCTAAGAAAAGCCACTCAATCCGTACCTCAGCAATTAGGAAAAGCCACTCAATATGTCAGTGCTCACGAACAACTAGGAAAAGCCACTCAGTATGTACTTCAGTGCTCACAAGCAACTTTCTTCAGACCAAAACTGATGGATGGATTGCTGATCTGCATCAAGAGATGAAGTTTCCCCACATCCAGGAAACCACAGGTCGACAGCCCCCCAAATCTTTTATCCCCCTAGAAAAAGACAGGGACAAAAGCAGCTCCCTCCCAGGGTTGCAGGAGGAACTCAAAGGTAATCCAGAGTATATCAAGTGCTATTATAAATACCATGTCTCATTAAGGAGGTCAAGGTCATGAGTTGGAGAACCAATGAGCTTTGCACAGTTACAGCCAATTACATTCCAAAATCCTGTCCATGCTGCCGGTCACAAGGGGAGCCAGGTTGAAATGTCAAGGAAACTTCCATCCCACTATGTGAAAAATACAAAAGACTTACCCCACCAAAGGTAGAGAGCAGCAGTGCTATTGTTTGTTTGCATATAAAGAGAATATTACTCTTTAATCAGCTTTTGTGGATATATCATTTTATGTTTTTTCCTGTATGCCTCCCAGAGAGCTATTTTGTCTCTTATGACAAAGAATTTTTTTTAAGAAAAGAGGAAAACAATTCTGTAAAACTGATTGACACATCCACCAGTCATTGCATACAAGGTTCCACACCCACAGACCCCCTCTTGCTTTGGCAGAATTTGGGTATCTTCTCATTGCCCCTTTGGCCAAATTCATTGTTTGGAACTTTGCAATATTTTTTTTTTTGGGCTTGTGGCAATTATGCTTTGGCATTATAGCAGTTATATATATTGGTTTTTTGATTCTACTTCACCCTGCATCACATTGTGTAAATCCTTCCATGTTTCTCTCTCTTGAGCCTAATCATCTTTTTCTTAACAGCACATTTTCAGTTACATTCATGTACCAGTTTGGTTAGCCATCCGTTTGTAGTCATTTGCTACCTCAAAAAGGTAAAAATATTTTGGTGTATATGGAGCCTTTCTTTTTGTCAGTGCCGTCTTCCAGTGCCTAATCTCCTATCATAGGGTGTGGGCGTTTTAGCCACTATCTGAATAATTCCAAACTACTTTCTAGAATGATTATACAAATTCATAGCTCCACCAATAATGTATTAGTGTGCCCGTCATCCTGTAACCCCTGATTTTGATTATTTTTATCTTTTGGTGGTTTGGGTTTTTTGCTGATTTGCTGGATACAAAATAAAACCCGCATTTTTCTTATTATTAGGGAATTGGATCGTTCGTATGGCTAATATGCAATTCTTTTGAGAACTGTTCATATCTAAGATGTTATTAATAGTAATAATTATCCAGTTTTTCTAGTTCATTATGCAACAGCCTGTCCACAAACAAGTTACTGGCACAGTGTAATTTAAGGTTTAATGATTTAGATACCAAATCCAACATTCCTTATTTATAAGGTTCAAAGCTACCCGATTTGCCTGAGGTCAGCCAGAGTTGGGATTAAGGTATCCAGGTCCCCTGACCTCTTAATTCAAGATTCTAAATACTGAATTATGGTCATTCCTACTGCTGGACTACATAGATTGTTCTTTCAGATTCTTGGGGACAAGCCTGTGGACACTTGGTATTTGCTTTCCACCAGTTTAATTCATCAAGAACTTTAAAGACTCTGGCCTGAGTTCTACAAGAATTTACTGCAAGCTTATAAAGGGCAACTCAGTTTTAGCCTTCAATCAATCCAGAGGTGACCATACCCTGTCAGGAAGAAATGGGGAACGGATGAAGAAGCTGGGCCTTCTCCAGGGCCCATAGCAATGTCTGAAGTATTGGCAGAAGTAGACCTGATTTGTATGTGAATTTTGGGGACTACCCATTCCTCATTGGATTATTGCTATTTTCTTTTTCTGACGAGGATAATCAATAGCTTTAGAACTGATTCAAAGAAGTCCACACAAACTGTTGAACTTACAATTATTACTACAAGAAATGAAACTTCCTTTCAGAGTTCTTCAGTCTCATCTCAAAGGTTAACAGGCAACTTACACATTTAGCTGATTCTATTCTGTTGTTTGTCATCTCTCCTAATCCTGACTGCCTACATGCTGTCTTCAAGGCACTAGGTGTAGGTGGCATACCTATTGCTATTATTAATAATCTATCTTTTCAGATGTAAACATTTCTCAAAAGAATTGCATGCTATTAACGACGTAAATGTTCCAGCTCTCTAATGAGAAAAATGCAAATCAAGACACCCTCACATCAGCAAATTGGCAAAAACAACCTGGTGTTCATAACAGGGCTGAGTTCTGGCAGGTCATTCTACCTCTGGTTTACTTTCCAAAACTTGACCTAGATGCCCTTTCTAAGGTCCCTTCTGATACTACGCACAGTGTGCTTAGTTACTAGTGTGAAGAGAAGGAGGAAAGTGAGCCCCTGATTTACAGAGGAGGTAAACAGTCTCCCAAAGGGTCCAGGCCATTGCTGTACAACCCCTGGGTTATGGAGACAGGCCTTCCACTAGGACGCATGTAGCACTTTTCCCTCCCATGAAGCCTCTAGAATTCTCATTACAGATTTAAAGGTAATTCCGAGGGCTATGAATGAATGCCTTCTATGGGGTCAGTAAGGATGAGACAGACCAAAGGGCGATGTGCGTTCTAGCACTGCATGCGCCACCCCCACCCCCACCACCCCCCCAGCAGTCCTTTACTTTGCCGCAGGCCTGGCCCAGCTTGCCCAGGGATAGCAGCACCATAAAAGAGTCCACTCTACAGTGACAGTTTTGATATTTATTAGTGTTTACAACAAACAAGCTATAGCCACTAACTCCAAAATTAAATTTTAATTCCAATAAGGATGCATTTTTCAAAAGCCATACCTGGCTAGAAATTCCATACAAATGAACAGACTCTACCTTGACAAAACAGGAAAACAAGAAAAGATTATATAATACAGAATAGACATTCAGTTGGTTCAATCCAGATAAGATATCCCTTGAACAAAAACTTTCTTTTCAATATTACAAGTGTTTCAGTCAGTCCAGAAGATGCCAGAAACTGTATTAACATTTGGTGGTAGTGTGTGGCTCTTTTGACTGTTCCAGAAGGGATGCCTGATGTCACCGTTGTGTGAGGTTACTGCCGGCTCTTCAACGTTTCTACTAACCTATAAGAAGAGAGAATAAACTTCAAATGTGCTCACTAGAGGAGAGCACAGACCTCTAATCCAATCTTCTATGAGGGCACATTTGAAATCCCTCAGCACATTTAATATAACTGTAGTGTGCAAAAGTCAGCATCCATGCCTATAAAACGAGAGGGGTGGCCTGGCTCCTCCTTCCCAGCTCTAAAATCCTACAATCTTACTAGTCAAAAAGTCTTTCAGGTTAGATTAGGGGTTCAATTTATGTGGGCCAATTAGCATGGCACTACTCCATGACTGAGGTCCACATTTCTTAGGATGCAGACTTCCAAACAGAGGGTAGGACCAGGCCAGAAAGAAGGAACACATCACTAGCGCCATCATCACAACAGTAAAGCTTCTGCAAAGTGATACTTGCCATTCCATTGCCTCATCAAGGCCAGTGCCTTTAGTTGCAGATGTTTTGAAAATCTGCCATTTTCGGTCCTTCAACGCAGGAAGCCCGAGTGAATTTGCCATCTCTGTAGGGGTCATGGCCTGTTCCATGTCCTGTTTGTTTGCAAACACCACTAAAATCGCTTTCCTTAGCTCTTCTTCCTACAGAGGAGAAGTAAATACAACCATTCACATTGTTTCACAAGCATAGTCCTGACTGATAAACCTTCCCCTCTACTTTTTTAATGCAACTGAAGAAGGTCTGAGGTCAAACCATCTCAAAGGCTAGATTCCACGAGTCAAACTCCATTACTACAAATATCCTTCCTACAAAAGCTTTTGTGTAGTAAGAGATCAGGCAATTTGATGAACTCCTTAGAAGCAGTTATTTATTCAAAGGGTAAATTTGAATAGTTCCTTGTACCTCTAACAGAATTTTATTTTTCTTAAAGTTTTTATAATTATGATGCTACCTCATGAAAAAATTAAGTGTTTTGTTTTTCTTCCTTAGTAGTAGGAGAGAAACTTGTTAACTGAAAAACAGTTTTAAGAAATTAAGAGTGACACAAGCTGTAAAATTTGTAATTTCTACCTGGGAAGCAGCCAGCAGTGGTCTTGACAATACTAGATAAGCCAAATCCATTTTTGGATTTGTTTGGAAAATCTTTTCCTTCCTACATATAGGTTAGTCCAGATCCTATACCAGTGGATGATCCTGTTTTCTAGAAAGTTTTCTTTTCAGATGTACTAAATTTGAAAGATTAACTGATGAAATTTTAAAACTATTACACAATATTTAAAAGGAGTGAACCTGAAACCTAGCAGCGCATGCTTTTTGGACATTTAGCTCTCCATTTACAAACACTTCAGAGAGGACATGAGACACATAGAAGAAGCTGAAAGCCACAAAGGGCACTGCAATGAGTAACCATTGCCTGGGCCTGTGGGGAGTGAGCTGGGTTCTCCTGGTTACACCACCGACTGGCAAGTGAACCTAGGAAAGGGTCCCTTCTTTGCCCTCCACCTGAATCCCGGCTCTGACACTTAATAATTATGTTTCAGGGAATCCATTGCAGCTTCTGTGGAATGAGACCTCTCAAGTTCTTTCCTATTCTGAGATTCTATAAATATGAATTTAGTTTTAGAGAGGTACTTGTTTCTCCTATTTCTAAAAAAACAGAAGAGAATCCTGCACTGCCTCCCCAAAGCAACCCACCACAAGGAAACACTTCCCAATGGATGGAGGTTTTCTTACCTCCAACATGGCAACTAACTCTGACTTGGAAACTCCAATGCGGTCTCGATCACAGCTGTCTACAACATAAATGACTGCATCTGTGTTTGAATAATAACATCGCCAGTATGGCCTGTAGAAAATGCAAAAACAAAGGCTCTCATAATCTGAAATAAGAAAAAAATTCATCATAACCAAGGTAAAGTTTAGTCAATGCTCAGAGGAAGGAGTCTCCACAAGGATAGATTAAAAAAAGAATTCTTTTATGGTCCAAGTCTAGAATGTCATGAAGAGTATGTGTGGATAGGGTTAATGGCTGAGAGAACACCAGTGGGAGGTGACTTACAGGTCCATTAGTTCAAACCCAAGTAAGATTTCTTAGCTTACAATTTGATGAAGGAAACATTTAATTTTAATTCAAGACAACAAAAATATTATACTGTGGGAGATACTAAATTTAGGATCATGTTATCCCAAGAGGTAGTACAGACTAAAAATACTAAGAGAATATGATAACTCTCTTCCCTAGAAGGAGTTGAGGAAAATCAGAATGTTTGGGGGCATAAAAGTAAGGAAATGGACAACAAACTGTCCTGCTATTTTAAGATGATGTCATAAAAATAGTACAACACCAAAAAATATATCTTTGTGTCAATGTCAGAGAAATACCGGACTGATACCATGGCGTCCCTAAATCAACATTTTCACCTAGTGGACCAAAGTGACAGTGCCTCTTAGGCATGTTAAATATTAAAGCAACATGAGTAAGACCCAGGTGCTCAAGAATTACCCATAAGATTAGACAACAATACTGCAGCTGGAGGACTGAAAGTCACTCTCTTCAAAGAGGAGGGATCTGATGAGAACATAAGGAAGGAGATTCATGGTTAAAGACAGTACACATATGAAGTCACCCAGGAAAAGATGTTTCACTTAAACAGTATTGAATCAATTTGGTTTCCTGAGAAAAAAGGTAGAGACCTGAAGGGGGGAGGAGGAGGTAAGAAGCTGATGAGAACTCTCAGAGATGGGCAGGCTATTAAAAAGCTTTATGGTGTTTTAATTTAAAACAGATCTGGGCTTCCACCGTTTAAGCAGCAGGAAGGTACTTTGAAAGCTGTTGGTACAGTGGTCATATCACTAGATTTACAGTCAGGACCCTGGTTGGAAGCTCAGCCATGTGTGATTGTTAGGTCTTAAGCTTTCTCACCTGTAAAATAAGGGGATTAGACTAAATGGCCTCCAGCTCTACAGGTTCCTTCCAGCTCCAGATCTATGATCCTAGGATTCTCACATGAAGCTTTATGGTTTGCAAAACTTAAATTCAATCAGGTAAGTAACTACATCTTAGTACCGTACAACAAAGTTGTTTGTTACCTGATACTTGTCTGTCCTCCTAAATCCCAGACTTGAAATTTAAGGTTTTTGTATGTTACTGTCTCAACATTGAAACCAATGGCTGAAAGAGAAAACAAACCAGCAATTCTTTAAAAAAAAAAAAAACCACAATAAAACCAAACCCTATTTTATTCATTTCTAACTCATTTTTAAAAATTTTGAGTTCCAAATTCTCTCCCTTCAGCCCCAGTTTTCCCAGGTTTTTATGGAACCTTTCCCTTCATCATTTCTTACAGCACAACAGTATTCCACTACAGTCATATGCCACTTGTTCAGCCATTCCCCAATTGATAGGCACCCCCTCAATTTCCAATCCTTCACCATCACAAAAAGAGCTGCTGTAAGTATTTTTGTACATAAAGGTCCTTTTCCTTTTTTTTCTTTTATCTCTTTAGGATCACTGGACATGCAGTTTTATAACCCCTTGGGCATGATTCCAAACTGTTCTCCAGAATGGTGGGATTAGTTTGCAACTCCATCATCAATGGATCAGTGTCCCTATTTTTCCACATCCCTACCAGCATTTATTGTCTTCCTTTCCTGTCATGTTAGCCAATCTGATGGGTGTGAGGTGTTATCTCTGAGTTGCTTTGATTTGCATTTCTCTAATCAAAAGTGATTTAGAGCATCTTTTCATATGACAATAGAAAGCTCTGACTTCTTCTGAAAACTGCCTGTTCATATCCTTTGACCATTTATCAGCTCAGGAATGGCTCAGTTCCTTATATAGTTAAGAAATAAGGCCTTTATCAGAGAAACTTACTGGAAAAAAATTGCACTCAATTTCCTGCTTTCCTTCTAATTTCGCCTACATTGGTTTTGTTGTGAAAAACTTTTTAAAGTTCATGTAATCAAAAATATCCATTTTACCTGTGATCTCTATTAATCTTGTTTAGTCACAAACTCCTCTTCCCTTAGCCATATATGTGACAGGTAAATTTTTCTGTGCTCCCCAGCAATTCCTAAGCTGACACATTCCAAGAGCCCTACCTAACACATTTTGGGTAAGTGAACAGCAATTGTTGACAGGAAGCAGACTGAGGCATTATTCTGCTCCTGACAATTCCGACAAAATCAAACAAGGTCAGTAGTAGAGGAATAACCCAGAGGTTCTACCAACTATGTATGCAATGCTAACTTGTTCCTCCTTTTATGTTCTTCACATCCCTCAGACCAGACAGGCATGTGAAGAGTGCTGAAGGCATTGTATTTATAGTTCACTGAAGCAAATATGAAGGACTTTATCACTGTAACAATTAAGAATAATAATACAGCAATTACTGTAAAGGTGTTAAACAGGAATTAGGTAAGAGGTTCTAAATTTAAACGGGACAGGCACACACATATACATGTAAGTGGTTGTGGCTTTTCTACTAATCTCAGGGATCTGCACCTTTTAAAGCAAAGTTAGTGCCTTAATATTAACTCGCTGGTAAGAGAGAGAGCTAGCAGGGGCCATCCTGTTCAGCTGTGGCTCAGGTACTGAACTGACTACAACAGGTCCCACTATTTCCAAGTTAAGTAACTGTATTTGATGCAAATGAAAAGATTAAATGAGTAACAAGGATAACCATCAATAATTTACCAGCTTAAAAATGAATACACACACACACACACACACACACACACACACACACACACACACTGTGTAAAGGTACAAATCAGTACATCAGAATGGTCTCAAATGGCTCGATTAATTTCTGTTCTAGAAGGTATTATGAGCCTGTATTAGAAATTCACACTAGTGACTGTCTTCATCTTGACCAATTTGCTGGTGTGAGGTGAAACATCCGAGTTGTTTCCATTTGCTTTTCTTATCTTGGTGGTTTAGAGCAGTGGCAACAAGTTCAAATAGAAATGGATCCCTGCTGGCAGCATACTGCCTTAGAAAACCTCAAGTTAACATTATGTTGGGTTGTATTTTGTTCATTTTGTTAAACATTGCCCAATTACTTCTTAATATAGTTCAGGCAGAACTTGGGAATTTTGAAGGCAGCAGTTCGTGGGCTGGGAGTTTGACACCTCTGGTTGGGAACATTCTTTCACATATTATCGATAGAAAACAACTCAGATGTTTCATCTCACATCAGCAAATTGGGAAAGATGATAAAAAGCAGAGATGGTCAATACTGGAGGACCTGTGGAATGACAAGCATACTAGTTAATTGTTGGTAGAAAATCATTTGGAATTATGGGAGAAAAAACACTGAAGTATTCTTATCTTTTGATCTATCAAGTCACACCCTTTGACCTAAGAAGTCAAAGACAAAAGGAAAGGTTCCATATATACCAAACTATTCATCCTCTTACTTTTTGTGGAAAAAAACTGAAACAAAAAGCAGTTCCCCATTGACTGGGTAATAGGGAAATAAATGTAGTCTAGGAATGCAATGATATCTGTCCTTGCACTGTAAGAAGCAATGAATACTGACAAATTTATAGGAACATGAAGGACTTGCATGAACTGACACAGTTAAGCAGGTGGAACCACAGTAATCTAAATGACAAAGTTAAAAGGCAATGGAACTCCGATTAAATGAAAGGACCAACTTTACTCTGTTTACAGAGAATAGATAATAAAACTTATTTCATACTTTAGTAAGGGGGTGGGGTGGAGGAATAAGGGAAGTTGGATCTACAGATAAGGAATGTTTCCTGTGATGTCAAGTGGGGTCATTTTGGCTTTCCTTTTGTTTTAAGGCAAAGTTCGGTGGGGGGGTGGGGAGAAGAAAAGTTGACTCTTTTTAAAAATTATTTTACCAAGGTGGGAAAGTAAGACAACAACAGCGATGGTCGTATGGAAGTTTTAGAATACTGCAAACGAGCCTCCACTCTCCAAACAGTAACTGATGCTGCACAGAAATGAGCTAACTCTCTAAGGTCCTAGAGATAAGGAGATGGCCTGGCACCAGAGAGGGCACAGGGGCCTGTGGAAAGAATAATGAACGAGGAAGTAGCCGACCCGAGTCCCAGTCCTGCCAGGTAAGGTTACTCAGGCAACCACGGGAACCTCACTAAATGGGCATCACCCCATTTTCCTCATCTGTAGATGGGGTGTGATAACAGACGCACGTGGAAGAAACACTGTATAGTCTGTAAAATGCTAAACAAATTCCAGTTATGGAATAACTCACTGGGAATAGTAGTAACGACTTCTCCAACTTGTAATCTGTACAAAATCGTCGTTTTTCCAGCTCCATCTAATCCCAAAATTAAAATCCTCATCTCCCGAGTTCCAAACAGACTGGAAAAAATAGTTGAGAAAAAGCCACCTACAAAACAGATAAATAAATGTCATGTTATTTTGGGGACTAGATTTTACAAAGGAAAACATTTGATTATTATAATTTTTCCTTTCCTTTCCAAGTGTTCAACTAATTTTTTTCAGGACACTACACTTTCATTTTGTTGTCAAGGGCTTTAAACTTTTAAATTCAGTTTCATTTACTGCCTATTCCTCCCCCCCCGCCAAAAAAAAAAAAAGAAAAAAGAAACAACATAAAAAATCTCCCAGTAGCTTTATGGGGAAGCCCTAGTTCATGAAGGAACCTTCATTACCTGCCACCCCACTTATATGCATTATATTGCAGGCTATTCATTCATGAACCAAGTCTTACCCGTTACCACATTTACCCCAGCAGGTAGTGTACTCTGAACACACAGTACAACCGAGTCCCTACTGAGCCATCAGGCCAAAGATTATTTGATAATTTTGTAATCACCAACTTCTGCTTTGGAAGAGAAGCACCAAGACTAAGAGGTTTCTATGTGGAGAGTTGTGGGCCTGAATGCTACAGAAGGCCAAGAAACTACAGGACAGGCATCAGTCAGCAGCACCCCTTTCTCTAAGATTCCTCTGCTCTGGATCTCTTTCTGGGAAATTCAGATTCCAATGATCCACGAAGCCAATGGGTTTCTCGAAAGTGAAATTCTTCTCAATCAGAAGAAATCCACTCCCCAATCAGATTAAAATGTAACTGGGATATGTTTACAAAATAAATGAAAATACAATGAAACATAATCTTAATTTGTGGTCTAAGTCAACATATAGCCAGCAGAGATCCATTTCTATTTGAGTTTTAACACCACTGTTCTCCATTGCCATAAAACACTCGAGTCTGGTTCTCGGATTCCACTCTGTACGGACCAAAGAAAGAAAAAGCCCCACCTTTCTTATAAATCCATATTGACATTGCAAATATAAGCCCATAGTAGTTCCATGAACTAGCCAATAAAGCGCGGCCTTAGCTGATGCCATCACTATGACCTGGAAATTCAATTCAGCATTTGTGAAGGGTTAGGTACTTATGATATGCAAATACCGTGACAGGCAAGGGGGCCACAAAGATGAAGACCCACACCATCCAGGTCCTCCAAGAGCTTGTAATTTGGCAGAGGATTAAGACATGCACACAAATAACCATAACCCAAATTAGAATGTGACTGAGTGCACGAATGATTCACACAAGGAAGGATCACTTCTGAGGGTAATATGGAAGACTTCATGGCTGGGAATGAAAAGGATCTCACCAGGTAGAGAATGGGGAAGATGATCCAGAGTGCACTCACTTGTGAACATCTGCATACAAATCTCAATCTTGCAGGGACTGTGTGAATTTTCATCTTTGCACTCCCGACGTGGGAGATGGTCAGTGCGTAATGCACAGAGGCAAGAAGAGGAAGGCCAGAACGAGGGAATGGCAAGAAGGCCAACAGGGCTCAAGTGGCTGGAGCCAGACTGAAGTGGCAGCCCCTGGATGCCATTCTCAAGCTTTTCTATTTTACTCAGCTGACAAAAGTAATGGGGTAAGTAATGGAGATTCAGCAGGACCAGACCTTAAACTACGTTATAAGGCAAAGGAATTGCTGAAGTGTAAAATGGATCATTTTGATTATTTCAAATTAAAAATTTCTTGTATAAGTAAAGCCAATGTAGCCAAGAATATAGAAGGAAAGCAGAAAATTGGGGAAAAACTTTCATAAACAATTTCTCAGATGGGACATGATATAAGAAATGATGAGCTGAAATTATACAGCTAGTAAGTGGTAGGGCCAGGATTTGAACCCGGGTCCTTTGATTCTAAATCAGTTGTCTTTCCATTAGACCTGGGGTTCTAAACTTTTTTTGTAGCACTGATCCTTTAGTCAGTCTGGGGAAGCCTATGGACCCTTTCTCAGAATAATGGTTTAAATGCATAAAACAAAGTACATAAGATTATGAAATAGTTATCAATTTGGAAAAAAAAATTTCACAACTGATTCAACCATTCTGGAGAGCAATTTGAACTATGCCCAAAGAGCAATCAAACTGTGCATACCCTTTGATCCAGCAATATCACTACTAGGTCTGTATCCCAAAGAGATCATAAAAAAGGGAAAAGGATCCACATATACAAAAATATTTATAGCAGCTCTTTTCGCAGTGAAGAACTGAAAATTGAAGGGATGTCCATCAGTTGGGGAATGGCTGAACAAGTTGTGGTATAAGAAATGACAAGCAGGTGGATTTCAGAAAAATCTGTAACGATTTACACAAACTGATGTAAAGTGAAGTAGGCAGAACCAGGAGAACATGGTAACAGCAACATTGTGCAATCATCAACTGACTGACTTAGCTCTTCTCAGTAATGATCCAAGGCAATTCCAAAAGACTTGTGATGGAAAATGCCATCCATGTGCAAAGGAAGAACTGATGGAGTCTGAATGCAGATCAAGGATACTATTTTCACTTTATTTTGTTGTTGTTGTTTTTCCTTTTGTTCTGTTTCTTCTCATACAATATGACTAATATGGAAATGTTGTACACGACTGCATATATATAACCTGTATCAAATTGGTTATCATCTCAGAGAGGAGGGAGACAGGGGAGGGGGGGAGAAAATTTGTAACTATTTTATTTAAAACTGAATGTTAAAAATTGTCTTTACATGTAATTAAGAAAAATAAAATACTATTCAAAAGAAAAAAAATGCACAGATTCCGGGTTAAGAACCCCAGCATAATTCAACTCAACAAGTCTAAGCGCTTACTAGTGAGTTCAGGGCGCTGTATAAACCAAAATAAAAATGAAAATCCCTGTTCTCAAAGCTCTTACATTCAGGGGAAGGAAATGGTGACAACACTAGAAACAGGAGAAAAGTTGAGGAAGAGAACATTTATAACCGCAGAGATAAAGAAAAGCTTCAGAGGGACCTAAATGCTGGAAGGCAAGTACTCTGAGGGGTCAAGACCAGGTTAGGGAATGAAGTGTTGAGTTTGATTCAAATGGATAGTAGAATTGGAGAAAGGAAGAAGTGAAAAATAAGGCCAGAAAGGTAGCCAAGAGCTAGATTATCAAGGGCCTAAATGTCAAGGTAAGGAGTCTGTTTTTACCCTGTAAGCAATGGGGAGACACTAAACCAGTTTTTAAGACAAGAGATGACATGATCAGATGTAAACCTTAGGAAGTTAGCAATTGTATAGAGAATTGAATGAAAACAAAAGGTTACTAGGACTCAAAGAAACTAATTAGGAGCCTATTACAGTAATCTAGCTGGGAGGTGATGAGGGCTTGAACTAGAACTCAACTGTGAATGCGAAAAGAGGACACAAGAAATATTGTGAAAGAAAATACTTTGGCAAATAAATGACTGCACAGAGAGAGAGGAGTCAAGGCTAACTTTGAAGTTGGAGATCTCAGTGACTGGGAGGATGGTGATGCTTTCAACAGAAATACTGAACTGTGGGAGAGCAGGGGCGGGCTTAGGAGGATGAGTTCTATTTTGGATGTATTCAAGTGTAAGATGCCTGACAGACATCCAGGAGAGTTCAGCAGAAAGACTAAGGCTGTTAACAGGGAATCTTGGGAGTCTGTGAGTTAGAAAAAACCACCATCTAGTGCCAACCATACCCAAACCAAGAGTCCCAACCCAAAGACCATCTAGTGCAATCAGTACCCCAAACTAAGAATCCCAAATCAAAACTGACAACATGTGTCAACAAGTGGTCATCTACCCCTTTAACCAAAGACTTCTAGTGATGGAGAATTGATTCCATAAGTTTTTATTAAGCACCTACCTATGTGTCATACACTGTCCTAGGCACTAGGGGTACAAACATAAAATGAAACAACCTTAAGAGTCCACATTCTATGTATACATAGAAGTAAATATATACACACACAACATAGATATATACACACATACATACACATATGTATAGCGATTTCCAGAGGAAAAGCACAGATCTAGTATGAAAAGCAGTTTATTAATAACAGCACAAGGATTCCAGAGGTCACAAAGAAGGAAATAGAGGCAGGGGGCGAATGGCACCGATACTGATGGATATGAAGGAGCAGGGAAGGGAACTCTGCACTAAGCAAACTATAATTCGGAATCTCAGGGTTTGTGAGTCTAGCCATGGGGCACCTTTTACAGCCGCAAAATAGTAGGGAGAACCTACTTATTCCTGGGAGGAACCACTGCACTTATGGTCATGTCTGTAAGTATGGGAGCTAGCTATCTGCATCGAGAAGATACTCGAACCCCTGGAAGCTGATGAGACAGATCTTCAATTTAAAACCAGAAACCAGAGGTATGCAGGATCACAGATTAGATTTAAGTCCTCATTTTACAGATGAGGAAACTGAGGCCTCTGGAGATATTGGGTGACTTGCCTGAGGTCTCCCTGGCATGGATCTCCCTTCCCTCCCCCAGACTTGACCCCACAAAGAAAGATGGGATTTGGAGAGATCGAGCCCTTCCTGGAGACACTTATTCAACAAGACTAAAGGAATGCTCCCTCCTCCACTTCCTTCTCTTCGCCCTCTGGACCAATCAGCCGGGTCGGGCAAGTTGCCAAAGCCCAGGCTGATAATAAAAACCCGACTATCTTTATCTGAATCGCTGCCCTGTTCAGCTTTTCTCCCCCAAGCAACTTCTCATAACCGCTCAGCTAAGAGCAGGCACATCTGTCTGCCACAGCAGAGACACTGGCTCCAGAAGGTTCAGCGGGAAATGGGGAGGGGGGCCGAGAAGGAGGTGCAGTCCGTGCGGAAAGGTAAAAGAGGGGATCAGAAATATGGAGCTGGAAGGCACCTTGGAAGTCCCACACCACCGAAAAAATTTTTTACAGAAGGGGAAACTGAGGCAAGAGGGGGGGTAGGGGTGATGGAGGGATTTGCCCAGGCCTCTAAGGGGTCTTCGGGGGAGGAGTGGATTGCATCCCTGACAAGGGGCGCAGCGGGGGAGGTGGAGAAGGGGAGGGGGACACATCCTTGGACCCGCCCCCGGCCGGAAGCCTCACCCATGACTGCGCCCGCTCCCCGCTGCTTGTTGCGCGGCGCCCGAGTCCTACAACTTCTTCTCGGGCCTCAGAGCCGCCGCGGCCGATCGGCCTCCTCGGGCTCCACGACCCCAGCCCCGGCGCCGGCCCCGGCCCCAGCAAGGAGTCCTTTGCGGCAGCGACTTCCACGTCAGACTCGCGGTAGAAGCGGGGGCGGGGAGAAAGGGAAGCTGCGGCTGCGCAGTGGTGCCAGACCAAGTCTGCGTTGGCGACGGCTCTTTCGACATTATCCCCTCGCCTGTCATATTAGGAAAACTAAAAGAAATAAAAATTAAGACTCGAATAAATATCTCCATAATATAGTCTTTTTTGAGTTTAATTAGTTATAATTTGTGTAAATTGCAGTTTTGTTTTTTAAGTTTGATTAGCTGGTGTGGCTTATCTGCCGACGCTGAATAGGCCTACTGCGAGCCAGGGGGCGGGGCCTCTGGCGCCGACTGCGGCAGCACGGGGATGCTCAGCGCGCATGCTCGGACGCCTGAGAGGCCGTGGCTACTCCTGACAGAAGCTGGGGAGGCGGCAAGGTCCCGGGCTCCGCACGAGCTGCACCTCCGCGCTCCCACCACGCGGGGCGGAAAGGAGCCGCCGACGGCCCCAGGCAGCAGGCCGTGAGGCGGGGCGAGCCCCGAACTGTGACCGGCACCCCCCACCTGGGAGCGCGAGTCCGGGGCTGGAGAGAAGCCTGAGGGTCTGGGTCCGACGGGAAGAGGGGCTTTTCCGCAGTGTAGACTGAGCTGGAGAGGCCTCAGAGGCCAGCCCCTTATATGTGACAGATAGGGAAACTGAGGCACGGGGAGGGGAAAGTCATGGACTCAGAGCCCTGCCTGGTCAAGTTATAGATGGAGAAACTGAGGCACAGGTTAAAATTACAGACTAAGGAACCCCCGAGGCCAGTGAGCCCACCCTCCTCACTTACCAGATAAGGAAATTGAGGCACAGAGGTTAATGGACACGGGATCATGGAATTAAAGTCGCAAGGGGCCTTAAAAGTCATTGAGTCCCCCCCTTCATTTTACAGATGAGGAAACTGAGGCCCTAAGAGTGTAAATGATATAAAGTCATTTTAAAGATTTTATAGCTGGTAGGAACCTGAGAGAACACCTATCTAGTCCAGACCCTTCCCCCCTCCACCCCCCCACCCCCATCCCCCACTTTACAGTGAGGAAACTGGCCCTGGGAAGGGAACTGACTTTTCAGTGGCTATGTAGATACTAAATGGGAGAGTCGAGATTTAAACCCGGCTCCTCGGTTCCAAAATCCTGGGCTCTTCTCTGCACGATGCTGATTAACCTGGCGTTAGGATAACGAATGTGTATTAAATCCAGAGTTATTTCCTAGGGAGGTCCATCTGTTGAAATCGAAGACTGCTCAACAGTGATCATAGATAGAAACCTTAGAGGCCAATGAGCCCAACCCCCTTATTTTACAGATGAGGAAACTAAGGCCCAGAGAGTGGAAGTGACTGGATTAGGGTCACACTGTAGTAAGTGGCAGAGCAAGGATTTGAAAGCAAGTCTTCTGATGTCAAATCTAGCATCCTCTCTATTATGTATACCAGGCTACCGCCTTTCAGTATGTCAGCCTTTGGGGATGGTTTTAGGTAAACATTGCTTCCCTTTACATAAAGATTTAAGGCCGATTGAAAGAGCTTGGGAGAGAGGGGTGTTTATCCCATAAGAGAGATGACATAAAGAGGGCTTGGCTCTGTCACCTATTCGAAAAGATTTGTATAAGTTATGAATTATAGAGCCATAAATGGCTGCAAAAGCAGCTAATTCATGCCTAACCTGTATGACTGGACAAGTCATTTCATGTCTTTGGGCTTCAGTTTCCTCATCTGTAAAACCAGGAAGTTGGACTAGATGGCCTTGGATCATTTCCAGCTGAACATCTGCGAGTCTGAAGAAAGGACAGTTGTCTTCAAGTACTTGAAGATCTGCCACTTTGAACATCCATTTGTCCTTGTGCCCAGAGAACAGAAAAAAGGAGCAAGACTGAGACTGCAGAGAGACAGAGGCAGGATTAGGAACAGAGAATCTCTAACAGTGTCATGGGAGGTTGGAATGAGTTCCTTATTGTCATGCGGAATTGCAATAGACTGTCTCAGTAGGTAGTGTGTTGGCCTCTCATGAGAGTTCTTCCAGCCAAGACTTGTTGAGGATGTGGTAGTGGAGATTTCTGTACTTTGTAACTTGTTCATTAAATAGTTAAGTGCCTGTTATTTGTATGTCCTAAAGTTATCGCAGCACACCTCTAGTTAGCATAGCTGAGGTAGAAGTGAGTGCTGAACAATCCAAGGATATTGCTAATGTCTAAGAGATACAGCTTTGTGGCCATTATGGTATCAGCACACTCAGTAAAAGTACCATTGTATTGACCCAGTCTCTTCTACCAAGACAACTACTCTGCTTAGTTATCTCCCCTCCCTGAAGCCTATCCCATTTCTTGCTTTTCATGTCTGCTGGCCTGTTTAAATACAAGTACCTACAGCAAATACATTCCCCTGAAAATCCAACAGAAAGGGAATACAGTATGATAGGTGCCAATATTTTAAAATTTCATAATTCTTTACATAATAGTTGTATTAGTCTGTTGACTGAGAAAAGACAAAAGATCACAATGGATTTAGTAATGCTTTTAAAGCTTATCACATCTAAATACATTAAAAATAATACATGTGTGAGAAATTTTGTATCCAGTATTTTATATGTGGATTTAGGACCCCTTGCAAAAACTTCAACCCCGTGGGTATGGGTCACAGGTTGGGAAACACATGTAGACTTTATATTGTAACTACTGAACTAAAAGATAACATAGTATTTCATAATCATTTCTGCTGAGTACCCTGTAGGCAAATCTCTTATCAAACTAAGGAAGTAAAAGAATTCTTTGACCAGGTCAGGATTTTAGAAGTCATGTGATGATTTGGCTGAAAGGTTTTTTGTTTTTGTTTTTGTTTTTAAATCTTTTGCTTTTAATAAAGATCTGCCTATGATTTATTTCAGAAAAGAAGCTAAAGTTCCACCCCATGTGGCCACTGAAATTTGAGGGAGGTAAGTTTAGGACAAATAAAATGAAGTAATAAACTTGAATGTTGTACTACCCCCCAGGTAGAAAATGTGAGGGAATTCGAAAAGATTTGTATAATTTATGAATGGTAGAGCCATAAGTGGCCGAAAAAGCAGCTAGTTCGTGCCTAACCTTTAAATTTGACTTTAGGGGCATACAATCATGCCCTCCCACAATAGCCATGGTGGCTTTGGACCCCAAGGGGCTCAAGGGATTTGGGCCCTAATTCTGTCAACCACTGACTGGCTGTGTGACCTTGGACGAATGACGTCATCTTCCTGAGCTTGTTTTCTCCTTTGTGGGTTCCCTTTTTTCGTCTACACTTCAGAACCATCCTCTCCCGTTCTCTCCTCCTTTGCCATAGCCTCTAAAGACGAGGTGATCCTCCTTGCCAAAGTCAGTCTCTCGACTTATGCCCCTGATTCCATCCTCTCCCATCTCCTTCAGTAACCTTCCTCCTTCATTTGGTCACTTTCATCTTCAGTTTTCTTATCTACTAGGATCCTTGTGCTGCCTACAAGCATGCTAGTCTCCCAGATTTCCTTCAAAGCATAGCTCAGGTGTCATCTGTATGAGGCTTTTCCTGATCTCACTTGTTAACAAATCTCTTTCTGGAAATTACTTTACATTATTTTGAATAGACTTTGTTTTACTGTTGCATCCTTTTAGTTGACTATATGCTCCTTGAAGGGAGAGATGCTTATTTCTGTCTTTATAGATTTATAGCCTCAGTACCTAATATTGCTTTACATGTAATAGGAACCGAATAATATTTGTTGAATCTGTAAAATGTTACTTGTACCAAATAAATCATCTTCAAAGGCCTTCTAAGCTCTAAGACTCCATATTTTTTTTTTTGAGTGGGGAAGGCAGGGCAGTCAGAGTTAAGTGACTTGCCCGATGTCACACAGCTAGTAAGTGTGTCAAGTGTCTGAGGTCGGATTTGAATTCAGGTCCTCCTGACTCCAGGGCCGGTGTTCTACTCACTGTGCCACCTAGCTGCCCCAAGACTCCATAATTCTTTCTGTTGTAGCTTTTATTGGTCAATAGAATACAGGGCAAGATGAACCATGGGCCTTTCACAGTATGGTAACTTTTTGGTGCAAGGGAAGATGAGTTAAAAAAACTGCAGATTTGATTTTTTTTCTGTTACTTTTCTTGTGAGGTAGTGGGGAGTCTGGTTGTCTATAATCATTTTTGATTGTTTACTAATGTCTTATTTTAGGAAAAGTGTGAGCCTTCCTTTTGGTCTCTTTACTTAGCCTCACTTTTACCAATATTACTTTCTAATATTATCATAAGCATATGACTTTATAAAGCATCAAAGATAATTTTGGTAGATACTCATTAATGTCAAATCATGTTCTTCCATCTTTAGCCAATGTTTTTCCTTCCCAAATAATATATATTGTCTCATTTATGATGTATTCCTTTATTTTTATGAAAATGAAATACAATCCTGTTTTATATGTTCAGTGTAACTTCCTCTAATGAACCCAAACTTAGATTTTTTTTTTAAATAAAATTACTGGGCTGGCTCTATACTTGTTGGATTTCTTTCCATCTGTTAAAGCCCGACTCAAATTCAACCTTCTCCATGAAGACTTCTCTAATTCTCCCTATCAGTAATGACCTGTTCCACCTGGAATCTCATGTAGCATTTTGTTTCTCTGTAATGAACTTATTTATTTATTATTCCATCTTATAATTTTCTATCCCTGTCATAGCCTCACCCCCAGCTAGACTAAAAGCTCCATGAGGGTAAGGATTGGCTTATCTAAACTTAGTTTTATCTTCCACATCACCTAGCACACTGCTTTGCACATTTGTAGTCATTCAGTTGTGTCCAACCCTTTGTGACCCTATGGACCACAGCACGCCATGGAGTTTTCTTGGCAAAGATCCTGGAATGGTTTGCCATTTCCTTCTCTAGTGGATTAAGACAAACAGAGGTTATGTGACTTGCCCAGGGTCATACAGGTAGTAAATGTCTGAGGCTAGGTTTGAACTCAGGCCTTCCTGACTGCATGCTCAGTGCTTTATCCACTGAGCCACCTAGCTACTTTGCACATAGTAGACACTTAATAAACATTAAATTGTCACATCCTCTGTTCCTGTGATGCTGTAGACTTTTATTGTTTTAATAATTGAGAGAATGTGAAGAGGAAATGCTGAAAGTGGGGAGTAAAGAAAAGACTTAAAGGATGTAGTCCCCTACAAGCACCATCAATACCATCTGTGACCTTGCTAAGCAAGGGCTTGACCTGCTGTGTGTAACTCCTATATTCCTTTCTTGGTTTTGTTTCTCCCCCCCGCCTTAATTTTTTGTCTTGGGGTTGTTGGTGTTTATTGTGAACATTTTCATTCTTTAGATCTTCAGAATAAAGGTATTATGAAAATCAAATCATATAGGTTATAATAATTGTATATCAATTTCCTTCTACCCATCATTTCTAGTAGAATTACTAGAGTAAAACCAAAATTTTTGCTTATATTTAAACATTTTAGTGCAAAAAAGAAATAGATAAAAACTCAAGTGTTTGAAATGAGATTAAAACATCATCCAATGGAAAATGTTGACCACATCCAGAGAAAGAACTATGGAGTCTGAATGAAGATTGAAGCATACTATTTTCACCTTTTTTGTTTTTTTCTTTCTCATTTTTCCCTTTTGTTCTCAGTCTTCTTTCACAACATGACTAATGTGGACATATGTTTAACATGATTGTACATATATAATGTATATCAGATTGCTTGCTATCTTGGGGAGGGAGGCAGAAAAATTTGGAGTTCAAAATCTTAAAAAGAAATGAATGTTGAAAACTCATGTAATTGGAAAAAAAATAAAATACTATTTAAGTAAAACAAAATCATCCAAGGCTACATCCTCATACAAAATGAAGATCTTTCAAGGGGAAGAAAAAGGATTTTCTAGTAATGTTTTGATTTTCCAATTATTCCTATTTGCAGATAATACTTTAATTTCTAGAGACCCAGAACACTAAGACAGCTCAGGGGAATCCATCACAATGTGAAAGAGGCGGGTCAAATGATTCATTGGTGAAAAAGAAAGTGAATCAAAAGCCTGTTCATTGTATAGACTATAACATGTAACTAGTGGGGCAACCACCTATCAAAGTAATCCATCAGTCTGTGTCCTGCTTAGGTTTTACAAATAGAGACTGGAATTGAGTAGCAGAAAGAGCTCAAGCTAGAACACTTTTGAGAAACAGTAGCCTACATTCAGTCATCTCTTCTTGCTACTCTTAATTACATCTCTTTAATACTGATATTCTCCAGATAATGCTATATAGTTTTGAGTAATAGAATAAAAGGATATCACCCTTTTGCAAGAATTAAAATGACAGCCTAAAAGTCAATGGAAAGACAACTGGTAGATGTAAATAGGATGTAGCATGTAACCAAAGATGACTTACATGAAGTCAATAATATGAAAACATTATCAAGGATTTGTTTCGTTAAAAAAGGAGAATGAGAGAAACCAATAGATGGATATGTCAGTGCTACATTGGTACTACCCTCTTGCCTTCTGTTGCAACAATCCAGCTAGCAGCTACCATGGGGGTGTAAAATCAACAACAACCAACTCACAGAACAGTGCAAAAGCCCAGGTTCTTTTGATCTGCTTTACTAAGGAAAGCAACGTTAAGGGGTTGACAAGCTTATTTTAATACAGCATACAAATACCATTCACTTAGTTCAGGGAAAAAGCCAGCACCCTGAACTTCAGAGCAAATACAAACAAATTACAAACGTCTACAGACAGGCCAAATACAATTCATAGTTACCAACATCTAAGTTCAGCTGGGAGCTCATAACAAGGGTCACATGCACCACCACTGCTGTGGGTCAGAGCTCCGAAAAATAGAAAGCCAACCCCTGGTTTTATATCTTTTTCGGGGTCAAGGGTGACTCACCCACGTGACCTAAAATCATCACAAAGATGTGACTTAAACCCATGTAGTCTAAAAGCCTCTGAGGTCACAAACATGTCACTCAAACCTAGGCTTTCCCATGAGGCAAGGAGGTCATCAAGGACTCCTAATTTAATCAAGGAAATACAGGCCAGACTCTTCAAGGGCACTTGGTTGAACTAAGTGCTGAGAGTCCATGTTGACTGCCAACACACCTTCCCCCACCAAAGTACTAGAAGAATACCTCGGTATTTGGTACAGATCGACATCATAGTGTAGTGGATAGTATATTGGGCTTGAATTAGGAAGACCCAGAGTCAAATCCCATCTCAGACACTCAGTAGGACTGTGGGCAAGTTATTCAACCTTGATTTTCTTCGCTTTCGTTTCTAAAATGAGTGGGTTGGAATCGATGGCCTCTGATATCCCTTCCAGCTCTAAAATTATAAAAACAGAGTAAGGCTTCCATCTTATTTAATACATTTTTGGGAAAATATGGACAAGATGATGAAGGCATGGAGGGTTATCATCTGCATTGATGATATATGCACATAATGATAAAATCATAGATCTGCCAAATTTGGCAGTAGAAAGACAGGCTAATATATGCATTTTGAAATAAAGTTATTACTGTTACTCCTAATTCATGTTAATTTTGCCATCTGCTAAGAAAGAAAGCCCTTAAGGAAATGGGCCTGCACTTCACTTGCACCCCCACGTTAAGCTATCTGGATCCCACTAAAGCTGCTAATCAAGTAGAGGAACATGATTGTCCATATAACTTGGATGAGGCAGGAGTCAACTATTCTAATCCTTCTGATGAAATAGAAGATTACCTGACCTTATCATTAATCCTGTAGGTCCTTTTGGCCTTACCATCTACATTTTTCCATGCCCTTCAGACTTTGGGGCACTGTCATCTGACCCACTAATGCATCCTAAGCATCACTGGACATTTCTGTCTATCCTACAGCTAAACTTTTTTATGTCTTGCCTCTTCTAAGGTATGAACTTCTTGAGAGCAAGGACAATCTAATTTTTAAAATTTGTATCTCCAGCACTTAACACAATACTTGGGCTCATAGTAAGCACTTAATAAATACTTTTTCTTTGTCCACTCATCTATTCATTCGTTTAGACCTCATTTACCATGTATATAGGATTAAATCTGAATACAAAGATTACAAATTTATTAACTTGCATTTCCTTTGTGAATACAATAAGCTGTCTGTTTTTGGAAGCTAACACTGCTTCTTTTTTAATAGGTTAATTTATTTCTTTTTAGTTTTCAACATTCACTTCCATAATTTTTAAATTTTCTCCCCCTCCCCAAGACGGCATGCAATCCAATATAGGCTCTACATATACATTTCTATTAAACATACTTTCACATTAGTCATACTGTATAGAATTAGAATGAATGGGAGTAACCCAGAGAAAGAAAAACATAAAACAAAACAAAAAAAGAAAATAGTCTGCTTCGATCTGCCTCCAGACTCCATACTTCTTTTTCTGGGTGTGGATGGCATTTTCCATCATGAGTCTTTTGGAATTGTTTTAGGTCCTTGTATTCCTGAGAAGAGCTAAGTCTATTAGTTTAATTCTTAATCATAATCCATGATAGTCCATTCTCCACATAGCCCCCAATGCCTAGGATAATCATGCCTTCCCTCCATACAACTAATATCTGTGGTTCTCTATTGCCTTTGCTGTTAAATATAAACTCTTCTGTTTGACCTTCAAAGATCTTTACAACCTGTCCCATTCCTATCTTTAATCTCCTTACATACACATTACTCCTCTTCACACACAGTTCAGTTATACTGACTTTTTTCTTGTTCCTTATATCCAATGACCCATCTTTCTCACCTCCGTGCCTTTATACACTGCCTGTACCTGCATGCCTAGAATACTCTTCCTGCCTCTGCCTTCTAGAATCTCTGGCTTCCTTCAGGACAAAGCTCAAAGGTCGCCTTTTGCAGGAGGCCTTTCCTGGTTCCTCCAGCTGCTAGTACCTTTCCCTCTAATATTACCTTTGTATATATCTTGTATATACATATATTTCATATGTTGTCTCCCCCATTAGAATGTAAGGTCCTTGAGGAAAGGGGCTATTTCTCATTTGTATTTTGTATTCCTTTGTATTCCTAGCACTTAGTATAGTGCCTCACATATATAGTAATCTCTATAAATATTTGTTGATTTATTGGTTGTTGGGTTGATTGATTGATACTGTGGATTTGTTCTTTCTTTCAATGTATTTTTAAATTTATTACCTGAAAGGTATTGATCTGAACCAAAAATCTGATTAGAGGCCATAGCCAAACTATCATCTCAAAGGAAGATGTATTTGTAAGACACCAGGAGGTGGCGCCCTTGGATTGTTAAATTCTCAACCTGGTCAGGTTGGTAAATAAATACCTATGTTTTTAAAAAAATTAATTCCAAGAAAAATTTAAAAATTTGCATTAATTATTTAGGATTCTCTTAAGTACCAAGAGCAGTTAAGGGACTCTAAACATGCTTTAACTATAAATTCACACGAAATCGAATAATTAGAATGTAAGTGTGGCCGCATAGTACAGTGCAAAGAGCCTTGTTTGAATTCTGCCTCTGTCATTACTTATTACCTGTGTAGCCTTGGGCAAGTCATTTAACCTCTGAGACCTCAGTTGCTTCATCTATAACAGAAGAGGCTGGACCAGATGACCTTCTTAGGTCCTTTCCATCTCTAACTGTATGAGCACAGGGAATTGTAGCCTTGGAATGGAACTTGGGGTTCATCTTGAAGACTCTCTCCCAACCCCAGCACCCCTTGTTTGCAGCTGAGTGAATTAAGTGACTTGTTTAAGATTGACAAACTAAATAGTAGAACTGTGTGTGGATGGTTCTTAAGGAACTAGACCTATCCAATGTTCTTTTCCCTGCGTCTTGCTGCTCCTAATCATTGAGAGATAATATTTTATTTATTTTCAGATCACTGTCATGAATTGCTACATAATTTTTTTCTTGGCAGTGTAAACTCCTATCCTAAGGCTTGCCCTTGATGAGGGATTTATATTTAGCTGTGTGTGTGTGTGTGTGCGTGTGTGTATGTGTGTGTGTGTGTGCGCGTGTGCGTATCCCAGGACATATTGGACTTTGTCATTGTGTTCTGGCACTCAGATTTAGTTTCAAGAAGTGGAAGCTACCCTGTGAAACAGCAGAAGGTCGTATCTAGGGATACTAATTTCTTCAGTACTTCAAAGATCCATGATTTTTCCAGTGTGAGTTAGCAGAGGTCAACTCCCTAAAACTTGGTAGATGGTCTCTGAGAGGTGTTGTTACATTCTGAATGGTTTTAATGAAAGCCAGTTTATACACTAATGTTTACTTTGCAGAGTTTATTTATAAAAGGTTGGCTTGGAGGTATTATAATTGCTGGTTGCCTACTACTTATCATGAGCCTTTCTAATTGAATGTTGACTTTGATATTACTCTAAGCAACTAATGATCTAACTGCATCAGATCAGGTGAATCTGAAATAACTTGGCTGCATTTGAAGCTGGTTTCTCTTTTCACTGTCTTACTTTTTCATGTATATAATTTACTTTTTTCATCTATGCTTTTTCAATAACCAGCTATTTCCTATCTGTTAAGAGGTAATTTTCATTTTTGATGCTTTGTCCTGTGTTCATCATATCTAACACATTCTGACTTCTTGATCAAAATATTTATAAGGAAGCAAAATATCTAAATATCATATGAAATAATGTTTCTCATTGCCCTTGAATACACAATGAAATGGGCAACACCATTTAATTTTCTTAGGCGAAAAAGAACTGAACTACTATTTCATTTAGCAGCAAGTTAAAAAATGTGTCTCTTCCCAAAAAAAGGGAAAAGGACCTATTTGTACAAAAATATTTATAGCAGCTCTTTTTGTGGTGATTATGAATTGGAAATTGAAGGGATGCCCATCAATTGAGGAATGGCTAAACAAGCTATGGTATATGACTGTAATGGAGTATTATTGTGCTATAAGAAATGCCATAAGAAGTGTTTTCAGAAAAACCTGGAAAGACTTATATGAACTGATGCATAGTGTAGTGAACAGAACCAGGAGAATGTTGTACACGGTAACAGCAATCTTGTTTGATGAAGACTCTGAATGACTTAACTGTTCTCAGCAACACAATGATCCAAGACAATCTCAAAGAACTAATGATGAGGCATACTATCTGCCTCCAGAGAAAGAACTGATGTCTGAATACAGACTAAAGCATGCTGTTTTTCACTTTATTTCTTTCATTTTTCTTCTTTTATTCAAGTCTTCTTGTACAGAATTACTAATATGGGAACATTTTACATAATTGCACATGTATAAGTTATATCTGATTGCTTACTGTCTCAGAGAGGTGGGAGGGAGGGGAGAGATAGAATTTGGAACTCAAAACTTTAAATAAAAATGCTAAAAAATTTTTTTAAATGTGTCTCTGTTCTTATTTACAAAATAATGTCAATATTCCTCTGGTTTAATTCCATTAGTTGAAGGGCTCTTAACCTTTCTTTGTTGTTGTTATGGATCCCTTTGGCAGTCTAGTAAAACTTATGGACCCCTTCTTAGAAATAAAATACAGGATTGCAAAGGAAAACCAATTATAGTGAAATATAGTTATCAAAAATGTTTTTTTAAAAAACTAGTTCACAGACCCCAGGTTAAGAACTCCAGCATTAGTAGTGTATCAGCTGTTGGTCAAATAATGCTTGCAGAAAACTGATTCTCAACACACTGTATCTCTGTTTTCATTACACAGGCACTATCATGATTCCATTATAATGGAGTATATAGAATTATATATAAATATAAATATATATATATATGTATATATGTACACACACATATGAATAGTATATAGAGCTACCTCTTTTTTCCCCTGTTTCATGAGATGCCATGGCCAAATAATTAAATGTACTAGTGGTGGACGTTTCCGTACTTAGCTTGTCTGGTCCTCAGAAAGTAAGCAATTTGTCCCTGGGACTATAATCAAAGCTTCACCAGCTTATTAGAATCTGCCAGAGCATACTTTTTACTGGCATAGCCTTTGAGAACCCAAGGTCACCTCTGTGACACAAAGCATTAGAGTAGGATTTCTGTGGAGGAACTCATCTCATTGCAACAAATATAGACCAGTTAAAGTTAAAATATAAAACAATCCGTTGTGGATTGGGGGTAGAGAAAAGGAAGAATCACAGATTTGCAGAATTTCAGAGTTAAAGGGACCTCATTGGCTAACTAGTTCAACCTATGCCTGAGAAGCCACAACAGAGTGACAAGTGAATAAATTAATGAAAAAACATTTATTAAGCATTTACTACATGCCAAGACAGTTCTGTTCTCAAGGACCTCACACTCCAATTATGGCAGATAACACCTAAAATAAAGTTTACTGTAGGGCATATGGAAAGGCCTGAAAGTCCAAAGCATCCAGTCTTACAAAGAGGGTGATGGAGATCTGGAGATCTGTAGGGTGCATTAGTAGGCCAACTGATAATGCCCGGGGTCAGGAGTGGTAGAGACAGATCATAAGACCTGGTGATTCTCTATCTCATCAGAAGAAATGGAGTTGTTGTCTCCCATATCATTTGAGCCCAGTGAGCAGTCAAGTAGCCTAGATAAAGGACAAAGGAAAGGGGAAGCCTATCCTTCCCTTTCCACCCCTAGGGAAGGGGTTCCACATGGGTTCTGGGATGGTCTGGAACCAAGAAGTGGGGTGTTCCTAGTGGTTGTGGCTCTTGTAATTGCCTTTCAGATCTGATCAGCCAATCTTTACTTCTTTGCCACCCACTGCTTCCTGAGGCAGCCCATTTCAATTTGCTTGAAAACAACCATTCTGGTTGTTCCCTAGCCTAACTGTGACTTTCGTATAATACGGTACCCAGAACTGAACACAGTACTCCAGAAGAGGATTCATCGGGGTAGAATACAGTGGGACTATCACCTCCCTCTTCCTGGAAGCAATGCCTCTTTCAGTACAGCCAAAGTTG
The DNA here is from genome assembly GCF_011100635.1 of Trichosurus vulpecula. Classification (NCBI taxonomy): domain Eukaryota; kingdom Metazoa; phylum Chordata; class Mammalia; order Diprotodontia; family Phalangeridae; genus Trichosurus; species Trichosurus vulpecula. Next base: position 285,461,708 of record NC_050577.1, read on the forward strand.
CATTAGTTTTTATTGGATGACATATCACTCTGTTGACTCATTGAGCTGACAATCCACCACAACCTCCATATGTTTTCCAAAGTACTAACCACATGTTCCCCATCTTGTACTTTGAAATCAATTTTTGAATCCTGGTGGAAGACCTTACCCGCACTTACAGCCAATGACATAGTTTACTATTTCATTGAAAAATGACAATCAAATATAAGCTTTTTTAGGCTCCTTTTTTCCATTCTTTAAAACCTCTGAGTATCATAGATTTAGATTTGGAAGGGACCTCAAAGGCTATCTCATTCAACCTTCTCATTTACAGATGAGGAGCAGAGGCACAGAAAGATTAAATGACTTGCCAAGATCACACAACTACTAAGTTTGTCTGAGGTAGATTTGAACCCAGGCCTTCTTGATTCCAAGTCCAGAACCCTACTACTCAGTAAGGCTAATCTTTCTAGCTCCCCCTTTGATCTCCTTCCTTCTAGCTTCTTCCAGGACCTTTCTCCTGTAGTTATCCACTCTCATGCATCTTTAGTTTCTCTTTTATCACTGGCTCTTTCTCATTTGCAGAGAAATACATTAAAATCCCCCCAGAGTCTACCCTTGGCCCTTTTAATCTATGTCCCTCCACCCCTTCACTGCTAAATTTCCTGAAAATTTTGTCTGCATTCAATGCTTCCATTTCCATTTTACCCACTCTCTTATTTTTTTAAAAAAAAGTTTTGTTGATGTGTTTTGTTTTTACATTATAAATATTTCCAAATTACCTCTACCCCCTGAGAGCTCTCTCTTAATAAAGTAAAACGATTGAGCAAAAATAACAATATAGTGCCCTCATCAGAAAGGGCATGCAACATTCCAATCTGTAGGTCCCCTACCCATTTTAAATTGTTTTTTGAATGAACAGAAATCCATTTTCTCTCCTTTTCACCCTCATGTCATTTAAAAAAAAAGATAAAAGAGAAACAATCTACTTGTAACATGTGTATAGTCAAGCAAAACAAATACCCTCATTGATTGTACACAAATATATACATCTCATTCTGTACCCTAAATTGGTCATGTTTCATCATTGGTCCTCTGGAATCATGGATGATTATTTCATCATTCATAGCTCTTACAGCTTTCAAAGCTTTTGTTATTACAGTGTCATTATGCTATACATTGTTTTCCTGGTTCTACTAATTTCATTTTTATCATTTCTAAAAATCTTCCAACCTGTTCATTTTCATAATATTGATATTAGAGTATAAATTGTTCTTTTTATTTGACTTCATTCTTCCTCATTTCATACAAGACCATTAGCTTTTGTCATTAAGGCTCCTTAGTAACTTTAGAGAGAGCAGTTATGGCTGAATAACAATATTGAAAGCCAAGTTGTAAGGCGTTAAGAATGAGAGAAAAGGAGCCTTCTCAAGGGGTTTAGACACAAAAGGGTGGAGAGGTATGGGATGACAACAAGTGGGATGGATCAAGTGAAAATTTTTTGAGGATGGGAACACATGAGCATGTTGGGATACTGTAGGGGAGGAGCCTTTAGATCTATGTTTTCACTGGCATAGGGACCTCCAGGAAAGAAATTCCTGACTCTGGGATCAACTCTTTATCCACTATACCAGGGCTGTCCAACCTTAGGTTTTTATTTGAAACAATAGATGATATATTTTGATTTGCCATTTTAGTGAGAGCTCTGTGGTAGCTCGGCTTTGTTTACTAAAGCATTTATGTAAATTTCTTATGCCTGTAGGCGGGCCATATAAATCGCACTGCAGGCCACATGGCGGCTGTGGGCCACATTTTGGACAACCCTGCACTATACCACTCTGCTTCTCATGTTTATTATTTGTTATGCCTAAAAGTTAAAGTGACTGATTCACTTTGAGGAAAATCTACTACTATTCCTGAAGATTCTAGGGATAACCCTGAGGGGCTGAGTCTCTACTACTGTTGCTTGTGAGCCCCCATCAGTATCCTTCCCATTATTTGTTAAGCAAGCCAGGCTTTTACAAAAGGTACTTTACTAAGGCAATATAGTAAGAAAAATTGGTATAAAAACAATCCTCCCAAAAATCTGTAGCATACTCTCTTACACACTGAACATGGAACTTGGAGTCAGGAAGACCAGAGTTCAAAAGAAAAAAAAAGCTGCCAAAATACTTTTGTACATATAGGCCCTTTTCAGGGTTTCTCATCCACCTTTGGTGTCCATCTGGCACTTAACTCTCACCTGTGGCTCCAGGAAACTGTAAAAGAAAACACACCCTAGTGAACCAAGTTGAGGGTAATCCACAGGCCTCAAACCCATTGGTGAGTCAGGGGGATGCCTACTCCAAGTATGTGAAGACTTCCCCTGGTGAAATGGGAGGATGAGAACAATTTGTTGCAGTGGCCACAAAGGTGGCCGAAGCAGGCACTGTGAAATGCTTAGAACTTGATCAGACATGGAAGATGCCAAGGTCATCCACTGCATCCCGGGCCATCATCAGTCATCCTGACTTTTGTCTTGTCACTGGACTTCAATAACTCTCAAAGAGAGAGTGAGGCTGATGACTTAATGCAACTCTGCCTCACTTAAATCCAATTCATGTACAAGTCAAGACATCACCCTGTGTTGTCATTGATTCTCTTTGAAAATGAAGGACAAAAATAATAACATACATAGGTCCAATGGGCATGAGTAATCCTTTTAGCCAATCATATGGCTTTCTTTCTACCTCACTTAAAGAAGTTCACACCAAAAGATCATAGGGCATAAGCCATGTTTCTTCCTTAAAATTACATAAATCCATTGATTGATTCAATTGAAAGGTGTGAGCCTTTGGTAATTATAATTAATTGGGGTGGGGATGGAACTCCACCCTTGTATAGGTAACTCTAGATAAATAGATAAACTTCCCCCAACTTTACCTAAAATTTTATTTCTTATTCCTCTATAAAGAAAACGTATAAATTCCAAGTAATGTCAGCTCCTATGGTCTCATTGTGGATTTTCCATTTTCACATTACATGTGCTATGATAAGTGTCTCAGAAATTTCAGCAATCTGAGGAAATGGCAGTTTCAGTGGCCTTGCTGATCTATTTCTTTGTTTCACGATAGTTTAGGTTGCCCTGTTAAATACTTAGAATCATCATTTTCTTCCTATGTCAGCACTGTGAGAATTGGCCTACCTACATGAAGCACTAGGGCTTCCCTGAAAGGAAAAACTGGAGAGAAGTCATTTCTAAAACCCTAATTATTGTCAAAGGTCACTTCAGAAAGAGGATATAAATGTTGCAGGAGCCTCTGCTCTGTTACCCTGGAGGTCACAAAGCTGCCCAAGCAAAAGGAGTGAGAAAGGGACTCCGCAGCTTCACTAAGGAGTCCTGCAGCCTCTATGCACTGCAGCTGTCGAGAAAGACAATTCAGAAATTGAGAACTAAGGGAGTTGCAATTTCAAAATAGCTATCTTTTTTTTCTCTTTTTGCTTCCTACAACCCTCTTTTCTATGGATAACAAGATTCTTTAAATGCTCCTTTTCACAACTACCAATCTGCACTAATAGTATTAAACCCTGAAATAAACCAAAGCCTTTTCAGTGAAATCTAGAGTGAAGAGCTCCACTTTGAAAAACTAGATGAATAAAAACACATATTACCTAGAGATGGGGAGAGACAGCTCAATGAGTTAATTTGTCAATGTTTGTGTCACTACGTGGATAATGAGCACTGAGGAGGAAGAGGTCAGTTTTGAATATTTTTTGGGAATTTGTGCAGTGGTTTTAATGACCATCAAACTTATATCTGATGCAATGCATATCTCTTTAAAATTAACCTTGTCCAGTGGTGCTACTATATAGCTGTGAATCTAAGACATCATCATCAGAAGAATTAAAATTATAAGCAACTTGAAGGCAACTTGGAAAGATGGATGACATAATATAGGCTGTCCCACATTACTGACAGTGACTTGCCTGGGAAATGTGACGTAAAAGAGGTTATGTATGATTGAAAAAGGAGTTGAGTCATTATATTTACAAAAATGAAGGGTCAGAGAGGGAGTCTAATTAGACAAGGCCTGGGAGTAGTTCTGTTATGTCATGATGATCTTAAGAGAAGAATGAAAGAGAGGGAAAGAGGAATACACAGGAGGGGCAGTGAGATGGGGATGAGAAGGGAAAGGGAGGTTAGAGATCTCCCATAATCAGGGTGTGAAAGGACATATCTATACAAACAAAGAAGAGAAGATCAGAGGAAGTGGCTGAAACTTTAACTTTACTCTCAATCTGAACTAGTTAAAGGAAGGAAGAATACATACACACAGACACACACGCACACACACATACACACATGCACACACTCACATACACTAAACCAGAGTTAAACACATTCTACCCAAAAGGGAAATAGGAGGGAAAGGAGAGAAGGGGGAAGGGAATAAGAGAAAGGGTAGATTAAGGGAGTGATTGTTGGTGTTCAGTCATGTCCAACTCTTTATGACCCCACTTGGGGTTTCCTTAGCAAAGATACTGGATCTGTTTGCCATTTCTTTCTCCAGTTCATTTTACAGATGAGGAGCTGAGGCAAAAAGGGTTGAGTGACTTGGTCATAAGTGGCCTGAGGCCAGATTTGAACTCACAAAGATGAGTTTTCCTGACTCCAGGGTCAGGACTCTATCCATGGTGCCACCTAACTGCCCCTAAAGGAGCAATTAATCTTAAGCAAAACAAACTCTAAGAATGTACTAAAATATAGTTCTTTTTGAGATAGTAAAGAATGGGAATCTGAAGGGGTAGCCATTAATTGAGGAACAGTCAAACAAATTATGGTATTTGATTGTAATGGAATACTATTGTGCTGTAAGAAATGAGGAAGGCGATGGTTTCAGAGAAAACTGGGAAGCCTTATATGACCTGATGCAGAGTGAAACGAATAGAACCAGGAGAACAGTTTATACAATGACAATTATATGACAAAGAAATATTTTCAACAGCTTTGAAAAAATGGTCAACTACAATTCCAGATGACTAATGATGAAACTTGCTACCCATCTCCTGAGAGAGAAAGGACTGAATGGCACATATATTTTTTGGTTATGGCGAATGCAGAAATTTGTTTTGTTTGACTATTTCTCACTTGGATTAGGGTGTTGAGGTGGGAAAGGGAGAGAAGGCAGGTTTTTGCTGATTAAAAAACTATATATATCATCTCTTTCTATATAAGACTGTAAACAGTTTATTCTTGGTTGTCTTTTATGATCACTCACTCATGTTCAAACATAATTTTCTATACGGCTCTGGTCTCTTCACCAGGCATGCTTAGAAATCCTCCCTTTCATTAACAATACTTAGGATTATACTTGATTTTGATGGGTAAATTATTCTTGGTCCTAATCACATAGCATATCCTTTGTCTTCTGTAATGTATTCCAAACTTTTCTTCAAATCATGTGTGATCTTAACTGTCACTCCCTGGTACCTGAATTCTTTCTGGGTGCTTGCAGTATTTTTTCTTTGATTTGATTGCTAGTTTTTGACTATAATTTTCTTAAGGGTTTTTATTTTGAGATCATGATCAGGAGGTGACTGCTGGATTCTATTTCTGCTTTGCCTTCTGGTTCTAAGAGATCTAGGCAATTTTCTTTAAATTTTCTTGAATCTCAAGGCTCCTTTTTTTGGTCATGGCATTAGGGTAGTCCATGATTCTTAATTTTCCCCTCTCAATCTGTTTTCTAGGTCAGTTGTTTTTCTATGAGCTACCTTACATTTATTCTATTTTTTCAGTCTTTTGCCTTTATTTTAAAATTTCTTGTTTCATGGAGTCATTGATTTCTACTTGGTCTATTCTTTTTGAAGGAGTTTGTTTCTTGGGCAAGGTTTTGCATTTCTTGTGCCAAGCTGTTAATTCCTTTTCCAATTTTTTCCTGTTCCGATTCCCTTTCCACTTTCAAAGGCAGCTGGTAATGCAGTGGAGAGAGTGTTGAGCCTGGAGTCAGGAAGACCTGAGTTCATATCCATCCTCAGATACTTTCTAGCTGAGTGACCCTGGACAAGTCAGTTTCCTCAACTTTTTTGGTTTGCTTATTCTCCCTGACTAGTCTTGATGTTAGGGCTGGGCTCTGCACACTTCTGGAGGGAAAATCTGAGTTGGTCTTACTATTGCTTTTTTGGGATATTGAGTATTTGTTGTTTCAGGGTCTCAAGGATAGCTCAGGTTGGAGACCTGTAAGCTTTCAGTGCTTCCAATGTACCCTGATCCAGAGCAAACTCTGATCACTGCCCTCCTGCTCTGAGCTCTGCAAGTTCCTGCCCAGGGTTTGGGTCTGAGCAACAGTCAACTGCTACTGGGCTCAGCCCCTGTCAGCCAGCTAGGAAGCTCCAGGATTCCCTTCAATTTGGGATGCCTGCCCTGGCTATTCCTCTGCAGACTTCAGATTGGACTGGAGGCTGGAACAGAGGCCTTTGTCTGCTCTTGGGATCTGAGCCAAGTGGCTATGGCTTGCTTCTGAACTTGCTCCTCTCCTGGTACCCTGCCTAGGGCCTGATATAGTTCTTTCCTCTGAAAAGTCATCCCTGGATACAAGTCCCCTCCTCAGTTAACCCCAGATCTCTGACCCAGAACTGGGGGTTGGTGACAGAACGGCCAGTTGGCACTCATTCTCTTCTGCCCTGGTATGTCTGGGACCTCCTGTGTGTGCAGAGCCTGTTCACAGCACCCACAGACTTCTCTGTCTGTCTCCTTATGCCAGCCTGGTCTGGAAAAATAACTCTACAACTTTTTCTCAGTTTTCCCAATCAGCATTATGTGTGGCATGTGTTCTAGATCTGTTTGGAGGAGTTGGGCTGTGCTCTTTCCTACTGCTCTGCTATCTTGGCTCCACCTCTGGCACTCTTTTCTTAACATCCTACAGTCTAGCTTCCGATCTTACCACTCAACTGAAACCACACTCTTGAGGGTTGCTAAAGATCGTTTAATCTCCACATCTAATGGCCTCTTTCTAGTCTTCAATACCCTTGACCATCCTGCAGTTTTTTTATCCTGTTGACCACTCTTACTTACTTGATTCTTTCTCCCTTCTGGGTTTTGTGGTACTGCTTTCTCCTGGTCTGCCTCTTACTTGTTCCATCTCCCCTTCGGGCTCTGCCCACTAACTGTGCATATATGTCAAAGCTCTAGCTTACACCCTCTTCTGTCTCTGTGCTATGTCTTGGTGACCACATCAGCTCCTGTGGGTTTAATTACCAATTCTATTTGATGGCTTTCAGATCTGCATATCAGCCTTGCTCTCTCCTAAGCTCCAGTCCCATATCACAAACTGCCTATTGGACATTTTAACTAGATGTCCTAGAGGTTTCCCAAATTCCAAATAACAAAAACAGAACTCATTATCTTCTCCCCCAACCCCCACCCCTTCCCTCCCATTGTCAAGGGAATCATCATCATTCCAGGCACCCAGGTTCCTACTTTGGTGTTATCCTCTACTTCTCATTCTCACTCTCCTTGTGCATTCATGTCACTCTCTCTCTTTTCCCCTTCAATAAACTCCAGGAACACCCTCTTGTTTTTAGGACCAAATATAAACTCCTATGTTTAACATTTAAATCCTCTCACGACCTGGTCCCTCCCTCCTTTTCCATTTGTCTTATACATTATTCTCCTCCTTGTGCTCCTAGATGCAGCCATACTGCTTTGTACTTCACACACCAGACTCTGTCCTTAGTTTCTGTATACTATGCAGTCTCTCCACTCCTTATCCCTTCCTTAGTCAGTCAATAAAAATTTCTTAAGAATTTACTGTACTAAGCACTAGGGATACAAAAAGAAACAAAAGACAATCCTTGCCCTCAAGAAGCTTATGATCTAATGGAGGAGACAACATGTAAGCAAATGTATACAAACTATGTATGATAAATTAGGAAATAATTAACAGAGAGAAGGCAATAGAATTAAGTACAGCTGGGAAAGGCTTCCTATAGCAGACAGGATTTTAGTTGGGACTCAAAGGAAGCCAGGGAAGTCAGTAGGTGGAATTGAGGAAGAAGAGCAGTCCAGGCATGGGGAGACAGCCAGAGAAAATGCTTGGAGTCTGGGGATGCAGCATCTTGTTTGTGGAACAGTCAGGAAGCTAGTGTCATTGGATCAAAGAGTGCGTATTAGGGAGTGAGGCATGGGAAGACTGAAAAGGTAGGAGGGGGCTGGTTATGAAAAGCTTTGAATGACAAACAGCATTTTATATTTGCTTCTAGAGTTTATTAAGTAGGAGAGGGACATGTTCTGACCTGGGTTTTCAGAAAATCCTTTTGGGAGGCAGCCTGGAGGATGAATGAGAGTAGGAAGAGACTTGGGGCAGGAAGACCCATCAGCAGGCTACTGCAGTAGTTGAGTGCTGGAGTGATGAGGGTCTGCACTAGAAATGGTGGCAGTGTCAGAGGAGAGAAGGGGACGTACCAGAGAGATGTTTTTGCTACATGGCCAGCCCACCCCTTTTTCCAGTTATACATGTTCTCGATGCTTTTGTTTTATACTCCTTTTTACATGCAAGGCATCATTGGTAATATGGTATACCCCCCTATATCTGTTGTAAGTTTTTCTTTTTTAAATGTATTTTTTCATATTTTTGTTTTTATATTACCTAGATTTCCCTATGTATCCCATCCCTTCTGTCTTCTGACGACCATCCCTTATAATAAAGAATTTTTAAAAGAGGAAAAATTAGCAAAGCAAGATCAATGCATAGAAGAAATATGACGTTATAGGCAATGTTTCATTCCCACAGGCCTCTTGCTTCTGCGAAGGAACATGGGGAGATATCTTCTCACATGTCTTTTCCGGGGCCAGTCTTGTTCTTGACCATTTTGCAACCTTCATCTTCAATTATTTTGTGGTGGTTGTTCTTTCTATTTCTATTTGCGTAACCTTTGTGTACATTATTTTTCTTGTTCTGCTTACTTCATTTGCATCAACCACATAAGTCCTATGCATTTTCAGTTGTCTTTTGGGATACTTGTGGCTTTGGGTTTTTTTTCCTTAGAGATTGTGGTGTTCTACATCTAAAAATTGTGTGGTTCTTCGTACATTTCCCCCTTTTCTGACTCCGCAACACTGTCATTGCAGAAGCAAAAGGGGCCATACAAGGCTGAGGTCTGTTTTGTATTTTTCTCTGTTTTTTTATTGGTTATTACAGTCATATAATTCATCACCAAGTGCTCAGAAGCCATGTGCCTTTCTGATACTTAGAAGACCTGGTCTTGAGAGAGAAAACTTTGCTCCTTAGACTACATTTGAAACCCTGTCGGCACAGAGAACCTGCTAAAGCTGAGTACCCTGGCATAGCCTTCCAGAATTCAGGGTCACTTCTATCTCATGAAGAGGCATCCAAGAAGGCCTTTATTTAGGACTGTATCCAGATTCTAAGAAAATAAAAAGGTCATTCTAGTCCCATGATTCCTATGATAATAGCATTTAGAACTAGAAAGAATGAAACAACCCAGAGAGATTGAGAGGGTCTTGCTAAGACTCACACAGATAGTAAATAACATAGTCAGGATACAAACCCAGGTTGTCTGTTTCTAAATCCAGTACTCTTTCTGCTATAGTCATTAAGTACAGAGAATGGGCAGATAAGATAGTAGATAGAGCAAGATATAAATAGTAATGTTTACAGTTTATAAAATGCCTTGGCACAGCTAGGTGGTGCAGTGGATAGAGCACTGGCCCTGGAGTCAGGAGGACCTGAGCTCAAATTTGGCCCCAGATACTTGGCACTTACTACCTGTGTGACTCTGGGCAAGTCATTTAACCCCAATTGCCTCTCTTAAAAAAAAAACCCTGACAAAACCTAAAATATTATTTGTGTTGGTAAGTGACAATGACTGTTTAGGTAACTTGGCTTTATTATCCTCATTCTGACTGCTCTTTCCCCTCATGACCCTCTAAGAAAATGAAATACTTTGCTTTCTTTTTATATTTTAACTGGCCAAGCTGGATATGGTTCAACCCCATCACTTTACACATGATGAAACATGCTTGAGAAAGGCAAAGGGACTTGCCCACGATCACACAAGAGTGAGCAACAGACCAGAGGGTGGGATCAAGGCACACGTCCTGTGGTGGTGAAAGGACCTCAGTTCAAATCCTGCCTCTGACACTTAGTGTTCTGTGTGATCATAGGCATGTCGCTTAATCTCTGGACCCAAGTGTCCTCATTCCTTAAGTGAAGAGGTTGAATTGGAACGTCTCTGAGGGCTCTTACTGGACTGCCACTATTGCAACTGATTTCCTTGCTTTCCCATCACAATACATTGCCTCCCAATGCCTACTCACAGAAACCCACCAAATGCCCATATAACAACAGACATATCTCTGAAAAGATGAGTGTAAAGTAAATTTTAATAAATTATATTTTCTATGTACTAAAAGAATGTACCATTTAAAGGTATCCTAAAGTGAGCTATTTTGTATGGCAAAAAATCCTCTTATGCTATGAATAATTATTTGTAATTTATCAGTTGTATAATTCCATGTTTATGTCTATATGCATAAATAAAATATATATTTTTGTATGGACATATAATGTGTACATAATATGAATAGATAGATAAATTTTAAAATTCTAATATATAAAATTTTATTACAACAAGACCTACTTATACCAGTTTCTTGGATGTAAAGTTAGAGTTTTTAGGTTTAAATAAACTAAAACTAGGGGGTGGAACCAAGATGGCAGCTGGAAAGCAGGGACTTGCGTGAGCTCCCCGCCATGTCCTTCCAAAAACCTATAAAAATGGCTCTGAATAAATTCTAGAACTGCAGAACCCACCAAATAGCAGAGGGAAGCAGGGCTCCAGCCCAGGACAGCTTGGATGGTTGCTGGGTAAGGTCTATTGCTCACAGAGCTGGGAGCAGAGGGAGCCGAGCCCAGCGTGGACTGCGCCTGGACCAACCAGACCAGGAGCTGGGCAGAACAGGCCCTGGCGCCCTGAATCAGTGAGCTGTGGCAGTTACCATACTTCTCAACCCACAAACACCAAGGACAACAGAGAAGGTTAGTGGGAAAAGCTGTGGGGGACAGAGTGGCCACCACCCCGAGGGCAGTGGGGCAGGTGCAGCTACAGAACTACAGTTTCAGTTGCTTCAGGACCCAGGCCCACCTGGTGGGAGGAATTAAGAGGCAGATCAGAGCAGGAGTGCAGAGCCTGCTTAAGATTTGAGTCTAGTCCAGGTTGGCGGTTCTTGGGGGAGGAGGAGTGCTGGTGTGACAGAGCTGGCTGTATAGAAATAGCTCTGAAAACAACAGCACATCCCCTCAAGCTTGGAACAAAGTACTCTCTACTCTACAAGCAGTCATACCCCCATGAAAAACTCAAGGGTCAAGTAGTTGGCTGGGAACATGGCCAGGCAGCGAAAATGGACTCAGATTCAGACCCAGACTTTGGAATCTTTCTTTGGTGACAACGAAGAACAAAACATACAGCCAGAAGAAGTCAACAAAGTCAAAGAGCCTATATCAAAAGCCTCCAAGAAAAACATGAACTACTCTCAGGCCATGGAAGAGCTCAAAAAGGATTTGGAAAAGCAAGTTAGAGAAGTAGAGGAAAAATTGGGAAGAGAAATGAGAGTGATGCAAGAAAACCATGAAAAACAAGTCAATGACTTGCTAAAGGAGACCCAAAAAAATACTTAAGAAAACACCACCTTAAAAAATAGACTAACTCAAATGTCAAAAGAGCTCCAAAAAGCCAATGAGGAGAAGAATGCCTTGAAAGGCAGAATTAGCCAAATGGAAAAGGAGGTCCAAAAGACCACTGAAGAAAATACTACCTTAAAAATTAGATTGGAGCAAGTGGAAGCTAGTGACTTTATGAGAAATCAAGATATTATAAAACAGAACCAAAGGAATGAAAAAGGGGAAGACAGTGTGAAATATCTCATTGGAAAAACCACTGACCTGGAAAATAGATCCAGGAGAGACAACTTAAAAATCACTGGACTACCTGAAAGCTATGATCAAAAAAAGAGCCTAGATATCATCTTTCAAGAAATTATCAAGGAGAGCTGCCCTGATATTCTAGAGCCAGAGGTTAAAATAGAAATTGAAAGAATCTACTGATCACCTCCTGAAAAAGATCCCAAAAAGAAAACTCCTAGGAATATTGTTGCCAAATTCCAGAGCTCCCAGATCAAGGAGAAAATACTGCAAGCAGACAGAAGGAAACAATTTGAGTATTGTGAAAACACAATCAGAATAATACAAGATCTAGCAGCTTCTACATTAAGGGATTGAAGGGCTTGGAATATGATATTCTCGAGGTCAATGGAGCTAGGATTAAAACCAAGAATCACCTACCCAGCAAAACCGAGAATCATGCTCCAAGGCGAAATATGGATTTTCAATAAAATAGAAGACTTTCAAGCTTTCTCAGTGAAAAGACCAGAGCTGAATAGAAAATTTGACTTTCAGACACAAGAATCAAGAGAAGCATGAGAAGGTAATCAAGAAAAAGAACAAGAAAGAGAAATCACAAGGGACTTGATAAAGTTGAACTGTTTTGTTTACATTCCTACATAGAAAGATGATGTGTATGATTCACGAGACCTCAATATTAGGGTAGCTGAAGGGAACATACATATATGTGTATGTGTATATATGTATATATGTATGTATATATGTATATGTATGTATGTATGTGTGTGTACATATATATGTGTGTGTATATGTTTTATATATATATATGTATAGGCAGAGGGCACAGGGTGAGTTGAATATGAAGGGATGATATCTAAAAAAATCAAATTAAGGGATGAGAGAGGAATATATTGAGAGAAGGAGAAAGGGAGAGATAGAATGGGGTAAATTATCTTGCCTAAAAGTGGCAAGAAAAAGCAGTTCTGTAGGAAGGGAAGAGGGGGTAGGTGGGGGGGAATGAGTGAATCTTGCTCTCATCAGATTTGACCTGAGGAGGGAATAACATACACACTCAATTGTGTGTCTTACCCCACAGGAAAGAAGGAGGAAGAAAATAAAAAATAGGGGACGATAGAAGGGAGGGCAGATAGGGGGAGGAGGTAATCAAAAACAAACACTTTCTAAAAGGGATAGGGTCAAGGGAGAAAATTCAATAAAGGGGGATAGGTTAGGAAGGAGCAAAATACAATTAGTCTTTCACAATATAAGTATCGTGGAAGGGTTTTACATAATGATACACACGTGGCCTATGTTGAATTGCTTGCCTTCTTAGGTGGGTGGGGAGGGAAGAGGGGAAAGAATTTGGAACTCAAAGTTTTAAAAACAGATGTTAAAAAAAAAGTTTTTGCATGCAACTAGGAAATAAGATACACAGGCAATGGGGCATAGAAATTGATCTTGCCCTACAAGAAAGTAAAGGAAAAGGGGATGGGAGGGGAGTGGGGTGACAGAAGGGAGGGCTGACTGGGGAATGGGGCAACCAGAATATATGCCAACTTGGAGTGGGCGGGAGGGTATAAATGGGGAGAAAATTCGTAATTCAAACTCTTGTGAAAATCAATGCTGAAAACTTAATATATTAAATAAGTTAAAAAAGAAAAATACACAACTAATTAAATATTTAGAAACATGTGAAAACACCATACACATACTATATCGCACAGATCTTTTTCTTTAAATGATACAAACCCATTGAGCTGTCTCTTTAGAATAACTGTTTATCAGTTAAGCAAAAATTTCTCTTAGAAATATCATTTGATCTAAAATATCTGCAACAATTTGGGACATATTCTTTCTAGGAGTTTAACACTTGCTACAGAGGATGTAAGAGAATCCACATCATGTTATTTGTTCTAAAAATCAATTAAGCTTAATTCTTGAATTGTTATTCTAGTGAAAAATATGTCAAAGTTACCATGTATAGACTTTGTTAATGAACCTATTGATAATTTTATTAAGACTCTTAATTGTGAAATTCCTTAAGTTTACTACTTTAGAAATAGCTCTATTTATCAAAAAAAAAATAAAGCTCTCTTCTCTAAAAAACAAAAAATAAACTAGAACTGAAACAAGTAGGTCTCTTCATTGTGTCTCACACATATGCAATATTCATTTTCACCTTTGTTGCATTTGCTTTTGCACTCCCCTGACCCCTTCTTTTTTCCCCTACTAGAATGCTCAACACCGTAGTCCCTGATAGTTCAATTTTAACTTATCTTTCAAAGGCTGGCTTACGTATCTATTCCCATGTGAAGCCCTCTGTAACTACTCCAGACTATATTACTGCCTAGTTCCTAGGGGTGTTGCGAGAAAAGGTTTCTGGTGGAATATACCTGCACCTGTTCTCAGTCCTCTATTATTTAACAATTTCAGCAATTGTTTGAACAAAGTCATGGATAACATGCTTATCACATCTGTAGATAATACAAAGCTGCCATGAATAACAAATGATTTGGGGGTGGAGGGAGAGGAGGGAATGGGCAAACAAGGTTATACAGGGTGTTCCTGAAGCCTGGACACATAGGCAATTGATGGCAACGTGGAGTTAATGCGTCGAGTTCAAGTGAATCTTGCAAAGCACATCAACCTTTGCGTCACAAATGATAGAAATCATATTGAAGATGTTATTTGTTAATATTCCAATTAAATATAATGTTGTTGAAAATTTCATTCATTTCTTTTCTTGAAAATATGCATTTTTGCCTATTTATCCAGAATTTAGGAACACCCTGTATATTGGAAGACAAAGTCAGGATTTAGACTGGGATAAGCTACAGTGGGTTAAACTGAGTAAGATGAAACTTAATTGGGATAAATGTCAAGTTTTATACTTGGGCTCAAGAAGTTAATTTCACAAGGACAAGATAAGGCATGCATAAATAGACAAGAGTTCAAAAGAAAATGATCTGGGGGTTTTAATGGACTTCAAGCTCTATATGAATCAATAGTGTGATATGGAAGTAGAGAAAGCAGATGCAGATCTTGGGTTACACTGAGGCATTGCTTCTAGGATTAGGAAGGTGAAAGGCCCTTTATAGTCAATGTCTGAAGTATTATATTCACCCCATATGCCACAATTTAAGAAGGATCTTGATAAACTAGAGCATATCCAGAGGAAGGCAGCCAGGATGGTGAAGGACTCTAAGTTCATGCTGTCTGAGACTTAGGGGAGGAGACTAAGGATGTTTAGCTTGGTGGTGCGGGTGGCGGGGCCGGGGGTGGGGGGGAGGGGTGGCAGGGTCGGGGCACAACATGATACCTGTGTTCAAGTACTGCAAAGGATTTTATTTCATCATTTTGGAATTAGTGGGCAGAACAATGAGCAATGGGTGGAGGAAGGTTCAGACAAACAGATTTTGGCTTGATAAAAGGAAAGTATTCTTCACATTTGGAGCTGTCCAAAAGTAAAATAAGCTACCATGAGAGGTATCAAGTTTCTCATCAAGGGATGACTTCAGATAGATGATGGATAAGCACTTGTCAGAGATCTTGCCTCTGAGCTACCTGCCAACTCTGAGGCTCTGCAATACCAATTATTTTCCTGCTTACTAAAACTTGAAACTTGACTCTTTCCTTTTCCTTGCCCCAACATCCAGTCAGTCAACAAGCCCTGTCTATCCTTTTCTTTTTTTTTAATGAAGCCTCTCCCATCTGTTGTTCTTTTCCATTCCCAGTGACACTTCTCTAGTCTAGGCCCTCATCATACTCATGGATGTTTATTAACCTCCTAACTGATCTCCCTGCAATCTGTCTGCCCATTCCCTCCCCTCCATCCAGCCCCAAATCATCCCACATACAACCAGATTAATCTTTCTAAATTATTTTTTCTTTTATCATGTCTCAAAAACTTTTAATGGTTCTCTATTACCTGTATGATAAATTTTAAGCCCTTTTGTCAGGTATTTAAAACACTTCACAATCCGTCCCCAGTGTGCCTTAGTCACCTTTATCACCCAGTTATATTCCCTTCCACAAATACTCCATTCTAGTCAGACTGGCCTATCCAATTATCCCTTAAATATACTTTGCACATTCTATCTTCCAAACCTTTGCTCATACTGATTTCTCTACCTGAAATGCTCCTTCTCTCTTCTCTGATATAATAATATTTTTTATCATACATATATCTTATATAACATATAAACACGTTATTTTATATTTTATGTAACATTTTCTATAATAAAATTTTATATAACGCATATAAATATAATCTATAATAGCCTTTTCAGGTTTGCAAAACTCTTTACATGCAAGTTTTCATTTGATTGAGAAAGGTTTGGTAGGATGGCACCAAGTTGTATAGAGCTTTGAAAGTCAAATGTTGGAAATTTTTAGTGATTATAATGGACATTGATTAATGTATATCACTTTATAGTCTCTCCCACATCTCTACCTTTTGAAATCCTTCATTTATTCAAAGGTCTAGTTCAGGAACAATCTCCTCCATGAAGTTTTCAGAAATCCCTCCAGACAAAAGTGATTCCTCTCTCTTGGAGTCTTCCTCAATCACTCTGTCTGATGTCTCCTATATACTTATAGAGCTCTGTTTACGTGGACGCATATCTTTTTCTCTTTCCCCCCTTACCTGCCAAAACTTGAAGGCAAGGACAGTGCCATGTTTTATCTGTGAATCCAGCATTTGTATATAAGAAATACTTAATGTTTATTCAATTGAATTACTTGTTAAGTATTTGTATCCCTATTTTATACATTAATGTTCCCTTTTCCCCTCCTGGCTGGACACTAATTCATTCATCCCTATCCTGGCCAAAAGAAACCCAGAATACCTTTTCCACTTTAACCCTTTGGCCTGCTCCCTCCTTTCCAATCATTGTGGGCCACTTCTATGGGACAGACTGTCCCCCTGCTTCCCTCAACCAATGCATCCTAAAGCTCCTTGGGATTTGCCAACTCCACTGTAACTGTGCCATTAGGACCTCTGGGCCTTTCCATTGGCTCTGCAGCTGTACTCTCTAACAAATGTTGTCTTCCCCAATTAAAGTGTGAGCTCCTTGAAAGTAAAGACTGGATTCTTTTTCTATTTGTATCTCCTGTACTTAGCACAATGTCTGGCACATAGTAACCACATTATAAATGCTTTATCATTTATTCATTCATAACAGACACTCAATAAATATGTATTGAATGACAGAACGAATAAAGAAAAGCTTACAACCACAGTTCACCTGTGGCAAAATTCCATTTTTCCAGAGGAGTAGGAAAAGTAGCTAGAGGACTGGAATTATTGAGAATGTATCTTGAAATAGTCCAACTTGCTTTGGCCTACTGTTAGTTTTTTAAACAATTAGTGTTAGCAGTATCTGAAATAAATTTGCACATTTAGTTAAAATGGCTATTCTCTAGACTGAGAATAAAGAAAAAGTTGGCCATCCCTAATTGCACGCCCCTTTAAAACTAATCATCTCACAAATTTTGCGCATCATGGCCTGTGAGAGCTTATGCGTGATTGGCTCTAAATGGCATGGATTTATGCCATTATTTCAAAAGTACTGTAAAAGAATCTGCTTTCAACTCAAGTAGCATACCAAATGATATTCAGTATGTATATAACAAAATTAAGTGAATCCCCGCCTGGTAAGAAACAAAGAGTCTTTACAATTTGTATAGAGAAGTTGTTTTAGATTTTGAAGTTAAAATAAGGAAGTCCTTTGAATATTGCCCAACTGAGTACTGTGGGGAAGATGTAGATGCATCTCAGAATTTACCATGCTAGTTTACATTAATTGAATAGGTTCATTCAGCTAACATGATTCGTTTTATAAGGTTACCTCAAGACAAAGGAGGAGCAATTTCAAATTTTTAAGAGAAGACAAGTGATGTCAAATGACAGGTCTATTTTTAGACATGACCAATGTAAGAATTTGTTTAGCTTGACTCTGTCAGAACTTGTTTTGCTTGACTATGCATATTTTTTACAAGGGTTTTCTTTTTCTTGTCTTTTTTTCTTCAGTGGGAGGATGTGGGAGAGAAAACATTTGTTAATTGAAAAAAGATAATTAAAATTTAAAGGAGGAAAAACATGCTATATTATGATATTCATCAGTCATTTGTATTTTACATATGACATTCACTTAAGCTACTATTTTCTCTGTAAAGTATGCCGTTTCCATGAAATGTTGATAAAGAAATCCTCTCCAAAATAGTTACAATTTTAAAGAAATACCAAAGAGTAGTAATGGAATGATTACTGTGGCATAATTAATACCATTTAAAAAAATAGATGTTAATCATTTAAAATAATTCTTCCCATTCAAATTTAGAGACTAGAGGCAGAGGATTGGGGGGGATGTCATTTTTCATTTAGCTAACCCAGCCCTGAAAAACTCATTTCCTGAAGAATAAGAAACCCAACATTCCGGAAGAGAGGGAAATAATAAGGATTTTGTTTGTTCGTTTCACTTATCTCTTGGGATAAGAGCAAACTGGTAAAATATTTATGTAAACTGGTTATTCTGTAGTATTATTTGTGAGACCAAGATAGATTCAAGTGAATTATGCAGATCAGTTCTACTTTTTGTATTTTCTATTTTGGACTCATTATAAAAATTGGAACAATCCTAAACAGAATTGGTGGGTGCCACAGAGGCTAAATCAGGCATGGTATATTTATAGAACTAGAGGAGGCTTTAGATATGATCTTGTATAGCCCTCTCCTTTAATAGAGAATAAAGCTGAGCCTCAGAGTACTTAAGTGATTTGCCCAAGATCAAATAGTCGGTGATAGGTACAAGAATAGAGTCCACATCACATTTTTTTGAAAAAAATTATTTGTCAATTAACAAGCATTTATTTTTTTCTATCTTCCACCTCACTCCTAATCCCTACCGGGAAAAAAAATAAGACCTTTTAACAAATATTTTTGGTCAAGCAAAACAAATTCCCATATTGACTATATAGCATTGTTCACCTCTAGCTCCCATCTCCTGACTCCTGGTCTAGTGTTCTTTTCCCTATACCATTAAAACTGAAGCTAGGTTCTTTGACAAATAATAGATACAAAAGCTTAACATAGTCAAAAGCCCAAGAAAAAGACCTAGGCAATTAGTAGCAAAGCTCGAGGGGCCTGCACAAAAAAAATCTCAAAAAACTCCTCTTCTACATCAGTTAAAGATTTGTTTTCCCAAGCCCTTCAGCTTATGCCTATGCTAAAAAGTATTAGGGATAAAAGTGAAATGTAGTTTAAATAATAGAATTTCCCTTATGATATATAAGTTTAAATGCAACAGTACCATGGCAATCATTCATTTATTCATTTAACAAATATTAAGTCCCTATTTTGTTCAATGCTCTATTCTGAAAGCTAAGGTAGATATGTATTTATAAAATCAGAGGGTTGGAAGGGATCTCATAAACTAGTACTCATAGATCATTTTCACATGCTCTGTTTTATGGTCATGTTTCCCTCTTCCTGTATTTATGTAGCTGTTTTCTGAGGTGTGAGGCTGTACATTTATCTTTATTCTTAATAACTTCTGTCTACCATTCCAGTCTAATTTTTTAAAATTCAATTTTATTTTATTTTCAGTTTTAAATTCTCTTCCTGCCCCCTCCTTTACTCATTGAGAAGGCAAGAAAAATAAAGCACATTAAAAATATGTATAATCACGCAAAACAAATTCCTACATTAGCCTTATCCAAAAAAAGAAAAGAAAAATATTCTTTAAATACCCCTCTGAATGAATCAGCTATATCTGATGGTAAATAGCATGCTTAATCATAAGTCCTTTGGAATTGTGGTTGGTCATGATGTTGATCAGAGTTGCTAAGTCTTTCAGAGTTGATTATCTTTACAATATTGTTGGTATTGCATAAATTATTCTCCTGGTTCTGCTCATTTCACTCCACGTTGGTTTATACAAGTTAATAAGATCTTCTGGCACACCGGTTCTGTCATACAGTATATCATCTCTGTAGCTTTGTATAACTGGCAAATTTGACAAGCATGCTAACTATGCCTTCATTCAAAACATTGATAAAAATGTTGAACATCGCAGGGCCAGGGGCAGAGCCCTAGGACATGCTACCAGATGCCCCCTCCAGATTTTATTGTCCTTAGGCTTCATCACAATCTTCTAATCACACCAAGTGTTACCCTTTTGGGCACTATTTTTGCAGGATCATAGACTTAGAGCTGGAACAGTCTTTAGGGGCTCTCTAGTACAGCCCTCTTCTTTCATAAATGAAGAAATCGAGGCCTAGAGAGGTTGTGATGCGGTCAAGATCTCACAGGTAATAAGCAGTCAAACTGGTTTTTGAGCCAGGGTCCTCTGACTCCAAATCAGCACTCTTTCCAGTCTTCCTTTCATCATTTTTATCAATATTTGAACAAAGACATAGATAGCCTTTTTAGCAAATTTGAAGATGACACAAAACTGGAATAAATAACTTACATTAAATGACAGAATTAAGATTCATAAAGAACCAGATCGGCTACAGCATTGGGCCAAATTGAGTAGGATGAAATTTAATAGGGATAAATGTCCACTTGTATGCTTGGATTCAAGAGGTCAATTTATGTTATCAAGAGATCAGCAAGTATAATAAGATATTCTGTATTGTCTTTAGTTACATGGCCTCACTTTCACCTCTTTTAAAAACTCTCTTCGACCATGTCAATATCTTAGATATGTTCCTTGTTTCTTCCTCATAAGAATCATTTGTGGCTTTATCACCAACATTTTGTTCTGTCTCAGTAACACCTATTGTTAGACTCTTGGGACCTCCAGATTGAAAGGCAAAATGTGCAGGAAAGGAGCGAGATACTCATAGGTACCCATAGTTATTAGTTGTCTGTAACTTCTTGATGTAACCCAAGACCCAGCATCCTACACTCTGGTTTTATATAGATTCCTCAAAAATGTAAGGTTTGATTCAATTTCTGATAAAATTCTAGAACAGATTATTAAAAGAGTAGTTAGTGAACCAGCATGAGTTCATAAGAACGAGTCATGCCAATCCAACTTCATTTCCTTTTCTGACAGGCTTACTAGAGTAAAAGATTGGGAAATCCTGTGAATCTCAATATCATGTTTGATAAAGTTTCATATTAGGTTACTTCCCCCAAATCATTCAAAACCTTGCCTTCATTAAGGATTTTTCCCCTGAGAATGTATGCCATACTTAGGTCTCAACAGATATTAAGGGATTTCCCCGCTATCTTTGCTCCCTCTAATAGCCAGAGTCCAAGGATGTGGCTCAAATCCACAATAGCCATGACCAAACCAAGTTATCTGAGTGTTTTGTCTCAATCAGGCATCCTCAATATGAGTTACCACCACAAGTAAGAGTTTAGAAATTAGGCATATGGCGCCATAGAAGAAGATACAACTTGCGAATATGAGGAATGTGAGAAAGCTTTTACCTAGATGGAAACTGTGACAATTACCCCTGATCCTCAGGAAAGAAGCAGGGGAAGAAGGGGAGTAAACTTGGTACCATTAGGCTCTGTGGAGACCTAGCTGAAAGACAAAAGATTATGCAGGGAAGGCAGTGGGAACATGCAGGTACCCAGATTCTAAGTTATTACTGTAAAGTCCTCAGCTGACTTTAACAGAATCCAAGACAGTTTGCCTCACTCAGTTTTCTATAGGTTTGCACGGTTTTTATACCTAGGAATGTGAGGAGAGTCCTGCCTTCCAGATTCTGCCGAACTAACTTTGTCTGTGCTTTTCCCCAACAACAACATTTCGCTTAAAGGAGAAAGCTTTATACCTCCCAACTTTTCTTCAAGCAGGGCTCTGATGTCTACACAGACACGAAAGTGTCCAGCAGAAGAATGTATTCAAGGTCTTAATGTTGTGTTTATTCATTGCAGTTCATTCCATGCAAATGAAACATCTGTTCAAAAAGTTTGGGAGATCATTCTGCTGCTGACAGTTTTCTTGATCTTCCCGGCTACTAACAGCCTTTCCACAAAATTACCTTATACAGTAAATAGGTGCTGCTATTTCTCCTCTGCTTTCCACTCACTCTTCTGAATTCTCTTTAGTCTGGCATCTGACCTCATCATTCACCTGAAACTTTTCTCCAACATTATCAGTGATCTCTTAACTGCCAAAACTAATGGTCTTTTCTCAGTCTTCATTTTTTTTACATCTCTGCAGCCTTTGACACTGGTTATCACTCTTTTCTCCTCGATTTTCCCTCCCCTCTAGCGTTTCATGACAGTGCTCTCTCCTGGTTCTCATTCTACCTGTTAGATCACTTCTTCTCAGTCTCCTTTGTTGGATCTTCTTCCAGGTCATGCCCACTAACTATGAGTATCTAAGGCTTTTTCCTGGGCTCTCTTTTCTTCTTTCTTTGTATTACTTCTCTTGGTAATCTCATCAGTTCCCACATATTCAGTTATCGTCTCTATGCAGATGATTCTCAGATCTGTTTGTCTAGTCCAAACCTCCCTTTTCATCTCCAGTCTCACATCTCCAAATGCCTATTCGACATCTTAAGATGGATGTCCCATAGACATATTTTGTTTTTGTTTTATTTTCTAAAGAAAGCAGAAAAATTATTTCTTCCAAGTGGAGACAGAAATTTAATTTTAAATTCGTTGGAAAATATAGTTTGTTACAGCTGAAACACCTTTAGGATAAGTCTTTCCTATGATCTTCTGATGATTAACAAAAGAGTAACCATTCCTCCTGCTGCAGGAGTCTGAAATATGTAATTTGTTTTAAGGTGGTGAAAGGAAGAGGGGAAAGGGCAAAGCCATCCTCAAGCCCTTAGAGAGGAATATGGGAAGAGAATAATACATCTCACTTAAAGTCACATACTTCTGCATCAGAAGAGCCCGTATACTTTAATGTGTTTGAAGTGTACTTCAAGTAAAGTAGGCACATAGTTTGACAGGGCAGTTTTTTAAAGTATGTAACAAAAATACTGTTTAAAATAAGGTAAAAATTCAAGTATAGTGTAACTATTTAAGGCACCTGATCTCTAAACAGAAGAGTTAAGGCAGTCTTTGGATTAAGAAGTGTTTTCATGTCTAAAGGACTTATATTCTTTACCTAGATCACAAAAAATTGCACAGATCATCCTCTACCTTAAGGTCAGTGATACTTGAGATACCAGATGGTTTCATTTTTTAATTGTGGTCCAAAGAGAGAGATGAAGTGGAGCAGAGTAGTAATCAGCCAAAAGTGATAGCAGCAATTGTATGGTGATGTAACACCCCACTGGGATTTTGGGGGATAAAGCAGGGAACAAAGACACTGATGACTTCCCTGAAGCAGCTCATCACAGTGTTGGGCACCTTGAGACTGGAGTATACTGATCCTTCCCCAGCTCACCTTCTCTTGCCAACCCTCCAGAGCCACCTTAAACTCAACATGTCCATTCTTTCTTCCCTAATCCATATGTCTTTTCAACTTCCTTATTCCTATCTAGGGTGCCACCATCTTTCTAGTAACCCAGGCTTGCAACTTGGAGGTCATCCTTGATATCTCATTCTCTCTTGCCCCCACCATATCCAATCATTTGTCAAGTCCTTTGTAACATCTCTTATTGTACCCCGCCTCCTAACCCTGCCATCACCCTGGCGCAGGCCTTCACCTCATGCCTGGACTATAGCAATAGCTTTCTGGTCGCCCTCTCTACTTCAAGTTTCTCTTCACTCCATCCCATTCTCCACTCCACTGTAAAATGTTCAGGTCTGACTATATTATGCCCTTATTTGATAAACTCCGGTGGCTCCCAATTACTCGCAGGATCAAATGTAAAATCCTGTTTATTTTTTAAAGCCCTTCATAAACCTGGCCCCTTCCTACCTATCTGGTCTTCTTATACCTTACTCATGGAAACTGTGATCCTGTGACACTGGCCTCCTTGCTGTTCCTTGCATAAGAGACACCATCTCCCCACTGGAGAGTTTTGACTGGCTCTCCTGATGCCTGGAACTCTTTCCTTCCTCATCTCCAGCTTCCGTGGCATTCTTCCAGTCTCAGTTAAAGTCCCACCTTCTTCTGTTAAGAAGTTTTTCCCAGTTCTCCTTAATCTTACTGTCTTCCTTCTGAGATTATCTCCAATTTAATCTGTAATATATCATGTTTGCCCTATTTTTGTTTAAATGTGGTTTGCCCTATTAAATTGTGGGGTCCTAGAAAGCAAGGCCTGAGTTTTGCCTTTCCTTGTTTTCTCATCACTTGGTACAGTGCCTGGCATATTTTAGGTGCTTTTTGACTAACTATTTATTTTGCTGTACTTTGGTTATGTGTTATATCCCCTATAGAATATAAACTCATTGAGGACAGGAACTGTTCGATTTTTTGCCCTTCTATCTTCAATGCCTAGCATAGCACCTGATACATATTAGATAAATAATAAATATAAGTTAATTTATTGTGTTGGTAGATCCAACTTATTTTTATGAACTATGCTAGTTGTAAAAACATTAGCAAACAACCAGAAAACATTGAGGTTTTTTCCCCTTCTTGATACTCCCAGAACTCGATGCCTTTACCATACATATTGGCCTTTGAGCACATCTCATTTGGCATATTCCTATGTGTTTCCCTAGTAATGTTTTATGATCATTTGGAAGATATTCCTGACAAGACTAAACTGCTCAAGACCAGGGGCTGTATCTTATACTTCCTAGTTAACTACAGCATGGCGGAGAACCGACATAAATAAATACTGGTTGAATTGAATCCAACCCAGATTTTTTTTCAAGGATTAGAACAAACACTGTCAGTTCATCTGAAACTTGTGAAATTCTTAGAACAAGTCATGCTGATTTTGCATTTTAGATGAAAGTTTATCACTAGTAGATGTTTTTTGAAGCAACATGGAATAATGGAATTAGAACTGCATGAGGTTTCTCAAAAAATGGGTTTTAATCTCAACTCTGCATTCACTTGGGCAAGTGATTGAAACACCCTAGGCCTGGCTTTCTTACCGTCAAAGTGAAGGAGATGGACTTGTATAAGACATGTTTCTTCATGTTTTCTTTTAATCTTTTGGAACCAATATGTGGTACTAACACTCAAGAAAAATCCCTCATCACATCAAGCAAAAACTAATCATTTCAAATAAATAATGAGAAAAAGATGTATTTTCAATACAAATATAAGTTTTCCCTAGAACATATTACCCAAACTTCCTTTCTCTTCTCTTCCCCCAAACATGCATAGATGTGTTTTTGAGCTATAATAAGAAGCAGTTGGGCAGTGTCCAAACAGCACTGGACAGAAAGGGAATAAAGAGAGGTCAGGAGTGGACTACCAACTCTGGTATTTACTAACTGGTCTGTCCCACTCTGTGAGCCTCAATTTTCTTTTCTGCAAAATGGGTATAATAATCTTTATATAATTTACAGGGTTGTGTCAAGAAAAGCACTTTGTAAGCCTTAAAGTACAATAGGAAGGGGGAATTATTAATGTTAATTCTCAATGTCATATCAGAATTTTTTGAAAGACATTTTGTATGCATTCATAATTATTGACTTTTTCCCCCTTTCAAAATATCTGACAATCTTTTAAGCAATAAGGAAGGAAATACCAAACTGGCAAAATGTGGGATGTGAAAATGGTGTTATGGGCATGAGAAAATTGCTACTATTAGGTTAGCAAGTTTCAAGTCCTTTAGAAAAAGAAGAACTGGTTTGTTAATATAAGTTTTGCTTAGTCAAGTAAATTTTTCTAAGTTATTTTACAGTTTTGTGTTGGCCTTTCCATTGGTCCCCACGTGGGAATTAATGTCACATGAATTTGGTTTTGAACTCATTTTCCTTATTCTTTTATATATTTGTAATTTATCTACAGTATATGGATGTTACAAAATTCTTATGCCATCAAAAACTCTCCATTCATAGCATAAATAAAATATCACCCCCTTTCTCTTGTTCATAGTATTTTTTCTATACACAAAAACTCCTTTTTTCTTTTGAATTATTACACTAGTCAAATTAAATATTTTCCTTTGTGTATTCCAAAAATTTTCATCAGCATTGTCTTATACACTATGGTACCCTGAAAAAAGGATCTTGGTAGTCTATGCCCTTAGTACATTTTATCAAGAATGGCTCTTGGAAAAATTGTAGTGAAATGTATATTTGTTTTTTTCCCATCACTTTGACACTCAGTGTCATGCTATTGTTCCCTGGCTCCTCAGTAGTTCCATACTACTACTTAGCAGGTGGGCCACCCTGAGCAGCAGCTCATGCTCCAGAACTTTCCCAGCCCTCCCACTCTCCTCCATCAGAATGTACCTGTCTACCTTTTTTTTTTCCTTTGTCTGAGCCCTGCTGGTTAGACTGGCTAATGTGATAAAGTTTTTCATTTAGAGCAGTTAATGGGTGATAAAGTTGGTAAGTTGCTAACTCTCTCAGATAACAAATTTACATTGTAACAGAGCCCTTCTTAGATTACCCCAAAGGAGTGACTAATGAGGGGACCTAAGGTTCTGTCTGGGAGACATTTTGGTTAAGCTTTTTTGGTCCCTCTCAAATTCCTGCTCTGCCTACACTTAAGATCTGTCTTGTTTCTGAAGCACTTGTCACACTAAGTCTTCTCATTACAAATCACAAAATTCTTGTAAAGCAATGAACAAGCATTATAGTTCAAGACCCTTCTCAAATACCACCTTCTCTAGGAAATGCTCCCTGCTCAGAAAGATCCCTTCCCTCATGGGAACTCAGGACACTTTATCTGTCTCACTTTCACCATTAAGAAAGGAACCTAAATTGTAATTGACTTAAGGTCTGGCCCATTTCTTGATCATCTTTGTATCTTACTTGAAAATAATAAACTTTCAATGGATGTTTGATAAATTTAATTGAATTGAATTCCAGCATTTCAGCTGTAATGTATGAGGAAAGGTGTTCAAAAGCCTGGGTTAGAGTTATGAAAAGAATCCACCTGTCTTTATTATTCGTCCTATTATTCTGAATGGCCCACCGACCTGTCTAATTCCTATTATTTTCACTTGTCCTAAGTAGACATAATTTTCCTATTGACTTCCTAGTCTCTTATCTTTCAAAAGGCAGATATGTTTTCCAATTATATTTCCTTATGTTAATAATAGCTAACATTTATAAACATCAAGGTTTTTAAAGCACTTTGCATTCTTTGGTCATCTGTGGTATTATTGCCTGCATTTTGCAAATGAAGAAACTGAGACTCAGACAGGTTAAGTAATGATGACTCCACATCCATGGTACTGTCCATTATACTTCTAAGTTTCATTATTGTAAAAGTCTTTGCTGAATAACTGGATTTGGAGATTTATGTAAGCCCAAAGTTATTTTTCTCCCCATGGATAATTTTTGTGATAGTGGGGCTGTTCTTGTGGACGGTGAGTTCATCAGAGTTTTTAATTTCATATATACGTATGCACACAGTTCAGATTTGGCAATGTAGCGAATTTATTTTGAATAGCCAAAATAGAAGAAAGTAGGGAACGGCCAAGTCATCCGTTTATTGCTGCTAAACTGATCCTATGAATATATTCCAGAAATACTTTGGCAAGCGTCTACACAATGCCCTATAAACATAATCTACTGTTACTGATCCTCTTGGTTGGGAGCTTTAAAGCTAGACCCTTTCATGCAGATAAAGCTCATTGGCCCAGACATCTAAAGAAAGGTCATGACTTCCCCTTCCCTAGAGGTCTTTGAGAAGAAGAATGGGAACATCGATCTCCATCTGTTCTGAATAGTTGGTAGGCAGGACCAAGAATTTTCTGACTTTCCAGGCCTAGGGTTCTTTGCAAATTGAAACAAAGCATGGGAAATGGAAATCCCCCTTTTGGAGCAGTGACATTTTGTCAACAGAAAGATAAAGTGACTGTTGCTGAGCGGTTAGGAAATGGTGGAATTCAGAAAAACCACTGCTCTTCTCCTATCTCTACAGCCGCCCTCCACCCCTACCCCCATCTTGCTCTTAGGCCACGAATACACTTTTTGGTTTTCCCACCAAAGGTTTACTCCCTTACCTTTACCTCTTTCATAGGAACATTCAAGGCTCCTTCTCCAGCATTCCCTACTGTACAGAGACCCTTGCCAGTTCTCTCATAGATGGTTCTTTCAAGACTACAAATATTTCCAGGTGGTGCAGTGGAGTGCTGGGCTCAGGAAGACCTGAGTTCAATTGGGCCTCAGACATTTGCTAGCTGTGTGACCTTGGGCAAATCACTTCATTTCTGTTTGCTTCAGTTTCTCCAACTGCAAAATGGGGATAATAATAGCATCAACCTCCCAGGGTTATCATGGGAGATCAAATGAGAGAATATTTGTTTAAAAAAAAGTGTTTAGGACGGTGCCTGGCCCATAGTAAGTGCGATTGAAGTACCGATTCAATGCTAATAATCATTATCATTATTACTGCTGTTTTGACATTTATTATTATGTCAAGAGCAGCATGGAATAGAGCAAAGACAATTGGCTCTTTATTCAGAGGCCCAGGGTGCAAGTCACGTGATCTTCAGGAGCTTCAATTCCTCATCTTTAAA
Source organism: Trichosurus vulpecula (assembly GCF_011100635.1). Lineage (NCBI taxonomy): Eukaryota > Metazoa > Chordata > Mammalia > Diprotodontia > Phalangeridae > Trichosurus > Trichosurus vulpecula. Next base: position 285,490,108 of record NC_050577.1, read on the forward strand.
ATGAGGAAGTTGGATGTCAGGGCCTCAGAAGTCCCTTTCAGCTCTGGATGTCGGCTCCTTTTTACCAAGATCCTACGTTCAGAATGAGTAACTAACACGTTCACATGAGACACTAGAAAACCTAAGATCAGGAAGGACCTTAGAGACCTTGTATTCCAACTCCTTCATCTTACAGATGAGGAAAGTGGATCCCAGAAAGGCAGTCGCAGAACCTCAAAACTGGAAGGGCCCTCATCAGCTGTCTATCCCGAGGCATAGCTAAAAAAGGATCCTCTTTAGGATATATCCAGCAAGAGGACACCCGGTCTGTGCTTAGAGATCCCAAGGGACAGGGATTCCACCACTGTCAGGGCAGCTGATTGCATCTTTGAATGGTTCTGCTTGTTAGGAAGTCTTTCCTAGACACGTGAAGTGACTTGCCCAAGGATGCCCAGGTAGCAAGTGTCAGAACTGAGGTTTCAACCCAGAGTCCTTTTTAACTCTAGAGCCATTCGAAGTGAAACAACATTTTTGAGGCAAGGAAAAGTGTTAGAAATCAGAATACTGATGAAACAAAGATCAGCAGCGGGGTGAAGGGAGGATGACTTTTTAAAAATTTGGTTAAAAAAACTAACTGAGACACAGGTATATACATTTGTTCCATTTTCTAGTCACTTTTACTGGTTAGTGTTCCCAAAGGAAAATAGAAAATCACTTTCCAATTTTTCTTTTCTAGAAATGCTCATGTTTCAGAAATAAAAGAAATACAGAGGGTTAGCCTGAATAAGAGTTCATTTAAACCATTCATAGGATCATAAATTTGGACCTGGAAGGAAACTTAGAGGTTATCTAGTACAATCCCCTTTTTTCCTTCCCAGCTTTACTGAACTTTATTTTATGCTATTTAAAAAAATTAACTTGATTGATGCTTTTTACTTTTTTTTATCAAGGTTGTTCCTGGAAATATCCTCCTCCCTCCAATTCTAGTGTTCTTTCTGGATACACTGCATTGGGAAACAGGAGTCCACTAGATATCTTCTATAGCAAAAAATCAGGTGGTGGGTATGGAGAGGTGGGGCCATGGGATGGGTTTTAATGGGTTAATTTATGATGATAGTGATGGTATTAAAATACAGTAGCTAAATAAAGGGAAACTTTGGGTATCACCTCTCCCAGATTACTGTCCTAATTGATCTCCTTGCCTCCAATACCTCTCTCCCTTCTACTCTTTACATAACTTCTGAAATAATATTTCACAGGCACAAATATGAATCTGTCACTTCCTTGCTCAAAAATCTTCCATAGCTCCCTATTGCATTTAGAATTGGAGCTCTTAACCTGGGGTCTGTGCACTTTAATATAGATAGATAGATAGATAGATAGATAGATAGATAGATGGATGGATGGATAAGTAGATGTGCACATATACACACACATATATAACATTGAAAATTTTTATTATAACTAATTTTCTTTGTAGTCCTATGTATTTCATCTTATACATTTTTTAAAAAATCATGATTCTGAGAAAAGATGCACAGGTTCCACCAGACTGCCAAAAGGGTTTGTCTATGACACAACAAACTTTAAGAACCCCTGATCTAGCATAGAATACAAACCACTCAAAGCCCTCCACAGTCTGGTTCCAACTTACCTTTCCTTGACAAAACTTTTCTAGCCTGTAGACTACCAGATGCTCCCCAGACTCTACAGAACAGCCCCTCCCTCCATGTATCCACCCAAAGTATTCTCCTTCTTCATCTTTACCTTTCAGAATCCTTATCTTCCTTTAAGGCATAGCTCAGGAGCCACGTCCTCTATGAACCTTTCCCCAAGATCCCCTGACCTCGACTGCCATTTCCCTCTTCAGATTATTTTGTATCACATTTATCTTTCCATAGGATTGTGTGGAGCGAGCTCCCAGAGGCCAGGAGCTGTTTCGTTTCTGTCTTTTGTTCCAGTACCTAATGTAGTGGTTTACACTTAGCAGGTGCCAAATAAATGTTTGTCAAATTGAATTGAGAAGTGAAAACTCAACTCCAGGCCACCATAGGGCGTTAAAACTGCTCCGTTCCCATGTTCTCCAGGTGCATGTCCCAGAGGAGGTTGGGAACAAAAAGCAACATTCTTTATAGTTCTCTTTCCGAGTCAGGGCCTCCCATGCACTCCCCCGCCCCAGTATTGGATTTTTGGCTTTTTTCTTTAATTTTTTAAACACTGGTTTTCTTATACCACTTTTGAAATGGTGCCTGAAAGCCGTGTTTCCAGAGATCACAAAGCACATCCATTTGCTTTGTGCAGGAATTTCTGGTGGGTATGTAGCCAGCGTTCTCCTAGCTGTGACCAGGAGAATCTCAGTGAATTTGTGAGTGCACTGGCGGTCTTTGCTCTCCCAGGACCTCCACGCCTGGAAGGTGGGCTCTTGGACAAAAGCAGGACTCAGGAGACCTTTCCGTGCCTACAGTCCTGAATACAGAGATGTAGGACCATCGATTTTGAGCCAGAAGGCCCTCTCACAGCCATCCACTTCAATTGGCTGCTCTTCACCGAGGAGGAAGCTTCGGCCCAAGGGTGTAAAAGGAGTCCCCCAGGCTTCCACAAGTGACAGAGGCAGCAGAGCCAGATCTGGAACCCAGAGCCTTGGATTCCAGCTCTAAAACTCTTGCTCTACGCCACGCATTTTCCTAAGACATAAAGGACGTGAAAGAAAGCTCACACAGTTGAGATTTTGGGATGCAATAAACTAGCTTTGATTGAGTTTTAGGTCACTGTATTTCTAGCTTCTTTATACTATATTATTATATATTATATAATATATATTATAATTACAGAAGTTCTATTTAGCCTCCTTCTGTTGTTGTTTAGTTATTTTTCAGTCTTGTCTGACTTTTCGTGACCCCATTTGGGGTTTTCTTGGCAGAGATCCTGGAGGAGTTTGCCATTTCCTTCTTGGGCCCATTTTACAGATGAGAGAACTGAGGCAAACAGGGTGAAGTGACTCACCCAGGGTCACACAGCTAGGAAGTGTCTGAGCCTGGATTTGAACTCAGGAAGAGGGGTCCTCCTGACTTCAGACCCACAATATGGTGCCACCTTGCTGCCGTGTCCTCTTCCTAGCCAACCTTGCTTTCTGTCTCGCCCTAGACCAATAGACTGAAACAGTATAAGAGATCCCTGGCTATATATATGACCACTTCAAGCAGAATTCCTCCTCAGACTCAGTTTCCCATTAAAACCAAGGGAAATAGAAAAGAAAAGAGGCAAAATGCACTACATTTTTAAAAGATTGGTTCTCTTTTGGTCACATTGATTTTTTATAAGTCCTGGGCATGAGCTGGTTTTCATGACTGAGTTCGTGTTTTAAAGTTTGTTATTTATTTTTCTGTCAAGTTCAACAAACATAAAGCTCCTACTATGTGCCTAGCACTATGCTCAGTGCTGGACCTACAAAGACAAAAAGACCAAACAGTCCCTACCCTCAAGGAGTTGTCATTCTATTGGAGGAGATGCATCATGATTGTGGAGAAGTATGCATTGCTTTGAGTGTTAAGAGCAGAAAAGAGCACGGACATGGAGGGGACATGGAAAAGCTTCAAGAAGAATGGCGCCTGAGCTGCACCTCCAAAGGAAGAGGCAGAGGGTCTTTCAGGGTCTCTTCAGATTCCACCCCTTCCAGGTGTCCAGAGGACAAATAGAGCTGAATCAGCATACCGAAGGGTTTCTAGAAGATACAGGAATGAAAATGATTTCAATATGTTTGTGAAAACCCTAAAATGTAGCTGCTTCCTCTGCACTTCCCCAACAAGTGTGGGAACCACTCATTTGTACAGCTCAAGTGATCTGTTTCTCACACTGCTGTATTTAGCACAAAGCAAATTTACCATTGAATCTTAAACAAATTCTCTTATTTGGACAAGAAAATTAGATGGTGATGATAATGTCAGAGAGTATCCTGGGGCTGAAACACCTTTATATAGAGAGCTCATGTTCTACCCCTGCTGGTAAACATTTGTATGTTGTCAGCACATTAGAATATCATAAAATTACAGAGCCTGACCAATGTTAAACTGTTAAGTGAGCACTCCTCTCCTCCCCATACCACTCCCTTGCTTCACACCTACAGCAGGTGGGGTAGCTGATTCAAATGAAGCCTGATATCATACTAAAATGCTAGGAGACATACAAAGATGTACAGCTCCATCAATTCTTGATTAAAGCATCATATACCTTTCTTATGCTGGAACCACTATCTCCTCTACCCTTACCCTTCTCCACCATGAACTTTTTTCTCACCCACTGGAATGTAAGTTCCATGGGAGGAGGGATTGGTTGATTCTTTTATTTATATCCCCAGCACCTAGTACAGAGTCTGACATATAGCAAGCATTTAATAAATGTGTATTGATTGATTGCTTGTACTTATTCCTAAGATATAGAGTACCATGTGAGGAAAGCAGTGATGCTCTTTTAGGAAATAAAACCATGTTCACAAGAAAGACAAGTACTCTAATGAGGCAGTTGGGCCCACATTGTATTTTACACCTCACCTAATTGCTTCATAAATACTCATTGATTCTTGGTAGAAGGATATGAATGACTTACTGCAGATGCACCACCACTATTGAGGAAATAAAAAGGCTCCTAGATCAGATCCTACTGAGAATTAGTCAGGGAAATTAGTACCGCCAAGGTCCAAGGACAGAGTAACTCAATTCAATTCATTCAAAATGTGCTGAGTGTGTGGAGTGAAAAGACTTCGTAGCTTTAGCCTATGGACAGGAACTTGTCGAATCCTGAGGGTCTTTTACTTGCAAAACTTCCCTGAAGACCGGAGTCTGAAACACACTGGCTGCATGACCTGGGTAAGTCACTTAACCTGAAGTATCCCAGGAAGCTCACTGAGACCGTAAGTTAACAGAGCAGGGATCTATCCCCACTGGCAGAGTTTCCTCCTTAAGAGTCCTCTATATCAACGGTCTAGTCATCTCTCTCTCTCTCTCTCTCTGTATATATATATATATATATATATATATATATGTATGTATATATGTATATATATACACACACACACATATATATATACATATATAGTCATATATGTGTATTTGTATATATATACACATGCATGTGTGTACATTTATGCAAATAAGTATCATTCATATTCTATATAATAATAATAATAATAGCATTTATAGAGTACTTTAAGGTTTACAAAATATTTTATCCTTGCAAAAACCCTGTAATGTAGGTGCTATTCCTATTCCCATTTTATAGATGAGGAAACTGAAGAAGACAGAGGGGTTAAGTGCCTCACCCAGGGTCACATATCTAGTGTCTAAATCTGAATTTGAACTCAGGTTTTCCTGACTCACAATCTAGTGCTTTATCCACTGTGTTATCTAGCTATCTATCTAATCTCTGTATACATAGGTGTATATATATACTCATATATTTACATATTCTTCATAAAATCTTCCTATTCCAAGAGATTTGTAGTTCAGATTTGTTTTGTTTGGATTGGTTTCAGATGCATGCTTGAAAAAAATTATTATTATCTTTTGGTTTTATATCACTTTTGTTTCCCAGTAAATCTTTTCTCTGTCTCCCTTTCCTCCTCCTTCTCAGAGAGCAAAGAATTGAAATAAATTAAATAATTAATAAAACAATTCAAATAAATTAAATAAATAAATAAATGAAGTTCAGCAAAACCAACACATCAACCAAGTCTGACATTGTATGCAATGTTCCACACCCGTAGTTCCTCATCACCACATCTCTTCTTTGGGAGCAGGCTTCCTCATTATAATTTCATAGCATCCATTGTATATTTTGTTCGTGTTTTTTCTACTTACATTATTGTAGTCGTTGCATATATTGTTTTCCCGGTTCTGTTGTCAGTTCATATATCTTCCCATTCTTCTCTGCTTCCTTCATATTCATTTCTTACAGTGCAATAATATTCCAGTACATTCAAGTCCACAATTTGCTTAGCCAATCCCCAATCAATGGACATCTCTCTACTTTCTTTCCATTTCTTTGTTGCTACAAAAAATATGTATTTTTAAAGAGCACTAAGTTCCACTTTTATTTAGGAAATCAGAAGTAGAATGTAAAGCATTTTCATCCATCTTTCTCTAGCTCACCATTCAGATGGGACTTGTGGAGGCTCAGGTACTGAGCCTGTTCTCAGATGCAGTCCTGGACTAGGTCCATTGCTGGGCAAGACTGCCTCTGATTATAGGGATTAGGCTCCCCTCGATCACATTTATTTGCTTATTAAATGTCCATGATGTTACTTTTGGGGGACAGTTACTTCTTGGTTCAAGCTTAGGGTTTCCCCAAAAAGGTGCAGTAGGAAAAGAGCTGGGAGTAAAATATTCAAATCTTGTTGAGATATGACATTGTTTGGAGGACTATAACTAGCCTTTTTTCACATTTCACCTCTTCCTTCCATGATTGGAGCACTCTATAGGTGAAAGCCTGCTAACAAACTGGCCAGATTTGGCCAGTCCTTCTTTCCGGAGGACATTCTTTCTGATACAGATACTTCCCTTGCCATCAGCTACTGCTCCTTCCATAGACACCACTACCACCCCCATGCCAGAAGAACTCTGCTGCTGCTGTACCATTTAATATCTAATCCTGTGCCTTGTTCCACATGCCAGCCTTTCAGATACATGAAGATGACTATCATTTCTGCCCTGAGTCTTCTCTTTTCTAGGCTAGAGTTTCCCATTTCTTTCAAAGAATCCTCATCTGACATGGATACAATGCCCTTCACCATCCTTGTTGGCCTTCTCTCCCATCAATGTCCTTAAACTTTGGCAGCAGAAACTAGATATGCCATACTCCAGATGTGGTCTGTCTAGGGCACAGTACAGTGACACCATTTTATCCTTCTTCTTGGAAGCCAGGCCTCACATAGTGCAACCTCAGAAAGCACTTACTTTTTGGACTGCTGCTTCACACTGCTGCTCGCATGGAAGCCATAGGTCTTTACCCAGCAAACTGCTATTTAACCATGCCTCCTAAATTAAATTGCTAAAGGTTTTTTTTTTAATTCAAAAACAAGACTTTGCATAAATCATTGGATTGATCTCTGTGCTCTAGACCTTCAAGATCTCTTTGGATTCTCATTCCACCATCTAGCATGTTATCTTTACCCATTAGTCTTGTGTCATCTGCATAAATTTGATAAAGCATGCCATCTGTGGTCATCACATGGAAGGGATCACAGAGAACTTCTGGTCTAACTCTCTTATTTACAAATGAAGAAACTGAGGTTCACAGAAGGTGGTGCAGTGGATAGAATGGTAGACCTGGAGTCAGAAAGACCCTTAATAGCTGTGTGACTCTGGGTAAATTACTTAATCTCTGTCTGCCTTAGTTTCCTCATTTGTAAAATGGAACACTAACAGAATCTTCCTCTCAGAGTTGTTGTGAGGATCAAATGAGACTATATTTGTAAAGCACTTTGCATAAATGCTATTATTACGATTGTCCAAAGTCATTCTGGGATTAAGTGGCATAGCAGGGATTCAAATCCTGGTTCTCTGATTGTCAGTCCAGCATTCTTTCTACCACTATGACTTTAGGAATACTTTTCAATGAATTTGTATTTTATTCACAAGAAGAGCATCTACGTACATTTTAGAATTGTAATACTTGATATTTATTTAATTGACAGAAGCTAGGTTTGCTTATTTCTCATAATAAAGTTTTATAAAAATGAGCTGAACACCTTGTAATAAAGCCATGACCCCCCTGGAATTTTTAGCCCATAGATTGGGCATCACTACGCTACACCCTAGCTGCCTCCTGGCATTATTACCACTTCCAGTATTCAGATATAACATGCCTCCTAAATGTTTTTCTGAAGCTACAAAATCTGCTATGCTATAGTTTTGCTACATTTTAGTTCCATTCTATTTTTATTTTACTTTTTAAAAAATTGTAGCTGTTTATTAGCCAAACTCTTTCTAAGATATTAAAGGACAGTGTTAAGTGACTTCTGAATGGTCAGAATTTCAAGACCACAGAAAAATATTCAATTTTGGTAAGTTAAGAATCTAGTTGCTAGAGTGTGTATCTTAAATTGAAACTTGATAAGCTTGCTCAATTTTAAATAACTTTGTTTTTCGTAGTGGTTTTATTCCTATTTCTAGCACCTCTGCTAATGCATTGCATTTGAATAATGATTTGTACTTCTCTTAGAGTCTTTTTTTCCAATTATATTGGTTCTTTGAAACCTCGGATACAGCCAGATCAATAACAAAGGTGGGGCTACGGGGTCTTTGCTTCAGAGATTATTACCTAGGTGAGGGTAAGCAAGCGTTGGGGTTGGAAATGCTGTTTCCCTTCCAGTGATTCAGAGAGAACCATCCTAATGACTATCCTTCTCTATTCTATCCTATCCTTCTCCCTAGTCCCAGAATCCTCTGCCTTCACCTTTTCTCTCAACCATTTCATGGTATTAGGTGATCTCTTTGGGCCCTGTGCCACCCTCTCCCCTGTTAGCTCTGCACTAGCCCTACCCCATCAGTGCCCAGGGAAGGACTTCCTAGTTGCAGGTCTGGGAACAGCCAAGCTGACTCCCAGGTTATATGAGCATACACTCACTCAGGCTTCTGTGAATACACAAAAGAATAGATTTTAAATCACTGGATAACAGATATGCAAAGAAAACCTTAGTGAGAACAATTCTGACTCAGTGCTGAGTCATACTTCCCAACAATTCTCTATTGTCTGGTTATTTTTAAATACTAGAGGGAAAAAATGATTAATTTATCGTACATTCTGACACAGTAATGGTCAAACACCGAATAAATACATCCATTATTGTGGGCCCAGAAATTTGAGTAGAGTGCTCTCTTAAACACTCTTCCCCCCAAGAATATCATGGGAATTCATACTGTGTAACCAAGAGAAAAAAAACCAGTATAAATAAAATCAGTCAGGGACCAGGAAGCCTGCCCCAGTTTGGAAGCTGTAGGTGCTTCCTTCTCTCCAGGGTACTCAGATAGCTCATTTATTTCAAAACCATCCCCACCGAGATTTTTAATATTTTATTTTCCCCCAATTATATGTAAAAATATTTTTTAACATTCGTTTTAAAAACTTTTTAGTTCCAAATTCTCTCCCTCCTTCCCTCCCCTCTCTCCTCATTGAGAAGGCAAGCAGTTTGATATAGGTTACATACGTGCAGTCATGCAAAACATATTTCCATATTAGTTATGTGGTAAAAGAAAACAAATCAAAAAAAAAAAAGAAAGAAAAATAAAGTAAGAAAAAAGTATACTTCGATCTGCTTTCAGACCTCGGTTCTGTCTCTGGAGGTGGACAGCATTTTTCATCACAAGTCCTTCAAAACTGTCTTGGATCCTTGTATTGCTAAGAATAAGTCATTCACAGTTGATCACCATATAATATTGCTGTTGCTGTGTACAGCATCATCTTGGTTCTGCTAATTTCACTTTGCACCGATTCATGTGAATATTTCTGGGTTTTTCTGAGAGCTTCCTGCTCATCTTTTCTTTTTCTAGCACAATAGTATTCCATCACAATCATATACCGCAATTTGTTCAACCATTCTCCAATTGATTGGCATTCCCTCAATTGTCAGTTCTTTTCTACCACTAAAAGAGCTGCTATAAATACTTTTGTACAATTAAGTCCTCCCCCCACCCTTTTAAAAATATCTTTGGGATACAGATCTAGTAGTGCTATTGCTGGGTCAAAGGGTATACACAGTTTTATAGCTCTTTGGGCATAGTTCCAAATTGCTCTCCAGAATAGTTGGATCAGTTCACAACTCCACCAACACTGCATTAGTGTCTCAATTTCCCACATCCCCTCCAACTTTTATCATTTCTCTTTTCTGTCATATTAGCCAATCTGATAGGTGTGAGGTGGTACCTTGGAGCTGTTCTAATTTGCATTTCTCTAATCAGTAGTGAGTTAGAGCATTTTTTCCCATCATCATAGAGAGCTTTGATTTCTTCATCTGAAAACTCCTTGTTCATATCCTTTGACCATTTATCAAGTGAGGAATGACTCATATTCTTAAAATTTTGACTTGGTTCTCTTTCTATTTGAGAAATGAGGCCTTTATCAGAGAGACTTGCTGTAAACATTTTTTCTCAGCTTTCCACTTTGCTTCCAATCTTGGCTATACTGGTATTGTTTGTACAACCCCCTTTTAATTTACTAATGTATTTTAAATTTAACAAGTGCAAAAAAAATTTTCTTTCTTTGCAAACCCAACCTTCTTCCTAATGCCCTTGTTTCCATTTCCTTCATTCAAGCATCTTAACTTAGGGTTCACAGATAGATTTGAGGGGGGTCCATGAATTAGTATGGGAAAAGAAATTATATCTTCATTTTTCGTGAACTAATTGAAATTTAGGATTTTCTTTATTAAAAAAATTAAACCTGATTACATAATACTTCCCTTTAGACACACTAAGCTCCAGCCAAAACTGACCATACTTCCTATACATGACATTCCATCTCTCACCTTTGCATGCATTGTTCCCTGTACCTTGAATGCCCTCAATCCTTCCCCACATCTCTTGGGAATCTTGTAGAAATTCCTTCAAAATTCAGCTCAAGTGCTAGCTCCTTCAAGAAACTTTTCCTGATATCTGTCTCCTTTTCATGCATAGTTATTTTTTATAAACCCCACATTTACTCATCTGTGAATATTTTATATATCACATTCCCAATATAATGTAAGTTCCCTGAGGACAAAGACCATTTCACTCTTTTCTTTGTACTTCCCATGCCCAACACAGTGTTTGGAACTTTGTAGGTACTTAATAAATGCTTTTTAATCAATTGATTAAATTACCTTCATATACACCTTCATATTATATATATAAAATATGTTAATATATTTGTTGCTTGATCATTTCAGTCATGTCTGACTCTTTGTTACCCCTTGTGAGGTCTTCTTAGTAAAGATACTACAGTGGTTTTGCCATTTCCTTCTCCAATTCATTTTACAGTTGAGGAAACTGAGGCAAATAGGGCTAAGTGACTTGCCCAGGGTCACACAGCTAATAAGTGTCTGAGGCCAGATTTGAACTCAGAAGAAGAGTCTTCTTGACTTCAGACCCAGCGTTCTATCCAATGTGCCACTTAGCTGCCCTATATTAATATATGTCATATAATGCCTATTATATAATCTATAATTTAAATTATAATATATAATAAATTATCTTCATTTAAATATAGGACCTAAAAGATATATATGAAGGTCTATATGAAGATAATTTAATCAACTGATGAGCATGTGTGTATGTATACGTGTGTGCGGGATGCTCAGGAAAGATTAGTACCTCTGGTGTTAGGGCTGCTGAGCCCTTTTTAGGACTTCTTTCCACCTTTGGAGTCCACCTCATTCACCCAACTCTCACCTATGACTCCAAGAATCTGTAGCATGTGCAATGGTTACACCACAATAAACCTTTTTGGCAGATGGGCTAAACCATTCAAACCCTTCAGTAATTATGTGGGTGTCTAACGCAAGCGTGTGAAGACATCCCTCAGTGGAATAGGTGAATGAGAGTAATTTGTTCCAATGGCCATGAAGGCAACTGAAGCAGGTGCTGCGGAGCCCTTAGAGTTTAGTTAGACATTGAAGACACCAAGGTCATCCAAGGCGTCTGGAGCCGTTGCCAGTCTTCTGGATTTCGTCTTGCCACTGGACTTTGAGGACTCTGGAAGACAGAGTGAGTCCTATGACTTTTAACAACTCTGCCTCACTTAAGTCCGATTTATGTTCTAACCAAAAGACATCACCTATGCCATTTTACTATTTTCATCTACCTCAAAGTCCAATGATAATAGTCAAGTGATGAAGCAGCAGGTGTGACTACACTGGGAGCTATAGACACAAACCTGCACACAGGTAGCCTAGGCCATAGGGTTGTCTTCTCACTGGACTGAAGCAACAGTGGGATTCGGCAGCCTTCTGGGTGTCTGAGCAGCCTTTTTTATGGACTGCACTGATCACTTCCTGGAGTGAAGAAAGGGCTGGAAAAAGTGCCCTAAAAATTGTTTCTTCATCCAACCCTGGCAAGTTTACTGCAGGGATCCCACCTTGTGATTGAAACACAAAAATGTACCAAAACTTTTGCAAAGATGATTCCATTCACCATTGGTACATGGAATGTGCACACACTTGTGGACAACATGAAATCCAGTTTCCGAAAGACAAATAGCTCTTGTTGAGAGAGAACTCAGCAGGTATTGCATCTAGATAACAGCCCTGAGTGAAACAAGGCTGGCAAATGAAGGCCAGCTTACCAAAGCTGAGCTGGATACACATTTTTCTGGAGTGGCCACAGTGATGGAGAATGCTGTGAAGCTGGCATGGGTTTTGCAATGAAAACTATTCTAGTCACCAAGCTTGTATGCCTACCAAAAGGAGTGAATGACAGACTCATGACAATGTGATTGCCACTTACAGGACAGTGCCATGCCACCATCATTAGTGTGTATGCTCCCACCATGATGAACCCTGATGAAGTCAAAGAAAAATTTATAAAGACCTGTAGACTCATCACGAATGTGCCAAAAGAGGACAGGCTTATAATTCTGGGTAATTTTAATATCATAGTAGGCACAGGTTATTAGACGTAGCAGTCCTTGTGAGGAGTGGAGTCAGAAATAGCAAGAGCAATGGTCACTTACTACTGAAGAGTTGTGCGTCTCATGACCTCGTCACCAACACTGTCTTCTGTTTACCTAAATACAATGAAACTTCATGGATGCACACTCATAATAAACATTGGCATTTAATAGACTGTCATCGTAAGGAGAAGAAACAGACAGGATATGATAGTGATCAAGTTGCTGTGTGGTACAGAGTACTGGACCAATCATGCTCTCCAAGCTAAACATTTGCATTCAACAGAAGTGGCAGGCCCAAGGCAAGACAACTACCAGAAGACTTAATGTCAACAGCTTAGCGTGCTCTTATGGGTTCATTGTTCGAATGCCAAAAGTACACAAGGCAAACACATGGTAGTCAGAAGAAAACAATACAAGGACACTCTTAAGGTCTCTCTGAAGAACTTTAGAATCGATTGTGAGACATAGGAGACACTGGCACAGCACTGCCCAGCATGGCATGCCTCCATCAAAGAAGGTGCAGAATTGAAGTAGCTCAAACTAAATGTGAACTGCCCAAATTTAGAGAGATCTCCATTCTAAATGTTCATATGGACAATTTGTGCCCAACCTACGGTAGAGCCTTCCAAACTCTTACCAGTCTGATCACCCTGTGCCTCAACCTCAACATAGTGATGTCATTTTTGTCCTCTTCCAGATCAAAGGACCACTAAATGTATTCACATGTACATATGAATGTATGCATATATGTGTCTAGATATGTATATGTATGTATGTATGTTTATGTGTGTGTGTGTGTGTGTGTGTGTGTGTGTGTGTGTAGAGAGAGAGAGATGATTATTTTTCCAGAATGTATATCTTAGACATTGAATTTTCCCAGGTCCAAGATTTAAAACAAATAGCAGTGCATGTGTGCACACACACACATACACACACACACATAACCCTCAGACATAAAAGTATAATAAGAATTTTAATAAAAATTGGATGTATAACACCGTTCTTGTTTCTTCCCACAATACTAAAGAAATTCATTAAATGTAATGTCTGTGATATTAAAAGGTGGGATATGGTTTGATGGAAATATATAACAGAATTGATTGGAAGCTTTCCGATTCACTATCAATTCACTTGCTTCCCAGTCTCAAAGAATGTCAATAGAAATTTGCGTCTACATTGTCATTATCAATTATCTCCCTGTTTAGAGCAGTAAGTGCTGGACTTAGGGTCAGTCAGTTCAACAAGCACTTTATTCTTGACACCTTAAGTATACAAAGCACAGTTCTAGGTACTGGGCATACAAAGACAAAAATGAAAGAGCCTCTCCCCTCAAGGAACTTATGTTCTACTAGGAGGATACAAAATGCATACATATAAGAATAATACAGGACAAATTGAGGAGAGGGAGCACTAACAACGAGGGGGATTTGAGAAGGTTTCATGGAAGAAGGGGCACAAGTGGAGCTTCGTCACATGAAAAGGAGAGGCCAAAGTTCAAATCCTGTCTCTAATGCTTACTGACTGTGTGACCACATATGTAACATTTAACTTCTGTGGGTGGAAAATGTGGACAGTAATATTTGTCATGCTTGCCTTGCAGAGTTGTTATAAGTATCAAATGAGACAATGTATGTAAAAATGCTTTTTAAACCTTAAGGGGTTATGTAAATGCTAGTTTTAATTATCATTTTCCTCCCGACCATTGAAACTACCAAGTATTCTTCTAATACAGGAGTTCTTAACTGTGAGCTTATTTTTTTTTATTTTAATAACTGTATTTTTAATATAATTAGTTTTCTTTGTAATTCTATCTATTTTATTTTGAGCATTTAAAAACATGATTCTGAGAAAGGGTTCATGGGCTTTTCCAAACTGCCCAAGGTTATCCATGACACAAGAAAGCTCAAGAACCCCCATTACTAGATGGTTTTTGTCAGTTGATAGTATTTGAATTGTCTTATTTGCACCTCAAAAATGAAATATTCCCTTACTAAAGCTGGATCCATTTGGAATCTGGAGATCAGAAAAGCAGAATGGTTACTAATTAATAGAAATATATTGCTGATAGTTCGCAGTTTAGATATTACTTCCCTGTTTTATAACTTTGCACTTTTTATTTTAATCAGCAAGGCAAAAACTTTTCATTTTGCTCTGTGGTAAAATAGCTGAACTTTTTTCCTTTACTTTCTTTTTTCTTTGCATTTTAGATATTTACAGTAGTTTATAAGGCTCTGTGCATAAAAATAAATATATAGGAAGAAATCCCACCAACTGTCTGTCATCAGTAATCCTCACTGGTGAATACATCTTTATTTTGAAATAGATCTAACTGAACGAAAAATCAAAATACTTAGTGTGGAGAAATAGCAGTTAGGCAGGAAGCTAATTGCTTCATCAGCTTTGGACCCAAATTCCTTGCTGAATCATGAGTCATATATCTCAGTTGTAAGAATGTTATTTCTGGTTTGCTTTTCATTTGTACATTTGCCTGAGTAAAGAAAATTTTAGTTCTATAAAATATAGCAAGGTAGGCCCATATGCCCACTTTAGTTCTAAGCCAAATAAGTGTAGTAGTAGCATTAGTAGTAGTAGTAGTAGTAGTAGTAGTAAACATGTAAGGAACTCATTACTGTAAAAAGTGCTTTATTTAGGGAATTTCTCAAGTTTCACAATATGAGGTAGGCAGTAATATTGGTTATTTCTTAAAACTTCCCAAAGGAAAATGTGGCACTTAGAAAATCTCTGGTAAAACTCAGACAGACCCCTCATTGAGGTTTGGATTTTAAGCATGGTTTCTCAAAGACCATGCCAGCAGAACACAGTATGGCAGGTCCTAGAATTAGAAAGGTTTTGAGTAAAATAAAGTATACATACCTACATAGTCTTAGTTAAGTCGGAGGTGTAGCTAGAGGGAAGTGAACTTCTCAGTTGTAAGAAGTCTCCAAGATCCTTTCCTAAGTTGTAGCGGAGGTACCATGGAAGTGCGTTTAAAAACTGCCTCACAGGACAAACTCTCATGACCATCACTGACTGACTTAGTGCTATAAGACACCTTAGAGGCCATCTAGTCTACCCCTTCCACCACCAGCCCCTCCCCCCCCCCCCCCCCCCCCCCCCCCCCGCCAGTCCCAGAGACATGAAATGCCTTGCTCACATTTCACAGGTAGTAAGAGGTAGGACTGGGATTTGAATCCAGGTCCTTGGACTCTAAACCCAGCCCACTTCCCAATATGCCATGCTGCCTCCCTTTAGGAGTTAATGTATTTGAAAGAACTTTAAAAATCAAAGCTAGTGATAGGGACTGGGCCTGTGATTGCATTGGCACAGGGAACTCTCTGGTAAGGAACCTCTATTCAGATACAGGCCAGCATCTTCTTTGCAACTCACACTTAGAGAGTTACTTAGTAGAGCAGTGAGAGGTCAAGTGACTTGCCCAGGGTGACACAGCTTATAACTATCTGAGACAAGATTTTAACCCAGGTCTCTCCTGACTACAGGACCCGTGGGTTGTCCATTATACCAAACTCCTTCCATTTTAAGTGTAAAGTGCGATAACATTTACTTAAATACTAAATACGTCATCAGAAATCATTATATAGTGATATGTTATAAAATATCGTAATCATTATTGGTCACTTGGGGCCCTGCAGGTTATAGACATCTGCTAATTATGGCTGATCAAAAACAGGTCAGAAGACTATCAAAATGTTATGCAGAATACAAATAAATCAGTGTATATAATACACACACACACATACATATATGTACATATATATGGAACTGTAATTCTATTGGTCAGAGGAACTCCTAATGAGGTAACTCCATGTCCCTTTGCAAATTGATGGGAGGCAGCAGGTGAGAGGCATGGAGAGCAGACCTAGGGGGAGGAAGACCCAAGCGCAAGCTCTTAGAGCTCTGATTGGCTGCACCAGACACCCAGGACTTCTCTACGCCTTCTCTAAGGTAACTTTCTAAGTTTCACAGCAGGCCCCTGTCTGCCTGTATCTATAGAGGGACCAGATTTCATTAGTATAGGGAACTCCTGGATGAGGAAATTCCCGCTGCTAATGCAGGTTGGCAGCTTTTTCTCAACTTAGTCTTAGAAAGTTGCCCAGAACACTCCGAGGTTTAGTGACTTGCACTGGCTCATACAGCTAGGTTGTGTCTGTCAGAGGCAGGACTTGAACCCAGGTCTTCTGGGCTCCAAAGTCATCTCTCTACACCATGATGCCTCTCATCTATTTATGTAAGGGAAGAAAGGGGGTGAATGATAGAGCAGGGGAGTTCGAGGCCACAGGTTCCCCATCCCTGAGCGGTTTTACAGAGTAGTTTGGCGGAGCTAAGAGACATAAGCTCCTCCAGTGAATCGTCATAGAACCCAAGAAGTCAAGCAGTTTCCTTGTGCCTAGTTGTCTTAGCTGTAAGTGTCTAATGTCATAGAAATATATATGTATATATATCTACACACATATGTATGTATGTTTATATATACATGCAGATATATTTATATTTGTGTAGATAAATTGCCAAAAGAAATCTATGTGTATATATATACATATATATATATATATACATATTTATATACATATTTCTTCTGGAAATTTGTTTTACTTGATTATACATGTTTGTATCAAGGGTTTTTTTTGTTTGAATTGGGAATGGTGCTGGGTAGGAGAGGAAAAAGGCAGATTTTTGCTGATTGAAAAAAATTTAATTTTTACAAAAGATGTTCCCTTCAAGGCCTTATTATTTAGGGTTTAAGAGTTGATTAGGCCTCTGTTGTCTCTTCTTCCCCACCCACCCCCAACATTACCGGAGTGTTATTTTGGAGTCCCTCTGACTCCAGAAGGGAGCTCTGCCAAGAATGGCTGTGAGCAGAGGGTGTAACCAGTGGCATTTCTGGAGATGGCAGCTTACTGATGATGGTAGATACTATTTTGCAGAAGTTCATTGCCCTTAGATGCAACTGAAGCTATTCTGGAAAATCTTAAGCAACAGATGTGCTAGTTTCTAAATTATTGAGTACCCAGCCTCAGGTGGATGAGTGCATGTCCCCAGAATAAGGAAGCGTGGCCCCCTGGAAAGCAGGAGCAGACAAAGTTGTGTTCTGTTCCTCCTCATAATTCCCAGCTACAGAAACACACGTAATCACTTTGGAGCAATTAAAGACCTATTTCTTATGTTGGGTGAGATCTCATATCTGGCAACTGTCAACAGACAAATAATAACATCACATTTTTTATTAGCAGGTCAAGAAGAACAGCTACATTATCGTTAACAACATATTTCAAAGTGCCTTTCAGATCTTAAAGTACTATAACTGTCAGCTGTTTTTATCAGCTATACCTTTTATTGGTAGTCAAGGAAGAAGATCTGACCTGTTAGGAGAAGAATTTAATATTTTTTTTCTTCTTTTTATAACCACTTTGTGTCTTTAAAATAAATAAATAACTATTCCAAGGAAGTGTCAAAAGGAATAAAAATATTTGAAACCTTCCCCTACTGGCTCTGTGGCTTAGACAAGTCTCTTCACCATTCTGGGCCTCAGTCTCCTCCTTTATAAAATGTGGGGGTTGGCCTAGATCACCCTTTGGGTTCCTTTCAGCTTCAATTCTGCAGTCCTGTAATCCCATATTGTCCACAAACATTTCAACCACAAGAATTTTCTGATGACTGCTGTGAATATTTTAAGTACATTCTGTCCTCAATAGATGAAAATACAATTAATCTCAGACAGTTTCATAGACTCATAGACTTAGAATGAGAAGGGGCCTTAGAGGATATCGAGTCAGCCTCCCTTTTTGAAAGATGAGGAAACCAAGGCCCTGAGAAGTGAAGAGACTTGACCAAGGTCACACAGGCAGCAACTGGCAGAGGTCAAGTATGAACTCGAGTCTTTTGACTTCAGAGCTCATTTCCTTTCTGCTGTACCACAAAGAGCAGTTTTCATTAATCTTCTTGCTGACCAGTAGGAGGGATTCAGACCTCTGTTCTAGAACTTTTCACTGAATCTAGAGAGGTCTCAGTTATATGTTGTCCTCTTCCAGTCATCAAACAGAGTAAGGAAAACTACTCTAAGCTAAACTTCTCAGTGGAAAGGGCATGGGTTTGGGAGTCTAAGTGATTTCGTCTGCTAGTCCTGCCAGCTGCTGCCTGTGTGTCCTTGGTCAAGTCCCTCAACTTCTCAAGGCCTTGTTTTCCTCATCTTTAAAACTAAGGGATTAGACTTGACATCCTCTAAGATTCTTTCCCATTCTAAAATCTATAAGCCTGCGAAATGCTCGATTTTGATAGCGACAGTGTCAATGTCTTACTTTGTCAGCAGAGCGCAGTGAGGAGTACCTCCAGGCGAATGGGGACAGTGGAGATTACTCGCACAATGCTAAAAAAAGTGATTGCATCCTCCCACACCCTGTAATACTTGTGCATAGAAGTGAACCCGCAAAATATTTTGTTTCCTTCACATGTCACGATTAAAAAAAACCAAGGCCAATACAATTTAACTAGTTTTTATTGCCTGTTGCTGGAAAATCCATTAAGAACTTAATGTTTGGTTCCAGAACTCGGCTCCTCCACTCCAATTAATTGGTCTTCTAAGTAAGGATCCATCCTCTGACAAGAGGCACATTTTGATTCAATCCGTGGGTGAAACTATTGATTCCCAAACAGGTTCTTGCAACACATGAAGCCCGCTTTACCCAGAGGAACAGTTTTGCTGAGTTTTATGTAACAACATTACAACAGCTGGGGTAGTTAAAAAAAAGTTACATAAAATCCCAGGAAAATCAGAATAAGCCCATATTCACTGTACTAACAAAATCACGTCAATTTGTTTTTGTTTATACAAGTATGCAACAAGTCCACCCCAAAGCTCACAAGAGGGCACATGGGACCTGAGGGCTAAAGATGACCACCTCTGCTCTGATATCGTGTGCTTTCCATTGTGATTTTTCATATAGTAAAACTGATTCTCTGTCTCTCTGTTTTGATATAAACTACATACAAACTATAAAAATCATCCCGGGTTTTCACAAGAATAGAAGAATTTGGCTCCCCCAGAGAGGAATAGTCAATCAAAAAAGTTATGAAGTAGCTTCAGGGAGTGTATTGTTGCTGGAGAACTGGACTGACCATTTATTCAATTGGTCAGTCAATCAATGAGCATTTATTACTTTTATTTTTGTCAGCATGACAGCCTTGTGTGCTATTGAAGACAGTTGCAGAAACTAAGGCACACGGGAGTTATTTCTATAAAAGCACAAAGGATCAGAACCCAGGTCTCTCTGGCCTCAGTTCAGTGCTCTTTTCATCAGGGCCATGTTTTTATATTGAAAATAACAAAGGTCACTTCATTCGTTTTATCCACAGGCACCGTACTACCTCTTGTGCATTGGTCAATAGAGTATTTTCGAGGAGGCAGAAGACCCAGTTTTGAGTCTAACATTTATAATCATACATCTAAAACTGAAAGGAAACTTAGGGGTCACCTAGTCCAACCCCCATATTTTACAGAGGAGGAAACTGAGGCCCAAAGGAAGTGATTTGCCCGTGGCCAGGCAGGTAGAGCTAGGATTTGAAGTTAGATCCTGTGACTCCAAGTTCAGCACTCCTTCCATATTTACTAGTTCACTGGGTGACCTCAGGTGTAACAATTAGTCTTGACAATTAGTCTAATAACAATTGAGTCCGTTTCCTCATCTGTAAAATGGGAAAATGGTATTTGCATTGCCCATCCCTCAAGCCTGTAGTAACAAAAGTACTTTGTAAACTATCAAATGCTGTAGAAATGTAGAAATGTTATAGTTTACAAAGTGCCATGGAAATGAGCTGCTTTTAATCATTTGTTAAGATCATAGGATCATAAGTCTAGTGCTGAAAGGGACCTTAGAAGCCATCGAGGACAACCCCCTCATTTTACAGTGGAAGAAAATGGGTTCCACAAGGCCAAGTCCTCACAGGTGGGTTATCAGTGAACCAGAGTGGAAAAAATGTCTGTCAAGGCACAATTAGACATGGCTACAGTTGGACATCACCTCTCCCCTAATTAATAAATATACCAAGTTAGGTACAAGGGGTCAATTTCATAGGGCAGCATGGCTTAATAGAAAAAGCACTGTCCGGCCTTGGTGGTGTTCCACGGGAGGCTGAAACTGGTGGATCACTTCAGTTCAGGAGTTCTGAGCTAATCGGATTAGGCAATTATTTGAACTAAGCGCAGCTCCGATATAGTGGATCGTATGGAGGGAAGGGAGAGGTTTCACCACCAGGCTGCCTTAGGAGGGGTGTACTGGCACAGAACAAAGCTGCCTTGGGAATCAGCTGGGGAACCAGGCCCATGGGCGTTAGAGGGAGGCCCAAGCTTAAAAAGAGTGTACTGGACTGAGCATCAGAGGTGCTGGGTTCAAGTCCTAGCGACACTAGAGACTACTTGTATGACCTTGAACTAGTCATATGACATGTCTTAGCCTTGTTTCCTCCTCTGTAGAATGGAGATGATAATACTGGCACCACTTGTTTCACAGAATTGTTACAAAGAACAGAGAGGAGGATAGAAAGCTGGCCTTGGAGCCAGTAGCTCCTGGGCCCAAGTCCTGCTATCTGATGCATCCTTGACCCTGGGCAAGCCTCTAGCTTCTCAGTGCTGCAGACAGCTCTCTAACACTATACTATGCCCAGCAGAAAAGGTCACCACCATGCACTGGCATAGGGAATTTCCTCACCAGGGAGTTCCATATATCAAGGAAACTGGCCCACATCTCTGTGATGAAGTACAAGTGAGACAATAGGTACAAAAATGCCTTGGACCGGAAATGCTTTATAAAACACTTTATTCTCACTGTACTGTGTTTATAATGCTCTGGGCCCAAGAACTAATGGAGATGCCTTTTCATAATAATAGTCCCTGGTGTGTCTCATCCATATCATCAAATAGAAATTATGAAGGCCCTGTATCTTTTAAAAAAAAATCCCCTTTTGTAGCACTTCCCCAAAACCACCTATTTAACGCAGCCTTGCCAGTTTGCTCTTTAACAAGCCAGCCTTTTATGTTATTAATGAAAACATCTTGGTAGAGGACTGAAAGTCTCCTTCCTGGTAAGTGTTCAGCTTATGTTTTTCAAGGTACAATATGACTTCTGATTTTCTCTACTAGCACAATAAATGCTGATCACTGAATGGATCTTTAATTATCTAATACTATCCAAGTTATTAGTTCTGATTTCCTCTACTTCCTCAGGTTTGCCAGCACAAGGCCTTACACATAGGAGGCACTCAATGAATGTTTATTGATTTATTGATACTCTAAGGAATCTCAATTATTTCATGAAAGTGATCTCTGGGGTCTTATAGTCAAAGAACTCAACTTTGGTTTTAAGGCTGTAATTTAGACTGCAACCATATGTTATTATCTGTATCCTGGTTTAAAGCTTAATAAAGTAAACCTGTTTATTTCCATGTTTTTGAATTAAGGTATCAACCTTTGAAACATCTTAACAAAACAACATATTATGAAGGCTCTTTTTCTTTCACCCTATTTTGATCGTCTGGTATAATGTGATTCCACAAAAAAAGGAATTATGACATTTTAAATTAATTGCTAAGGAACAATACATTAACTTAATAAATGTTTGGGAATTTGTACAAATAAAACTGCTCTATGTATAAAGGATAAGCAATTTTGAATCCACCATGAAATCATTCTTTTTTTTTTTTTAAATCGGCAACAGTGTCTTAGTAGTCCTACTGAATAAAAGTTTAAGCGGCATTCCTGAAAATACACAGTATGGGGGGTAGGTTCAAAATCTTTGTTGCCAAACAATCCAGTTGGCAGAAGTAGAGAGTTCATGTGCAGTTATATATGTATATATATGTATATTTATATATGTATATATATATACACACACAGCACTGTGTGAAGATAAAGATGTTATTGGGGTCTTAAGGACTTCTGAAAAGCTTAATAATGGTCTCTGATATGATATCAAATCACTTAAATATTTATGCTCTTTCAAAAATTAAATAGTAGAGGTAATAAGATTAAGTGCCAGTAACAATTTTTATTCTACGGATCAGTTTTTAAAAAATATTTCAATAATGGAAAAGTTAGAAGTTATTCTAAGGGTTTTTCATAAGACCATGAGAAATCATTTAAACATTTTTGAATTAATTAGCCATAGTTTTTATTTCATAAACTTTTGTTTTATCAGCTTTTGCAATGAAGCCTAATTTTTCCAATCTGAAATGATTCAAGATCTTTTAATTCAGAAACAATTATCTAAATGCTTGACTTAATTTTTTTTTGTTAAAATGGATGAATATTAAATTTTTTTCAGGTTTACCACTTTGTTAATGAAGTCATGGTAAGTTTAGTACTTTTTTATTACTCCTTCCCTTTTTTGATCTTTCCTTCCTTCTCTACTTTAAAGATGAAATGTTCATAGGAAATTTTGTAGTGGAATGTTCTTCCCAGTTGATTTGTTAGTAATGGAAAAATTGCTTTATAAAGTAGTGCAATTTCATTTCCCCATGATTATTCCCTTAAAGGAGAGGATATATAGTTTAAAAATATGTTTGCAAATTCTGCTTTTAAAACATTCTTTATTATGCTTTAAAAGTTATTAGTAACGAATCCCATTCATGCAAATGAACGATAATCTCTCTCTCTCTCTCTCTCTCTCTCTCTCTCTCTCTCTTTCTCTTTTTTTCAGGTAAGAGACATGCTGGGGTAGTAAATAGAGAACCAACTCTTGGAGTCAGAAAGACCTGGGTTCAAGTCCTGCCTCTGATACATACTGACTGTGTTGCCCTGGGCAAGTCACTTCACCTTGCTCCAGGCAATTATACTCTGAACCGATAAGTTGCAGAACAATAGCAGATCTGCATTGATAGAGGGAGTTTCCTCACTGGGAGATCCCTGCATTCATGGAATTATAGGTCAGGATCAAAAAAAAATTCCCCAAACTTCAAGGGACTTCTTGTTTTTGTCTATTTTTTTAAAGTCTTTTACTAGTTACTTCCTCTACCTTTTGTTCACATGATCTTACCTCTATTTTGTTAAAGACAAAATTCCTGCTGGATTCTATGGTGCTTGAGGATGCCAAGAGTTTCTTCATGAAACTAGATCCTGTGTTCAAATGTCATTCAAAATTTTGTACTGCATTTTAAATTTAAAATACAAAACAAGAAGTGAGTTTTGAACACTGGCTTAATAAACAAATGATTTCTCTTTGCCTTTACAGAGCTGGCTGGAACAAGACATGCTGGGTCAGGCATTCGAAGATGCTTTTGAGGTAATGCAGCAACATTCAGCTGGGGACCATCAGTACTCCCCAGGTAAAGATAAGCCATCCAGAAGAACTTCCAATATTTAGGGCTCAGATAGAACTACCTGGGAGGGGTAGACAGAGAGGCCATTCTTATTGAGGCAGAATATGTCCCAGGAGAGCCTTGCTAAAGAAATTCAACCTTGGATCTAAAGTCTTATAATAGAAGGTACAGATTATGGCGACGTGGCTTTCCACATGGGCCAGAAAAGTCTGACCCAATGGACAGAATTATTTGCTGTGAGAGTCGATGTTAATTTCTGGTTTTGAAATTATGAGTCATTCTTGCTGGCGATGTTGTATTTGTTCAGTACCTCTTTTAAAAATGGAAGTTTAAGCCCTAACTATTCACAAAACACTTTTCGGAATTTTACCCTGCAGTCCTGCTCCCACTTCCCCCAATCCCAGAACTACACATGAGCCCCACACCATTCTTGGAGGTTCTTGTGATCCCCATAAATACCTACATCTCCTAATATTGTGCCATGCCATTGTGCCTATGGAGCTTCTATTCACAAGCTTCTCACAAGCTTAATTTTTGGCTAAAGTCATTGTTTTTGTTTTTGTTTTTTTTCCTTTTTGCTGTCTCTCACCTATTTGCTACACCACAATTCACTTTTAGGTGAAATGATTAAGGATCCGGCCCAATACTAATATACATTCTACTAAGAAGTAGTATAATGTGGTTGAAATAGTTTTAGACTTGGGGTTTAATTCCTGGGCTTACCGCTCAGTACTTGGTAAGGGTTTGGAAGAGATGGCTGTTACAATCCCCTTGAGCTCTAATGCTAAGATCATATGATCTTGGACCAATCGCTTCACCTTCGTTCAGTTTCCTGATCTGTAAAAGTGATACTCGTACTCCGTATCTTCGAGGGTTATTGTAAAGGTAAAAAAGAGAATATATGCAAAGTACCATGTAAACTGTAAAGTGCTGTATCATTGATTATTATTATTGTGTTATTAATCATATTATATTCATGGTATTTTAATATATACTATATTATATCTTATTATAATACATATTATTTAATAATATAACATCATTATGTTGTACATATTACATAATAATATGTCATAATGCCATATTGTTAATCATACTGTTTTAGTGGAGAGTAAAAGTATTTTATTTTAGTCATTTAAAGCCATTATTTTGAAAAAAGTCAAAGGGAGGTCCATATGGTTATGCCCAAGGAACCCATGAAATGAAACAGGTAAAGAACTCCTGGACTAGAGGGTCCTTGAAGCCCCCCACCTCTAGAATTCTGTGGCTCCTTAATGGGAAAGCTAACAATCAGTGTGATGGCAGAGTTCCCCTGCCTTGGTGTTTAGGTTGCCTTCACTTCCCAAATATTTTTATAGACGTTCCCTCTCCCAGCTGCCATTTAGAGCTCACCATCCCACTGTTTGTAGACTTCCTCTTGAGATTTTAGCATAGTGAAAGATATCCCCACACAATCTGAGCAGTAGGAAAAGTATTTTCAGAAATGTCCTCAAGTCATCTTGGTCATATATACACCTACACGTTTGGATATACATTTGGATACAATTTGGGAAACAGTCACTGTTTCTTTGTGCTTCTGGCGATATAGGCAAGACTAGCCAGCATTTGCATAATCCTTGAAGGTTTGCAAAGTGCTCTGCGTATGCTCTCTCATTGGGTCCTTACAACAACCACGGGGAGCAGGTGCTTCGTTTTACAGATGAGGAGAAGGGCTTAGCCAGCATAAGTGACTTGCCCAGGGTCACAGAGCTAGTAAGTGGCTGAGGTGGCCTTTACCCTCAGGACTTCCTGATTCTGAGACCAGTCTTCTCTCTTCCATGCCACCTAGCTGCCCTATGTTAGAACAGTTTTGTACATCTGGACATCAAATCAAAGCCATTTTTGTTAGATAACAATGCCTTCTTGCTTAGTAGTTAGGCTTCTGTTTTTGTGGGTTTTTTTCAAGTGTTTTCTTTGCAGAAGGAATATTTCTAAATCATACCTTGCATATCTATTCAAGTTGAAATATTAATATTTAGAATTATAATTATATAATTTTTCATCCTTCCATAGAGAACAACTTTTATTGCCTCACATCATGCACAATTATCTTTCTTGCTCTGGTTTGGGGATTTTTTTTGTCTCCTCATCAGTTTATTCATTGAAATACAAGCTTATAAAAGGCAACCCTGGATGGGAATGGAATACTTCTTTCTCCAGGAAATTTGTTTTATATAAAATATTTAAAATTAACTATGACTTTTAAAGTTTCTTCTCTTTTTTTCAATTAGACTACAAAAATTACTTGACTTTCCTCAATCATTATCCTCATCTCAGAGGAAATCCCAACTGTTATGGAGTACTCCCCACAGAAGAAACTGTCTATAACTGGAGAACTGTTATCGTAAGTAGAGTTTTAGCATAACTGTATACCTTAGTCATTAGAATGGGCCAATTTCCCTGTTGGTATTGAGACTAGTATGGGTGATAAGAAAGATCAGTCACGTGTTGAAAGCTGGCAAGTTCCTTTCCATTTGATAACAGCTAAATTTTCATTTGAAACCTACTGACTCCAACTATGCTTCCCACTTGTTAATGAGCCTATGAAAACAACTAACATGGATTAAGTGTAAGAAAATCATCAAAAATGTTATCAGTTGTGAACCTATTATTCAATAGATCAAATAGGATGATACATAAATGCCTTGCAAACCTTAAATTTAAGGTTTTTATTTAAATGTTAGCTGTTACTATAATAATAATAGTGATGATGATGATGATGATGTTCCATTCCCATAAGCTAGGGCCAGGCTGCTTCTACAAAGTAGACCCACAAACACTCGTCCTGATGGGCGACAAGTTAGAGTTTTCAGGGGCCATAGGTTATTGCTGCTTCTTTTCCTCATAAATCTGCAAAGGACACAAGCTGCCCAACAAGCCAGTAGGGACTTGTCCAGTGACTCACCAGAGTACTTAACCATCTGTTAATAATCAGCTCAGAGATCCTTCCTGTACTCAAAGGAAAGAATTAAGTTTTGATTAAACTGGGCCACTCCAACCACATTCTAGCAACCACTGGAGAAGGAAAATGTCTCTAGGGTCTCTTAATAGATCCATTCATCTCTCAGGGGGGTTCCCTGCTGATTCAATTTTTATCTTACTTTATCATTAGAATAGTACTGCTGACTTCTATTTTGAAGGAAGCATCCATCATGCTCTTCAGAATATGACTGAAAACCAGGGGGTGCAGACTGTTCCTGTCCAACAAAGAGGAGGAAAAGGTGTGTTAATCAATCTTTGATTCGGTATACTAGTATATTTGTTCAAAATGGTCTCAAGGAGGTTTCACATCATAGTTTCTCTTACTGTATTTTTAAATATTCCTTTCATCATTGCTAGTGAACAAATGAACTCTGTCCAACAGATGTACCATGCCAAAATCAATTGTAGTCAGATCCGCATGGTCCCAGACTCTATGGTAAACTCTGTACAATGTTTCAAAACACCAACTCTGTAGTTATTCCTGGAAGGGCTGTGTCAATCCACTCCATGGTCCCACTCGCCATCTCTGTAATTTTCAGGACCGAAGTTCCCCTCCCTGGCCCCCACTCCTCTCTGTATGTTGTCTCCCCATATTAAAACTGAGATCCTTAAGGGCAAAGACTGTCTCTTTTTCCTATCTGGATCCCAATCGCTTAGTACAGCGCTTGGCACATAGGAAACCCTTGATAATTTTTTTTCATTTATTCATTTTTCATAGTTCCTGCACAGATATACGGACATTTTGCAAAATACATCTTAGGTCCTCTATCAGTGATTGTTGTATTTATATTCAAAGCCTAAGGAGGGAGAATTGGCCTCCTTCTGCTCAGGATTTCTTTTCATAATCTCATCTTGTGTGAGCTCCCGAGCTCAGTGACCATTTCTAGTATGTTCTTTTAGTATGTTTTCTAGTAAGGGGCCATATGAAATTAGGCACTTAATAAATGGCTCTGGTTGGAAATGATTTGCAAATCTAGAAAGTACCACACAGTGGCCAAGGGGTCAGAAGAGTTCTGTTCTCTTTGTGTCTAACTTTAATTTGTTCTGTGTCCTTTGGTAAGTCCCTTATGTTTTTCAATTCATAAACTGGAGATTATAGTATTCAAAAGAATGTTGGTTATAAAACTTTTGAAGTTCTTAAATGAATGATGAATGATGCAATAGTACTATTCCCCGTGGAGTTTTTCTACACAGATAAATAAAGCAATTTCCTGGGAATCCACAATTCCATTTTTTGCTCACAATGTGCCATAGGTTATAAAAATTGGAAAGTGATGCTTAGGAGCTCGTGTCAGAGTTGTGCAGTCACTTACTCTCCCACTCATCAGGAAGGCGATTATATCCTTTTCTGTACCATTGGACAGAAAAATCTATCAAGATTTCTTGGCCAGAATTTTGATTTCTCCTGTATTGTAAAGGGGTTATTAGAAAAAAAAGTCCTGTATATTTCATGGCAACGAAAACGTCATTATGCCTAAAATGACCTTTTGTGTACCCTATCAAAATGACCCAAATTGTGTCTGGCCAATGTTCCTGAGAAAGTTTGGGTTCATAAGTAAATGGTGAGGTTAGGTTTGGTGATGTATCCTGTGACTTGTCTCTTATTACATTACATTATACATTATTACATTATAGCTTCTTCAAGACATATGACAAACCCAGAATTGTTTTTTTTTTCGATTCCCTAAACTAAGCCTTTTTTAAAAACATAAGTCTTCACTCTGAAAATGGTTTTATTATAAACTTCTTTTTAGAACATCATCTGTTTTGCTCACTTTGCTACCCTCAAAGGAATTTTGGCATCTAACTATGAACCCTAAACCCACTAGAGAAGGCTTGCTCTAAAAAAGATACCAATAAGAGGTTCCTAGGTTTCTTTACAAATGAAGGGTGTGTAAAAATTTGAATACCTTTGAATACCTTCAACAAGGAATCCAACTGAAATTTGGTATGCCAGATTGTGGTATAGTCAGCTAACATCTGACATAATTCTCTTGGACCTCTTGGATCCCTTATTAGCCTTAGAAGCCTACTTAGATGGCTTTTAAGTGCAAAGTCACTCCCATAAAATCAATTCCTAGAAGGTGACATGGACAGGAAATTGTTCCCATCACTGTGTGCTCCCTCAGAATCCAGCAAGGAAGCATTTATAGAGCCACTGCTGTACAGCTGATCCATCTGAGAGATATTCCCATCCATGACATGTTTTATTCTACATTTAGGGAGAAAGAAGCTCCGACTGTTTGAATACCTTCATGAGTCTTTGTGTGATCCCGACATGGCATCCTGTATCCAGTGGGTAGATAAATCAAAGGGGGTCTTTCAGTTTGTTTCCAAAAACAAAGAGAAACTTGCAGAACTTTGGGGAAGAAGAAAAGGCAATCGTAAGACCATGACTTACCAGAAAATGGCCAGAGCCTTGAGGAACTATGGAAGAACTGGAGAAATCATAAAAATCCGCAGGAAGCTAACCTATCAGTTCAGTGAGGTCATCCTTCAGAGACTCTCCCCACCTTTGTTCTTGGGAAAAGAAGTGATCTATTCACAGTATCTTCAACCTGACCAAGAACAGCTCAATTTAAATAATTGGAATGCCAATTATAATTATGTGTATAGCAATGACCGTGATCTAAGTTACTCTGATTGCTAGGACACATGCTTGCCTTCCTTCTATCCCCATTACAGGGTTTTATAGGCATCGAAAATTCCTATAAGATAAGGGCTTTCCTCTCAAATCAAGACAAAATTTATCTAGTTTTGTTGTTGTTATATGTCGTAATTAAATGATGTATACAACTCATGAAGGTGAACGGAATTCTGCAAATGAATGCATTTTCTATGATAAGCTGAACTGAATGTATAAAAATTAAATTTCTTTGAGATTACTGCCTTAAAATGCCATTTTCTCTTCAAGATACATATTGAAAAGTATAAAAGCTTGTTTTATTGTTGATATAAGCATCATCTTCCTACCTTGGTAACAATAATTTATGTGGTGTTTCAGGGTTTACTAAATACCTTATGTACATTATCTTAGTTGATTTTCACAAAAACCTTATGAGAGAGGCATTTTTTACACAATTTCGAGATAAGAAAACTGAGGCTCAGAGCAGTAAAGTCACTTGCCCATAGTTACACATTTAATCTACCAGAGGTAAAAATGGAAACCAAATTTCCTCTGACTTCAAGTTCACTTCACCTGACTTCAAGTTCAGCGTGTTTTCAAGTTCTACCTGAAACTGAAATTATTCTCTTATAATAAGGGTTACTAACCCTTTTTGTTTCACAGATCCATTCTATGTACTCTTCAGAATAACATTTTTAAATGCATAAAATAAAATATATAGTATTACAAAAGAAATCAATTATATTGAAATATAGTTATCAAAAATTATATATCAAAAAGGTAAGTTCACAGATCCTAAGTTAAGAATATCTGTCTTATAAACTAGTAACTATTGTAGCGTTGCTTCTGGGGTATGTCCCAATTTGCATTTATAATTCCAAGTTGAGTCCCCAGAAGTGCAATTACTCTCACAGTTCAAAGATGTGCCCTGTGGTTCTACCCATCTAGAGCTATAGCTCGTGAGCCCCCACCAGTGTACTTCCCATGAACAATATTCCAGTAGATTTAATTAGCTCTCAGCAAAGGCATTACTCAAATGGCTTTGTAAGAACAGTAGTTACAGCATACAGTAGTTACAGTCCCCCATAAACTTATTGTTCACTCTCCCACAAATAAATGTCATGTTCATGGAGAGAGTGAATGTAGATTTAAAGTGCAAGGTTAATGTGGCACACAAGTAGGAAACACAAGTGACTAAGTCAATTCACTACTCCTGAACTGAACCATCTTGGTGTTCTTTCTCTGTTTTGTAGAATCCTCCAAAGTTTACCTCCAGGACCTACTCTGAGTCAAATCATAGGAATTAGAGCTGGAAGGGACTTTAAGAGATTATCTAATCCAGCTTCTCCATTTTACAATGATGAAGGTATGGTCCAAAGAATGACTTGATCTAGATCATACAGGGAGTAAATAGAGAACTGAGAACTGAATCCAGGTTGTTGTTCAGTTGTTTCAGCTGTGTCCAAACTCTCTGTGACTCCATTTGGGTTTTTCTTGGCAAAGATACTGGTGAGGTTTGCCATTTCCTTCTCCAGCTCGTTTTACAGATGAGGAAACAGAGGCACACAGGGTTAAATAAGGACTTGCCCAGAGTCACACAGCTGGATTTGAACTCAGGAAGATGAGTCTTCATTACTCCAGGCCCAGTGCTTTATGCACTGTGCCACCTAGCTGCCCTATCCAGGTGGCTGACAGTTATGTAATGATTTACAGTTTTACAAAGTACTTTCCTCACAACTCTGTGAGATAGGTAATGTAATTATTATGATCTCCGTTTTACAGATGAGGAAAATGAGGCACAGAGAATTTAGCAGGCCCACACAGCAAGAAAGTGGTAGGGTCACGATTCAAACTTCAGTCCTCTAACTTTAAAGCTAGTGTTCTTTCCAGTCCACTACAGTCCCCCCGCCCCAAACAATAATGATAAAAAAATACCTTTATCAAAACAAACATGTAAAGTAGTCATTATAAGTGTTGTCATCCCCACTTAGCAGATGAGAAAATTGAGGCTCAGAAAGGTTGAAGGACTTGCTCTCAATCACCCAGTTTTAATTGTCAGGGCTGAGAGTTTATACTGAACTTTACTCCTACCACCCTAGTGCTCTTCATTTCCCTTTTCTCCATCCCACCCAAATGCATGGGGTCTTCATGGTTTTTCCATTATCAAAATCAGTTCTCAGTCAAGAACCTGACAAATTTATTGGAACAAGGTGGAATCTGGCTCGCTAGCTCATCCAAGTTCACATTTCCCTGATATCACAAGAGTCAAAAAGCAGAGAAATACCTCTGCCAAAGACCATGCCCTTGAATTCTAGCATTTCTCTGCTGCTGCTTCCGCTGCCCATTTTTCTACCTTGTTCATTGCACATCAGCACATGTTGTCTTTTCAAACAGACAATTAAACTTTATGCTAAGGGGAGGTGGGGTGTTCA
The DNA here is from genome assembly GCF_011100635.1 of Trichosurus vulpecula. Lineage (NCBI taxonomy): Eukaryota > Metazoa > Chordata > Mammalia > Diprotodontia > Phalangeridae > Trichosurus > Trichosurus vulpecula. The sequence continues at coordinate 285,522,127 of NC_050577.1, forward strand.
AGAAGACGAACATCTCTGATATGAGGACTTGCCAAGCTTTTTTTCATGGCTCCTTATCCACCTTTAGTGTGTACCTGGCACTCAGCTCTCACTTGTGGCTCCAAGAAGCTGCAGTATGTGCAGTGGCCACACCCTGGTAAAACCCCCTGGCAGACAGACTAAACCAGGTTAAGGCTAAACCAACAGGCCTCAAGCCTATCAGTGAGTTAGACATTGGGATATCTGCCCCAAGCGTATGAAGATTTCCTCCAGCAGAATAGGCAGCTGAGAACAATTTGTTCCAACAGCCATGATGATGGCTGAAGCAGGCACTGTGGAGCACTTAGAGCTTGGTCCGACATCAGACACCAAGATCACCCACTGCATCCTGGGGCATTGCCAGTGCTCTTGACTTTTGTCTTGCCACTGGACTTTGATGACTCTGGAAGAGAGAGTAAGGCTAATGACTTTGTGCAACTCTGCCTCATTTAAATCCAATTTGAGTCACAACATCACCCATGATATTCTTGGTCCCTTTGACAATGAAGAATGAACAACAACAAACAACTTAAAGGAGAAGGAATTTACAAATATACACAGACTTGACACATGTCTAAAGAATTAAATAACCTCTTCTGGGGCTCCCTGTGACCTCTTTAGTTAGCCCTTTCTTCAGGCTTCAACTTATGGGTTATGGATTTTATGGATAAAACCCCATTTCCATTCTCCAGTCCTTCAAGCGATGACATTTTTGTCCCCTTCTGAACCCTAGAGGAATAAAATTCTTTCTCTTCTCCCATGTATTCCTTATCCCCTCCACTCAGAATATTCTCATCTTTCCATGTCTTTCCTCTTCCAAATTTTCTTTGTCTTTGTGTCCTCATCACCTGGCCAAATGCCTGACACTTGGTAGCCATTTAATCAGTGCCTGTTGATGGATAGGTTGCTTTTCTCAAAGGATCCTTTAACTTTTTCACATCTCTGCTCACTCTAATTGCACAGCATCATGGGGGCAATATGGAGTCACCCACATTCTTTTTCAAGGATAGATTGTTAGGCTGATCTCTGAGTGACCATGCATCTTCTTGAGGGGATACTGTAGTGTTCCAGAACTCGATGCCATCAGCACAATGTCATCAGCAAACAAAAGCACAAGAAGGCCTCACCTTCCATAGGGAATCCCTTTTCCATGGGGACTCTTGCAGAATCTCCTTCAAGATGATGGCTAACACCTTTGTCAAGCAAACTTCTTCCTGTTTTTTGCTTCATTTGAAACTGGTGGAATATTGGAGCTGCTATTGGAAATCTAAGCATCATTGAATAAAGTCATCTTGGTGGTTTCTTCTCTCAAGGATTTTTGTATGACTTTAACATAAGCATCAGAGAAGTCTTACTGGGGCTTTAAGGTTGGCCTTTGCTCTATATCTAATTAGTAAATAACAAATGCATCATAACTTTGTATTTGCTACACTTCTCAGTCACTTATGTGACTGTAAGACTATGGTCTGTTCTTGTTAAATATGCCAGAACTTACATATCTCAATAAGTATTGATCTTCAGGGTAACCCCCTTAGGAGGTGACAAGGCCTGTGCTTCCCTCTGTGTGGTCACTGTCTCCTTCAGTGCAGATTATAACTCACCAGAATCTTATCCCATGTCTAAGTGGCAGACCTGGTATCTGAATATGGCTCCTCTGATTCCAGGTCCAGCCAGTCAGTGTTCATATCACTGAACCACATTGCCCATGTCAGCTACTAATGAGGGTAATGAGGGTAACCTCTTCCTTTTGAAATGTGGATAGCAATGTTGAGGAAACTCATGTATGGACTCTTAAAAAAATTCTTACTTTCTTCAGATTGATGACGTGTAAGATACTTCCATACTTAAACTTCGATGGATCCATGATCCCAGCCATGTGGGCCTCTCTTTTGAAGGCACAGAATAGGCCGTCTCATCCCGTGCAACTTTTGTCCATATCTTCTCACAAATCTTGCGTGGCAGAGACCCTCAATGTGCTGGGCTAGAGTGGCCTCACCATCCCCATGGGGGAAAAAACCCTCACATAGATGAAGAATGAAGACACATATCAGACACAGTAAGAATGTTTTAGCTTCTACAATAAAGGGTTATTTCCCACTGACACTGTACATAAACGGGGCAGAGTAGAAGGAATATTGAATCTGGAGTCAAACGCCCTGTAGTTGAATCTTCCACAAGTCATGTCCCCCATTGGTTTCCTAATCTGATCTCTAAGGATCCTCCCAGGTGTGATTCCCATGATCTTAGCACAGTGTAATCAGGATGGCCAGTTCTAACACACTACATCTTTTAGAAACCTTGGGAGCTTTACTCTTATTGCTGGGTGAAGGGTCTCATAGCTTTAAACTAATTCCAGAATCTAGAATCATAGCTCTAGATCTAGAAGGGACCAAAGAGACCATGTAGTCCAACCCCTCATTTTCTGGTTGAGAAAGCTGAGGCCTAAGGAGATTAGGTGACTCGCCCAAAGTGACATAGGTAATAAGCATCTGACACAGAGCCAGAGGGCTTCTCATTGTACCGTACCGCACTACCTTTAAAGAAAGCTACTCCCATTATTCAAACTAGACTTGATGGGGCAGTACATACCTTGGCCTCCTTTGGCTCTAGCCAAAGACGAAAGAGCTGAAAATAGGATGCAGTTGGGCAGCTGGGTGGCACAGTAGATGGAGCGATGGACTGGGAGTCAGGAAGGCCTGAATTTGAGTCTCTGTGCAAATCCCTTAAACCTCTCTTGGCCTTGGTTTTCTTGCTTGAAAAATGGAGAAAATAAAGCATTTACCACACGGGGTTGTTGTGAGGACAGAATGAGGTAACAGGCATAAAATAGCCATTAAGGTCAGAATTTGGCCCAAGGAGAAGAAGTAAAAACTCTGAGATGACAGAGTTGAGAATCTGCAGACCAGCGAGCTATAGAAAGATAAGAGAGAGGTGCAGAGAGAGTGCAGAGCAGAGTGTAGAGACCAGAGAGCTGTGGAGACCACAGCTTCTTCCCAAATCTTAAAGTACTTTATAAATGCTAGCTATCAGCATCATTATCATTTGTCAAATAAGAATAGTGAAGCCTCATGTTAAATAAGGTGAATAGCTTTGTGCTAAAGAGAGGCCTGTGAGGAGGACTTTGACTGACCCCTGTCACAGACTGGACACTCGTGGATAAAAAAGACAAGAACAGAGCTGGACTAGAGTTTTAGGCAGACAATAATCAGCTGTGAGCAGTCGCTTCTCCAGTAATGTGTGAAAACAGTCGGATTCATTAGAACCAAAGCCCAGCATCAGCAGCCATCTTCTTCTAGGAGCCTAGTGAAGATTGTTTTCTTGACCTCCTTGGGGAGAAGTTTTTAAACCTGGATTCCAAGGGCAAATTCAGTTCATTTAAACAAACATCTGGCATGTGCCTGTCACATGTTACAGGGATGCTGTTGGCAGTAGCTGTGGGAGGGATGGTTCTATTGGTAGCAGCCACAGAGAAGAGAGCCAAGTAGTGTGTCACTACAAAATATACATGATGCTTCGGGCTAGTCATTCTTTCTGTTTGTGGCATGGAGCATGGAGAAGGATGTATCTGCCTCTGTTTTTTCCAGGATATGATTTCAATGACTGGTTTAAATTTTAATCACAAAGAACAGATGATGAAACCCATCTCCATCCTCTTGATAGAGAGGCGGGGCACTCTAGTTACAGAATGTTGCCTTCACGGTCAGACAGTTGCTGAGTTAATAGGTTTTGCATAACTGCTTTTCTTTGCTATTAGGAGAAGGTGGGGTTATATTGAGAAGTTACTGTTGTCTAAAAAGCAAAGGCATTCATCTATAAAAAGAGGTTAAAATGATTCATTTACATGTTTAAATTTTATTTTATTGTTTTTTCAATCAACAAACGAATATTTTCTCTCCTTCCCACTTCCTTCCCCAATGAAAAAAACAAAAACAAAATACACATAGCCAAGCAAAGCAGATTAGTGCCTTGGCCACATCCAAAACATATTTTCATTATTGTTTCTGTTACGCTGCATGTGTGTTGCCCTCTGATTTATAGGATTGAGTACCAGTTGTGGCAGATTTTATCCATCCATATAAAGAAGCATTTAAATATTTTATAAACATAATTACAGATTGGGTTAGTGTCAAATGCATTGAAAACCATGCTGGATTTGGAGTCGGGGACCTGAGTGTGATTGTACCTCTGCCACTTAGTACCTGTGTGACCTCAGGCAAGTCACTTAACTCCTATGATTCTCAGTTTCCTCATCTGCAAGATGTTAATAATACTTATTAGCAATGTATATTAGATAACAGTAAAAATCAGTGACATATAATGTATGTTAATAACAATATTAGTTATCCTAACCCCAGGATTTTTGTGAGGGAAGTGTTTCGTAAGCCTTAAATCATTATATAAACATGAGTTATCATTATTATTAAACTATCAATGGCAGAGGCAGCATGATGCAGTGAAGTGCATAGAGGCCTCAGAGCCAGGAAGAACTAGGTTCAAGGCCTACTTCTCACACATACTGTCTGTGGGACCCTCGACCAGCACCCTGAACAAGTGCTCTAGGTTACTCTTTAACATGATAAATTGCAGAGAAGATGCCAACCTGCATCACTGGGGAGGGAGTTTCCTCACCTGGGAGTTCCCTGTATCAATGAATTCACAGATTGAGCCCTTATCCCTAGCTTAATATCAATGAGAAAATAATATAAGATAGAGGATAATAAAAGTAAGTCATCTATTTATGGTTATTTGTCCCTTTTGAAATCAAGAATACATTCATACTTTAAAATGTGTACAATCATCAGTACCTCTGAATTCAGACAGAAATTCAGTGTGTCTTTTTCAGATGACTCTGCAAGGTGCTTTCTCAATGCAAAAGTTTGTATGAGCATTTCAAGAAGCTCTTTATATAGTGAGAGTGCATCATAGCAGATAGTGTTACGTTAAAACAATCTTTGTGAGCTCAGAATTTCCCCAGAGCGCTCGAAGGAATAGGTCAACCCTAGCCATAAAAATATTTTTGCTATCCTGTTACCTCTGCTGGCCGTTGGAATTCTGGAGCTACCAGGGGGAAAGCCAAGAGAGAATGCATGCCTGCAGGGTCAGCACTCAGTTACCATGGGTCTTATTAGATTTTTTATCGCACCCTTGACTCTGGTTGAGTAAAGACAGGTCATTTTTTTAACCTATAAAATTGGAGCAAATTAAATACTTTTAATAGTTTAGGGCAAAACTATTGTCAGATTGACATGTATTTTAATAGGAGAAGCAAATAGGATCATAGAGCTAGAGCTAGAAGAGACTTTAAAAAGTCATTTAGTTCAAAGCCTGCCCCAACCACCCATTTTACATATAAGGAAACTAAGGCCCAGAGAATCCCAGTGAGTTACTACGGTTACACAGGTGATGTCAGAATTTGAACTCAACCTCTTTTCATTTCAAATGCATTAAAGGAGTAACTTGTTCCTTGGGCAAAGTGTAGACAGGGAAGGAATTGAAAAGAAGAACATCTATTAAAAGAACTAATTAGCATCGTGAAATATTTTGGCAAGATGGTAAAGTTATTTTTCTCATGTTTATTTTGAGAGGAAGACAAGGTTAGAAGGCAAAAAAAAACCCATAGCATGCTGGATGTCTGAAATGAATACAAAACATACACATTGCATTGGAGGCTGCACTAATCGATCACATTAAGGTCACTTTCATTTCTATAATTATGAATGAGGAGCAGGCAGCAAGCTGGAAGAGTTCATGGAATCATGGCACGTCAAAGCTGGGGAGAGATATAACAGGTCATCATTTTATTTTTTTTTAATTTTTTTTAAATTTATTTATTTAATATATTTAGTTTTCAGCATTGATTTTCACAAGAGTTTGAATTATAAATTTTCTCCTCATTTCTACCCTCCCTCCACTCCAAGATGGCATATATTCTGGTTGCCCTTTTCCCCAGTCAGCTCTCCCTTCTGTCACCCCACTCCCCTCCCATCCCCTTTTCCCTTCCTTTCTTGTAGGGCAAGATAAATTTCTACGCCCCATTGCCTGTGTATCTTATTTTCTAGTTGCATGCAAAAACTTTTTTGTTTGTTTTTGAACATCTGTTTTTAAAACTTTGAGTTCCAAATTCTCTCCCCTCTTCCCTTCCCACCCACCCTCCCTAAGAAGTCAAGCAATTCAACATAGGCCACATGTGTGTCATTATGTATAACCCTTCCACAATACTCATGTTGTGAAAGACTAACTATATATTTTGCTCCTTCCCAACCCATCCCCCTTTATTGAATTTTCTCCCTTGACCTTGTCCCCTTTCGAAAGTGTTTGTTTTTGATTACCTCCACCCCCATCTGTCCTCCCCTCCATCATCCCCCCCCCTTTTTTAAATCTTCTTCCCTCTTCTTTCCTGTGGGGTAAGATACCCAATTGAGTATGTGTGGTATTCCCTCCTCAGGCCAAATCTGATGAGAGCAAGATTCACTCATTCCCCCCTCACCTGCCCTCTCCCTTCCTCCCACAGAACTGTTTCCTCTTGCCACCTTTATGCGAGATAATCCACCCTGTTCTATCTCTCCCTATCTCCCTCTCTCAATATATTCCTCTCTCATCCCTTAATTTGATTTTATTTCTTTTAGATATCTTCCCTTCATCTTCAACTCACTGTGTCTGCTCTCTCTCTCTGTCTATATATATATATATATACACATACATATATACATACATACACATTAACATATATATACATATATATATATATATATACATAAACATATATATATATATATATGCATATTCCCTTCACCTACCCTAATACTGAGGTCTCATGAATCATACACATCATCTTTCCATGTAGGAATGTAAACAAAACAGTTCAACTTTAGTAAGTCCCTTGCAATTTCTTTTTCTTGTTCTTTTTCTTGATTACCTTTTCATGCTTCTCTTGATTCTTGTGTTTGAAAGTCAAATTTTCTATTCAGCTCTGGTCTTTTCACTGAGAAATCTTGAAAGTCCTCTATTTTTATTGAAAATCCATATTTTGCCTTGGAGCATGATACTCAGCTTTCCTGGGTAGGTGATTCTTGGTTTTAATCCTAGCTCCATTGACCTCTGGAATATTGTATTCCAAGCCCTTTGATCTCTTAATGTAGAAGCTGCCAGATCTTGGATTATTCTGATTGTGTTTCCACAATACTCAAATTGTTTCTTTCTGGCTGCTTACAATATTTTCTCCTTGATCTGGGAGTTCTGGAATTTGGCGACAATATTCCTAGGAGATTTCTTTTGGGGATCTATTTGAGGAGGTGATCGATGGATTCTTTCAATTTCTATTTTGCCCTGTGGTTCTAGAATTTCAGGGCAGTTCTCTTTGATAATTTCTTGAAAGATGATATCTAGGCTCTTTTTTTGATCATGGCTTTCAGGTAGTCCAATAATTTTTAAATTATCTCTCCTGGATCTATTTTCTAGGTCAGTGGTTTTTCCAATGAGATATTTCACATTGTCTTCCATTTTTTCATTCCTTTGGTTCTGTTTTATAATATCTTGATTTCTCATGAAGTCACTAGCTTCCACTCATCATTTTATTAATAAGGCTATTGGGGCCCAGAGAAATGGTGTGATGTTGCTCATGAGTTACCTGAAACTCTCAAGATGTATCAAACCAAACATATTTTCTGAATGGTAGAATAGGAGAGACCTTAGAGGCAATCTAGCATCATCCCTTATCCAACATATGAAGCTCTTCTTTCTTTTTTTTTTCTTTTTTTTGAGGGGGGAAGACAGGGCAATTGGGGTTAAGTGACTTGCCTAAGGTCACATAGCTAGTAAGTGTGTCAAGTATCTGAGGCCGGATTTGAACTCAGGTTCTCCCAACTGCAGGGCCGGTGCTCTACTCACTGCACCACCTAGCTGCCCCTGAAGCTTGAAGCTCTTCTTTCAACACCCCCAACAAAGTGCTAGATAAGGTCAGGCACTCTATCTACTTAATAAAATACTTAATTGAGTGAAGGAATGAATGACTAGTGTGCAAAATGATATTGTCTAAAAACATTCATTAAACAAAGATTTACCAAGCACCTACCATGGGCAGCACTTATGGAAGGAGTTATTATTATTATAACTGCAAGATGCTTTAAAAACTGAACACATATTTTTGAGTATGAGAAGTTTCTTTAATAAATAAAGAGCAAGTCAAGTCTAAACCAACAGATTTTCCACTTTATAACCCATTGCAAATAGTGTCTCCTGAAACCTGATTGACAGTTGCTGCATGGTACCCACAGTTAGTCAGGGTCTAGAGTCTAATTCTGGCCCTGACTTCTGAGTGACCTTGGACACATCACTTCATTCCCTATTGCTTTTCTGGCTTCCCCAGCAAATTGTGAAAACTCACTCACTTACCTCAGACGCCTCTTTGAAGTACCAAACAGGCTAACATGTCAGTGGTAAATATTTTTTAAAAATCATATCTATCATATTCCTAATACCAAAAAAATCAGGAAAGAGTGATCGATTTAAATTTTTAATGACCCAATATAATTATAACATCTCAAATAATTTAACTTTTAGTCAGAACATCCAATATGGGAGAGAAACATAGAAAGAAAAAAATCCTCTCATTAAACTGGATATAGATAGAGTAAATGGAATGTTTATTAATTCTTCCTTGGTATATGAGGGTAAGCTTTCAATTTCTCCTTTGCAACTCACTGTCACTATCAGTTCTCCTAGTCAAGCTGCCTAGAACTCTACCTATATCTCCTTTTCTACCTTGCCTGTGTTCCTCCCAATTCATCCTCTCACCTAGACATGGTGTCGTCACCTCTTTGTAATATTTCTTCTGACCCAAACTATGGCTCTGTTCTTAGCTGGTTTCCTAAGTTAACCGTTAATCTATTTACTTGTGAGCCATTTGGGTGTTCCATTTTATTGTTATTGGTGTTCTCCACCTTTCTACAGAGGCAGCATGGTATACTGTTTAGAGGGTTGGCCTCGGAATCAGAAAGACTTGGGTTCAAACCCTGCTCAAACCTCTGATATATACTGACCATGTGACACGTAAGCTCTCAGTGCTCTAAGCAACTCTCTACGACTCAAGTTTTGAACAAGTTACTGATCTGCACTGGTGGAAGAATTCTCTTCACTTACGACATTATAGGTCTGAACAAACAAAAAATTGAGAAACCTTCTGTCTTTCTGCTTTTCCTCTAAAAGGAGTGGCCTGTGGAAAAAGGTCTACAGAGCTGGATTTGGGAATAGTTACTTCAAATAACCAATGGAAACTCCTTTGTTTGATGAAATAATCCCAATTGGCTTGGTCAGTTGGCTCTAATGGCCTCCATTTTCAAGGTAATCTTCCACATTTACAAACCAAGTATTTACCTCTTTTGCAAGGGACAGTATTTTTACAGTTCAAAGAGCAAATTATAGCAGTAAAAATAGAAACATGGGACATTGGCACCTCAAAAGTAACCAGTATCAAATCATACCCCAATAGAGATTACCGTAGTTTTTCCATACAGCAACATGACATGAATGGATTCTTAAAATAACACTCTCTCTTTTTAGCATGCCAAGGTCTCACTTGCGATATCTGTACCTCCCAAATGTTCAGTATAAATTCTCAGAGATGAGCTCTCGGCTGGGGAATGTGCTCCCTTGTCTCTATGCCAGAACCAGACTTAACCATCAGGGACACAAAGAGAGGAAAGATGGAGCCAGTTGTATGTTAGGGGCTATAACCAAGAATATAAAGCAGGAGCTAGCCAACAGCCTATCTCCACCCCTGACTGCATCTTCTTATGAATCAATGGTATTCTGAAATGGGGATGAAAGGTCAGTGGCCCAGGATTCTGGATCTCAGGTTCTGAAAAGTTGGTATAGGCAGCTCACATTCTGTGCTAACTTGTAAACTCTAGGCTGCGGGGGTTCAATATACAATCGGAGAACTGTAATGATGGAAGGAATCTTAGAGATCACCTAGTCCAAGCTCCTTCCCCAAACTGAAATCTCTTCTATAGCAACACTGACATATGATCAGAAGCCAGTTCCTGCTTGCCCACCTCCAAGGAGAGGCAGCCTGTTGTGGTGTTGTATGGTTTTAGTTAGTTGTGTAAGTATTCTTTCCCAAGTTGTCCAGAAAGGGTGGGTAGGACCTGTGCTGGAAGAGAGCCAAGAGAAGAGTCCCCCTCTTCCCTGCTAGGAGAGCATTTTAAACATTTACATTTAGGCACAAGGCAAGTTATTTCAACACATGTCTTCTCTTAGCTCAACTAAAGAAACAACCAGTATTCTTATTTAGAAAACTCTCCATTGAAAGGACTTCCTTGGTTATACCATTTCTTTTAAGACCTAGATATCCACGGTGCTGGAAACATAGTGCTTGATTAAAAAAAATGATCCAGACTTGTGATTTCATTGGTGTCAAAAACTTTCATGAGAAAACTATATGTATCAGTGCACATCAGCAGCTGTTCAGCCACTTGCAGTCTCAGAAAGTTGCTTTCATCACTGATAGGTTAAATAATTTGCCTATAGTCAAACACCCAATATGTGAAAAGACCGGAAGCCACGTGTTTCTGACTCTGAAGTTGGCTCTTTTCCCACTCTCCCACACTGCTTCTCAAGTGTTTGATAGGTAGCAATAATAACTCCCATTTCTATAATATTTTGAGGTTTATAAAGTATTTTCACTATCCTCACAAATAGCCTGTGATCCTACAAGCACCATGCTAGGTGCTGGGGGCGGGTTACAAGGTTGAATAAGAGATAGCCCCTGCATAGTCCCTTTTTAAGTCAAGTGGCTGAACAATCTAGTTCGGGAGGTAGATATAGAAACAATTCTAATGCAAAGTACAATGTGGTAAATGTGTAGAAGAGGAACAAACAAAGTCCCATGAGAGATCTAAGGAGAGAAGTATTGCTTCTGCCTGGAATAATCTGGGAAGATTTCATGGAGAAGGTTGTTTCTTAGAGGAATCTTTGAAGGAAAGGAAGGATTTCAACAGCTGAGATTTGGAGTTGAGGAGATGAAAGGAGGGTGTGTTCTCAATGCAGAGACTATGTAAGTGGTACCTGTTCCACTTGGGGCACATGGGATGCTTCCAGAAAATTTATCTCATTCATATTGAGCATATTCTGTGGGTCTATTCAAAACCATAGTTCATCAGAACCTGCCAATATTTGTTTTTATTAGTCAACCAAAAGGTAGAATTAGTTCAGAGCAAAAGCATTTAATGAAATCGCATAGAAGGGAAAGTAGGAATTAGAAATTTCTCCTTGCAGACTAAGGATATACATACTTCAGTGGGAAAAGTAGACATGTATAGAGATGCTGCCCTCTGTCTTCTGGTGATGTTATTACACTATCCTTTCTGGCCTTTTTTTCACACTGCTCCCTGCTGGGCTGCACTTGGATATCACATTTTGTTCCTGCTGCCTACTACTAGATGTTGTCTCTCTGATTCTTCCTATCTGCCTTGCTTTCCTGGACTTCTTTACTCTTTACTGGGCACATCCCTCTTTAGTGATCTCATGGTTACCACTGGACATTGCTCCTGGCTACCAACTTCTGGGCTTCATCTCTTTAGGACTACTCCAGTCTTCCAGAGCGTAGTGACAAAAAAGCCTCTCCCTGATAAGGACAGGTTGACCTTCTTAAGTCAGAGCCAGAGTTTTTGAGCCACCATAAACAGCAGTCAAAAGGCCAGGAATTGTGCCCCTTGACTAATTCTAAGTTTCTTTTAAACTTTTATTTAGATCTGAAATTATAATTATAATTATTTGCCCCAGACAACCCTTAGGATTAAAAACTCAAGATCCTTTCTGGCTTGGCATGCAAATAAATTTGAACCAGAACAAGAAAGTAACAAAATGAAGCAAGGGTATTATTCTTCACTCACCTGGAGCTTTTTTATGTATATCTATTAGCAACAAACTTCTTGGGTTTTAGTATTATATTTTGGTCAATGAAAAATTTCTCTGTCTCCCTACATAAGTAAAAACACTGAGGTGGGAAAGAGCTGGAAAATATAGGAGGACATTTTTCCTAGCATGCTTGTCTGCTTCTTTACTCTGTATAGGGGAAAGAAGGAATGTTTATTTCCATTATGTAGAACAACATGCTATATAAACAGTAATTGTCTGATTGTTAGTAAGGAAGGACTAGAGCACTAGCTGCTGAGCCAGCTGCACGGGGCTTTCTGAAGTGAAAGGAGAAGGGCAAACTAAGGGACAGCTTCAGCCACCCAAGCCAAAGGTGCAGTATTAGCAGGACTGGGTTAGCTGATCTCTGTTTATATATTGGTTAACAGTAAAAGCATTTATGAGACAGAGGCACTATGTCAGAAATTCTAGCATCCCAGGAACAGTGCTAGGTAATGCAGCCTCTAGGGACTGGGTATCCAAATCCTTCTCAAGTCTTATTGAATCTTCAGGTTTTACAAGGGTATCATTCGCAGGTGCTTATGTAACATTTTTCTGACTCTAATTTTTTTTTCATTTAGGTTTATGTGTTAGTAATAGACTGTTCTTTGCATATGGGGGTCTCAGGTAGGTAATTGATGTCCCCGTTGTAAGAGTCTTGGATACTACTAAGTGGCAGTCTAAAGACAGCAGTGGTCTCTGAGTTAGAACACCCATCTCTTACTAGTTATGTGACTGTGGACAACTTACTTAACCATAATTTTCCAGTCTAGGAAATGAAGATCCTCTTCTCATCCCTCGTCATGGTATGGAGGGCAAATTTCATTCTCAAATGCTATGCCAGAGGAGTATAAGCTTGGGAAGGAACACCCTATATACCTGTCATTTGACAGCCAGGCTAGCTAAGATCCCAGAGGCTCATCACCTTAGGCTTCAGGAGGATGACATCTGGGGGCCTTAACAACTCCTCAAATACCATCTTCCACATCAGAGAAGGGTCATGGTCTGCTTTGGCAAAGGTAGCTCTCTCACTAGTGAGATAATATGTCCTCAAATCATTCAAGAAATTGAAAGTCATGTAATAGACACATCCTGAAAATGGACTCTCTAATCATTGTTGCTTAGGAAAATAGGGAAATTTACCTGTTCTTTTGTGGTAGAAAAAAATACTGTGAGTATAACTGTTTATTAACATTCAGTTTTGACACAGAAAGAAAAGATCCAATATTTATTTGAACAGTGATTGTTTAGAAGGAAAAATGATTTGGGAGGGTAGGGAGGAAGAAGAGGTTTATTAATTCATTCAGACCTTTTCAAATCTCAAGTCCTTTCTGACATTTCCATTGTATACTTAATTTAATTTTTTTTAGATTCTGAACTTAAATACCAAATAAAATGGGTATTTCCATTTAAATAGAATAACAGAAAATGATTAAACCTAAAACTATGGATTTCTGTTGGGTACAGCTTGCTTTTCATTTAAATATATAATATATTCAACATGCAATTTTCAAAGCTTTCCTACTTATCTATGATTCTTTCTGGACTTTAAAAGGAAAAATCCTTAAATTGTTTAGTGAAGAACAGTGTCAGGCTAATTAGTAGGGACAGAAATAAGCCATCTGGAGGAATATATTCTCACTCATTGTTTCCTAATTACTCCTAGAACCACAGTTTAGATCTGGAAAAGGAGAATGTTGGTCTTCATGCACATAATAAAAATTGCCAAAGTTATGCTGTAGACAAGGACTATCTTGACTGAGTAACAGGGACTTTAGCCCAATAGAACTGATACTGCTTTTTAAATAAGTTCACTTTATCAGGGTAACTCAGGGAGAGTTATTTTTCCTTTCTGATTGAAAAGACCCATATATAAAATTATATTCATCACAGCTCTTTTGCTTGCTTGCTTGTTTGTAAAGAACTAGAAGCAAAGTGGGTGTCCATCGATTGAGGAATGGCTAAACAAACTATGGCATATGAATGTAACAGAATTTCTTACACCATAAGGAATTATGCAAGGGACAGTTTCAGAGAAACTTCAGATAAAGTAGGATGAACTGATGCAGACTGAAATAAGCAAAGGCAGGATAATAATTTATACAATGATCACAGCATTATAAAAGAAAAACAAAAATAAATTCTTATGAAAGTCTTAAGAACTATCATCAGTGTAACTGGTCAATAGATTGGTCAATCATGACTTCCAAAGAATGATGAAAAATCATGCAGATTTCTACCTCTTGCGAGAGAGATTTCTAACAGGCAATCTGTGAATGTGTTTTGCATAATTACATTTGTTACAAAGGTGGGTTTTTGTTAGGGGGATGTTTGGGGGCTTGTGAGGATGATACTAAAAAGAAAGAAAAAAAGCATCATGAGTCATTAAAAATAAATAAACGGGGGGGGGGCAGTTAGGTGGTGCAGTGAGTAGAGCACCAGCCTTGGAGTCAGGAGGACCTGAGTTCAAATCTGGCCTCAGACACTTGACACACTTGCTAGCCGTGTGACCTTGGGCAAGTCACTTAACCCCAATTGCCCTGCCTTCCCCCCTCCAAAATAAATAAGTAAATAAATAAACAAACAAACAAACAAACAGGAGGAGACACAAACAGGGCAGTATAGGGACTATTATGTTAAATTTGGAATGTAAAAAGCTGCATATATAGCTATATATTGTGAAGTCATGATTTCATAGAGTCCTCTTTTTGTATCTTTATACAGAGAAATATTCAAGTTTGTTGTTGTTTGTCAAAATTCATAATAAGAGGGAAATTAATTTTTTCCTCTTTCCTATCTTTCACTACCTTATATCAGGACTGACAGTTAATTTTAGTTTATTGTTTATTCTATTGAATCAACGTCTAGTTTGGGGTTTTTTTTGTTTTGGGGTTTTTGTGCCACTAATTACTACCCCTAAATGAAATGTAGCCATTAGACAGAGAAGACTTTCTATATCAATTACACACATGGTTAATCACATCTTTATAATCAACCATATATTTCTGTAGGATTTTTTTTTCTGAGCTTACTAAGTAGGAGCTATATTAAACTCCATTCTATAGTTGAAACGAATGACTTCCTCTTCCAGGAGGCAACTTGGTACAGTGGACAAATTACTGAATTTAGAAGGAGACTTGGATTTGAATCTCCACTCTGCTACTTATTACTTATGTGACCCTGGGTGAGTTGTTTAACTTTGCTTAGCCTCAGTGTCATCAATGGTAAAAATGTAGTATTGGACTAGGTGACCTTGAGGGTTACTTTGAGCTTTAAATCATGTGATTCCATATTTCATGTGAAGTATACGAAACATCCATAAGGAAATATAGACGAGAAAAGGAGGTGGGCCAGTTGCGTAGTGAGACCTAGAGAAAGCAGTCATATAGAAGGTTGTTCTAGTAGCTGTGACATATTCTTAAAATCAGAGGAGGGCCCTTGGTGTATTGGGTCAGTTCTTACGGAGGATTTATGAAAGGACATGAATTACACAGGGTAAGAGCTGGGCTGCAATCTGCATGGGGGATGGAGGGTCCACACCTCTGATGTTCTATCTCTGTTGAAATATTGGTCTGTCTCTCATCCCTATTCTCTTGTTTCCTTTTATGAGCTTTTAAAAACTCTCACTAATAAACAAAAGTCATCAAGGGAGTCTGAACCTGATCTATATATTTGCAAAGTCACATAAGCCTGTAATTTGACAAACCTCTCCACGTTATTATGCCTGAAAATAGATCCTCCTCATCATTTCTAGTGTGCAGGATCATATTTTTATGTGGTTGTAAAGTTTCCCTGAGGACACAGAATTTGCCCAGCTTGTGCTTTTAGATCTTTCAGGAGACTGAAGACCTGTTTCAAGGCAGTTGACATTGCTTGTGCTTAACAGTCTTCTTGGAGCCATAAATGAATGTCAAAAATCCATATCAATATCACAGGATATATTTGGGGCCCTTAATGTCATGAGTCATATAAAATGTTACCTGGGATACCTGCAGAACAGAGTTTGAGTGAATGACAAAACACTACAGTGTTTCATTCTGAACAGTTCCTTCTCTGTTTTGGAAGCTACCTGGTCTTTAATTCTATTCTCTTAGTTGAGTTCTATTCTCTTAGTTAATTCTATTCTCTTAGGGCCATGCTATCAGCACTTTCTCTTTAGTATGCACATCATAATGAATTCCTTCTCTCTCCACCTGACTTTGTCTGAGATAATGGTATGGAGGATCCCTATCCCACCTATGCCCCACCTTGACCAGATAAGGTGATGCCATTTTAACTACAGAAAAGAGTTTAGTGTAGTCCTCATGCAGTAAACTCGTTATCTGGTTCATTATAATGATGTGGTTAAACATATATGTAACAGTAGATATGCCAGCCTTTGAGGAACTGGAGGTCTACTCATGCTCAGAATTCATCTAAAGTGAAAGCCTGATATTAGTCATTTTCTAGTTGAATCATCCTCAGATGTCCCAGTATGAAATGCCTTTTCTTCCTTTCTAAGCATTACTCAGCCACCACATACCATAAAGGTTCTTTCTTGGGGTCAAGTGTCAGCAGTTTAACAAGAATGCTATATAGTTCTCACAATATATGATTCTCACCTATCATGTCCTTTGTACATAGGAGACACTTAATATTTATTAAATTGAATTGACTTCAAATAATAAAATACCTATCCCACAACAACTGACCAGAGGTTGATACTTTTAGTTGTTAATTAAATTAGTTTTTTTCAACAAACAAAAATACACTCCCACCCTTCCTATGTTATTAAAAATAAACAAAACAAAATGTTTATAATAAATATTCATAATCAATTCAAACAAATTCCCAAATTGGTCATATCTGAACAAAAATGTCTCTATCTGCAACCTGAGCCTGTCATCTCTCTGTCAGGAGGTAGATGGCATGTTTCAAGTAGATCAGCAAGTATTTAAGTGCTTACTATGTGCCAAGTGCTGAGCTAAGCACTGAGAATATGAATACACGCAGCAAGAAACAGTCCCTGCCCTCAAAGAACTTAGCTTCTAATGGAGCAAAGACAGCACCTAAAAGGGAGCTGAAAACAGTGGGGGGAGGTGAAGGTACCTGGCACAGGTGTGTGATAGTGAAAGTCTGGTGAGTCAACTATGCAACCTGGGAAGGAATGGAGATGTGATCGCCTGGACCTCCTTAAAAGGAGGCTCCAGACAAGCAGAGGGAGAAGACATAGGGGAAGAATGTATTTCCAAAGTTAGAAGTAGTCCAAGGGGTTGAGTGATCTTTTAGGGTGAAAAGGTTTCTGAGGCATAAGAGAGAAAGTCCTGTGGAAATGAATTAGTAGTGTAACCTGGAGACAAATGAGTTTTTCACTTTCAATGAGATTCATGAGTCTGGAATTCTGGTTGGTCTGATTAGAGTTCTTAAGTTTTTCAAAATTGTTTGTCTTTACAATGCTGTTGTTATTGTATAAATTGTTCTCCTAGTTTTGCTTACTCTACTCTGCTTCATACAAGTTGTCAAGAAAAAAAAAAAACAAAACTAATACAATACTGTTCTTTGTATTCAGGCCCAAGTCTGTGAGAAACAATTTTATTTAATTTAACAACAATTTATATAGAAGCCATTTCTAATTTGGAGAAAAAGATGTCCATAATTGGACATCCAACATGATTTTCTACCTCACAAAAAGCTCAGGTGACATTTCAGAAATCTTACATAAAGAAAAGACATCCTAAAATTAAGCCTAGGTTAACATGCCTAATAGTTGAACAGACACATCTCTACCCCCTTACTTCTGGACTCCTCTTCTCTAGGAAGCAATGAGATGCCTTCCATAGATCTACATAATAATTCTAAATTGAATAGGAGATGACTTGAATATCTCACATGGAATGGAAGAGAGTACTCCACGTGGTGTGGACCCTAGTTTAATTCTTTCAGGAGATAGAGGGAGGAAATTGCCTTTAAATGGATCAATATTGTGGTCATGTTCAGGGGTGGAGGAAGGCAATGTTCTTCTATAGACCAGAGATACTATTGGTTAAGTTTCTAGTTGTCACCCTTAATCTATTCACATAATGAAACATCTTTTTTGCCTAATCTATCCCATTCACTTTCCCAGTGGTCTTTTTCCAGGAGTATAGAAAAGGCCTTTAGAAGAAAATAGTATTTCTTATGATTTCTAGAGAAGCTAAAAAGAGATTTTTATTGTACCACAACAAAGTTTTCCTAGGTTTCTCTGAAATGACTCCTTTTGTCATGTTTTATAGCGCAATAGTATTCCATTACACTCATATGCCATAATTTGTTTGCCATTTCCCAATCAATGGCTACCCCTTTAGTTTCCAGTTCTTCACCACTACCACAAAAAGAGCCACCAAAAATTATTTTAGACATAAGGGTTCTTTCCTCTTTCTTGGATCTGTTTGGGAATATAGCCCTAGTATTGCTGAGTTAAAGGTTATGCACATTTTAGTACTTTTTAGGGCATAGTTACAAATTGTTTTCCAGAATGAACCAATACATTAATGTACCTGTTTTTGCAGAGTCCTCTCAGCATTAGTTATTTTCCTTTTTAAAATTCATTGGTTTTCTAGGTTTTTTTCAGTTGTGTCCCCAGTTCACTGATCTATTTCTTCTCTCTTTTATTGATGAAAATATTTAGAAATATAAATTTTCTCCTAAGAACTATTTTGGTTGCGTCCCCAAAATTTGGTATGTTGTCTCACTGTTGTCACTGTCTTTGACGAAATTATCTATTGTTTCTATTATTTATTCTTTGACCCACTAATTTCTTAGTATTAAGTTATTTAGGCTCTAGATAATTTTAAATTGTTTCTTCAGTGGCATGCTATTCAATATAACTTTTATTATATTATGGTCCACAAAAGATATGTTTAATTTTTCTGCTTTCTAGCATTTGATTGTGAGATTTTATTCCCTAAAAATGGTCTTTTTAAAAAAATAAAGATGCCGTGCACAGCTAAGCAATACATATACTCCTTTCAATTCCCATCTAATAATTGCCAGAAGTTTATAATATCTTACTTTTCTAAAATTCTGTTCAAGTCCTTAATTTCTTTTTTGTTTATTGTTTGGTTAGATTACTCTATGTTTGAAAGCGATATGTTGAGTTCCCTTACTATTGTAACTTCTCTCCCTATAACTCATTTGATTTTCCTTAAAGTATTTAAATGCCATTCTCTTTCAGTGAAAGAATGGTTCGTAATGATATTAATCCATTGTATATAGTAACTTTCAGCAAAATGAGGTGTATCTTTTTAATCAAGCCTTTTGTTGTTGTTGTTGCCTTGTTTAAAATCATGATTGCTACCCCTGCCCTTTTTTTTTACTTTATCTGAAGTGTAATAGATTTTGCCCCTTATTTTAACTTTGTATTAATCTTTACATATCAAATATGTTTCTTGTAAATAACATATTATTAGAATCTCTTTGGTAATCCAATCTGCAATTCTCTTCCATTTTATTGTGATTTCTTCACATTAATAGTTATGATAATCAATTGTATATTTCCCTCTGTCCTGTTCTTTTATACTTTTCTTTCTCTTTGCTTCCTACCATCTCTTATTTACTATTTTTTTTTTACAAATCAGTTTTTATTGATGTCTTTTTTCACATCATTGTAGTTTCCAAAAGTATCCTTCCTTCCCTCCCCATCCCAGAAAGCCAATCCATATAACAAATAGAATTTTTTTAAGACATAAAGAAGAGGGAAAATCAGCACAATCAATTAGTACACTGGAAAAATATAAAAAACATGTTCAATATGTACCACCAGTGGACCTCCTACCTCCAGAAAGTGATGGGTTGAGAACATCTTCTCGTGCTTGTTATTTATAATTTTGTAATATTCGCTAATAATTTGTATTATGTGTAGTTCTCTTCATTTTCATTTTTGTAGTCATTTTTATGTTGCTTTCTTGGCTTTTCATACTTTATTCTGAATCAGTTCATGTAGATCTTTCCATGCTTCTTTGTGTTCATCACATTCATCATTTCTTATTTATTCAGTCATTTTTTCAATTGTGTCCAACTCTTCATGGCCCCATTTGGGGGTTCCTTGGCAAAGACAGTAGAATGGTTTGCCATTTCCTACTCTAGTTCATTTTACAGATGAGGAAACTGAGGCAAATAGGGTTAAGTGATTTGCTCAGGGTCACACAGCTAGCAGTCATCTGAGGCTGGATTTGAACCCTCAAAGAGGAGTCTTTCTGACTCTAGGCCCCTCACTATATCCTCTGTGCCACCTAGCTGCCCATCATTTCCTATAGCACAATACTATTTTTTACATTCATGTGCCACAATTTGTTTAGTCATTCCCCAATTGATGGACATTTATTTTGTTTTTGCTATCACAAAAAAAGACGTAGTTATAAATATTTTGTATATATGGGGACTTTCTTCATTCTGATGGCCCTTGGGGTAAAAGCCCAGTACTGGAATTCCTGGATCAAAGGGTATGGGTATTTTAGTCACTTTATTTGCATGATTCCAAATTGCTTTCCAAAATGGTTGTATTAATTTACAGCTTTACCAATAATGCAATAGTGTGCCTATCTTCCTACAACCCCTCCAACATTGACTCCTCCTAACTGCCCTAAAAATGATAAAGTTGTTAGGAGTTAAATGCATCATCTTCTCATATAGTAATGTAAACAGATTAACTTTATTGAGTCCCTTATGTTATGGGTCTTGTGTTTAGTTCTAGTCTGTTCACTAGGAATGCTCAGAAGTCCTCTATTTCATTAAATATCCATTTCTCCCTCCCCCAAAGGATTATCCTTAGTTTTGCTGGATAAGTTATTCCTGTTGTAATCCTTGTCTTCTGGAATATCATATTTGAAGTCCTCCACCCCTTTAGTGTGGAAGATGCTTAATCTCGTGTGATTCCACCTGTGGCTCCACAGTATTAGAATTGTTTCTGTCTGGCCGCTCGCAATATTTTCTTGACCTGGAAGCTCTAGAATTTGACTATGATATTCCTGAGAGTTTTCATTTTGGGCTCTCTTTCAGGAGGTGATCAATGGATTCTTTCAATTTCTATTTCGCGTCTGGATCTGAGATATTGGGGTAATTTTCCTTATAATTACTTGAAATATTATGTCTAGGCTCTTTTTGTTTTTTGATCAGGGCTTTCAAGTAATCCAATAATTCTTAAATTATCTCTCCTTGGTACGTATTGCAGGTTAGTTGTTTTTCTAATGAGCTATTTCATATTTTTGTCTATTTTTCCATTCTTTTGACTTTGTTTTATTGTTTTTTGATGTCTCATGGAGTCATTAGCTTTCACTTGCTCTCCCCATGATGATTTTTTCCCCATTGGCACTGAAATCTTTCTCCTTTGTCCATGTCCTTCTACTTTGCTGGGTGTCATTTGTTCCAGGTGTTCTAGTTCCTGTTTTCCTGAAGCAGGATGAATGGTATAACATACCAGATCCCTGAAGATAATACTCATTATAAGATCCCCATCTCCCTTTTTAGAATATCTATCTTCTCTGCCCCCTTCCACACCTTTTCCCCCCATCTCTCAATCCCTCCCTTTTTCTATAGGCTATTTCTTCTCAAGAGACTGCAGGAGTTATTTTCCCTTCATTGTTAGCCTTCGACATGATTAGAGGGGATCACTGTTCTCTTTCTTCTTCCTTCCCTCACCACTTTTATGTACCCCCTCCCATTCTGTAATTTTGTTCCATTAAAAAAATTGATTCTCCTTAAGTCAGAGTGTTGTTAGGTTTAGTCTTTGATGTTTCAAGCCTATTTTTCCATCATCACTTTTGTTTGACTTCTACTTTCACCCTTGACTCCTTGTGTACTTTTAAAAAGAAATCTCTTAATGGTCTCTCTGTTATTATCCTTGCCTGTTGTATTTGTTTTTCTGGATTTCTGTTGTCTGAAGAGTTGGAGAAGCAAATAATTTCTTTAGGTCTGGTTTTTTTCCTTGAAATGTTTCAAATGCCTCTTTTTAATTGAACAGCCATCTTTTTTATTTATTGTTAGGCTTAGATTTGCTAGGTAGGTCACCTTGGGCTGCATTTTCAGCTCCTTGCTCTTCGGAACACATTATTCAGTTCCCTCCTGAAGTTTCTGACAGGTGCAGAATAGTCTTGTGATTCAAATTTTCTTTCATTCATATTGGAAAGTCTATCTCCTGGTTGCTTATTTATTATTTATGGAATTGTTAAATTTAATCACTGTGTATCTCAGAGTTTGTAGAATAGGATTTTTTTTCCTGGAGGAGATCTGTATATTCTTTTGATTGGCACTTTGTTTTCTGTGTTCAGGAGTTCTGGGAAGTCTTCTTGTATAATTTCTTGCATTATAGTGTTAAGTTTTTTGACTTGTCATGTTTTTTCTAGGAGGTCTATGATCTTTAAGTTGTCTCTATACATTCTGTCTTTGAAATCAATATGTTTTGTTCACATGAAAAACATACTTTCTTTTACTTTTCTTCCTCCATATTGTCCTTCGCTCTCATGTATTTTCATTCCTAATCAGCTCTCCTGTTTTTTGTTTCTTTGGCGAGATTTACCAGCATAGATTTAAGTTTTTCTATTCTGCCAATTATTTCTGCTATGCAAGCCATTAATTCCACTTTTACAATTTTTATTTTTCTTTTAAATCACTCAGGAACATCCTGATGTGGTTTTGTGCTACCTTGGGAATCCACAGAGTCTTCTGCTTCTTCAGGTTTTGATTCACTTTCCTTTTTCATGTAATATTTATTCATAAATAACTCAACTCTTTTACCTGATCTGGGGTCCACATTCTCTTCTGCTATTAATATTTTCCCTATTAGCTTATCTGATCATGCTCAAGATTTTAATTAAGTTTTATTTCTCCTAGGTAATTTCAGCTTTTTCCTTGGGTTTCTCCTATTGTTCACTTTCTAACTCCCTCCTTTTGATGATGATTTCCCTGGTGGCTGGCTCTCAAAGTATTCTGGCCTCCTCCCATGGAGCTTTGACCCAAGTGATTTCCAGGGGGACAGAACTGTCCCCAGCGGGATGCTAGGCTTTTTCGTTCAGACTTAGGGGGTTGCCACACAGCCAACACATGTATCCTCCCTGTTCCCTCTGTTCTCTGGCTGAGCTCTATTGTGGCACAGAGTGCTGTCATGTGCTGTTATAGCCTGAGCAAATTTTTGCCATTGAGATATTGACAGCACTGGGAGGAGGTGGGGCAGGGGGAGGATTGGAGTGAAGAGTTAAGTGTTATAAGTACATGGGTCAGCTTGTGCAGTCTTGCTGCCAGGAACGTAGTGGACAGTAGGAGATAGAATGCTTAGTAAATGCATTAAGGATTAGGTATTCATCCCTTTTGTTAGTTCATGAGGTGTTTAAAAATGTTTTTATTAGTATCTTCTCTTTCTTATATCACCATAGTTATTCCAAGTATCTGGGTCTTCCATCTCTCCTACCCCTCCCCGCTCCCCGCCCCCCACCCCCGCCAACCACAGAAAACTATCTCCTATGATAAATAATGGTTTTAAGAGAGGAAAAATCAGCACAACTGATTGAAAAAGTCTGCAAATGTGTGCATTGTATAATGCTTGTGAACGTCCCACCTCCACAAAAGGGCAGATTGGGGGTATCTCCTCATGTCTTTCATCTGAGTACTGCTTGCTCTTTATAATTAGGTTACATTTACTTTTGAATTTTTGGTGTATATCACCATTCTTCCCATTTACATTGTTGTAGTTATGGTGTATATTTTTTTGGCTCTATTTACTTCACTATGAATCTATTCATATAGATATTTCCATGCTTCTCATATTCATTACACATAATTTTTCCCCAAATTTTTAGCTATCACAAAAAAGTGCTGCCACAAATAAGTTGGAGCATGTGGGAACTTTTTTCTTATCAATAGCTTCCTTGAGTTATAAGACCAGTAATGGAATCTTCAGTTCAAAGGGTATGAATATTTTAGTCACTTTATTTGCATAATTCCAGATCACCTTCCAAAATGGTTGTACCGTTTCATAGCTAGTTCATTAGGTTTTTATCTTACTTGGGTTCTGTATTAGGAGGGCAGAGTTTATAATCTCAAAGAGGATCATAAACATGTCTGAAAGGTTCGGAACCGCCGGATATAAGAAACTCTCAAAGTAGAAGGCAGAAGAATCAAAACATATATTTAGGCTCCACAGTAACCAACCCATGAACCAGCAACCCCATTTTGATATATTGATCAAAAGCTTCCAGGCCCAATAAGTACGCCTTGAAAGAGTAACCAGGAGGCTACAGAGAAGCATGATTGCATAAAGCAAAATCATGCTTCCCTCTCTATGGTAAAAAGATTACCCACTGGCCTGAAGTCTTTGTTCAGCTTCCTCCCATAGGTCAGCTCTGCTACTGGCAGCTCCGGCTGCGGCTGCAGCTGTAGCAGCCTCTGGCTCCAACGGGAGCTGCTTTTAACCATCCAGCTTCTTCGGGGGTGTAAGGTACGCCGGGGAAAGCACAGGTTCTTTCAATCTGCTTAAGCAAGGTGAAGGGGTTGACCAGGAAAGCACAGGTTCTTTCCATCAGCTTAAGCAAGGTGAAGGGGTTGACCAGGAAAGCACAGGTTCTTTCCATCAGCTTAAGCAAGGGAAGCAAGGTGAAGGGGCCGACAAGCTTACTCCAGTCCAACATACAAACAGCATTCAGTTCAGGGGAAAAAGCCAAACTAGTCAAGGCCACTTGTTGACTAAGTGCTAAGGAGCCCATTTTTGGTTGCCAACACACTTCTCCACCCCTTGTTATAGGATACATAATCTAATCAGCCATGTATCCTAGAACATACATTGTGATCCAATTACAAAGGAAACTAAAACATATCATTCATAATAAAGCAAAATATATCATTTGGTGACATTCCTAAATATTGGTTTATGATTCAAATGTGATCCACCCCTAGGTCCCAGCAAGATAATCTCTTCAATCAATCATCCCAAAAATAATTATTAATAATTCAAATGTCCACCCCTAGATCCTTGTATCCATTACATAGGATCAATAATATCATAACAATAAAACAACACAGCAAGGATAACACAAAATAAGTAAACAGAACACTCTCATCATTCCCACCCCCCTTGAACGATTGGGGCTCAAAATCTTGGGGTAAGGGGTGAAGGTCTCATTTTCCATAGCTTCTTCATGCTGAAATTGGATGTAGAGATGGCCCTGCCCCAAAAAGTCCCATTCCAGAGGTCAGTTCTTTAACAAGCTGGCAGGAATTCCAAGAATGCTATGTGCTTAGGCAGTCACCAGAAAGTGCAGGGTGCTTAAGCCTAAAGGAAACAAAACTAGCAACAACGTTAGCCAAAACAAAGGACAAAAAGAGTAGACAAGTATGGACTATTATTCTTCAAATAAAATTATCTCAAGTTTGGTTGAGATTTCAGTTATGCAAAGATCCAACATCAGAGCCAAACTCAGGTGGGAAATGTTTCTTTTCAAAAGGAACATAATGAGGAAGCCAAGAGGATCCCACCCTAGATAGAGACTAAGATTGTCCTCTCAGCCTTTCCCCAGATGTACAAGGAAACACAATAGGAAAATTAAACTAAGAGGATCCCATCCTAGGTAGAGACTAGGATTGTCCTCCCGGCCTTTCCCCAGATGTACAAGTTTTCATCCGTTAATCACACAAGGTCACCTTCACTCTGAGTGGCTTGTGGGCTTGCAGGAGCAGTTCTTATTTCCCTATCTCTCCTGTTATCAAGTCCTTTATCTCTGTACATTCTGTATAATTCATTGGTTGGAATTCCATCTATCATTTCAAAACCTACCCCTGCTCTCAATAGAGCAGTAAACATTTCTTTCCTTGTTACTCTCCTTTGGCGCCAAGTTTGCTGGTTATTTACCCTTCTCTCTCGAGGAGATCTATCCCTTCCCCAGTCACCTAAGTCATGTAACTGTAAAATCTTATTTATCACTGTTGTAAGACGGCTCCCTACTTCTCCAAGTAATAAATTCAAAATTAGTTGTTTATAAGCAGGGGGAGCTGTCCTAATTATTAAATTTCTATGAGGCAGTCCCATTGGATCATTGTAATATTTGTCTGCGGTTCCTATCATAATGGCAGTCTTCATCACCTCCTCCTTTAGTCTCATGATACAATCTCTAAGTGAATACCAGGGTCTGTGCTCAGTGGGCCACATAGAATCAGTAGCATATCTCTTATTGCATCCCACAGAGGCTAATGCCAACAGAGTAGTCCTGCTATCACCATCTCCTTGCTGATGATGTTCCCTAAAAGCTTGTTGAACTAGAGGATCATGGCTGATACCTATGAATCTCATGCAGTCTGTCCTATCTACTGATATTCCACTGGCCCCTTGATCACTGAGTCTTACCATCCAAGATATCAATGGTTCTCCTATTCTTTGGCTGAATCTACTCAAAATATCTGTGACCTCTTGCGGTGAGAAATCTTCCTGAATTTCCCTTGTAACTGAATCTTCACCTCGGGTTTCTGTCTTCCTCCTTTGTATGGGTCGAGCCCTTGTCTGATCATTTAACCATCTCCTATTCTCTGTGTGAGGGACATCCTGAACCCCAGTAGTGTTTTGTGCCTCAGCCCCTAACGTTGTCTCATTTTCCCCCCACTCACTTCCTCTGCCACCATGGCTAGGACGAAGCAGGCAGTCAGGCTCTTTCTGGGCTGGGTTGAAATGCACTCTGGGCTTTTTTGGTCTCCTGTTGCTCTTAGCCACATTAATAGAAAAGTTCTCATTTGAGTCAGTTTGGTCTCCTGCTATCTGAGATTCCCCTTCTTGCTGTGGGGTAGGAGTGCCCCCATGTCTTTCACTTAATCTCAATCTTTCGTATACTAGCCGGTAGGCTGATAACACTATCCAGCTTTGCCTAGATAGTGATGCCCCTGACTGAATCCCAACTTCTTGTAAACACTTTTCCAAATCCCTAGGATCTCCTCTCCGTAGCCTTGGTTCCCAGTTTTCACAGGGTCCAGCTTTTTTAGCCAATTCTTTTGCTAGGGAGGAATAAAATGGATCCTCCCATCCTGGGATATTCATCTCTTCCTCTGAAATTGTTCTGCTTCTAAATAGAGATCTTATACCTAGCGATCCCATCCTGGTCGCCAAATGTATTAGGAGGGCAGAGTTTATAATCTCAAAGAGGATCATAAACATGTCTGAAAGGTTCGGAACCGCCGGATATAAGAAACTCTCAAAGTAGAAGGCAGAAGAATCAAAACATATATTTAGGCTCCACAGTAACCAACCCATGAACCAGCAACCCCATTTTGATATATTGATCAAAAGCTTCCAGGCCCAATAAGTACGCCTTGAAAGAGTAACCAGGAGGCTACAGAGAAGCATGATTGCATAAAGCAAAATCATGCTTCCCCCTCTATGGTAAAAAGATTACCCACTGGCCTGAAGTCTTTGTTCAGCTTCCTCCCATAGGTCAGCTCTGCTACTGGCGGCGGCGGCGGCTGAGGCTGCGGCTGCGGCTGTAGCTGTGGCTGCGGCTGTAGCTGTAGCAGCCTCTGGCTCCAACGGGAGCTGCTTTTAACCATCCAGCTTCTGCGGGGGTGTAAGGTACCCCGGGGAAAGCACAGGTTCTTTCAATCTGCTTAAGCAAGGTGAAGGGGTTGACCAGGAAAGCACAGGTTCTTTCCATCAGCTTAAGCAAGGTGAAGGGGTTGACCGGGAAAGCACAGGTTCTTTCCATCAGCTTAAGCAAGGGAAGCAAGGTGAAGGGGCCGACAAGCTTACTCCAGTCCAACATACAAACAGCATTCAGTTCAGGGGAAAAAGCCAAACTAGTCAAGGCCACTTGTTGACTAAGTGCTAAGGAGCCCATTTTTGGTTGCCAACACAGGTTCTTGGTGTTTTAGACCAGAGGTGTCAAACATATAGCCTGCAACACTCCCAAGTGGGACCTGAACCATATTAAGATGCAATTGAAGAATATCTAACAAAATAAATAAAAATACAACAAAACATAGATAATATTAATGTGTGGCTTTGTAAGTTAACAAAGGCAATGCAGCAGGATCCTTATGTATGGTTTGACACTGCTGTTCTAAACCACGGAGAAAAATTGCTTTATTTCTTGCACTTAACTCCTATTTTGAAGAGGATTGAGAGGTTTGAGGACAGGAGAAAATGTCTATTACTCCATAATTCTGACTGTGTATAGTCTTACCCCATGTTTAAAAAGGATGTAGCAAGTGAGAAATACCCTCAGTCCCAGGGCCCTAGGTTTAGTGCAGTTTACTTCTCCTCTCTTCCTCTTTATCTTTTGTTCAGAGCCCAATCACAGGTTCTTATCTTGTCTTTCTTTCCTTTTGAATCCTTCTTTATAATTAGATTTACCTTCAGTGATTAGGATTTATTTTGCTTATAACTAATCCCTCCCTTAATCTGCCCTGCTCCTTATTTCCCTCTCCTTCCTCCCTTCTCCCTCCTATTTTCCTGTTGTTTCTGCACCCAACTCTATGTGTACATTCTCCTCTTCTTTTCCCAGTTCAAATGAAAAGTGAGTTCAAGTGTCTCCCTCTGCCCCTACTCCTTCCTCCTTGTTTATATAGTTATTTGTCAATGCACCTAGATTACGTGAGACAGTTTCCCTCACCTTTCTTTTACTTCTCCCCCAATGTACTGATTTTCCCTTCCCTTTCTTATTTTTAAAATCATCAAAAACATATCAAAACTACTCCCATGTTGACTGTCTTATTAGATTTCCTCTATGTTCCCTGATGAAATTAGGGTTCTGAGAGGATACTCTTTATCATCCCTTTCTATTAGAATGCAAATACACTATCCTTATTTAATCCCTTATAATTAATCACTCGTATTTATCTTTCTATGCTTTTCTTAAATTCTGTATTTGTATTTCAAAATTTTTATTGCAATTTACTGCAACAAAATTTTTTCTTTTGGTCAGTAGTGCCTGGAAGTTTTCTATTTCATTAAAGATCCTTTTTCCCCCTATAGGCTTATGCTCAGTTTTTCTGGGCTATTTATTCTTGGTTGTAAGACTGTATCTTTTGCCTTTTGGTTGCTAAATTTCTTTTAATCTTAACTGTGGCTCCTCAGGACTTGAATTCTTTTTTTTCTGGCCGCTTGCAGTATTTTTTTTTTCTTTGAGAAGCTCTGGATTTTGGCTCTAATATTCCACAGAGTCTTTATTTTGGGGTTTCTTTCAGGAGGTTTATTTGATATATGTGAGGTATATTCTATGTATTTTGTCATTATGATAGTATTTCTCTCTTTTTTTATCTTTTTCACCTGATTCTTATGGTTGTGTGGTTTGTCCTTCATTCTCGAAGAAGACCATGACATCTGGGAGATGATGACATGACTTGCAATTGACTTAGATTTGAATGAGGGAAGGCTGGGCAAAGTCACCAACCTCACTTTTTCTTCCAGAGTGTCCTGGCCAGATATTGATCAGGATGACTAGAGATGGCCCAGGATGCAGTGGGAGACTTTGGCCCCTTTAAGCTAAGGTCTTTTCAGGTTCTCATTTTGAGTAAGGCAATGCCCTTTCAGTGAATAGGTCTCTTTAAGAAGTGAGTCAAGGAATGTCCCCTTTAATAAAAAAAAAAAAAGCAAACTGGGAGGGGAAGACCCTTAGGGTTGCTGGCCAATAGAGAAAAAATAACCATTAAGTGGTGCTTGTCCAATCTATGAGATCCAAAGTGAATTGGATTTAAGGCTTGGTCTTTGAGAAAGAAATCCAGCGAGTAAAAAAACCCCACGTTAACTAGGTAGCTTTTAGCCATCAGAATTGACCTTCCTTTGGGCAGAACACCCTCAGGTAACAGGAGAGGACAGGAGATTCTTATGATAGTATGTAATAATACCCAGGAGTTTTTGCACCCAAAACATGTACCACAACTGCTACCTAGGATGATCGTTATGAATCCTACTCTTATCTGGCTGGAGTGGGAGGGGGACATCAACCCCTGTAGTGAAAATCATGGTCAGATGCCACTGATGGGGGGATTGCCATATGGAAATAGGGATCAGGGTAATATGAGAGAGGAAGACGCTCTAACCTGCTATCTAGTGACATCCTATTTTAACCAATTAACTTGCTAACTAGGTACTAAGATCTCTATTTTCTAAGCTACTAGAAGACTGCAAGTGTTGTCAGTGCCCTCTAAATTTATTGAACTCTTAATTTGGCAACCTGGATCAAAGTCACAGTTGCCCGGCCCTATTTATAGCACTGGTAGTATATAGAAATGTAGAGATTGACAGCATGCCTAACACAATCACGCTGCCCTCTTTCTCTCTCCATTCTCATGCATTTAAAAAATGAGATTAGCTTTTTACTATGGGTTAAGCTCTAAGCATCAACATGGAGCTAAGCAAAACTGCTTATGGCAGGATGATTGTGTAGGGATGGAAGAAGAAAAAAGGGGGGAAAATGGAGATGAAATAAAGGAAGAAAAAAAAGGATTACATAAGATTAATGAGTGATTGTATCACCCACAGTTCCCTCCAGTGTATTAGTCACCCCTTACACCCACATATGCTCTTGGAAGGTTACCTTGAATTCCATTTTCATCCACATTGGTTCATTCAACGCTCCTCCCAGCCTCTATCATAATGTAAGCTATCCTGAGAGCTGCCCCAATGACAAACAGTTTTCTTTTGCTTCCAGCTCTAGGACTGGAATGGGAGGTTACATGTAATTGCAGTGAGATCAGCAGGAAGGGCAGCTGCTCCTGTTCCTTTGGCATTCCTTTGATCGTTACCTTCATGGGCCCAGCAAAATAATGCCGATTATCAAAGTGAGTTGGAATCACATTCCAGCTGAGACAAATTTGTGTCCTTCATTGAGTGCTGGCACATAGATACTTTTTTAGTTGACCTAATCCATTTCTGCTTATTGTCATTTGGGCTATTGCTGGATGCCTTTGACTTGGTTAACTTTGCCCTTCCTTATTCTGGCAGCGTGATCTGTATTCCTCTGGAGGGGGAAACATAAATTGGTTCCACTTGAAAGTGTTTGATGATAGAGAAGCTTGGACAGACCAAATCCTAGGAGTGATTTCAGAGCTTAAAAATAAAAGCTTCAATTATTGTTGTAACATGAACCTATTGGGGGATGAGACTCAGAGGTACAATGCAGTAGTGGGACTTGTTACTCAGAAGAGATAGTTTTGCTGGATTTTAATTTCTTGGCTAAGCATACCATCAATCATCAACAAACATTTAGTAAATGCCTACTATGTGCCAGGCACTGTGCTTGATTTTAGGGATACAAATACAAAAAGGAAGCAGTCCCTGCCATCAAGGAGCTTTCAGCTCACAATTGGGAAATGAATCTTCCTCAAGAATTGCAATAAGATTAACAAAGGGGAGTTTAACTCATTTGTGACAAGGTCAGCCCCAGAATTTATAGCTGACTTTTCCAAGGTTTACTGTTCCTTTCTCAACATTTATATTTGATTCCTTCCCTTTTGTTTCCACAAACACAAATCTTGCAGAATGCCTCTGGTTGAGTTATAAAGCCCAGATTCTTCAAATGCTTTATCCTTTTAGAAAATTAATATTTCTAGTCAACTTTGGAAAAGTAGCATGCCACAGACTCTTAAATGGCATTGACATGGTCCCAGTTCCTTTTTTTTTTGGTGGGGGGAGCTCAATCTCATGCCCAGTGACTATTTAGTGACTAGTATGAGGCAATCATAGCATGACATGTTCTAGAGAGAAAGAGGGAGAGAGAGAGATTGGAGAGAAAGAAAGAGAGAAAGAGAGAGAGAGAGAGAGAAGAAAGGATCATCTGATCTTTCCAGAATTTTAATATCTGTCTGAATATGTGTCTTTGAATATATATTTGAATATATGTCACAGGTTCCTCTCTAATTCCAAATTTGATCAGTCCCCCCAGAGCCTTATGAGAATTTAAACTCTGCCCTTGACATTATTCCAGGGTACAGAGAGTAACCTGAGCAGACAGATGGCCTTTTGAAAGGTTCAACTGCTTACTCTCTGGGTCCAAAAGATGAAAGACCTTTTTTTTTTTGGTTAGTGACCATGAGTAGAATGGTGTTATTACCAACCTTGTAGTCAGACTTCCAAGAATATAAAATAAAGCCTATATGTGGATCAGTGTTTAAGTGAAATTGTCAACATGGCAAGCCAAGCAGACCCCATAAACTAAAGCTGCTTTTATTTAGTTAAAGGAAGTTAGACCAAGCTGTTCAGTGGCTTGCTCTCTCGCTAATCTAGCCACATAGCAACCCCTACCCATTGCCCTTTGTGATTTATGTTCAGCTGTAGCTCCACCAAAGTATTTTCTTTGAGGCTGGAGCTCAGCCAGCTCACCATCCATCTCAAGACGGTTTGTGGGCCCTGTGTTCACAGCAGGAAAGGGCTGACCACATGAGGAGCAGTTGATTCACTGCAACAATTCCTAGTTTTTTGTTTCTTACATGTGCTTGAATAGGGAATTTGCAAAACCTGCATAATGAACCAAGCTATAACACAATCTAGGGTGGTGCAGTGAAAAGTTCTGGAGTCACAGGCCTTGAGTTCGAATTCCAACCTGCCTAATACCCATGGGTCAGACCTTGGGAATTTTCCTTAACATCTCCAGGCCTCAGTTTCCTCATCTATAAAATGAGAGGGTTCATCTTGACCTCCCACATTCCTTTGAGCTCTGAGTCTATGATCCTATAATCCAGCCACCGAGAGAGTGATTTCTCCACTTTGGACAACACAATCAATTATACATTTAATTATAGCCAATCCACCTAAACCACCAAATAAGTGACTTATTTCCTTGAGAACATACAAGCAATTATTCAATTCACAAAATACTACCTAGATAGAATCATTTTATTAAAGCACCATAATAATGATCATGATGACGGTGATGATAATGATGATAAAAGTTAGTGTCTACATAAAACTTTCCTTAATCCTAAACAGAAGTTGTTTGTGTTATCCTGGAGCACAGAATATGTGGATGATGATTGGGGAAGAGTTAAATAGTTTCAAATAAAATAAAAACTTTCCCCAATTTAAACATTTAAAATTTTTTATTGATAGCTTCCTTTTACATTATATTCATTTTTGAGTATATCCCTCCCCTTCCCCTACCCAGAAAGTTTTTCCTTTGTAAGGCAGATTTTTAAAGGAAAAAATACAACAGTAAAACAAACCAACCCTGCCCCCCCCAAACTATAGACCTTTTCTGATAGTATATGCAATATTCAATACTGAGAGTCACTCCCCTCCCCAATTTGTACAATGAAAGGAGGAAAGTGCTTTTTCTTAACTCTTATCTGAGGTCATTTGGTTATGAAATTTAATTTAATATTAAATTAAAAGGTTTTCTCATGAGTGAGTTGAAGGCAAATGTTCATTTAAGAACTGGTTCACAGAGGACACACTATAGAAATTTCAATCCCACAGGTATTTGGTACAAGATATTAGGTATAGTCTACTAATAACTGATAGGTAGAGAGTTTTCAGGCTGTCTCAAAGTAGCTCACAGATGTCTGACAGCTGCAGCTATTATAGCCCCTTGTACCAGCATTGCTCTATGACTCAGAGCAATGTTTTTGCCAGAGAATTCTGATGGTGCAATACTACCCCAGTGATACCCCAATGAGGAAATACTTGTGAGTGGTAAATAAGAGGAGAGGGGACCCAGGCAAGTAAACCTAAAGCCACTCCAAGGTGATAGGCAAAATTAAAAATAAAATTTCTACCCACCCTGAAGTAGGACTTCTTTTTAATAAAATACCACTTAAACCTACTACCTGTGTGACATCAGCCAAATCACTTAATTACCCTGGTCATAGACAGCCTCTGAGGTCCCTTCCAGATCTAAATCTATGATGCTATGACCAAATCACTTAACCTCTTTGAGACTCAGTTTCCTCATCTATAAAAGTGACAGAGTTGGACTCAATGGCCTCTGAGTTCCCTTCCATCTCCAAATCTATATCCCATGACTGACTCCTAGGAAGGAGCAACTTTCAATCTTGTTCCCTATTGTAGATGGGGAAGGAGAGTCATGGTGGAGCTAAGTGACTGCTTATTTTAACAGTGAGCCAAGAATAAGTAGCCCCCACTCCAATACATAATCTGTGAGTTTTAGAGAATTTAGGGTCATTATTGTGTCCCAAAGGAAGTTCATTGTCAATATTTAAGTACCCACTGAGAGGTGTTCCAAGTAAAGAAGTAGGCTAATCCTTCACTTGACAGTTGGGGAGACTTTGAATTTAGATGTGGAAACTCTGATTCTGCATTGGTGAGATAAGATAAGAAAGGACCTCAGACCATCCAACCCATACCTAAACAGAAATCTTTTCTATTATATCCGTGATGAATTGCAGTCTGTCCTCTCAGTGACAGAGAACTTACCACTTTCAAAAGTAGCCCACTCCACTTTTGGATAACTCTAATTGATAGGAATTTCTTTTAGATTCATCGATGGTCATATATCTGGAGCAAGAAAGATGCTGAAAATCTACCTTCACTTTACAGAAGAAATAGATCAATGACAGACAGATGGAGTATTTATTAAGTGATTACTATGTGCCAAGCATTGTACAAATTCAAGCAGAAGGAAAGACAATCCCTGCACTTGAGGAGCTGATATTCTAATGAGGGAAGAAAACACGTAAAAGGAAGCTGAAAAGGAAGGGAAAGTGAAGAGAGGATGTCAAGACATAGTCCAGGGAGTCATGGGCTGAGCCAGGTTTGTAGCGAACATTGCTGTGAGGGTGCTCCCTCAAATGGAGGCTTCAGGGATGAACTCATCAATCAGAGGTGAAGGCATTGCCAGTGTGAAAAGGCCACTGGGTCAGATTGAGCCCAGTTTGGAGTAGATGAGGAAACTGAAGCCCAAGGGGATGCAGTGTTTTGTTCAGTGCCCAACAAAAGATCACAGAGCTAGAGCTAAAAGGAGTCTAAGTAGCCATCTAGTCTGACCCCACTACCCACATTTAACTGATCTACTGAATTTACATGGAGCCAAAATCTGCCTCTACAATTTCCACCTGGTTCTGCCCTCTAGGGCCAACCAGAACAAACTTCTCAACTATGTAGACCAACATCTCTAGTAACTTCAGTGGATCTTAATAGACTCAGTTGGGGAGGATGGGAGTGGGGATGAGGCTGGGATACAAAACTGGGAAGTAATCTGTTGAGTGGGTCTTCCTGAAAGAAGCGAGCTTTAGGTAGGGTTTCTAAGAGAGTACAGAATGTAGATTTGTTGAGGGGAATGTTATTTCAGTCAATGGATGTGACAGATATGAAGCTTAGTGGGCAGAAAGAACAAGCAAGCTGTGTATGGCTACACAAAAACGAGAAGTGAAAGTTAATGAGCTGGAAACTGTACAAGCAGCCCCTGCCAACTACCCTTCACCCCAGCTGGAGTAGCCATCTGGAAATGGTCTGAAAACTTGGTGAAAAGCTTGATATCCCCACCTTGTAGAATGTAAGCTCCTTGAGGGGAGGGACTATTTCATTTGTATCTTTATCCAGTCCCAGGGACCAGCACATTTCCTGGAGCAGAGAAGGTATTTTGTAAGTGTTTACTGGATTGAATAGCTTTGAGTAGGGCTTCCTAAATACAGCAGCACATCAGATAAATGTAACTCAAAGTAAATCAATTAAAAATAATATTTAGTAATTATTTAGCTGGTAGTTATTTTATCATTTTTTTAAAAAGTTTTATAAAAAACTTCGGAGGAACATCACCATTCTTTCTCTTTACTAACATCTGTGTTTCATCTCATTGTGTCCAGAAAAATTAAACCTCATATAAGACTCTATCTTAGGAAAGTTATTTCAGGACTTGGTTTTAGGCCTTTTGCTATAGAGTCCAAAAGTCAAACTGGCAGTTCCATACCTTCTGCATGAAGTTTTTGTTTTGTTTTACCTACTATACAACACCCCTATCCCCACCCCCACACTAAGCTCCCCACCCTTGGAACTAACCTGTATTTATCTTTCAAATGTGTGTGTGTGAGTGTGTGTGTGTGTGTGTATATATATGTATGTGCATATATATATATGTGTGTGTACACATGCAAAGCCATATAAATAGGAGACAGACAGAAGTAGAGATCTTATCCATTCATTGAATGACTGATACCAACTCAGTTTAAGGGTTCAGAGTGACCTGACTGAATTGTTGGGGTGGGGAAGGTGGCAGAAGGAGATCACACAGATTTTGGCCATGTTCTGGAGACAGATGGATCTGATAGAGCTCTAGCTGTCATGACTAGGAGATGCAGTTGTTGGAAGTACAAGATTGATGGGTGGTGGAGATGTAAGAGCTTCCTATTAGGTGATCAGTAGGGATACTTGAGCTCAGCATCTTGTACATAATACAAACTACATAACACAGGAAATTCAGTAGAAAATTTATTCTTATTTGGACCAAATTCAAAGAGACTTTTTTTTGCTTTAAGTGCTAAATAGACCTTATTATAACAATTTCACGTGAATGTGGTCACAAAGGATGAGCCCTAACAACCCTTACTGGGAAGCTCCAATGTCCTTTCACTGGTTTATATCTAACTTTGTTCACAGAATCACCGAACCTCAGAGTTGGCAGGGCTCTCATTGATCATGTGGTCCAGTGCATGTCTGAATCACTCAGTCAATCAGCTGACAAGCTTTTATTAAGAACTTGCTGCGTACCAGGTGCTATGAAATGGAAGAATCTTTAGCAAACTCAAGAGTCCTTACTGGAAGCTCCCCGACAAGTGATTGTTCTTTGTTTGAAGACCTCCACTGAGAGAAATCCTGAATCTTCTGAAGACACCATATTCCATTTCTGGATAATATCCATTTTTATGAAGTTTGACCTTACAGCCGGCCTAAATCTGCCTCTCTGCAGCTTCTGGCTCAACCCACAGTTAGCATGTAGAACATCCCTTTTCCACATGAGAGCCCTTCAAATAGCTGGAAATAGCTATCAGCTCTCCACGAAGCACAAACTACTGAGACACCAGAGAGATTTCATGGAGCAGAGACAGAGCCCAGTGGACAAGTACATAGACAGAACTCTAGAGTGATAGGGCTCTTCTTGGTAGAGAGAAGTTTTGATCTGAAGTGACAGTATAACCCATCAAGACAGCTCAGCTGGGACACCACAACCTGTTTCTTTGCTATGTAACTTTGACATTAGATGCCTCCAGAATGAGCAGGATATGACAGCTAAGGTTTTGCCCATGGGCCAGGACAAGAGTGGGGACTGGACTTTTAAAATACCTAGTAATGCTGGAAATCACACTCTTCCCACCCCCCTGCCAAGATAGAAATGCTACAACTGCCATATGAAACATACCAACCTTTAGAAACTTGTTATTTGAACTAGAAAGTACAGTCTAAATCTGCCCAGAGTAAGATAGATGCTGAATGGAATCAGGTGCCTTGTACTTGGGCTGACCTTCGTGGAGTAAGTTTTATCACCCTCTTTAGGAATCAAAAAATTGGGACCTTTTCCTGCTATGTCTAACTGTGAGAAGTATCAGTTCCTAAAGGAATCAGTGTTATATGATGAGAATCACTAAATACCTACC
Source organism: Trichosurus vulpecula (assembly GCF_011100635.1). NCBI lineage: Eukaryota > Metazoa > Chordata > Mammalia > Diprotodontia > Phalangeridae > Trichosurus > Trichosurus vulpecula. Next base: position 285,559,582 of record NC_050577.1, read on the forward strand.
CTGTTGCTGTGCTTCCAAGTCACTAGGCTTTGCCTTCTGCCCCACTCCTGAATCCTCGGAAGCCCAGGCCTTGCCATCTACACATATGCTTTCATCCTTGTCATCTGTCATATGGCTGCACCCTCCTGTATGTATTCTCTTCTCCTAATGGAAGGTAAGATTGAGGGCAGAGATGTCTTGCTTTTGTATTTATATCTTCAGTGCTTGGCCCGAAGCAGTAACTGCTTAATAAGTGCTTTTTTGATTTATTCATTTCCTCATTTGCTAAGTCATGCCAATCACTGGAATATCTCTTACACCCGCCATCTTGTATTCACTCACTACTACTGACCTACTTCAGACACTCATCACCTCCTAGATGGACGACTATAATTGCCTCTTAACTGGTTTCCTGGCTTCTAGCCTCTACCCTCCCCTATACATCTTCCACATATCCACCGAAGTGATCTTTCTAAGATACAGGTCTAGCCACGTCACTTCTCTGCCCAAAAAGTAGCTGCCAATTGCCTCTAGACTAAAATGTAAATTTGTCAGCCTGGGTGGCTGACTAAAGATTACAAAAAATAGCCTGACAACATTCTCATCTGGAAAGGGGCAAAGTCTATCATTTAAGTGGAATGGAGAAAATGTGCTTTGTGGCTGTATTTGCTGCTTCTGTGGGTATAAATATATAAAGCTTGCTACTGGATCCTTCAGCTCTGTGCCTTTCAGTGAAGGCTGAACTTCTGATTTAAAACAGCAAAGAGATCAGAACAGAAAAGAGCAAACAGAAAAGAGATGACCACAAAGTCAAGTTGGGAACAAAAGCTGATCCAGGGTTGGCAACTGGAACTTGAGAGCAAAGTCCCTGAAGAAGACATAGGGCAACAGGGCCCGGGTCACTTGTGCTCTTTGTGAGATTTCCCCAGGGTTAAGAATAGCATCACCCCAGGACCTTAGAACTGGGAGGAACATTGAGAACTTGCTGGCTTCAATGTGTAAGAATCCCTTGTAATCATTCCTGATGTGTGGTCATCCAGGCTCTAGCCTCCATGGGAAGCCTTCCATTGAGATAGGCACCAACTAGTAACCGCTCACATTTATCTTGCTAAGGCTTGCAAAGTGCGTTATGTATATTGTCTCATCTGATCCTCACTGCAGTCCTGTAACGTAGGAGCTATCATTATCCTCATTTTACAGGAGAGGAAACAGATTGAGAGAAGGTAGGTGACAGCTAATATCTGGACAAGGATCAAACTCAGGTTTTCTTATGCTGCCTAGCTTCCTCTCCAGGGCCACCCAGTTCACTCCAATAGCTCTGTTAGGAAGTTTGTCCTGACATCAAGCTGAAACATGCCTCTCTGCATCTTCCACCTGCTGTAACTAGTTCTGCCTTGTGGGGGCAAGTGCAACAAGCCTCATCACTTTTTCATGTAACAGCCCTTCATACGCTTTAAGATGGTTATCATGGCTCCTACAGAGCTTCTTTTCTGCCAGCTAAATTGGCCTAGTGCAATTAATTGATACTTATGGAATAGAAATTCAAGGCTGCATTGTTTAGGCTACTCTGTTTTCTGGCAAAATATAAGGGAATGGTTACATTTAAATCTGAACAGGATAGGCCAAAAATTTGCTGGTTTCAGTTTGCGATTCAGTCGTTGGTAGGTTCGATAATAAATTTAGAATACATCACAGGGAAAGAGCCTCGTGGGATTGTTGGCTGAGTCCTCCAAGAAGCCATTAGCACTTCATATATCAGAATTTAAAACTGACTGTGTGGATAAGGCAATTTGAGCCTACCCTAGAACTGCCTTAGAATTATGCTACTGAGATGGAAATCTCTTTATGGTTGGGAAAATTAATCAGGCTCTCAGGCTCAGGCAAGCAGGGACTGAGCAGAGATAAAAAAGCCAGGACACTCCCAGGTTCACTCCTCTAGGGCTGGGCTGGTTGCAGCCTGTCTTGATCCTACTTTTTCAGAGTATACACCCCCAGTTTAGATTATGGACATTAATATTGCTAGAAATAAGGGCATCATACCTGATTATTTCTTCTCTAAACGCAAGTCTTATGTGTATCTGTGGGAGTCATGTTAGTCCAAGGTTGAGGTGACTGTAACTGGAGTTACCTAAGAGGCTCTTACTGTACCTGTCACCAACTATATCAAATGCCCACTATACATGTCATCAGCCATATCATATGTTTCTTTCAGCAGACAGTCACTTTTAAACACCCCAGCCACATTTCCGAGAGGAATAGGAAAAGGGGAAGCAAAAGGAGAGAATCCCTGATATGTTCTCTTTTTGGTCAAGGTCTTTATATTTGGTGCCAGTTTTGGCTGCTTCTTCCTAACTCCGTATTTCCAAGTGAAACAGGATAAGGCAAGAAGTTATTTGTTCAAGGTTCAAGTGCTCTCGTGACCCTGCCCAATATAGCTGAGAGTGTAATACAGTAGGTCCTCACGTAGCAAAGCTGAGAGTCAGGCAGCCGTGGTGTCACAGATCCGAGAATCATAGATTTAGAGCTAGCAGGGGGATTAAAAAAAATAAATTAATTAACCTTTTTTTTTTTTTTAAAGAGCCAGCAGGGGCTTTAGAGACCATCCAGTCCAACTCCCTCCTTTTATAGAAATGAAATAACTTATGGGACCATAGGCTCATAGATGTAGAACTGGGATGGATTTTAGAAGTCTTCAGGTTCAAAGTTCAATCATTATTGATTTAGAAACTGAGGCCCAGAAGGGGATCATAGCACCACAGATTTGGAGCTTAGAGGTTGTCTAGTTCATCCCTCTCATTTTACAAATTAAGAAACTGAGTCTCAAAGAGGTTAAGTGACTTGCCCGTCATAGTTACCATTTAAATTCAAGTTTGCTTCTTAGACCTATGAAGCCACCTATCTGAGTAAAATTTCAGTTCCTATTTGGATTTTTGTAAGTCACTTATTTCTCTGTGGGGGTTTCACTATCAATAATAATAATAGCTCATATAGAAATCCAGTACATAATATTAAGTTCATGCACTGTCTCCAAATTATTTCTACCACTTATTTGCATGTGGCTCACAATATTGTCCAGTTATGAAGGCATATAGGAAGGGGAGTTACCCTCATAATATGGGAAGATAAGAAGTCTAAAGTAAAGGAGACCACTCCCCAACCCCACCCCCCATCCCTGGCTGACAAGTCAGTGAAATTCTAACGAGTTCATTTCTTAACTGCTGCCTAAGAGACTGCATTTTACTATTTTACATTTTTAAGGATTTTTTTTTAAATATTCCCTTTGTTTAAAAGAATAAAATTACATGACCAAGTTACCTCCTTGGGCTTCAGCTTCCCTGTCCCTAAAAATAAAGGAATTAGACAAAATGGCTTCTGAGATCCTCAGTTTTAAATCTATGATTCTTTGATTCTAAGTATACAAAATCAAACAATACTAGCTTATAACTTCTGTTTTTTCTAGCTATGTGACCTTGGGCCAGTCATTTAACCTCCGAAGTCTCAGTTTCTTCATGAATCTATAAAATAAGGGGGTTGTACTTGATGGTGTCTCAGATCACTTAACCTCTGTCTGCCTCAGTTTCTTCATCTGTAAAATGAGGATAGTAATAGCACCTACCTCCTGGGGCTCTTGTGAGGATCAAATGAGATTATGTGTGTGTGTGTGTGTGTGTAATACATATTATATATATATATATATATATATAAATTATTTCACACAGCGAACATAGTAGGTGCTATATAAATGCTAGCTATTATTGTCATTATATGTATGAGCCTATGATCCATCTTAAGATCCCAAAGTCCTTCAACTTTTTTTTCTGGAAATACCTATCAATCTCTTTCCAAATTGGAACTTTCCTTGTAACAAAGAAATGCATTAAGCAAAAACACAGTGATGTCATTTTTCAAAGAAGTGTGTTATTTGCAGCTCGTCCTTAATTGATGAGATAATAGAGTTGTAGGACTCCTCAGATGCCCTCTGGCAATGTCTCGTTGTGGTATGGAGGGGACCCTGAGACCTCGAAGGTGATATGCCAATGGATCCAAAGTTCTGATACCCAGGTTGGATAGGCCTGCAGAACAGAACCAGACAAGCTAAGTTTGGAGAAGCCCATTACCAGGCTGACTGAAGGGTAAGGAATTTCTCAGCCATAGAAACTCTCCAGGATGGTCTTCTAAAGCATAGAGGGGTTGAGATCTGCATTGATGATACCAGTATCCTCAACAACAAAATCACAGCTTCTTGAAATATTGAAGTTTTGGAGGAAGTTGGGAAAGGAACAGGGGAAGGGAGGGGAGGAGAGGGGAGGGGAAGAGCAGGGAAGGGAAGAGGCCCAGGACAGAGCCTTGGGGGAAGTCCTCAGTTCAGCAAAGGAGACTGAGAAGGAGCACTCAGACAGGGGAGAGTCAGGAAAGATCAGTATCATGAAAACTTGGAGAGAAATATACGCAAGAGAAGAGGGTGATTGACAGTGCAAATGCCCAGAGACAGGAGATGAAATCCACGGGCCCAGTCTGGCTAGAACATAGAGTACAGGAAGGAGAATTTCTTTAACATCTGGTAACTTCTCAGACTATTTTAATACTATACACAATACAATCTTTTCAAATTGCCTTTGAAAAAAGTTTCTGTGTCATGGGGGTTTTCTGAAAGCAGGACAGTGGACTAGGTGACCTTTTGAGGTTTCCTCTGTGCCCATGCGCTGACTGGGGAAAATACCCCCATGTATCTGAGAGAGAAACAGAATGAGGGAAACCTGATTTTTGTTGCTAGTTCCATTACCAGCAGATGGCACCCAGGCTTTCTTTGTATATAACTAATGCTTCTAAAGCACCAAGAAACAATATTCTTTAGCTTATTAAAAAAAAAAATGAGGAGGGAATGACCCTAAGTCTCTATGCTGCAGTGTCTCCTCAGGCTTATGTGTTATCTGTATTGTTCTGATGCCAGGCTGCTAATGCTTTAAGCCTGAGGCTCTAACTTGAGCAGGAAGAGTTTATTTTGGGATGAACAATCTTTCCCTGACACTCTGGCCTTTCAATCAATGCCTTTCGTTTTTTCTTTATGAACTGAGTGTCTTCAAGGAAGTGAGGGTTCTCTGAGGTGATAGGGAGAACCTCTAACACCAGGAAAGATTGGAATCATGGCCTTATTTGGCATCTAAATTCCTTCATGATCTCACTCCAACCTTCTTTTCCAGGCTGACTCTACATTCCTCCCACTCAGACACTCCATGTTCCAGCCAAACATGCCCACTTGCTCATTCCATCTCCCACCTCCCCAACTTTAATTGGGCTGTGCCCCATGCCTAGTATACTCTCTTGCCTCCAACTCCCTCAAGGTAGTCAAGTGACTTTTGGTGGTGTTCCCAAAATCACTTTGTCTTCATTTTGTATCAATAAATCAATAAATCCACAAGCAATTCATTTCTACTAATAATGGCTAGCATTTGAATTAATGAAGCATTTGCTAAGTTCAGAACAGGTAGCTAGGTGGCTCAGTGGATAGAGTGCCAGGCCTGGAGTCAGAAAAGCTCATTTCTGTGAGTTCAAATCTGGCTTCAGACTCTTCCTAGCTGTGTGACTCTGTTGGCCTCAGTTTCCTCGTCTGTAAACTGAGCTGGAGAAGAAAACAGCAAACCACTCCTGTATCTCTGCCAAGAAAACCCCAAATGGGGTCACAGAGACTCAGACATGACTAAACACTGCCACAATATGTTAAGAGCCCCATGCTGAGAACTTTGTTTATTTGACAATGCTTAGGACTGGTGGTGAGAGCTTTCTTTTCCAGGTCTTCAATATATGTGGCTCTAGCACCTGCCAGAGCATTTTACACATCCATATGAGCATTTATACATATAGCTTTAGAGTTTGCAAAACAGTTTACATTACGTGATCTCATTTGATTCTCATCAAAATCACATGGGATAGGTGGTACTATCTCCCTTTCACTGTTGGAGAAACTAAGGCTGAAAGCAATTAAGCAACTTGCCCAGGGTCACGTAGTGAGTTTGGAGGCAGGATTTGAACTCAGATTTTCTTCATTCCAAGTCCCATAGTCTTTCCACCGTACCACCTAGATGCCTACTATGTCATGTCTCCCTGGGGGTGACAAAGACAAAAGTGAAACTATCCTGGCCCTCAGGGGGCTTACAATCTAGCCAGGCAAGACAATCTATACCTATAGGTATATACAAAAGAGATAAAAACAATCACCAAGGTATTTTGTAGGGAAAGTCCTACAGCTTGGGGGGGGGGGGAGGTGATAGGGGAGAGAGGATCAAGAGAGGCTAGTATGTGCTTATCTATGGACATATTGTTCCTTCCTCCCCTTTCCCTGCCCCCACCCCAAGTAAATGAAAGCCCCTTTAGGCCTGTGACCCCTTCATTTTGTCTCCATATCCTGAGCTCTTTGCACAGTGCCTGAAACATAAGAGAACCTTAATCGCTCCTTGTTAAATTAACCTGTCATGTTTACCCATGTGACAGAAATAAAGAAGCACTCTACATCAAAGGATTGGAGGGCTTGGAATATGATGTTCCAAAGGGCAAAAAGCTAGGATTACAACCAAGAATCGCCTATTCAGCAAAACTGAGTATAATCCTTCAAGGGGGAAAATGGATATTCAATGAAATAAAGGACTTTCAAGCATTCTTGATGAAAAGGCCAGAGCTGAATAGAAAATCTGGCTTTCAAATACAAGACGCAAAAGAGGCATAAAAAGATAAACAGGAAAGAGAAATCTTAAGGGATTTGATAAAGTTTAACTGTTTATTTTCCTACATGGGAAAATGATATTTATAATGCCTAAAAACTTTCTTATTATTACAGCAGTTAGAAGGAGTGTACATAGACAGAAAGTAGAGGCGTGAGTTGAATGTGATGGTATAATTATCTAAAAAAATTAAATTAAAGGATGAGAAAAAAGAATGCACTGGGAGAAGGGGAAAGGGAGAGGCAGAATGGGATAAATTACCTAATGGAAAAGAGGCCTAAAAGAGAGTTTATAGTGTAGGAGGAAATGGAGGAGGAGCACACATGAACCTTACTCTCATCAGAATTGGCTCAAAGAGGGAATAATCTACAAACTCAGTTGGGTGTAGACATCCATCTTACCATACAGGGAAGTAGAAAGGACAGGAGATGGGGGTGTGTGTGGAGAGTTAATAGAAGAAAGGGCAGTTTGATGGGGGTAAAAGTCATAAGCAAACACTTTTGAGAATAGACAGGGTAAAAGGAGTGAGAGAGTAAGATAAACTGGAGGGAAATATATAGTTGGTAATCATTACTGTAAAAAAAAAATTTTACAGTGATTTTCTCTGATAAAGACTTCATTTCTCAAATATATAGAAAACCAAGTCAAGTTTATAAAAATAAGAGACATTCTTCATTTGATAAATAATCAAAGGATATGAACAAACAGTTTTCAGACAAAGTAATCAAAGCTATCTATAGTCATATGAAAAAATGCTCTAAGTCACTCTTGAGGAGAGAAATACAAATGAAAACAACTCTGAGCTAGTCTCCCTACTGTCAGATTGGCTAATGTGACAGAAAAGGAAAATGACAAATGTTGAAGAGGATGTGGGAAAATTAGAACACTGATGTTGCATGTTGATTCAACCATTCTGGAGAGCAATTTGGAACCAAAGGGCTATAAAACCATGTATACCATTTGACCAAGTAATACCACTACTAGGTCTGTATCCCAAAGAGATAAAAAAAAAAAACAAAAAAGAAAAAAGACCTATGTGTACAAAGATACTTGTAACAGCTCTTTTAGCGGTGGCAAAGAATTGGAAATTGAAGGGATGTCCAACAACTGTGGAATGGCTGAACAAGTTGTTGTATATGATTGTGATGGAATACAATTACGCTTTAAGAAATGATGAGCAAGATACTCTCAGAAAAACATGGAAAGACTCACATGAACTGATGCAAAGTAAAATGAAGAGAACCAGAACACTGTACACAGTAACACAATATTGTATGATGATCTACTATGAATAACTTAACTATTCTCAGTGGTACAATGATTCAAGACAGTTCTGTAGGACTCATGATGAAAGGTATGTCCATATCCAGAGAACGCATTGGTGGAGTCTGAATGCAAATCAAAAATACTTTTTCTTTACTTTATTTTTCTTGGGTTTTTTGTTTGTGTTTTCTTTCATAGAATAACTTATGTAGAAATGTGTTTTGCATGACTATACATGTATAACCTATGTCAAATAGCTTGCCTTCTCAATGAGGGAGGAGGGGACAGAGGAAGAGAATTTGGAGCTAAAAATTTGGGAAAAAGAATATTAAAATTGTTTTTACATATAATTAAGGAAAAATGAAATAAGATTTATAAAGAAATAAAGAAGCACATGAATAGACTCCTAGGTCTATATTGAGGGAAATTTCAGTAAAATACACTGTGAATCTCTCACAGGATCTTAGATTTGGAAGAAACTTTCAGAGCCATCTAGTCCACAGAAACCTAAACAAGATGCCCCCCCTTGCAAAATAAAATACCTGATGGGTGATTGTCATTTGAATGCCACCACTGAAAGAGAAACCCATTTCCCTGGGAGGTAGCTCATTCCACTTTCCACTTTTAGTTCTAAGTGTCTGGAAGTTTTTCTTTATATCAAGACTGAATTTGTATTTTCAGCTTGTAACTCTGGCTCCCAATTCTACCCTCCAGGGCCAAGGAGAGCAAGTCTAATAATTCCCCTTCCCTACCCTCACCTGCCAGGCTTAGTGTCCAGAGAAAGGTATCTCAAACCAGCACACATGCATCCACAATGACTAAAAGGGAAAGATGGACACACTGATGAATGGGCCTTACAAAGACTTCTACAGCTTACAAAAGTTATCTCATCAGACCTTCACAACAGCCTTGTAAGTTAGACACTATTCTCCCCATTTTACAGATGAGGAAACAGGTTCATAGGGATTAGGTGCTTTGCCTAAAATAATGTACCTAAGAAATGGAAAAGGCAAGATTCCAAGCCTTCTGATACAATCCCTAATAACAACAGTAGCAAGTAATAACCTAATAAAGGTGCCACAGAACTAAGTGTGGGTCATATGTAATGATGATGTTTTGTTTTATATGGACTCTGAGCCATATCAATTTTATTTGGGGGAGAAGATCTTAGAAGACAATATTTTATATCACAGCTGGGATTTCATTGGTCGAGGGAACTCACAGTGAGGAAATGCAGTTTAATACCTGGTCTGCAATTTATGGTCCTGGAGAGTTGTGTAGACAAGTGGTGTCAAGCTCAAATAGAAATGGGTCCACTAAACTCTGCATGAGGACCCCTGAGGGTCACATATCGATTTAGAAAACTGTATATTAACATTATCTGTGTTTATTGTATTTTTATTTATTTTGTTCAATATTTCCCAATTACATTTTAATCTGGTTCCAGTGGCACTCTTTCTGGGCTTTGAGTTTGAGACCTCTGATCTAGAGCACTGAGAAGTCATGACTTGCCAAGGATCACACAGGCAGGCGACTGATAGTGTCAGAGGAAGAGATTGAATCTGGTCTTCCTGGCTCTGAGGCCAGCTCTCTGGGCACTACACTACATTGCCTCAAAGTGATTTTTTAAAAATGTCTTCAGTTTCTCATTAACAAATGTTGGCTTCCTTTGTCAAAATATTAATATCACTTCAAAATTATTAATATCACCCGTTTATGGAGGACAGGGAAGAAAGTTGGAAATACTTAAGGCATTTCTCTTTTCTTCTATTTCTTCTTTTTTTAAACAAAAATTAAAATATTCCTAGCAGGGTACTTCAGTTTCACATCTCTAAACAGAACCAATCTCTCAATACACTGGATTTTCCCATAGTAGATAAGAAAGCTGATATGTCAGATTTTGTAGGAAAAGGAAGAGAGAGAACAACATGTGATACAGCTGGCCCATTGTGCAACACTGTATGGAGAAAATTCCTCCCTTGGCCCTCCAGGGGCTATCCCCTGATAATGCTCCCAAACTGAAGCCCAGGCTTTGCAGCCTACAGGACCCATTCTTTCAAATGCCCAGACCTTCTTTCTCAACCTCTTTGTTCTTATTAAATTTAGTTACTGGATTAACTTTACAGCCAGCCTCTAAATACAGAAAAATCTAGCATGATGAAATGTGGCAGAAAAAATTAAAATATCCCCAATTTGTTCTCATTGGTTAATTGGTCATTTCTTCATGACCTTTTTAATCTGGAGTCATTGGATATTGTAAAGGAGTAAGGGAAAGGGGAATTTTCTAACTTTAAATAGAATTCTAGAATACCCCTCACTCCACTCTTGATTTTTTTTCTTTTATGACTTCAATATCTGAATTTAAAAGTTTCTTGACATCAGTGAGCTCCTACAGGATTCAAACTATAGTCTCTCTTTCCATCTGAAAAAAACAAAATGTTCTCGATGGGTAGCTTCCCTCATTTCTATACTAGCTATGGTATGTGTCCCACTGTCCTCGATCAATTTCTCGAGGATGCCCAGAACTAGCCTATGGTTTTGCTTGCTGGCTGTGGTTCCTTTTAATGAACACAGCTAGTGAATATTGTAAGTGGGATTTGAACTCCTATATCCTGACTTCTGAAAAAGCAACTGCTCCCCCAATGCCATTTTTAATTTTTACTTTTTCAGTTCATTATTTAACTTGTATAAGACTTTCATCGGAGAAACTTGCCACAAAGATTTCCCCTCAGTTACCTGTTTCCCTTCTAATTTTAACTACATTCAGTTTGTTTATATTAAAAAATAATTTTATATAGTCAAAATTTATCGTATGTAATCCTCTCTTTTGCTTGTTTAATTTTGAGTTATTCACCCATCCACAGATCTGAAAGGCGCTTTCCTATTTGCTTCTCTAATATATTTAGCAATTCCCCAATAGGTGATCACCCCACTTAGATTCTAGTTTGGGTTACCTTTTATTTCTTAGTTATTTATCCATTTGGAGTTCACCTCGGTATACGGTATGAGATGTTTGTCTACTCCCCTACTACTAAGTGGAATTCTCAAGACTGACCAATTTTTTTGAGCAGCTAGGTTTCCCCAGTAAGAAATTCTGCTGTGGGGTTGGGAGGGGAGCATTACCAGACAAGAAGGTAAATGTTGTGATTTCCTCTGAGCCTTGTAGATTGTCGACACTGGGGTTCCAAAAGTTCCTTGCCTTTTAAGGGGTATATGTATGGGGGATGGGGGAGAGAGATGGCCTTTACTTCCCCACCCTCAGTATGATCTGTTTTAGAGTCATAGTTATCATGGAATTTTAGAGAAGCTTCAATCAGAAGAGAAGTCAACTCTGAAGGGTCAGAGGGTCACCCTAGACTCCTTCCTTTAAATCTTGGGGCAAAGATCAGGGCAGAGGAAGGATTCCTGGCTTTGGAGGCAGAAGATCTGGGTTCAAATCCTGCCTCTGGCAGCTATCCCAGTGTGACCTTGGGCGAGTCACTTGATTCTATTGGGTCTCAGGTGACTCAGGTATAAAAATAAGAGTATGCCCACTTTATAGGCAAGATAACTAAGGCTCAAGAGGTATATTTTCTCTGGTCATGTAACTAGTAAGTGATGGAGCTGGGATTTGAACTCCCAGTGTCTTGACTCCAAGGTCATTACTTCCCCAGTCCTAAGAGGAATTCCTGAGGAGAATGACAATATCTTTTTTAATCTAGTGGGAAGTTCCTTGTAGCCAGGATGTCATTATCACAGCAGAGGGAGAGACAAAAGTTGCAGGGCTGCACGATCCCAACGTCCTCCTGCCATGCTTCGATGCTTCTGTGGCCCTACAGGACCTGTTTTGGCTTGGCCCTTGGTACCACATTAGTGCCACATTGGTGCCATGCTGTGTGACAGACATTACAGGCATAACATCCTCTCATTTGGGGTTTTCTTCAACTTTTCCAGAGGGGCAATTGTTAGACAGTAGAATTTATATTGTATATATATTTATATAGACATTTACATATTTATTTATATTTACAGATAGATTTCTAGTTCCATTTACATGTATATTTCTATGTACATGTATATTTTGATGCACATTTACATGTATACTGCTACTTGCACTTACATTTATATTTACATGTTTATGTTTGCATTTACATTTATACTTACAGTTTTATTTACATTTGTATTACACATTATTTATGTTGGAAGTAAAATTCTTCATATTGCCTTTCCAGACAAATGGCTCTGACCAGAAGGATGGCTTGATGGAAATAAGGAATCACAGACTCAGGCAGGGAGGCTTAGTGGGGAGCTGCCAAGAAAGGGGAGTCTGAGCCTGCACAGGCAGGGATGGGATGGCTTTGGTTTTTCCAAGCCAAAGCACTTGCAGGGTGGCCTCCTCAAAGACGCAAATAGCAGCTGCAGCCGTAAAGGAAAGGCTGGTCTTTAAGGGCACATGTTGTAGGAAGGCTTGTCGGTCACGAAGTGGTCTGTACACCACACCCACCCAGAAGAACTGGAGATCATCTAGCCCAGGGGTGCTGAGGGGGGAAGCATGGTGGCATTTAGTGGTAGCCCTCACTTTAAACACAAAACTACAAAGACTCATAATACAGAATAACTAGTGAATGGGCTTTTCAGTTTAAATTGTATATTCTGATTAAATAGTTACATATATATATGTGATATTTCAATGCACAAATTTGCACATGTGTGTATATATTAAATATATGCATAATATACAGATTACAAATTTTCAAGGAAGGAGAAAGGAAATGAAGGGTAGAAGGAAGGCAAAAAGAAAGGAAGGGAGGAAACAAGCATTTATTAAGTACCTACTATTTTCCAGGCACCGCGCTAAGTGTTTTACAAATATTTAATCCTCACAACAAACCAGGGAGTTAGGTGCTATTATTAACCCCATTTTGACTTGCTAATTAATTATTTCATATGTTCACAGCTATTCAACTCAGCACCTTGAAGGCTGAAAATGTAACTCACTTGGCCCTCTTAATGTGAGTGACTCCATTCTGAATTTGGAATGAACTTTCCTTGAAAGATCCTTTTTTGGTTTTCACCCCTCTTTTTCACATAACACTCCTGAGACTAAAGCAGTCAGTAAGAGAACCCTCAATGACCTCTCCCAAGACTTTAACCTTTTTAAAGTCCCTTTGTATTTTCAACCTAGTAAGTGGTCAGCAAACGATTATTGATTCATTAGGAGCATCAGTTATCATTGTACAGGATCATGTAGGTTAGTGTTAGAAGAGACATAGAGATCACCTTGTGATCATTTTACAGATGAAGGAACTAATTCTAGAGAGATCTCAAGTGGGTTGCCCAAGATCTGGAACATTGAAGTATCAGAGCCAAAATCAACTTGTGCTAGAACTATTTCGGACCATGGTATTGTCTAAAAGTTGATGCTATTTTTTTTTAAAAAAAAAAAGATAAATTGGATATTCACTTAGTTTTCTTACTACTACATCATCCTGAATAAAATAAAATAAAAAATAAATATAAATAAATAATAAATTTCCCCCCCTGAATGGAACAATAATGGAAGGATTCATTTTTTTTTAAAAAAGCCCAATTTTGGAGTTGTCTTTAAACCTTGTATTGCTGAGAAGAGCTTTTTTTTTTGAGCTTTTTGGTAGTTTGGATTCTGGACAAACCAGAGATTTTGTTGTACATGAGATATTTCAAACAGAATCATCTTTACGTTTTCTTGGACTTTAGTGTTTTGATCATGAAACCTTCGGGCAAGACCCTGAAGATATTCATAATTGTTGCAACATCTGTTTCTACAGCCCTCTGAGACTTTCCCCACAGTATAGATTTTAACATTCTCATCCGTAAGACAGGAGGGTCAGACTAGATGACCTTAATGATCCACCTTAACCCTAACCCTACAGTTACCTCCATTTTCCAGATGAGGAAACTGAGGCTGAGAGATGAAGTGGCTTGCTTGCCCAAACTTGTCAAACATCTAGGAAATATAAGAGTCTGGATTTAGATCCAGCTCTCCTGATTCCTAGCTCGTGTCATTGTCCCCTCTCCCACACTTCCTCCTCCAGTTAGCAGTCCTCTAGCCAGAAAGGCATGGAGGGCGGAATCCATAGCAGCTAAAAGAATAAATTAAAAGGAGCTCTGGGCATTTCAAAAACAGAAAGGCTGATTTGAAAACAAAAGGGGCTTCCCTTCTTGTCGCCCTCATCAAGTCTCATTTAGACCAGTGTGCAACATCGAGCCTGGGACTTTAAAAAGACACCCAAGCCTTGGAGAGGGTCCAGAAAAGGGCAACAAAACTAATTTGGGAGATGAAGGGTATGTCTTATGAGCAGAGGCTTAAAGAGCTTAACATGCTTGGGCTTTAAAATGAGGTGGGTGAGACAGCGGAGCTAATGATAGCCGGCAAGGATCTGGGCATGAACTTGTTCTTGGTGCGGGATAGAACCTACAGTCACATTACAGAAAGACGAGAAGGCAGAATTTTTGCTTTGGATTTTTTTCCATTCTAAGAATGAGGAGCACAAGCACATTTTGTTCATGATGATGCTTTAAAAACTCCCCGGATTTCCTGGGAGCACAGAGAGCCCTAACTGCTATTCCTAAAATGCAAAAATATTTAAGTTATTCATAATGGTTACTCCCAATGGCTAATATCTGTCACCCACAGTGGGCAGGACCTGTGACTCTAATTAGAGCCTTAAGCACATTAAGAAACAAACCAGGAAAAACAAGATAAAGAGAGAGACAAAATTTAAACAAAATGATCCACCAGGCAATTTAATCCAGTCTAACAATTAATTAACTACTACATATAACATGTGGTGTTGGGTGGAGAGAGTATAGAAAAATAAAAAGACCACACAATCTCTTGCCCTCATGGATATAATCTCAGCACAGGGATATAGCATGGAGCTCTGGCCTTGGAATCAAGAAGACCTGGGTTCAAATTCCACCTCAGACATTTACCTGCTTTGTAATCCTGGACAAGTCAGTTTCTCTGTGCCTCAGTTACGTTATCTGTAAAATGGGAGGAGGGGTGGACTCAGTGTGCTCCCTAAGGTCCCCCCAAGATCTAAATCTATGATTCCTATATAAGTAGGTAAGTCTGATTCCGAGATATAGTGCAGTAGAGGCAAAAGAGAACTCGGAGGAAATTTGAGAAAGGAAAAAGCACTTTCTGATTGGGAGGCTTAATGGAGGAAGTGCTGCCTGAACAGGGCCTTGAAGGAAGAACACCATCTTCACAGCAGAATGGAGGCTCCCAGAGGGGCATCTTTTAACTTTGTTTCCCTAGCACCCCAGACAGAGAAGTCACTTACTCAATAAGGCTTTGCTAACGGAATTGAACAGGCGAACATGTGGAGAGAGTGCTGCAGGTAGGAGAAGGCAGGACCAGACCAAAGACTAGTTGGCCTGGAGGAAAGGTATATGAAATTAGACTGGAGGCATAGGACTCCTGGGGGTCTCATACCAATTTCAAAGCTGTAAAGGACGTTAGAGGTTATCTGGTCCAACCCCATAACTTTACAGATGATGAAATGAAGTGCCCTAAGATGTGACATGGACCTTTCCAAGGTAACACAGCAGAGCCAAGATTTGAGCTAGGTTCTCTGACTTGAAATCTGGTCCTCTTGGTGCTATAGTCAAAAGGCGACATACTGGGGAGGGCCTCAGATTCCAGGCCAATGATTTTTTTTTCATATTTTATCTTTTGACAAGGAGAATGATGTGGTCAGGCGTGTGCATTAAGAAGATTACTTGGGTGGCAGTGTAAAGAATAGATTACAGAGATGAGAAACAACAGGTGGGAGAGCAATTAGGATCTCAGGTTAATAAGGGCTTAAACTAGAGAGGTGTCAGTGTGACTAAAGAATATGTAACAGCTGATACAGGAAACGATAGGTCAATATAGAATGGGTAGGGCGTGGTGCTTGATTGGATATAGATGTTAAAGGATAGGAAAGAATCAAGGATTTGATTTAATTCAATTCAATGAATACTTGTTAAATGTACACTATTTGCTAGCAGGGCCGTCCAACCTTAGGTTTTTATTGAAACAATAGACAATATATTTTGATTTGCCATTTTAGTGAGAACTCTGTGGTAGCTGGGCTTCATTTATTAAAGCATTTACGGAAATTTCTGTGCTTGCAGGCAGGCCACATAAATGGCACTGTGGGCTGCATTTTGGACAGCGCTGTGCTAGGCTCTAGTGTACGGAGACAAAGGTGACTAAGATTTCAAGCCTTCTGGAACAGGAGAATCATGGGGCCCTGAACAAAAATAGGGATGTTGAGAAAAGAAGCAAACTGGGGAAGGAGGGTGGAGATTGTCCTTTTTTCCATTCCAAAGAAGTCACTCTTTGGGAGTGTGTCCTCTCCTTGGGGTGGCCTAAATTCACTGCAGTACAAGTATTTGTCATTCTGAAGGCAATGGCGTATAGGATCTGCCTTATCTGCTCCCTCCTAGAAAATCAGTTGACTTTAGATATCCGGGGGTCTTCCAGTTGTCAGCTTGATGGTCCAGCAGAACGTTGATCAAGTTCTAAGGGGCTAGAAACGAGCATATAACAGAAACACATAAAGCTAAAAATGCTAATTGAAGAATGAACACGTTCAGGTGCAACCCTGCAGCCCACTCCCCCACTTCTGAAATGGTAGCCCTCAGAAAGCATAGCAGACCCTGAGCTTTAGCTCTCGTGCCTCCAGAATTACACTTCGGGTCCCACTACATCAGATTGTGTGGGAACACCTAGGAGTTGCCCCCAAGTTGAGCCAGCCTACTCCTCTTACAGTCTTCCTAGAGAAAGAAGGAATCTCAGACTCAGAGCCCTCTGTCTCAGGCTGCAAGTAGCCCTGTGTGCAGCATTGCAGGGACCCCTAGGCCAGTGAGGAGAAGTGGGCTCTTTACTGTCTTTGTTTTGGACCCCCAGAAAGGTTTCTATTTCAACAAATTTTGCTCCTGAGAATTAACAGGCTTCAGGCTCTTTCTAAGAAAGAGAAACAACATAGGTGATATCAAGGCATGCCATCCATTATCCCCAACAGGAGCTGGCCAAACATAGGTGCCAACAGGTCCACTCCCAGATATGATTTCTCTCTCCTAAGACAGTCTTGGGCAGATGATCTTCAGAGTGAAGGCAGGGGCCTCAGAGGGATGACTGGGATTTAGAGTTGGGAGGGATCTCAGAGGTCATCTAATCCAAACGCCTTGTTTTAGAAAGTGTGGGTTGTTATAATTCCTCATTATTGTCAGGGTCATGATCAAGACACTAAACTCTAGTGTAAGAAACCTAAAAGGCTGGTTTTGTTGGAAAAGTCTCATATAAAAACCAAAAACCCTGTTTATCCAGAATCTAAACCACCAAGAAAGCTCAAATAACCAGATTCAAAAAGAGAGAGAGATCTTACCTGATCTCCCAGCCAGAAGAGTTGCTTTCCTCTTGAGATATCTCAGGCTACTCCATGCACTTAATAGTATTCTAACTTGTATCACAACTTTTTGCAGACCTACCACACTCTTCCCCATGTACCTTCACACCATGTTCCTGTGCTCCATCTTTCACTTCTAACCCATCTATCCAACTCCCACCTTGGGGCTTCTGGCTGGTGATCAGTAAGTGTATTTAGCCTGACCCAGACTTGCCATGCTGCTCCCAGGGCCCATGCTCATACCATGCCACTGGGCATTCCTCTCCTCCTGCTTTCTACCTCTAGTTCAGTCTAGGAACATCAAATCAATCTCGCCGTTCCTAGTAAAGAACTTGCAATCAATTGTTCTATGACACTCTCCATCTCTGTTACTTCCTCACCCAAAACACTCCTCCCTGGCCACCACTCACACCCCACATGTGTAATCTTCCCCTATTAGAATGTAACCTGCCTGAAAGCAGGGACCTTTTTTGTCTTTGTATCTCTATCCCTAAGACACAGAACAATTCCTAGCATATAAAAAGCTCTTAATAAATGCTTTTTCATCCATTTATTCAAGTTACAAGAAAGGACCCCCCCCCCCAAAATCCTGTGATTTCATCAACAAGGGGGGCTTTAAGTGCAGGCAGTGGCCTTTAAAATGCAGATCCAAACCCATCCATGCCTTTCCATTTCATGAAACTCTGCTTCGAGTCCTCCCATTAATCCTCCACCCAATGAGCTGGGGACTTTCCTCTCCTTTTCTTGACATTACACAGCTACCAGTGTAGCATCGTGGGTCATCCATCCATCTGCTGTCCTTTGCTCTTGTTATATGACCAGCCCACTTGATTTTCCTGTCATGCATCCATCTCTCTTGATGGCATCCCCTGAAACAGTCCTACACAATTTTTTCATTGTCCGCTCATGCCGAGGATGTGCCTCTCCATTACCCCTATAGGTTCATGTCCCAGATTTGTGACCTTGGGTAAATGACTTCGCCTCTAGAAGTCCGTTTCCTCCTCTATAAATTAGTATGACATTCCTTTCCCTTTTTGTTTTGTAAGAATCAGAAGAGAGCATGTGTTAAAGCATTTCGGGAACCACAAATGGCTACATTGTTATTCTAGCACTGAATATTGTTAGATCAAAGAGGATTTCAATAGTGGGTCATGCTTCAGTTTTTATTAGATTGCATAATTGTCTAAAGCCTGACTTTCTTTGGACTTGGGTTAATTTTAATTTCTTTTAGAGCTTGGACATTTAATTTAAGCATGTTCTAATTCTCATGTCTGCATCAGTAAAATTGAAAGACTAAAAAAAATCTATGCTTCAGAAAGAAAAAATAACCTATCCCTGTTGGGGGTGGGGGGTGGGGGCAGGAAATGGTACATTTGTTCAAAGCCTACTGTGGTCAAAGCTATAAGATGCAAATGTGAAACCAAACCATAGACTTAGAGCTGAAAAAGACCTAGTTCAGTCACCTCTGGAGCCAAACAGAGCACGTCCATTCCTGCTTTCCACATGATGGCCTTTCCAGTGCCTAAAGATCACCATCGTGTCTAACCTCACAGTTCTAACCCAGCAGGAGCAGAGTTACAGTATCCCAAGGGGACTCCAGAATCTTTGCCATACAAACACTGAACATCCGTTTCCTTTCTGAAGATTTCAAATGGAGATAATTTGCCACTTTTTCCAAGGAGCTATTGCACTTTCAGATGTTTGTAACAGGCAAACAGACAATCTATTAAAAAAGTTTAAGTTCATCAAAACTTAAATTTCCTATGGTGAGTCCAGGGACTGTTTTTACCTTTCTTTGTATCCCCAGTGTTTAGCACAGTGCTGGGATCATAGAAGGTGCATGCTTTCTAGCTTGGGTGCTTAAAAATCTTTATTTATCTACATCTTACTTATCGCTCTCTATCTATACCTACCAATCGATCTATTGATCTATCAATGTATCCATTGATCTCGATCACCAGACCTGCGATTTCATGCTGTAGAGAGCTGCTTATGAAGAGCTCCCTCTCCCAAGGTACATCAGTTCCTGTGCTGCGCCTTCGAGTCTGGGACACCATAAGGTGGGACGACTTTCCCAGGGTCACACAGCCAGCATATACCAGTCTTGTGCCAGTGCGTTTAGGTGCTGAGGATATAGCATAAACAAGCTCTGCCCTCTAGAGGCTCACATTCTAATGTGGGGAGACAACTTGTAAATAAGTAGCTAAGTACAAGATATAAAGAGAGTAAGTGGGTCCTCAGAAGGTTGGCTTCAAGCTGTGGGCTAAAGGAATCTAGGTAAACTAGAAGCTGGAAGAGAGAGAGCATTCCAGGCATGGAACTCTAGGGAACAGCATGGAGGATCATAGAGTATGTAGAAGGCAGTAGATGTCAGGAAGGTGCCTGGTTGTGAAGGGCCTCAAATGCTAAACAAAGGATGTTGTGTTTCATCTTAGAGCTACCGGAGTTTATTGGATAGGGGTGTGTTAGGAAATATCATTTTGTCTACTAAGGGCAGGATGGATTGGAGACTGGAGAAACCCAAGGCAGGGAGACCAAGCAGAAGGTGATGGCAATAGTCCAGGTGTGAGATGATGAGGGCATGGACCAAGATGGTGGCTGTACAAGTGAAGAGAAGAAGATGGCAGAGAGATGTTGTGAAGAAAGAAAGCAACAAGATTTGGCAATAGATGGTGTGAGTGGCACCAGTGAGACTGAAGAATTAAAGATGCCCACCAAGGTTTCAAGCCTGAGTGACTGAGTGAATGGTGGGCCCTGAACAATTATGGGGAAGTGGGAAAGGGGGAATGTTTTGGGGGAGAAGATAGTGAGTTATATTTTGGACATGTTAAATTAGATATGCCTAGGGGACATCCAGTTAGAGGTGTCCAAAAGGCAGGTGGTAAGGGGGGGCTGGAACTGAGGAGAGAGCAGAGGGCTGGATATGTAGATCCGGGCTTCATCTGCATGGAGATGATCATCGAACCTAGAGAAGCTAGTGAGATCATCAGTGAGATGGGGTAAAGGAGAAAGAGCAGGCCCGGGTCAGAACCTTGGGTGAAGATTCAGCCAAGGAGACTGAGAAAGAATGGTCAGACACGGGAGAGGAGAGCCAGGAGAGGGCAGCACCATGAAAACCTAATAACAGTCATGACAGTAGCTAGCATTTATGTCGCGCCTACTGTGTGCCAGGCATAATGTAAGCACTGGACAGTTATTATCTCATTCGATCTTCATAACAACCCTGGGAAGCTGTCATTCTTGCTTTGTTTCTGAAGAGGACCAATGGCATCATGGGTGATGCCTTGACTTGTGCATGGATCAGATTTAAGAGAGGCAGAATTGAGCTAAACCATCAGCCTCCCTTTCTCTTCATGAGTCACTGTTATTAACCCCATTTTAAAGACGAGGAAACTGAGACAAACAGAGGTGAAGGGACTTGTCTAAGGTCACACAGCTAGAAAGTGTTTGAGGACAGCTTTCACTCCAGGCCTAGCCCTCTATACACTGCTGCCTCAGCAAAGAGAGAGTATCCAGGAAGAAAAAGTGGTCGTCATTTCCAATACCACTGAGAGTTCAAGAAAAGCAACCAAAAGTTCATTAGATTTGGCAAATAAAAGGTCATTGGTAGTTTTTCAGAGGGCAATTTCAGTTGAATGAGGCAGGACTTGAAACCACATCTTTCTGACCCTCTGGTTCTCTCTGTCCACTATGCCATGCTCCCTCTCCAGGCAGGGGTTACATCGTTCCATATCAGTCAAGTGGAACCAGGTCCCATTGCAATCCCATAAATGGAAGTCTAGCTAATGAGGAGCCTCATTTTTAATCTCCCTTCATTATGCCATCTGTGACCCCCTCTTTTTGTTTCTTGTTCTCAGACTTTATCCACATTTCAGGTCCCTCCAAGAATCAAACACTTTGGTAGTGCAGGACTGCCTCAGTCACACCAACTTCTACCCAAGTTATAAGATCTTCTGGCAGATGTGCATGTCAGTAAAGGGAGAAGTATCTCATACACTCTGAGTTTCTTTCTGTAGTGTGTCACAAACCAGTAATGTCCCATCACCTCTTCAGTGGCATGCATGAAATCTGCCTGTCATTGTAAAGATTCTCCTGCAATCTGAGACATTGTCCTTGAACGTGTCTCATATGCGATGGCCCATGTGCTGGAGATGCTGAAAAGTGATCCCTCTGCAGGATGGTCCTACATACGGCCAAGGGCCCCAAACAAAATAGCCCCTTCCGTGAGCCTGCTGATGTGTCAGGGGGAGAGGGGACTCAGAAACCAGTGAGTCTGGCCCAAAATTTTTTTTTAAATTTTTTTTGGAAGGGGGAAGGCAGGGCAATTGGGGTTAAGTGATTTGCCCAAAGTCACACAGCTCGTAAGTGTGTCAAGTATCTTGAACTCAGGTCCTCCTCACTCCAGGGCTGGTGCTCTACTCACTGCGTCACCTAGCTACCCCTGGCCCAGTATTTTAAAAGCAAAGAAACAAAAGCCCAGAGACTTGCCCAGATTCACACAGAAAATAGGTAGCTGAACTGGGACTTGAACCCAGGGCTTCTGACTCTAAATCCAGTGCTCAAAACTCTAAAAGAATTATAGAGAATCAAAGCCTGAGAGATCATTCTGTCTAACCCTGTTATTTTACCAACGAGATCAGAGCCCAGACAGATTAAGTGCCTTGCTGAAAGACACACAGCCAATTAGTCAGAACTAGAACTTCCAAAAGAAAACACTTTGATTAGGTTCTTGAATAGTGGGACATCTCAATGTTAGCCTGCCAAAAGTGAACTATTTCCTTTAAAATAATACCAAATTTTAAAATATTTCTTTTTCAAATGATTACCTATAGGCTGCCTGATAGCCCTTAGTCATATCCAGGAGTGAAAGAAAAAAATTATGTGGCCAATGACATCTGCAGTTGTGTGAGAGATCTACTATTGAGAATAACCTTGCATTATGTTCCTGTCTTTCTGCACTCTTTGCAAAGGAGGTTGCCTCAGCTGGTTTTTTTTCTACTTGGTTAAAGTATGATGCTAAGGTTACAGATGTGAAAGTCAGGAGGAAAATTGGGTGAGAAAATGTGGTTGCCTCAGCACAAAACCATCATCTCGTCACCTCTGCAAAAGCAGCTCCAAGCATGTCCCACACTCCCAGGAGCCCTCTCATTTTCCAGAGGAGGGGCCCAGGCCAGAGAGCCGTGGGACCACCCAGGTCCCATGATGCTGAATCCCCTTCTTTTTAATTCTTATCAAACAGAAAAGTAGCTTCCAAGCCTTTCTCTCTGAGCTGTTTTTGCAAATGGGGAAATGATTTTGGCTCGTTAGTCTCAGTTTCCTCATCTGTTGTTCCATGATAACATTCTAAGGAATTAACTGGTTTTGAGTGATTTGGCATTTCCTGAAAGCAAAGATATTTAGTTATACTTTAGGGTAGATTTGTCCATGCTTTTGAAATAGAATAGTGAGAGGCTGGCCATATGTTGTTTTTTGCCAGCATTTAAGCAGTTTAGAAGTCTCTGTAGGAGGGTAAATGGAGCTAGGTTTATGTCCACTTTGTCCTGCCTGTCCTATGCCTGGAGGAGATAGCAAAACCAAGAATTCAGCATGAATATTTAGTTCAACTTTAGGTACCTTGTACAAAAATAAAAATTATCATATGATAGAATCATCAATTGTTAATGAAAAGCTGAGTGTATAATTTCATCAAAGTTCTTCCCCGATTTTTTAATCTTAGTGAAAAAGTAAAAGTTTCTGTTACTCTAGCAGCAATCTGTAGACCATATGGCAAAATCTTTTGATTTCTGAGCTCGTTAAGGGAGAGAGAAAGGAGAGGACAGGGTAGAGAAAGACTGAGATAGAAGGAGAGAGAGAGAGAGAGAGAGAGAGAAAAGGAAAGAAAAGAGTGAAAGGAGAAGGAAGAAACAGAAAGAGTTGAAAGAAAAAAGAGGAGGAGGGCAAAGGAAGGAAGAGCAGAGAGGAAGGAAAAGGGTAGAGTGAAAGGAAGGTGAGAGAGAGGAGAGAGAAAGGATAGGAAAAATGAGAAGGAGAACAGAGAGAGAAGAAGCAGGATGAAGAGAGAAGTGTAAAGAGAAGAAAGGGAGAGGGAGAAAGATAAAGGAGGAAGAATGAAAAGATGGAGAAAGAAGAGAGGGGAAGCAAGAGGAGAGGGGAGGAAAGAGAGAAAGGAAGAGAAAGAAAGGTTTAGAAAGGAAGAGAGAAAAGGGGGGAATAGAGAAGGGAGGGTAGAGAGAAAGAAGGGAGAAAAGAGAAGCAAGGGAAGAGAGATGGTGGAGGGGAAAGAGGAAGGAGGGGGAAAAAAGGGACTGAAGATGAGAGGGAGAAAGGAAGGAGGGAGAGGGAAAGAGGAGAGAGAGTGAGAGCATGCAGCTGTAGCTGCTGAATTTAGAAAGTCAGAGGTGCTCACTCTCCTCAGCCACATGAGCTGAAGTGGAGATTCCTTCCAATGGTGGGGAGAGTGCAGAGTGCAGACAACAGATGTGAGTGAGAGGGGCTCCCATAGCTGTCAAGTTCCAGCATCTCTGCACCGTGGACAGAGGAGGCGCCAGTGTGATTGAGTGCCCCGGGCCGTATATAAAGCCCAGGAATTCTCCCCATCTGCTTGTCAAACTGACCAGCAGCATCTCTCAGCAGGCCTTGGGGTCTCCATCAACCAGCACAGGAAAGAAGAAAGGTCTCCACAATGCCAGAGCCCACCAAGAAAGAGGGTAAGAAGAGTGTCTCAACCTTTTCCTTGCATTTTAAAGAGAGTAAAAGGTCCATTTTTTAGAAGTATGCCTGATAACCTAGGTGTCATTAGTGTGGCTGGGGGAGGAAATGTCATGTTAGGGAATTTAGGTCAGATGATTGTGTTGTAGTAAAAATCCTGCCCCCCCCCCAAAAAGATAAAACTGAAACAATCCTGACCTATAGCATTTTATCCAATAAAGGGGAAAAGCTGATTCCCAAAGTTTATAAAGGAATTTTGTTTGGAATAACCAGAAGTTTAATCTTGTGTGTTCTTATAATTTGGAGCATTTAAGTTCTATTTTGGGAAGTTACCTTTTCAGGTGTATTTTTTCAGACTTCCGCCACTAAAATCATTCATCTTCTAGAAACATTTCATGTTTATTTGTAGTGTTTGAGGTAAGACTTGAAATGCCTTCTTTTAACAGATTGAACTAATAAAGGAGATAAGGTTTCAAATGAAGAAAGTTCAGGGCAGCCAACTAGACAGGCAATATTGCTTTGCTAATGTCAGAAATACAAGGCTAATGCATTCATGGGAAACTACCAGAACAGAAATCCTTGACAGATTTGAGTTTATTCACAATTTATAAATTTGTAATGTCCACTAGATTATTAAATTCTCTTGGTTATCCATAGGATATATCAGATACATAGAAAAAGACTATATCTATGTGGCTCACTAATAGGATTTGTTCTGTTGAGGATTTTATTGGACATTTTATTTGGTGATTTCACAGTTTTTAGATGACTTAATGGAGAAGAGTAAATATATCCTCCAAGGAGGAAAATTTTCCCATTATGCAGGAAAAAAGATTTATCAGTAAAAAGAGCATTCATTTTACACATTGATAAATATTTTCCTCTCCCTCCTTTTTGAACTTCATAATTTAAAATGAATAAAAATTAATTACTTACTTTAATGTAGCATAACTAAATTTGGTTTTACATTACTCACATTCCTTCAAATTAATAGCACATATGCCAGGCTTAGTTTTGGAAGGGAAATATTCAAAATGAAACAATTTCATCCAGCTAATCTTTCATTTACTGCTTACTACACCCTTAAAATCTGTCTGTGCAAATTAGAATAGAAGCTGATTAGAAGAGACCATAAGGGACAAATTAAGAAGCATCCAGTTCTTGCTGACTTGTTTTAAAATTTTTTAAATGCTTTCCAGTCATTCCTTTGTAGGCTCTTGGAATAGATGCTGCACATCCTTGAGCTCCAAGTTAAACTATGAAGGAAAATGTCTGATTTGAAGCATCTTTTCAATATATTTTCTTTATGTCATTAAGCTGGGAGTGTTGACAGGCTGGGGTGATCATTTTACTAGTTGGCCTTACTTAGTACTGGAGGACAATGATGGATGAAGTATCCCGCCCAAAATAGCTGCACCAAATGCATGCATGAATATGGTAGCTTAATCCAGAATCTCAGGCTGAGAGTCCAAACCCTTCTAAAGTGTCTGATTTGTAATGCAAATGATTTACATGTGCATTAAGTGTCCTCTTATTTGATCTGTCACTTGACTGGCTACTCCAAGGCTTACTGGGGGAGGAATGCCTTATGTGATTTCTGACTAAAACCAAGATGTTGCTTCTAACCTTTTTAACTGCCCTGAGTTTATAGAGGGCTAGGCTGGGTTAGTTCATTTCAAGCCCAAAGGTATATGATTAACAGACCGAGATACTCACAGATACCAGTGTTTTTATATGACGTTCCCTGGTTTTGATTGCAGCAAGACCCTAGTCAGGGCTGCCTTGACCCTTGAATTTTCTGACCAATGAGAGGGACTGGTTTGTCATTCTTCACTGACATCTGCATGCACAGTCAGGTTTTAAAAAATATTTATTGAACTATTGGTTCGTGGTGGGAAAGAATTCTGAAAGACTTCCTTTTCCCCCTGTATTACTATCGAGGCTGTTATTGATATAGATCTCTATCCATATAAAGAGAAAGATTTATGCTTCATTGCTATAAATAAGCTCATTTCAAATAGGGATTATTTTATTTCTTGTATCTGTAGCTCCAACATGGAGCACATAGTAGGTGCTTAATAAATGCTTGTTGATTGGCCTATTATCATAGGCATTCTTCTATCCCATAATATGTAGGTAATATGGTATAGATAGCAGAGTGGATAGGGCACCAGATTTAGAGCTGGTTTGGATCTGGGAAGACTTGGGTTTGGGGCAAGTGTCTGCATCACTGTGCTGGGGGTGGCAGCTCTCTATTGTGTGTGGTTTGCCCTTTGTTCTCAAAGAGGACTGTGACATCAGGAAAATGATGCTATGACTTGCAAGTGAAATGGATTTACATGAGGGAAAGCTGTGCAAAGTCACCAGCCTTACTTCCTCCTCCAGAGCCATCTGGGTCCAGCGGCCAGATATAGATCAGAATGACTGGAGATGGCCCATCTCTAAGATGGCAGCTCTCTAAGACTTCAAGTGGCAGAGGAGCTCTCTATCAACTTAACTTGGTCAAGACATTTCCCTGTACCAATCAAATCAGAGGTTCAGTGCCTATTCCCTAATATAGTATAGAGTACAGGACCAGAGGTAATTCTTGTTTCAAATGAAGTGATTAGTTGTAGCTAGCATTTGCATAGCACTTTAAAATTTACAAAGCTTTACATGTCTTGTCTCATTTGATCCTGTGAGGATTAAATATTGTTAAGTATCCCTGTTTTGCAGATGAGGGAACTGACAGAGACTAAGTAGACATTATTATGATAACATTAGAGGATCATAGTTGGTTCTTATTATTTCAAAGAAAGTGCAGGGTGACAAAGCTTCGCAAAGTAATTCCCAGGTTATAGAATTAATTATTTGACTTTGATCACTATGTGATAGAAAATCGTACCAAATCACTGGCAAATGGCATGGCCAGATAATTCAGGATCCTTTCATAGGATCTCAGGATTTAAGGGAAGGGATCTTTGAGGTCAACTGACTTTAGACTTTTTTACTTTCTTTATTTTTCTTAGGTTCTTTGTATGTGTGTTTTTTTTGGTAACATGGCTAATATGGAAATATGTTTTACATGACTTTACATAGTGGAGGGGTGGGAAGAAGGGAGAGAGTTTGGAACTCAAATTTTAAAAAATGAATGTTGAATTTTTAAAAATGTAATTGGGAAATATTTAATGTAATAAATAATTTTTTCTTAAAAAGGAAGTTAACTAGCTTAGCCATCTCTCACACATTCACACAGAGGGGGAAACTGAGTCTAGTGAGGTTAAGCAGCTTCTCCCAAGTTGAGCAGGTAATACACAGCAGAGCCAAGCCCTCTGGCTATGCGCCCAGGGCCTTCTCCGCCCTCCTGCGCTGCCTCTGTCCTAGGGAGCCAGTGAGGCAATGTTAGCCTCATCTAGGCAATCCCGAGAGAGCAAAAGACGGAGCTTCCTCTTGTCAAACAAGGATTTCGAGTTTTACATTTGGTGGAGACAGAAGTTTCCATGACCTTCCGCATGTACAGGCCCGCCTGGTATCATCTCCATAATCCTGCTGGCTTTTGATGCGTGCCTTCTGGCTGGCTAGTTCTCACCGTTTAAAGAATTTGGTTTAAAAATTGTTGATATAAAATAGTACTCTTAGTAGTGATGATGCTACAATAATGACAAATAATAATAATGAGAGGCAGTGCAACCGAATGAGTAAATGGCCAGTCTCAAAGTCCAGAAGACCTGGGTTCAAGCCTTACCCATGTCCTGTCTTGGCTGTGTGACCCCAGGAACCCTCTTTGATGTCAAGTTGCAGAATAGTTCCTGGCTGGCATTGGTGGAGGGAGTTACCTTACCAGGAATTACTTACACCGATAAAATGACAAGTCCTGTCTGAAACTATGGTATCAATTATACTTAACATTTATATAAGCTTTAATGTTTGCAGAACACACACACACACACATACGTGCGTGCACACACACATGCGCGCACACACACATACACACACACATACATGCACACACACACAATTTAATTCTAACCCCCACCCTGTGAAGTACACACTACAGCTATCATTATCCCCATTTTGCAGACGAGGAAGCTGAAGCTCAGGGAGCTTTAGCAACTTGCCCATGGTCACACAGCCAAAGTCCATGAATAATCAGACAAGGTATTTTTCTTCAAAAGGATGAAAAAGTGATTAAATAAATTATAGAGCCCTTCCACTAATAAATCTACATTCTAGTGTTTTGTCCTTGGGAATGTAGAAACTCATTCTGTATCCCAGACAATCCTTTATTTTTTTTAATTTTCTGATTGTGATTTGCTGGCAGCAGCATTGGTCACGTTCAGCATGAGCCACTTCCTGAAAGATAGCCACATGACCCAAGCAGATCACCAAGCTGATGGGCTTTAGCAACCTTCCCGAGCTAATGCCACACCATTTGCAGAAACCCTACCACCAGGGCAGGTGTATCTAGGACTTGCAGGTTTTGTTTTCTTTTGTTTTGTTTTAGAGAGAATAGCATTCTACCATTAACAAAAGGACTGCTTCTGATGACTCAGAAGGGAACCATTAGCCAGTCCAGCTGCCTTGTCTGATTTAGAGGTCCAGGGACCATCCCAGGAGCAAGATAGAGTTAGTAGCTCAATAAAGACAGTTTTCAGCCTTTTCAGGTGTCCAAACCAAAAGGATATTTCCTATGGCTCCCCATAAACCTACAAGAGGCTAATTCTAAGAGTTTGGCAATAGGCCTGAGTCTTAGGGAGGACAAAGGTCAGATGCAGTAGAATTCTAATGGAGGTCTCATTAAAGATAGACAGGTCTTAATCCACTGAAGATATTTCTAGTGACCCCCTTTTGGAAAGAAAGAATATTCTTTTTGAATGTCCCATTGTTATCTCTACGACACAGACAGACACTGCATTTTATTTGCTATCTGGGAGCCTTACTGTTTGTAATGTCCCCCACTCTCCACCCCTAATCCTCAACCCAGACCAGAAGAACAAAAACAAAACCCACAAGTACAGCATTGCACTGTTAAGAAGAGTATTTGTGGCTTAGTGAAGCCAATAAAGAGTAGGACTTACACTCTCAAGAATAGTCCTTGTGGCCTCTTGGTCTAGCAAGAATAAGACTTGTGGCCTAGTAAAAGCAATTAGCATAGCCTAATAAAAACAGTTTGAGGTAGACTGGAGGAAAGAACTTCAACTACATGTAATTCTGTTGCTGTTAATTTGAAGGTTTTATCTCATTAGTCTAGAAAGGATCCTTCCATAGGCCATTTCTGCACCTCCCATCCCAACTGGCCGTTTTAAGAATCATGATATGAAACTGGAACATTGTAGCCATTCTTTCTTTTCTGATGGTCTCTGAAAGATTGTTTTAAAAAAAAGGAATCTTTATACATCAAACAAATCTCATTAACAGGCATTTATTAAGCACCTACTATGTGCCAACCACTATGCCAGGTGCTAGGGATACAGATAACTTTGAATGAAAGAATCGCTACCCTAAAGGAATTTATTTTCTAATGGAGAGAGTCATATCCTAATGTGAGAGACAGTGCCTGATTCCTGGGTAGATTATCATGCTTTTTTTTCCATCTCTAGAGAAATGAGCTTCCAAAACTAGTTTCTACAGAACAGGCTGGTGGGATGCCTTACAGCTTCATTCTTTCACAAAGTTACACTTTTACTAAGAATCAGAATCACTTCCCTCTCAAACTCAGAGAGGTTTTTGTTTGGAAACACAAAGGCCTGAGTATGGATTTATCTGTGGCATTTTGAAAATTAACATCTTCTTGGAAGACTCATGTAGCACGTTTAGGACAAAGAAATACAGAAAAGGAGAAATCAATCAATTAACATTTATTTTGGAATTAGAAAAGCTTGGTTCAAACCCAGGCTTAACCCAATGAACATTTATTAAAAACCTACAATGTAGGAAAGACTTCAAGAAAGAGGTGGTGTCTGAGCTAAGTCTTGCAGGAGCTAAGGCTTCTGAGAGATGGAGGGAGTGCGTTCTAGACATGGAAGAGAGCCTGGGTGAAGGCACAGGACCAAAGATGGGATCCTACGTATTGAAGGGAACATAGGAGAATCCAAATTGACAAGAGGATAGAGTAGATGAAGACGATTAATATGACACCTGGAAATTTAGTTGTGAGCCATGTCATAGAGGATTTTAAGTACCAAGCTGGTGAATCTGTGTTTCATACTAGAGGTAACAGGGAGTCACTGAAGATTTTTGAGCAGAGAATTGACTCAGACCTGTCTTTAAGAATATTATAAATTTGGAGCAGCTAGGTGGCACAGTGATAGAGCACCAACCCTGGAGTCAGGAGGATCTGAGTTCAAATCTGGCCTCAGACACTTGACACTTACTAGCTGTGTGATTCTGGGCAAGTCACTTAACCCCAATTGCCTCACCAAAAAAAAAAAAAAAAAGAATATTATAAATTTGGTCAAAGCACTTAACCTCTCTGGGCCTCAGTTTCTTCATATGTAAAATGATAGCGAGAACTAGATGACCCCTAAATCCCTTCCAATTCTAATATTGTATGCCTATTGTATTACATTGCATTTTGTTCTGTTCTGATGCTTCTTTTTTTTTTAATCCAATGTATTGCTTTGATCTCAGGTCTCTCTACATAAAGTCTTTTTTGGGAGCGGGGGTCATGCCAGAGACAGTTAGTGGATTACTCTTGTGCCTTCAAAATGTAAAGTATTGGCTTTTTGTTCCAGTTCCTTTGGTACTGAGTTTTACGTAAATTTCCCTTTTTTTCAATGGTTTGGATCGGGAGTTTCCATAAATTCTTTCCTTCTTGGGCTTTTAAAGACTTGATGTTCCAATTTTGGGCAAGCGTGAAAACTAGGTATTTGTTTAGTAGCCTTTGTTACCTCTCCCCTATTTCTAAGCATGGCTCAAAGTTTTGCTAATGGGCCAGGGAAGGAGCCAGGGCCATGCCATGCCATGTCATGTGAACTCTCCTCTCATATTTACTCTTTGACCTTCATCCTCCACCCTAGTGACACAGGATGATGTCTCACTTCCAAATTTATGAAGGCATTTTTGAGGGAGAAAAATCTTTCTCCATGACTCAAATGGGCCAAGAAATGCTGTTGATTTGAAGGGTTGATTTTTGTTTGGGGGGAAAGAAAATATTTTCCTCCTGACTTTAGTGGCAAACCACAGCCAACAGTACCAAAATGTCATCTTTTTTCCTCCTGTTTTCTCCCCTGAGAAAATGTGCTCCGCTATCCTAACAATCTGTGGGGTGGGTTTCATATGTCTCTTTACGGGAATGCCCAGGAGGGAACTGTACACTAGAGGGGGCTTTGCACTTGGCAAGACTTGTCCCCTCAGTAGGCTGGCTGTCTTTCTGGAGCTCCAAGCTGCACCTGTTAGGAAGATAAATAAAGGACCGGCCAATTCTTTCCTCTCCCAGGTCCTAAATATAACACTTTGAAAAAGCTTTGAAAAACAAGCTACATCCTCGCTTCTCATCCAGCGTGTCTTCGGAAGAGCCGCCCTTGCTCTCGGGCCTCTCAGAGCTGAAACTGAGTCCAGAGGAGGCCTGTGAAGGGCTCTCTCAAAGGCAATGAAAGATGACACCCTGGCGGCAGGAGCTGCAGTGTCCTGGCTGTATCTGTCAGACCAAGCCGAAGGGGAGAAGGAGCAGAGAGAGTCCTGGGCTTAAGGGCAGGAAGAACTGGCTTCAGATTTCACCACGACGTTAGCCATGGGCAAATTCCTTGAGCTCTCCAAACCTCGGTTTTCTTATCTGTAAAACAGGAATGGGTCGTTGTGAGGCTTCAGTGACTTAACCAGCTTTAAGATTCTCTCTAAGTATCAGCTTATAATTTTCACCTTGTTAGGGACCTTCCTCATGCCCTGCCTCTTTTTGGCTATAGCGGATAGAAGAGGAAAGGAATATGCATTTATAGAGTACCTACTGTATGCCTGGCACTTTACAAATATTATTTCAATTGATCCTCACAACAATCCTGTGAGGTGGGTGCTGTTATTACCCCTGTTTTGCAATTGAGGAAACCGAGGCAGGTGGAAATTAAGTGACTTTCCCAGCTAGTAAGGGTCTAAGACTGGATCTGAACTTGTCCAGGCCCACTGCTCTCCCCCGCTGCTTCAGAACTGCCATAGGACGCAGTGTGATGGTTACAGGCTTCAAGCGGACCAAGATCCTGAGAATGGTTTCCTCTCTGAATGATTTTCAAAACAGCCCGGCCCATGAGAGGGATGCTGAGATAGATACCTTAACTTAGAAGGAAATCTCCTGGGCAAATGTTGTTTTAAGAAACCTGGAGTATAATTATAAATATATGTGTGTGTATGTGTGTGTGTATGTGTGTGTGTGTATGTATGTATATGTATATGTACATGCATATACACGGACATACATGTATACATGTGTAGATCTGAAATTTACAAAATTCAAATAATTCAATTCACTTCAATTTCATTTCAATTCAACAAGCATTTATTAAACCACTACTGTGTGCCAGGAACCGCGCTAGGCTCTGGGGATACAAACCAACCCGGCCCTCAGAAAGGCTACACTCTACCGGAAAAGATACAGCTTACATACCGATAAGTAGATACAAGGGATATACAAAAGAAACACAAAGTAACTGTGGGAATCCAACGGAGCGCGGCCGTGGGCAGGGAGTCCGGAAAGGCTGCTGTAGCGGGTAGCACTTAGACTGATCCTTGAAAGGAAGCGTAGGTTCTGAGAGGCAGAGCCAAGAAGAGAGAGCGGTCCAGACGCAGCACGGAGGCAGAAGGTTGTGCACAGAGAGAGCGAGTAAACCGCCTTTGGCCGGAAGACGGAGCGCAGGGGTGTGTGTGTGTGTGTGTGTGTGTGTGTGTGTGTGTGTGTGTAATACAAGAAAAATTAGGAACCCCTGAGTAACCCCCAGCTCCTGACAAGCCCCCCCAGAAAGAACGGACTCAGGTATCTTTGGCATTTAGCAAACCCCCTGGGACTCCGTGACTCCACCAAGGAATCTCAATAGACAGGACCATCCCACTGAAGGATAACCCGGCAGACCCTGTCTAGCAGATATCCCTGGGGCTCCGTGACTCCACCAAGGAATGTAAATGAGATTATCCCGCTAGAACGATAACCTGACTGAATCTTTTGATCAGCCAGGACCTTTGTTCCTGTTTTTCCCCCCACTCTGTACCCCCATATCCTATATAAGCCAAGCCATCACCCCGACACATTTGCCATTGATTTGTGGTGCCGTACCCCGATGGCCGCCGGCTAATAAATTCTCCACTTAAAACTTATACTCTGTGGTGTGTCTCGCTCGCTTCTGGTACAACAGTGTGTGTGCGCGCGTGTGTTGGGGGGGGGAGGCGTAGGGAGTACAGTGTAATCTGGAGCCAGATCCAAAGAAACACAGGCTCTTACCCTCAGGGAGTTATCTGGAGGGAAATCATTTATGTCCTCTTTTGAATTTGATTTTTCACAGTTCGTTTCCCAAGGTTAATCATCGAAGTCATTTACCTATACTCTTATGAATACTTGTTTAATTTGTTTATTCATTAGGCATTGTTTCTACCTACTCTCCTCTTTAATCTGGGAAGTCCATATTAAGAAGGCCCAAACATCCTTCCCCCCCCCCCCCACCGGAATGTGAGGTATTGTCTCCTTTGGTCCATCCAGCCCCTATTGTGCTCAATGGTGAGCGTTAAAATCCGTTTAATTTTTTTTTTTTAAAAAAAGCTCAAATTTATATAGTTCTTTATTATTTACAAAGTACTGTGAGGAAGCTGTTGTTATCCCCATTTTGTAGATGACAAAACTGAGGCACAAAGAGGCTAATCCAGTTGCCCAAGTCACCCAGGAAATGTCAGAATAAGGCACTGCTTTTAAGTCCATCGCTCTCACTACCATGCCATACTCCCTCTCTACTGCTCTGATTTGGAAAATCAAATCTTCATCTCCTACTTGAATATGGAAAGTGACTTACCAACCTCTGTCTTCTCTTTTACTCACTTTTCAGTACATCCTAATGATAGATAGTGCCCATCAAAGCACTGACTGCAAGCACTCTGTATGGGGGACGAAAGCTACAAAATTAACGGAATGGAACAACTCTGGAGAAGCCTTCAGTGTGTTGCTTTGGGAATGGGTCAAATATGTAAGAGCTTCTGTTTAGTAGAGCCACAGTCTCTAATTGAAGGAAAATTTTAAAATAATGAAAAGTGATCATAAGTTCTGGCCCATTTGATTTTCTGCATGCATGAATGTAGCCTTGCAAGCCCTGAGACAGGTATATCTGCAAAAACAGCTCTTCAATTGTTGGGGGACCATAAAGGCAAGATCTAAAGGGATTGAATTTTAGAGTTTGTGATGCTCAGATAGATAGGAGTTTAGCTTAAAATGAATAGAGGGCTCAGGATATTAAGGCTATTTTCCAACCTTGCTTTGGAAAGAATAGAAAGAAATAAGGAGTTGAAATGGAAACTAGCAAAGAAAATGGTAAGAAAGCACCTAGCTTTCCCAAACATACTTAAAGTCACTAAGGCTGGCCTGAACAGACAGTATTCTAGTGTGAAAAGACTTATGGATTGCTGGCCTACTGCCATGGAGCTTTGAAAAAGTGTTGCCATTCAGAGAGGTGCCACAAGGTTATATACAGGCAACTACCTTGGCATTCATGAAAGGGTGGGATCTTAAAACTAGAAACCAGTGAGTTTGACTTTGATTCCTGGCAAAATTCTAGAACTTATTATTAAAGCTTTGGTTTGTGAGCATTTAGAAAAGGAAGGAGTGGCCCCTCGTGAATAGGTCATTCCATACTAAGCTCATTTCCTTTTTTAAAAAAGTGACTAGACCAAATGATCAGTGAAATCCCATGGACATACTATACCTAAATTTTAATAAAGCGTTTGACAAAATTTCTCATTCTATGTGAGTGTGCCAGATAGAGATGTGAGCTAGATGACAGCACGGTTAGGTGGCTTTGGTACTGGTTGAATGACTGAACCCAATGATAGTTGTCAATTGGGTGGGGGAGATCTCGAGTGGAGGGCCCCTAGGGAAATTGACCCTGGACTAGTCATCATTTTTATCAATGATTCTGTTGAAGGCTTAACTTAGACAGTATGCTTATCAAATTTACAGATGACACCAAGCTGGAAGGGATAGTTAAACATGTTGGATGAGAGTCAGGATCCAAAAAGATCTCAACAGGTTGGAATTATAGGCCAAATCAGATAAGGTGAAATTTAATAGGCTTAAAGGTAATGCTCTATTCTGGAATTTACAAATATCAACTATACAATTGCAGGACAGGCCTGACAACAGGCCTTGTGAAAAAAAAAATTTTTTTAAATTCTGAGGGTCCTAGTGGATTGAAAGCTTAATGTGAGACAACAATGTGATGTTGTGGCCAAAAATTCTGTTGCAGTCGAGCTCTGTTAAGATCAATCAATCAGCAAGCATTTATTAAGTGGTAGGCACTGTACCTAAGCACTAGGAATATGAAGAAAGACCAAAAACCAAAACCAGTCCCTCTCCTCAAGGAGCTCACAACATGCAAATAGCTGTGTATATACAAGATTCAGACAAGGTACAGATAGGAGGAAATCCAAGAAAGAAGCGCAATGTCTAGAATTTGAACTGCATTTCAACTATTGTGAATACTACATTTTAAGAAAGACTGACAAACTGGAACAC
Organism: Trichosurus vulpecula; assembly: GCF_011100635.1. NCBI lineage: Eukaryota > Metazoa > Chordata > Mammalia > Diprotodontia > Phalangeridae > Trichosurus > Trichosurus vulpecula. The sequence goes on from NC_050577.1 coordinate 285,595,344, forward strand.
ATCCAGAGGAAGAGATAAAAGGCTATGAGAGGCCTATAGACCATGCCATGTGAGGATTAGCTGAAGAAACTCTGGCTGACAATGGGTGCATGAGATGATAATTGTCTTGAAATGTTTCAATGGTTATCATGTAGAAAAGGAATTAGATTTGCACCCAGGAAGAAGAACTAAAAACCATGGATAGGAACTGCAGAGGCAGATTGTAAATCTTTGCAAGAAAAGCTTTCTTAATGTTTAGTGCTGTTCCAAAGTGGTCCTTAAACGTTTCCCCATTATTAGAGGTCTTCAAAAAGCAGTGGAAGGTCTACTTGTTAGAAATGTGACAGAGAAGATTCTTGTTAGCTTAGATGGCCACTGAGGCCCTTTCCAGCTCTGAGCTCCAAAGAATCTGCAACAGTTTTATAGATAAATTACTCAACCCAGTTTCAACAATGTTACATTATATAAATATGTATACACACATACACATATGTATATACACACATATGTGTATGTGTAGTATATATAGTATAGACTGTCTGGCATACATATGTGTATATGTGTATATATGTTATATATAGTAAATTTCAAGTATGAGAACTTGCATTTCATTCACTGAAGCAAGAGATAGTGGTAGGCGTGGCAGGGGATGTTTAGTCATTGTAAATGGAAAATGGTTTCCTGTTTCTTAATTCTTTCTTCCTCTTTGGATCTTGGATTCATTAATGAGTTCAGAAATAGTTTCTGCTCTTATTTTATTTTCTTCGTGCCTGAAAATGTGCAGGTCACATCCTATGCCACAGCAGGGCAGAGCATTGAGGAAAGAAACTCCCTTTGGCTTATACTTTAGTTAAATACGAACTATTTCTAATTTATATTAAACACTGAGCTGAGGATTTTAAGTCTCTGTCCACTCTTTCCCCTAGAGATATTTTCTAAACAGCTAATATTTTTAATATAGGCATCCATAAACATTTTTATCTGAAAAACAGCATTTTCTTGCTTTAAAAAGTCCATTGACCAAAGAAAACAGGAAAGCTAATTATTCATTCAATTCCTTCTCATTTCAATTCCGTTTTGAAATGTATTCTGAGAAGGCAGGGTCTGGCTAAACTGCTGTTGTTACTGTCCCTTTCTAGTCCCCTGCGACGATTAACTCCCTCCTCTGCCAAGGGCATGAGCTAAAATGTCTCCATGCTCCCCAAATAATTAAGCCCAGCCATAAATATGATTCCCTGTTTCATGGTTTGGATTCAACATGTAGATGAGTCAGGTGGACCCTCCTTTATAATGAGCTTGTGGGAGGACACAGAGGAGAGTCACACAGGATGGGCATATTTGGATGAATAATGATCTGCTTGTTGCGGGGAACATAACATCACCGAGATCAGAGGTCCTTTGGCATCTTAGAATCTACGGTGGATCCGTTCTCAGAGAGATTTCTACTACCAGCACTCCATTTTCCATTCTATTGCAAAACCATATACTTATTACCAGGGTGTCCCTAGGCAAGTCAGTGAATCTCCCTGGGCCTTATTTTCCTCATCTGAAAAGTGAAGAGATTGGACTAAATGGCTCCTGAGGCCCCTTCTTCCTCCACACCTCTGATCTTATGACTAGTCAGAGATTTTCAGCTGTTAAATGGGTAACAGCCTGTCCTTTTGTCCTGGGTACAATTAGTGACAGAGTGTTCCCCTTTCCAAGTTAGAAGGGACCTTAAAGGTCATGCACAGACCAGAGTCCCTCCTACAACATCTAAGCCAGTTGCTTCAAGACCCCCAGGGAGGGAGCCCCCACACCGCTTTTTGGAGCAGCTTGTTCCACTGCAGAGGTTTCTAATTGTTAAGAATCTTTACCTTATAAATCAAGCCTCAGTTTGCCTTTTTGCAACTTCAGGTCCTTGCTTCTGGTTCTGCCCTCTGGGGTCAAGTAGAACAAATCTAATCCCTCTTCCATGTGACATCCCTTTGAATATTTTAACATGAATTAATTAGTTCTGAGCAGGTGAATGTATATTACCTCTCTCATCAGAGTTGATCATAGAGGCTAAGAGCATAGGATTTTTTTTAAAAGACCTTAGAAATCATTTAGTCCAAGGGTTCTTAGCCTTTTGGTATGTCATAGACCCCTTTGGCCATCTGGTGACCCCTTCTCAGAAGAATGCTTACAAATTTGTGAAATAAAATATATAGAGTTACAACAGAAGCCAGTTCTATGGAAGTACTGTTATCAAAATATTTTTCATTCCAAGTTCATGCAACCCTTGAAACTGAGGGATCTGCAGATATAATCTACATTAAAAAAGGGAAAAAGAGCTACAGATGTAAAAAATATTTACAGCAGCCCTATTTGTGGTGGCAAAATATTGAAAACTGAGGGTATCTCTATCACTTGGGGAATAGCTGAACAAGCTGTGGTATATGAATGCAATGGAAACCTATTGCACAATAAGAAATGATGAGCAAGCAGATTTTAGAAAAATCTGGAAATACTTGTACAAACTGGTGCAAAGTGAAATGAGCAGAACCAGGAAAACATTATACACAGTATCGGCAGCATCATGTGATAATCAGGTATGAATGATTCAGTTCTTCTCAGCAACTCAACAATCCAAAACAAGTACAAAGGACTCACAAAGGAAAATGTTATCCATAAAGAACTGATGGACTCAGAATTTAGATCAAAACATATTTTTTCGCTTACTTTATTCTTTCTCATGGTTTTATTTCCTTTTGATCTGTTTTTCTACAACTGCGATGAATATGGAAACATATTTTACATGTTAAACTATATCAAACTGTCTACCATTTTCAGAAGATGGGAGGGGAGGGAGAAAAATTTGCAATTCAGAATCTTGTAAAAATGAATGCTAAAAAATTTTCTTTATATGTAACTCTGGAAAAAAATAAAATACTATTTAAATTTTAAAAAAAGGAAACCCTGACTAGGTCCAACTCCCTCATTTTACAGAATGGGAAACCGGGGTACATCTGGGAAAAGCAATTTGCCCAAAGCCATGCTCAAGCATAAGCAGAACAAATATTTCAACCAGGGTCCTCAGACTGCAAATCTAGCACTCCTTCCACTGTATCCTACTCCTCTTTAAATGAATATAATATACTTGAATTTGGGGAGTATGTAGATTTTCTTTATTCCAGGAATGGCTGAAAATGTCTTAAAGTAATTAGAGTCATAGTATCACGTAGTCAGTCTTTCGGATTCTGTTCTCAGTGGGCACAAGACAGACTGGGATTTCCTGAGTTAAGCAAACGAGGAACATTATATATAAACATATGTGGATGGGCGCTTGACTGACAGCCACTGTGTTCACTGCTGGAGAATTTTCTTTTTATGGTCACACCTGGCATCAGGCATCTCCTTCCTCTATTTTTAAAAAGGAACCTAATGAGAGGCCCAAAGAAGGCTTGGGGCAAGCACTACATGGAATCTCCCATGCCTCCACCCTCCACCTTGTTCCATCCCCCTGCCCAGCAATGTCCTTATGGAATAATGTGAAATGAATATTACTTGGAGAATGGTCAAGAACTCATCTTCTAATCTGGGGTGTTTTTTTTCCCAAATGTTGGGCCAAAGCCAAGAGGCTGAGCTACCAATGAGCTAGCTAATGTCTAGGGGCCTGCAGCTAATGTGAGTTAAATGAGAGAATTAACCAGACCTTGATAAACTTGACGATAATCAGCTTCGTAGAACACAAGCCCCTCAAGAACAGGGACTATCTAATTTTTGTCTCTTCCAACTGCCAGGCATAAGTAGGCATTTCAGAAATGTTGAATTTAAAATTGTCTTCCTTGGACTGAGACATAATAATGGGTTTTTAAACTCTGGACTCTACACTTACCAGTGTGACCTTGGGCTCACTTCTGCATCAATTCTGAATTTCTTCATTTCTTGTTCCTGGTGATCGCTAAGGTCTGTTCCAGTACTATGGAATGATCTGCTCCTAAGGGGAAACAAAGGCAGCACCAAGTCAAAAAAGCGGCAAAGCTGTTTACAAAAGTCTAGTGGTTTTTTTCCATTTAACACTCTATCGATCTGGTACCTTGGGCATTTTCTGTCTCATTCCAGGGAGGAGGAATAAATATCAATGGCATTTTTTTTACTTTACACATAAACTGATTCATTTATTGTGGTTCGGTGAAAGGTTATAATTTCACAATCTAACTTGTGGGAAAAAAAAAACCACTTTGTTTGGTCTAAAGACCTGGGTTTCTGTAACTAGTTCCAGTGTTTCATAGCTCTGTCACCTAAGCTCTTCCGGAAAAACACCAATAGCCCTGACTTTGTTAGAATTGTAAAACACATTAAGGTTGTACTTGAAATGCATTTTATTATTTGAGCCTCGATGTCACACAGAACGGATATCATTATTCCCTTTTTATAGATCAGAGAACTGAGTCTCCAAGAGGTTAAATGATTGGCCCACGATCACGCATCTAGCAAGTATCAGAGGTGGCATTTGAACCTAGGTCTTCCTCACCATAAGTCTAGCGCCGTTGTGCCACGCTTTCTCTCTCTCAGCTTACACAGAGAGACAGAGCAAGGCTTATGGTTGCTTTTGTGAACAGGAATAAGCGTAATATCAGGTTTGCAAGTGCTTTCCATGTACTATCTCATTTCATTAATGATTAATATGTTCACATTTAATCATAAAATGTCAGACTTTTAGTGATCATGTGATTCAATTCTCTTGTTTTATAAATGTGAAGGTTGAGGCCAGGAATGAGGCAGCGGCTTGCGTGGGGTCCCCTAGCTAGTGATAGACGTGGGGCTCGGCATAGAACCCTGGGCTTCTGACTAGTCTTCTTTGCATGATGCTTCAAGGCTCTTTCCAAAAGGCTTATGTGCTGTTTCTTTCCCTTTAAATGACTAATTATGAAACCCTTGACTACTGAGAGCAAGAAGTGGGCTCCCTCTGGAAAAGGACCAAGCCCTTTATAGAGCTGCAGAAACAAGACCATGTACAGCCATCCCAGTTTAGAGCCGCCACCCGTGCATGTCAGTTAGGATCCCATGGCACATGCCATGCAGCAATGCCATTGGTGGCATACCTGGGCCTTTTTACAGTAGGTGACCGTACGGAAAAAAACAGCCACAAATAGATCCAGCCTTTCAAAAGTATTTAGTGCTGCAGGATGAGGGAGAGTCTATCCTGGGGAAGTGGAAAATATGACACAGAGGCGGGGGAGCCAACCAAGCTAACTGCAGGGCCTGGACTCTCCTGCTCCACACAAAGACAATGCAATGTAGATAGCTGTTGGGACAGACAGCTCAGAGTCCCCTTCGTCTTGGTTGTTGTTCGGTCATTTTTTGGTCACATCCAACTCCTCATGACCCCATTTGGGGTTTTCTCGGCAGAGATACTGGAGCAGTTTGCTATCTCCTTCTCCGGTTCATCTTACAGATGAGGAAACTGAGGCAAACAGGGTTAGGTGACTTGCCTAGGGTCACACAGCTAGTGTCTGTATCACTTTAATACATCTAAAGTAATCCTTGAAGATTTGTCTTCTCACAATCTTATTAAGATGAAGAAGGCCTGTGTTGACAGAAAGAAAACATATGTGCACATTTGCTCCTTGAAGGAGGAAATATTTTGGTTTTTGTCCCTATATCCCTAGTGCCTGACACGTAGCTAGTGCTTAATAAATGTTTTTTGAGTAAAGGACCATAGATTTACAGCAGTAAGTAACTTTAGAAATCATAAAGTGCAACCCCCGTATTTAAAAAATTAAGTTTTTTTCAACAAAGTGTTGCCGTAGTTCTATTTATTCAAGGTCCAGAGGGTACTTATATGAGAATTTTTTTTTGCTGCCAGTTTAACTGTTTAAAGTTAAACTTTATATTGTTTCTCTCCCTCAACCCTGCACTAAAACATGCCAAAGAATGAAATGTGTATCCATCTAAGTAGCGGGTTTTTTACTTACTTTGATTTGTGATCTCATATCAGTGCATGGCATATAGTCGGTACTTAATAAATGTTTATTGGTCGACTGATGGATTGATATGTTCCCTCCAACAGTGCTCCTCAAATACATTTCACCTGCTTGCTTAAGATTTAAGGAGAATTAGGGCAGCTAGGTGGCGCAGTGAGCAGAGCACGGGCCCTGGAGTCAGGAGGACCTGAGTTCAAATTCGGCCTCAGACACTTGACACATTTACTAGCTATGTGACCTTGGACAAGTCACTTAACCCCAATTGCCCTGCCAAAAAGCAAAAAAAATAAAAAAATAAAAAAAGATTTAAGGAGAATTTATATTACAATACAGAATGCAACTAGCACTCTAAAAAGAGGTTCCATTTGCTAAGGAAATAGTGTAGCAAATAGGTTGATAAAGCTACATTATAAGCTTTTCATCCCCAGTGAAAGAAGCCCTGAAAAGCAAGGAATCTCTCATCACAGAGCCAGAGCTTATGCTCTCTGTCAGACTCTTAAGACAAAGACAGCATGTGTCGACAGTAAGAAGACACTTAAATGATGTGGCTTGGGAGTATGCATTTAGCCAAAGTGAGGCTCATCATTGGAAGACATAGTGTTCCCAAAGGCTAACACAGAATGCAAAACTTGCCCAGTGAACTTTAGAAGGCATAGCTTGCCTTCTTGACAGCTGAAGAATTGAAGCTGTTGTATTAAGAGGGACAGTCTGTCAGCAAATTGTACTGGACACTTGTTGTGTGCCTAGAGTTATTCTAGGTGTTCTTTGGAGTTCAGTAGAAGGGGTCCCTTGTGTTAAAGGAGTTTGTGACCTAAAGGGGAGATGGAACCCAAACTACCATAAAGCATGAAGACCTAAACCACGTAAGCCCAATTATGTCTAAGTACTAAGGACTCAGGGAAATGGATGTAAAAGGGAATCACTACTGACATTTGTCTCCTCTTCTCTCCTTCTCCTTCACCTTCTCCTCTACCCTCCTCTCTCTTTTTTTCTCCTCTCCTCTCCTCTCTCCTTTACTCTTTAATTACCTTTTAAAATTATTTTCCAAACTGTGTTTAACACTACTTGATTGTAGGAAAACAGGGAAGGAAAGAAAGGTTGAGAGGGGAAAAGATAGAAAGAAGTAAGAGAGGAGGGAAGGGGCAGAGTCAGTGGTAACTTGATCCAAGCACATGCCAGCCCACCTGGCACACTCTCTCCCCACCCATTGATACAATTTGGCCACTGCTTTTGTTTAGCTGAATCGAATTGTTCAAATGAAGGAGAGTGGGCAAAGGTTGTATTGGACGGCTGGTAGAGCCTTGCTGGAACGCGGGCATGAGTCAGAATGCAGTGAAATCGGGTAGCACTTAGTTTGAGGAAAAATGAGTAGGGATCTGCATGAGCAAAGGTGTGAAAGCACGAGTGTGCCAGGCTGTGCAGTCAGACTGTGAGTCAGGGAGGACTTTCTGCCTCTGACACTTTATCCTTTTTGTAGAGTGTAAGCTCCATGAGGCCAACGGCTGGTTTTGTGTTTGTTGGTTTTGTCTTTATGTGCTTTAGCACAGAGAAACAGCCTGGTGTAGGGAGATAGAACTGGCCTGGGAACCAAGACCTCTGGGTGGTGTTGGGCAATTTCCTTAATCTCTAAGTAAAAACTTTTTAGGCAAATCTCTCAGACTATAAATGGAAGCTGCTGACTAGCATGGGTAGAGAAAGCTCTAAACTAAGAGTGTCCTATCCCCAATGAACTCAGTTCCTTCTAGTCCCTGTCTTGTAGTCCCTGTCTTGTACTGTGCACATAGTAGGTGTTTAATAAATACTTATTTATTGTAAGGAGGAAAACTAACAACAACCAAAAAGCTCAACCCTGAACAACGCATCATTGCAGTGATCAAGTTGGCCCCAAAGGAGGGTTGAGAAAATACACTTTCCCTCCCTTGCCAGGGCAGAGTCAGAATATTGCTTATATTGCCAGACAGAGTAGACAGGTTTTGACTGGTTTTGCTGAACTTTTCTGTGTTTTTTTTGCCATTCTTTTAAAATCTTTATTACAAAGAATGGTTAGGCTTGATGGTTAGCTGAGAGGGGAAGGATATGTTAGAAAATGAAGGTTATTCAAAACAAAAGAAATCAGCAAAATAAGATTAAAATTTACAAAAAAAGAAAATAGCAAGAAAAAAGCTTGTTCAGTTGAAATGAAATGAAATGAAATATTAGAGTTAGAAATCCCCAGGTCTTTTGTTCCACTCCCTCCCCAGGGAATAAATCCCTTCTAAAATAGCTTGAGCACGCCATCATCCAGCCTCAACTATCCTGGCTTTCTAATTCCTGATTCCAAACCTCTTCACATCCCCAATACCTGAGGACCATTTCCTATTAGAAACAGAAGTAGCCTTTCGTCCAATGTTTGAAATCCTATTTCTTCCGTAGAGCCTTTGCTAAGTGGGAATAAGTTACTGAAGACATTTTCCCATTAGTCCAGAGACTACACTGTAAACATACCAACTAAATGGACCACTAAACGTGGTCCTCCCACCCATGGGTGCTACCACCTGTTCCTGAACACAGGATGGATTTCTTCCCATGTTATATGTACAAGATGTTAAATGGGAATTGATTTAGTTTGAAAAACAAAACAATGAAATCACTGAGAAAAAAACCATAAAAAACCGCCAGAGGATAGCATTTGAACCCTGACTCCCAGACCTGATTCTGTTCACTATGCCATACGTCTTCTCTTTGTATTAATTTTTATTTTCATTATATAGATGTAAATATACCTAATAGCTATTATTTACATAGTACTTTAAGGTTTATGATTCACTTTGCAAATATTATTTTATCTTCACAACAATTCTGTGAGGTATGTGCCATTATCATTATCCCCATTTTATAGAAAAAGAAACTAAGGCAGATAGGATAAATGACTTGCTCAAGGTCACACAGCTCCTAAGTATCTGAGGCCAGGTTTGAACCTAGGTCTTTCTGACTCCAGGCTCTTATCTACTGCACCACCTACCTAGCTTAATGGGTAAAACTGAGCTGTTAGTGTTGTTATCTAAACCATGAGCTTACAAAGGGGTCCTTTTTATGGAGGGACAATCAATCAAGAAATATTTATTAAGTGCCTGCCACCTGCCAGGCACTGAGCCGGGTACTGAGGATGGGAAGACAAGGAATGAACATTCCCATTCTTAAGAAGGACAGATGATCAATTCAGTATTTCGTGTATGAGTTTCAGATTTCAATGGGACATCCAAGTGTCTTTTAGATTTAGAGATTTCCATTTGAGATTAATCTGCATATCCCAAGTATGGAATTGAGGTCTTGTTACTGGGTGATCTTCCTTGGAAAGTGATCATAGTTGGGGGCAGAGCCCAGGCCTTAGGGACTGAGTCTGGTGTGATGCTACCCATAACAGGACAGAATGGAGAAGAAGAATGAGCAAAAAACATGGAGGGGACCCAAGGGTGATACAGTATTATAGGAAGGGGATACTCCACATCATGAAATACCATAAAAAAGGTGAAGATAGTAGCCAAATTATGGAGAGAGTGATGAAAAAAATGGGAGAGGGCAGAGACAAATCTGCAAAATTTAGCCATGAAAAAGAGAGAAATCAGATAGTAGTTGGAAAGAACAGACCTCCATACATTTCTAAAAATCTTCCTATTATTGAGAACAATGATGCTATTATTCATAAATTTCATTCATTCATTTAGCATTTCATTAAAATGAACATAAATAGCATAGTCTATTTGGTGTAAAATAAAAGGCAGTGTGACATAAAGGACAGAGTCGGCCTGGGAGTTGGGAAGGTCTGAGGACAAGTCGCACCTCTGATACGCATTAGCTGTGGGGCACCAGGGAATCAGCGTCCCCTTCTCAATGGGAGACAGAGAATTCTCAGTAGGGAGCTCCCTGCATGGTCGGGATGTCATCTCAAGTCCAAAACAACATGTGTAACAAAGTGAATTAGATGCTGGGGTGATGGAAAGATAAACCAGTTCAACAGATTGGTTTTCAGCCACCCTGATCATTTAAATTGACTTCCCTTGTAATTTCAATCTGTCAGCTATTAAAGTACTTAGAGGCCTCAGATTAGCAGTAGAACATAAGCACCTTGAAGGCAGGCGACCCTTCAGTTTTGGTCTGTATCCTCAGGGCCTAGCATGGTGCCTTAGGACAGTGGGTGCTTAATATATATTTGTTGTTAGCTCAGAATATTGGAATATTCTGTGGACAGGCTGCTGGACTTGGCGTCAAGACATCTGAGTTCAAATCCTGCCTCTGACATCACTTACTTTCTCTGTGCCTCTTTCGTCATCTGTAAAATAAAGGCAATGATGCAGACACAGGGGGACTTTGAGGTTCAATTGAGATAATACATATGCTATGCTTTGAAAATGTTAATAAGCCACATAAATCTACAGCTTATGGTTCAGCCTATCATTTGCAGCACTTTTTAAGGATGCATGATGTCATACACTATTTGTTACGTGTCTGTGTTGTCTTCCTTATTAGAATGGGAGCTGCTTGAGAACAGGAGCCATCTTATTTCACTGTTTACACACATACACACACACGTACATGACTTTGCACATAGTAAACCATTAGGAAGTGCTTTATTCATTCATATGTAATAGCACACGTGTGTATTATGCTTTACAGTTTACAGAATGCTCTCTTTGAGACAACCTTGTAAGCTAGGCAGATCCAGCTTTATTATTTCCATTTTACAGATGACAAAAGCGAAGATTCTTAATCTAAATAAGTTGCCCTTATTTCCATTATCTCCAGTATTGGTTGTCTTTCTCCATCACAATAACATTCTGCCATTGACATGCCCAGAGTCATTATCGGATTTTCATGTCTCTGCTCAGATCTCTGAAAATAAAATGCTTTGGCTGAGGGTTCATCTTCTGACATGGCTAAGACATGAAAGCATTTTTGGAGATGGTATCTCAGTAACAGTTATATTTCCCCTATATCTGTTCATTGCACTCCTGCATATAGTCTCCTCACTGTCTGTCTTCTGCCAGGCTGGTAGGTCGCACTTTTCTCTGTCTGCCTTTATGGTTTCACACACTTCTTTGTGATCCTCTTAGAAGTCACATATCTACCTGATGAATCCTTGCAAGCACCCATCTCTTGATCTATGATCCAGGAAATATTAGAATAGATTCTACAGTACCCTAAGGATCCATGAGTTTTTGGTGTGGGTACTCCCTTCACCAAGGCAGATTACATCTCTTGGACAGCTTAGTAACTAGTCTTAAAAAATTCCTGGGGACAGAAAATTCATCACCCCGAGGTCACTCTGGTTATGGGTTTCTCTAGACCTAGAAAGACCAATCATGGCACTGTAGTGCATCTTGGGGTCCAAAGGTCTTTAACTTGGTAGGACCTGTGAGATTTTGTGCTCTCCTGGAATGATCTCTAATGCAGTCATTCTTAACCATGCCGAGGTCCCTTGGCATACGGACGCCTCAGAATCATGGTTTTAATTGATTGAAGAAAATACTAAATTTCAGTTAGAGGTTAGTGAAAATAATGATGTAGGGTTTGGGGTTTTTTTGCATACAAGTTCATGGACCCATGGAATCTGCCTATGAACCACAGACGAAGAGCCTGTGCTTTCACAGAGTAGCCTGGCTAGTCTACCACAGTGAGTCATCATAAGAATATGTTGGGGGTGGAGAGAAGCAGAACAATGTGGTGCAATGAAAGGTCAGTCAGTCAATAAACATTTATTAAGGGCCTGCTATGTTCCCCGAGGTAAGTGCTAGCAATACAAGGAAGCTATATGCCAGTGCCTGGTCTCAAAGAGCTCACAGTCATTAGAAGGAAACAACATGCAAACAAAACAATTCCATACAAACAAGCTCCATACAGGGCAAATGAGAAATAATCAACAGAGGCCAAACACTAGAATTAAGGGCTGCCCGGGATTTAGTGCCTTTGGACCCAGGTTTAAATCCCAGCTCTCTTACTGATAGTCTATGTGATACTGGAGGAGCCATTGAAATTCTCTGGCTCAGTTTCCTCATATGTAACATTAAAAGGCTGAATCAGATGACCTTTGGCATTTTTACAGCTCTAAATCTATGATCCTTTGAATATTAGAATTTTAAAAGAAATATGCAAAGGATGTCGGTATACTGTAGAATACGAAACAGTGCCTAGTCTACATTAAGATCTTGGGAACCTTCAAACAAGAATGAGCTTTTAAAAAATAAATTATTGGACATTATTGGCCCATGATCCCCCAGATAGTGCCTAACTTTGTGTATTAGTTACAAGGATTTTATTTTTACTTTTTCCCTTCTCATTTACATTGGGGTGGGGGAGTGGAGAGGAGGACAGTGGGAGAGAAAGAAAATAAATCCTTATTAATTGAAGAGCAATTTAATGTAAAGAGTAATCTCAACAAGCAAAAAAAAAACCAAAAACATTTCACAAATGGAAAAATATCTGGTAATTGGGCAAAGTGAAGCCATATGAAGTGAGAATTAATTGCTGGATATCACTGGCCTGTTGCCCTAGCAGTAGTCATAAATGGAAGAAACACTGGGTAAGCAGCAAAGTGTAACTAACTGAGGTGAGATCAGGCTGTTGGGATCCTGCTTAGCATTCCTTTGGGTTAAACTATTGAGAGTTAGTTGGCTTATGTAATAATCACAGGAAAGACATGGTTTCATCAGTGATTTCCTTCTGTTTTCCACATTCCACTACTCTTTTCCCCAAGTACTACATATCTCTCTCTCCTCTCTGAAATTAGTTCAGCAGTTGGCCTGCTCAGGTTTCACAGATTCACCTGTTCAATGCATCTGGAGCTACTCAACATGTGTGAGAAAGTTCTGTTCTTGTTAGATCTTTGGAAGTAACAGAATCTCCATGGCAAACCTCATAGAGAAGAATGTGACACTTACATTTCTAAGGCAAAATTTAAACCACCAAAATTGTCTATTCATTCAGAAGAGGAAAAAAAAACCTTCCCCAACTCTCCTCCCCCCAAATTATCCACTGATAAATTGCCTTTAAATGGTACAAACTAGTTGGGATGGTTTCTGTTGGCATATAACAGAGTGGTTGTGGTTAGTAAAAGTTTATAGATTAATAAGCACGCACAATAAAAGGCAGAAGTTGAAATGAGTGGTGCCTCATGGCCAAGATCACCTTCATGAACATATCTCAAAAGAAATTAATTAAATCACTCTGCTTCATCCAGGAAAATATATGTATTTTTCATCGTTTCTCTCATTTACTTACTTCCAGACTTTGGTATATTCGTGGTCTCATCAGTCTCAGTATTCCCTCCAATGGTGCAGATTGCATCCCATCTTTATATTCTCAGCTTATGTGATTCTTGTCCATATCCTTCATGAATCCTACACAGATGATCTACCTAAATGACCAGAGGCCTTTCTCTATTTTAAAAAATATTATTTATACAATACTTAGGCTGTCCATCTGTTATTTCTCGTTCAAACTCAGGGGTTCTTAACCTAGAGTCATTAACACCAAGGAGTCCATGGCTAGAATTCAAAGGTCCTATAAACGTAGATGGGGAAAATATTCCATCTTTATTTTCACTAAGCTCTAACTGAAATTTAGCATTTCTTTAAATTATGAATTTTGAAGGAAAAAAAAAGTATTCTGAAAAAGGGTCCTTTGACTTCATCAGAGAGCTATCAAAGGAGTCCATGACGCAGCAGCAAAGAGCCCTTGCTCTAACAATATGGCTTGCCCACCTCCTTTTGAAATCATACATGTGAATATAATGTCTTTTACATCATTTATCATATACAAGTCATAATTGGCGACATTGCACAGCCATTTTCACTGACCACCCATCTTTTTATTGCCTTTTGGGTCACCTGACATTTTCATTCTTCTGAGATCATGATATTCTATGATTAATGGCCATATGACATCATTGGATGAATACTGCAGTTGAAAAAAATGTATATTTTTAAAAATGTATTTTAATAGCACAAGATAGCTTGGAATCAATGAAAATATCACATAATTTCATAGAATGGCTGGAGTTTAGGGGACCTTCAGAGACCTTTGCAGCTTCTCCAGTAAAAAACAAATCATTTATCTGCTGGTGGGGAACACAATACCTCCTTAGGTAGCTCATTCTGAGCCAAAATCTTCCTGTTACTTCCACCTATTGCTCCTAGTCCTGTACTCTGGGAAGAAGTAGAAAAATTCATCTCCTTCTTCCACATGATGGACCTTCAAATACTTAAAGAAATCTTTCATGTCTCCCTTAACTCTTCCTTTATCCAAGTTAAACATTCTTTGAACTATCAACTGATCTTTAAATGGTGTGGTCTCCAGTCCTTTCACCATCCTGTTTGCTGTCTTTTCAATGCTTTCTCATTTGTCAGTATCCAGCCTAAAATGTGGCAGCCAAAACTGAACACAGATTCTAGGTACGGTGTGACCAGAGCAGAGTATAGGGCCTCCTGTGTTCTGGATACTATGTCTTTCAATGTAATCTCAGATGGTGATAATCAAAGTCAATGTTTTTACTTTTATCCATTTCTGATTAATGAGAGTCAAAATCTTGCTTGAATAGCTCAGGTTGGAACTATGTTGGAATCCTTTCTGATCCATTCAAGGAATTAATTTGCACCTCATAAAGAGATCAACTGTTGTGACCGCATTGTTTTAGAATTTAGAACTGGTTTAGAATACCTCATTGCCATCCTTTTTTTGTTGTTGTTAGCTCCTGGACTTCCAAGGACCACTCCTTTTAATTTCACTTAACCTCTTTTTGTCCTATCTGTTGGTATTTTGCTGTCTTGCTGGAAGCTTAATTTAGTGACAAGCCAGGCCCAGGGATTGAGCTCCTTGTCTTGCTGGTAGGCTTTCACTCCAAAGCAGAAACTCTCCCCTGCTATCAATCAGCTCCAGCCAAGGAACCCAGGATCTCTGAACCTCTTGAATTCACAAGGCTGCTTCCAAAGTTGTATATGTCCATCTCAAGATCACTATTTAATCACCTATACTTGGGAAAGAAATAAAACAGAAGTGGGAGCAAAAGGCTCAAGGCCCAGGGCTTTAGATTCCACGTGTTTGTTCATGGTTTGACATTTCCCCTAGGGTGGGGACTAGTCCTACACCAACCACTCCAGACAGAGGCTTGAAGACTCCTCCACTGTTCAGCAGATGGAAGAGAAGAGGAAGCCATTCAGTCCAGTAGCTTTGATTTTATGTCTGGTCACCATTTCTAAAGAAATCTCTCATGTAGACAGGGAGGTGGCATTCAAATGTGTGCCCCAAACCATTCATCTAAAAGCATTCTATCCTTGACCTTAATAGTGGTGCATTGCTCCTTCCTTCTGCAGAAGTATGGTCTTGGAGTCCCCCTCCTCACCTTTGAACAGTCCTTACAGGGCTACCATTTTTCTTGTGAAAATGATTCTTTTCACCAAAGCAATCACTGAATCTATGATAATAGCTAGCATTGATATAAATCTGCTTTAAAGTTTGTAAAGTCCTTTGTAAATATTACCTTGTTTGAGCTTCACAATAACTCTATGAGAGAAGTATTTCACATATTTTTATTCTCGTTTCCCAGATGATGAAACTGAGGCACAGATCATTTAAACAACTTTCCTGTAGTCCCATGAGTGCATCCATAGTGGAAATCAGACTCAGGATTCTCCTGACTACAAGCCTATTAGTCTTTCTTTTATATCACATTGACTATCAGTTCACCATGGCAATGCATACCTTAGACGTGTTGATTGGTATATTTTTAGTTGGTGCTTCAGGAATGATGCTAGGTGATGCTGAGCTGCCTCTGTCTCCTACCACATCCCCGTCAATGGAACACATAAGTAAGATGGCTATCTAGAACTAAGGCTGCGCTCTAGGAGTGTGTGGCCTTGAATGGAAGCTTTGCCCTATGTCAACAAAGCCTAGTAATTCCACTACTTTTTTTAATTTCTAGAAAATGAAGCACCAGCCCCACCTCCTGAAGGTAAGTGAATGTGCTGCATAGTGAGTTGTCGTCTGGTCTACGCAATTAAACCACCCATCTAAATGTTTTTCACCTGCATTGGCTGCAACATTTATATGCCATCTTAGAGCTAACTACTATGAAGGAATTATGGCTGACTTTGCAAGGTATCATTTACCAGAGATATAACTAGGATGGGCAATCAGGGCTTTGACCTGAGGTGATAAATGTAGAAGATGCTGCTAGTACTTGCTTATGGAAACAACTGAACTTGACACTTAACTAGTAAGACTAGAGGGTTAAGAAGATAAGGACGGGATATATGATTTCATTAATATGGGGAATTCCTGGGCAATGTAATGCCTTCTACCAACGGAGTTCGGCACCTTCTTTGCAACTTATGAAGTTAAGTGACTTTGCCCAGGGCCATATAGTCAGTAGGTATTAGGGATAGGAATTGAACCCAGGTCTTCCTGGCTCTGAGCCCAACACTGTCTACTATGGCACAAAGCCTGTACAAGCAAGAATAACTAGCTAGACAATCTGGAAGGATCCCCAGCAGGTCCTCCCGTACCCACCCCCTCCCCAACCTTAGTAGCCTCCTTAGCAGTGACATCACCCTGTGTCCAGGGTCCGTCTCTGCTCTCCCACTCCACCACTCCCAGCCCTGTGGGGTAACGTCCCTGTCTTCCTTCAGCAGACTGTGCTTTCGTGATGACTCTCACATGCATGATTTGTGGTGATGCCTCAAGAGCAAAAAAGGTCGT
This sequence comes from Trichosurus vulpecula, assembly GCF_011100635.1. Lineage (NCBI taxonomy): Eukaryota > Metazoa > Chordata > Mammalia > Diprotodontia > Phalangeridae > Trichosurus > Trichosurus vulpecula. Next base: position 285,612,002 of record NC_050577.1, read on the forward strand.
GGTTAACTTGGGGTTGTGCCAAGCACAAGAGGACATCATCTGAACAAGCAAAGAAAGCTGTAGCCAAGCAGACAGTGCTTTTCCTTCGGCCTCTTCCCAAAGACCAGCTCTGTCCTTCTGCATCCCTCACTAGACAGATAACCACTGCGATGAACATCAGCTCCCCGAGGGCAGGGACTGTGAGGAAACGATGCCCCAGAAATGGAAAGGATCTGCTCCAGGGTCAGTTGGCAGCAAAGTTGAGACTGCCTACCAGCAAGCTGATGTACGAGATAAGGAAGGAGACAGTGGGAGAGTACCTTGTTGACCCTAATGAGCCAGGTCATGTGGCCCAGATGAATTACATTGTCAGATACCGAAAGAATTGGGGAATACAATTGAAAAATGATGGAAGACAGAAGGAGGGCTGCATTACTGGAGAAGGACAAATTTTGTACTGATTTTTTTAAAAACTCGAGAGAAGAGTCTTCTGATTATAAAGTAATTAGCTTGACTTACATTCCTGGGAAAACTTTAGGATAGGTCTTTAAAGAGATGGTTACTAAGCATCTAGAAAAGGAAGCATTGATTACAAAGAGCCAGTAGGCCTCCATCAAGAGGAAGTCATTCTACACTTAATCTCGTTCTCTCTTTCAACAGTGTTTTTAAATAGGTGGTTAAAGGCAGCTAGGTGGTACAGTGGTGAGAGTGCCAGGCCTGAAGTCAGGAAGATATGAATTCAAATCCAACCTTGGACACTTGCTAGCTGTGTGACCCTGGGCAAGTCACTTACCCTGTTTGCTGTAAAATTAGCCAGAAGGAAATGGCAAACCATTCTAGTATCTTTGCCAAGAAAACCCCAAATGGGGTCACAAAGAGTCGGACACAATTGGAAAAAAACTAAACAACAACAACAAAGTTAAGGGGGATGCTGTAGATAAAATTTACCTATATTTTAGCAAAGCCTCTGACAAAGTACCTCATACTAGTCTTAGGGAGAAGATGGAGAAAAATGGATTCGCTGATGGTACAGCTAGGTGGCCTCTGAGTAATGATTGGACTCTAAGAGCAATCATTAATGGTTCAATGACAGCATAACAGGAAGTCTCCAGTGGAGGGCCCCTAGGGATCTTAGATTTATAGATCTGGAAATATAAGGGACATTAGAGACCATCTAATTAAACCTTCATTTTACATATTAGGAAACTAAGTCTCCAAGAGATTAAACAAGTTTCCCAAGATCACACAAACAGTGACAGAGAGATATGAGCTTGGCTGTGCACTGTTAAACATTTTTATCAGTGACTCGTACAAAGGCATAGATGACATGATCATCAACTGTGCCAATGACACTAAACTGAATGTTGATGAAGATCTAGAGTTTTGGGCTGAACTTGATAAGATGAAATTCAATAGCACTTGGGATCAAAAAATCAACGTCATGAGTACAGGGTGTAGACCGCAGTCTGAGAAAAAAAAGATCTAGAAATTTTAGTAGATGAAACACTCCATATGAAGCAGCAATATTCTTTGACTACCAAAAAATAGAATATGGTCTTGGGCCACATTAACACAGGCACAGACTTCAGAATAAGAAAGGGCTAGAGCTTTTGTATTCTGCTTTGATCAGCTGGAGAGCAACCAGAGGAGGTCACCCATGTTGATGGAGGGTCTTGAGTCTATATCATCAAAAGATCATTTGAAAGAACTGGAGAAAAGAAGACTTAGGGAGGAGCTGATAGCTATCTTCAAGTATCTGAAAGAGCACTATGTAGAAGGCTGACTGAATTCAAATTTCGCAGAACAAATTCTAAGGGCTGCACTTGGGAACCTAGAGGGTCATGTGTGGCCTTGAAGCCCTAAGTTCCCCACCCCTGATTCAACCTACTATTAATTTAAAAGTTATCACCATTAATGTTGGTTGAGAACACTGTGGGCTGATGTGGCTTGAGAAGTAACTTCTCAGCTTTCTCCCTTCCCCACTTAACCTCAGCTTATTTGATGCATTATCTTTCTATTTTAGAATATAAGATCTCTTGAGGGCAGGAGCTTTCCTTTTGTTTATTATTTGTATTTCCAGAGCTTAGTGCAGTACCTGGCACTAATAAATGCTTTAGCTAATCTAATCTGAGTTTCTAGCTACCTTTCCCAAGGAAGTGTCTATGGATTTAGGTGCCTCTATTTTATTTGGTTGAATCCAAGTATTTGGGAAATTTCAACACCAACAGGAATCTCTCAATCCAGTTAGGAAAAAAAAAGCAAAAGAACGCTTACCATAGCAACACACATTTTGCAGGGGTTTGGGACCTGTGATTTCATCCATGTAGGGAACTCCCAGTGAGAAAGTTCCCTTCACGTATGCAGAACAACTTTTCAGCTGACACAGTCAGCCCAGGTCTCACATCCAGTTTAGGTCAGAGGTGGGATCCAAACCCAGGTTTCAACCTCCTCCGAGGCCAGCTTTTTATGCACTACTTGATGCTGCCCTCACAGTAACATAAGATAGGATATCTATCTGCCAAACTGATCATTATAAGACCATAAATGACACGTCTTAATCTAAGTTACTTTAAACCAGACCCCATAAACCATACCTCTGTGCTTTAGAGCACAGAGAGGTGTCATGCTTCCTTCCGGGATCCTCTTACTCCTGTGGACATTTTCTCCATCTCACAGACATCCTGCCTTCCAAAGAAGGCATGATTTATTTTGCCCGCATCACGCCACACTGAGCTCCTTCCTATAGGTCATTACAGATGTAATCTTCCCCTTTGGTTGTTGTTGTCTTTTTTTAAACTTGTGTGGCTGTTACCAAAATAAGATTTCCTTTTGTCTCTCTCACTTGGTGCTGCCCAGTGGTCTTTGTGAGAGCATGCATAAGTCATCCCAATCTTGCATGCATACACACATATGGACACGAATGCACACACACAATTCTTGGCTAGATCTGTCAGTCACCATTGTGGGGCACTCCCGGGGAAGGATTCTCTTCCAACCATGCATGTCAGTACCTTTTCTGGAACTTAAGGTGTTCTAGAGAATTGCCCCTAGTTACAATGCAAATATACCCCAGAGAACACTTGGACATGTCCAGAGTTCAAGACTTTGGCAGTGAGGGCATCCCCAGATGGTGTCACATTGATAGAATATCAGATCCCCAGCCCAGCCAACTTACCGTCCAGCCCCTGCCTTACGCCCCCTGCTTTGTGACCATGGGCGAGTCACGTCATCTTTCTCTGCCTCAGTTTCTCCAGCTGTAAAATGGGACATGATGATAACTCATGGAGTATTAATAGGATTGAAATGCTTAAAGCCCTGTATCTAGGACAGGACTCTCCGAAAGCCCAGAGTTGCCTCCTTAGCAAGATGAGGCCCTGGGGGAAGGCTTGTTTGGAGGAACCTGGATGATGGCCTTCATCATTTAAGCTACATAATCATATCAGCCGTATCATATGCCTTAGTTCTTCAGAGATCTCTAACTCCACTCTACTGGTATGACGAGTCCCATCATCAGTGACTGTCATGACCTTTCTATGTCTTCAGAAGTTGCAATGATCTCTTGTCAACCCTTGCTGGAAGCATGGTCAGATCAGCCAGAGCTTGGGCCCTGCTGGCATAGCCTTTGAGGTCTCAGGGTCACCGCCATGCCAGGAGGACACAGCTGAGGAGGCCTTTAGTGGAGGCAGCTGGCTTATCTCTAGTCTCTGTGTTTTCCATATTTAGGAAACCTCTACTAAAGGAAGTGCATTGTGTGGATAGAAAGTGGGCCTTGGAAGCAGAAAGACCTGGGTTCAAGTCCTGCCTCTCCCACATACTGGCTATGCAATCCTGTACAATTCATGCCCCAGGCAACTCTGTAAGATGCTACATTATAAGGCAAATGCCAGTTGGATGAATGGTGTTGTCGCTGGAATGTCCCTAAGCCATGAAATCACATGTTAGGGCCAAAAAGTTGAATTTTTAACTATTTAAGAATAAAACCTGCATCAGAGATATGAGCTAGATACAATTACACCGATAAGTGATAGGCAAGCTAGATAATGAGGAAATCTGAAGTTAGCCTTACTTAGCACTTTCTCGTGATGTTCAGAGCCATACACAACAACACTGGCTCACAGAACACGCTTTATATCCATTATCTTATCTGAGACTCACAAATGCCTCATTTTCCTTATAAGCAAAATGGAGCCGTTGGACTAAATGAGCTGTGAGTTCCCACCCAGCTCTAAATCAACATTCCTCCGTGACCCTGTGATACCTGCTGTCATCGCTCCCATTTTACAGAGAAGGAAACAAAGGCTCAGATGGGACAAGGGGCTTACCAGGGGTGACACACAGCTAGCAACTATAGCTGTGGTGGGGTTCTTAGGCTCCTAGATCTAGGAGCTGGGCCAGCAAGCGGTCGCAGCTGGTCAAAGTGCGACAGCCTGTTTGTTGTCCAAAAGGAACAGACCGTCACTGCTACATGGAGGGACTGAGTAACTGTTTTAGGATTGGAAGGGACCTCAATGGCTCCAGAGTCCAACTCCAACATCAAAGATTAGGGAAGCCCAGGAAGGTGTAGGACTTGCCCAAGGTTACATAGGTACCAGCATCGGAAGGAGGATTCAAACCTGACTCCTCTGACCAGGACTAGGTCTTTCCCTCTCTACTCTGTGCCCTTTCCCACTCTTCCTGCTGGATGCCATTCTCCTATCCTGCCATCTACCATGACACAGTCCTCAGATTCCATGCTATGGGACCGCCTTATGGAGAAGACAACCTTGAACAGAAAAAAGTTTCTGTTAACGCTTCAGTAACTGAATCCCTTTGGGCATGAGGGGAAGAGAGCATGTGAATCTGACTCATGTAAAATTCCATCTCCCTATTATTCTAAGGACCCAGTGTGGACCTTCTGGTAGGTTCATCTTTTCTTTAGTGAGCACTTGGATTATATTACCAGGTCTCTGCACGGGCTGTCCTGCATGGCTGGAATGTACTCCATCCTTGTCCCCACCTCCTAAAATGGAGGCACCAAGGGGCCCTGTGTGGCAAGAGGGCTGGACCCAGAGTCAGGATACAGCATTCAAATCTTTGCTCAGACCTTTTCAACCTGTGTGACCTTGGATAAATCACTTACCCTAAGTTTGCCTGGGATTCTTCATCTGTAAAATGGAAATAATACCAGCACCTAACTCTCTGGATTGTTGTGAGGATCAGATAAGATAATCTTTGTAAAGTGCTTAGCACAATGCCTGGCACATAGTAGGTGCTATGTAAAATGCTAGCTATGAAGATGATGATGGTGGTGGTGGCGCTGATGGCGATAGTCATTGGCTTCCCTTTTTCCTACTAGCCCTAGAATTACAAATGTTTCCATCTATTTTAAGATCCTCTCAAAAATTTCTTTGTGCTTTCTACACAGAACAAAGTAAAGAGAAGGAGGGCGGATCTGCACCCCCTAAAGGTAAGTTGGGAGGAAGGGAAAGGAAGGATTGTCTTCGACAAAGCCGGGAGCGGAAGGAACATCTGCCGCTGTTGTCCTGGTGTCCCTATCTCTGTAACTCTGTTGAGTTTTCCCACTTTATTTGCCACGCGTCTGCTTCTGAGGTTGTCATGTTTTGTCATTGTTGTTGGCGTTTCGTCTGCGTGACTCAATCAACATTACTTAGACTTTGAATATGATTCCAACACAAATTTCTAAAAGAAAAAAAAATAAAAGAACTCATGACATCACACAGAAAATTACTTCCTCTCCTCTTTTTTAACTTCTCTGGACTAGAGGTAAGGAAGACATGAGTTCAAATTCTACTGTGGAATGATACATAAGCCACTTAATTTCACTGGGCATCAATAAAATGATGAGGTTAGACCAAAATCCCGCCTAAAGCCCCTTCCAACCCTGAATCTCTGAACCTATGACCCACGCATGAAAAGAGGGAGAAATGGTTAAAAATGCAATATGGGGATAATCCCTCCTATGCTGGGTCATTGTCCTCACTGGAACGTCTTGCTGTGCCCCTCGATCTATCCAGTTATTGCCCATTCTACAAGACCCCGCTGATCTTCCTTTCTCCTTTTGTTTCAGCCCACACCGGTCCCTCCTTTCTGTCTTCACTCGTTTTAATGCTCAGTCTTGACTGCCTTGGGTTATAGCTAAAATATTTTCCTCATGCACATTTTCCCTCAATCAGATTGTGAGCAAATCTCAACTCTCACTTCTCTGTCAGACACAGTAGCATGTACACAGTAGCCTCCCAAGGAACACATGTTACATGAACAAATGAACTATCAGAATTGCTGGTCATCCAACAGTACTATAAATCCTCATGGGTGCTGCCCACCACGCAAATTAATTTCTGTCTGGTTACAAATGAATGGCAAATAGAAAGGTGATCACTTGACAATTCTTACCTAGTTTTAAAAAAGCATAAGAAGGGATTAAGAGGCACCAGGCATGGACATTTCAGATACTTATTCCCTTTGGCTTCAAAATCGACATATAATGAATATCTGCTTGAAACCATTGAATTTGTACAAGGTACTGCTGAAATCCTAGCGTGCCATTTAGCCCACTACCTGACCAGCTGATGCACAAGTGAATTATTTTTCTCTATAAATAATAAAATATAGAAAGAATTTTCATTGTTACAGATTCAATATAAATGTTTTTTCCTCTGCTTTGTCCAGATTAGTGCTAGGGTAGCTTTGATGTTTGGGGGGTTTTTGAGGGGGTGAGAATTATTTGTTTTATTAACTTTGACATTGTGATAAATCTCTTTCACAACCATAGGGATCACTTGGTTTCTGTGGCACATTAAAGAAAAGTATTTATGACAAAGCTCATCAACTGTGCCAGGTTTGCTGAGTGTCTGGGAACCCACCAAATCCCAGGCAGAGGCACCTGTCTGCCTGTGTTCTGGCCTCATGCTCTCAGCTGCCCACTACAATCCTATGATTCCCCTCCAGCCTACGCCGTTCCCCAGCAACCTGGAATAATGTGTAATCACCACTCCGGCCCCCTTCCGTCAATTCTACGTAGCCACCGAACCAAACTTAGTAGAGTTGGAAAGGAACAAATAGCTATAAGATAAAGTGACTGATTTAAAAAAAACCCACATGCCAGAATGTAGATAGCCAAATGTCCCATTCAGAGTCTTCCCTTTGTGAAGCCATAAAATAAACCCACTAGCGCCATCATTGTTTGAACCACTCTTGAACTCTTCTTCTGAAAGTTCCGTCAGGAAACAGTCCCACATCTTCTTTTTAGTCTCCTCAATGGTGGCGAATCTCCATCCTTTCAGAATAGATTCCATTTTTGCAAAGAAAAATCATTTGGAGCCAAGTCCAATGAATGAGGTGGACGACCAAGCCTGGTGACACTGTTCTTGATTAAAAGTTAGGTAGAACATCAGGAGCCTGAGTTTTCTTCTGCCCCAATCCTAGGGACAATCCAATGGGAAGCCTTCTAAAAAGGTTTTGAGATGTGGATGTACGGTGCTTGGCTTTGAAAGCGTATGCTTATTTGGACCTATTGGTTCTAGAACATTGGTAAAAATGAAATCTGATCATTTTTATACAACCACAGGGAAGCCTGTCTGTAGTGGCTGCTGCTTCATATTCCTATTACAGATAATCCTGTGCTTCAGTGGATCTGAGTTCTCACTGATGTGGGCACTCTCTCCAGGAGTACAAATCACATCCAGTCCACAGAAGCAAGAGGCATGTCTTCATGGATCTCCTTCAAGAAGATCATACTAACGTGCATGAGAACATCTTTATTCCTTTTTCAGACATTTGACTGGAACTTTCTCATTAACAGTACTCTATAAACTACTGTGAACTTGTTACAGATCTACTTTTTTCTGTTTCTATAGGCATCTAACTGATATTTTAGAAAACTTGGAATTCACATTCTTCTTTTTATTATGAATCTGTTTTGCAGAGATGGATATAAGACTTCAGAAGTTCTAACACATTTACTCCCACATGGGTTGTGTGTGTGTGTGTGTATCTTAATATGTCCATCTTGTTTTCTTCCTTTTTTCCTCTCAGCTTTCTTTACACATGAAGTAATGCCCTGGTGCTTTTGACTAGCAGACATATTCTGTGTCCTTTTATTTTAGCTTCCATCCAGTTAATCAGTTATCAACTAAAATGTCTGCATGCTTCATCTACATATTTTAATTACATTATTCCTTTTTAGCAAATGGTATATTAAAAACAACCTTCAGTTACTCAGATATCTCACAACATAGGCACCCATTTGCACAAGTAACATTTTAAGTGTTTTTTACCCTCATCTGGATTTATCACCACCATATTATTTTTTGTGTGTCTGTTGTGTAAATGAACTCAGTCTCTGAGACACAGGGTGGTGTGGTGGGTGGAGGATGGCCTTAGAATCAGGAAAATCTGGGTTCAGATCCTGCCTCAGACTCACAAAGGCTGAAGGACCATAGGCAAGTCAATACCTTTAATGCCCAGGCAAAGATGCAGATCTTTACTGTCTCACAAATACTGGCTGATTCTGTTTCTTTGAATTTTCATTGCCTTCAGCCTTTATCCTAAAAACTCAACCATTAATGGCCACTGAGTTCAATGCATTTTTTTTAAATTGGAAATCATTTTTAACCAAGGGTAGAAGTGACCTCACTCAAGGAATCCTGGTGCTTTTTGACTGACAATGTGACTTCACTAATATAATAAATTGGTTTGGAACATGATAATAGCATCTGCATTCAACTATCCTGAATCCTGGCTCTACCATAGCTTGTGTGACTCTAACCAGGTCACTTAACCTTTGCAGGTCTTACTTTCCCCCTCTGCAGAATAAGGGAATGGCACTACATGGCTGCCAAAGTCTGGTCTAGCCCAACATCTCTGATCCTCTGATGCTTTGACATTCAGACTCATCTCATCCTTCAGATATCCATATGCAAGGGTCTGGCTCCTCTATAACTCTTGGTCCCTTATCATTTTACATGATTAAACGTACATTCATGAATGCTTCCTGTATATTGGGCACTGTGCTAGGGATTGAAGACACAAAGACAAAAGGGAATAGTCCCTCCCTTTCTTCAAGGAGCCTAATATGGACTGTTGGAATAATATTTCCATGGCAAATTGAACCTAGGCATTTTCAGCCACATCCAAGAAACTCGTAGATCCACAGACCTTGACTCAACCAAACCAATTTTTCAAGACTTAAGGTCTTGAACACAAATAACATAACCAAATTATTTATTGCAAAGCAATATCAGGATTCAAGCTGTTTTGGGAGGAGGTAGTAAATGTTATGCCTGTTAGACACATTGGGAGTCTTTTCCTGAAATTGTTTTCCTTAATAGTCCCTGAAATTTGCCATTTTCAGTAGAAGGTGTCTCTGAATTAAGTAATTATTCCCTGGGAAATATTCTGGCTCATTTGGAGGAATGATTTTTTTTATAGGAAACCAGACACCAGTATTCTCAAGCCTTGATTTTACAAATATATCTTCCCCTTTTCCCAATCTCCACACTCCTGTCCCCAAGAATGCTTCTTTTTATAATGCCCGATTTTTAAAAATACACAATTTTAAATAGTTTTTATTGATATTTTCTGTTTCTTACATCACCGTGGTTACCCCAAGTATCCTTCCTCTTCCTCCTCCTCCCAGAGAACAAATATTATTCTTCCTCTCATATGACACATAGTATTTTTAAAAAGGAAAAAAATCAGCCCAACTGATCAATACATTGAAAAAGTCCAAAAATAACTGCAGTGTGTAACAGTTGTGGACCTCTCACTACACAAAGGGGAAGATTACACCCAAGTTTTTAAAAAAATCTTTTTTTAATTATCAAGCATTTATTTTTTTTCTCTCTTGTCCCCTAAAAAAATTCTTGCGAAAAATATTCCAGATTCTGTGCGTGTAGTCATCGCCTCTCTGTCAGGAGGTGGGTAGCACCTTATATAACTGGTTCTGTGGAGTAATAATTGATCGGTGTTCTTATAGCTTTCAAAATTGTTCATTTTTGGAATATTGTCTTAAAATGCCTGACTTTCACTAAACTTAGAAGGCATTCATCCACTGATATGGTCCATCAAAATTAATTATATTCATTAATTTTTTTGTATAATTCCCATGATTTTATGAAAGCATGTGAAGACTATCTTTTCCTTCTAGTAAGGAATTAACCCAAAGATCTGAGAGAGAGTATTTAGCTATGCTCATTTACTGCTTCCCAAAAACAATCAAATAAACAAAAACTGAAGGATGATGTGGCCTTTTATGGTGTGGCCTTTTCAGTTAGTTTTTCATTTCCTTGTCCAATATTGGCAGAAGTTCTTTGCTAAGTTTCTGATAAGTGGTAAAATTTTATTTTCACTTTTGCAGCTACACACAAGCCAAGCGATAATGTAATTTTGAGGGACCAGGACATGGCACCATTTTGGGGTAGGGGAAAATAGAGAATGGAATCCTTTTACTATCTCGGTAATTTACATCCTTGGGAAATGTTTGATAAGAACTCATTTTATGCTGAGCTCTTGAATTATCATGAATAATGCGGTAGCAAATTTCCAGGAGTATGGTTTATCATTATAGAATTTCCAGTCATCTGAAATGCAGAATACATTTCAAGGACCTTAATAGCCTCTGAAAGTTTCACATTTTGGTGTTAAATATATACCCTAACTCCAATATGGGGCCATGTTTACCAGGAATGACTGTCTTCACAGCTCTGGCTATATAGACAAATTACATATACATAATTGGTAGCCCAAAATACACCTCTGATGAGGCAGAAAGCACCAAAAAGCATCTCAGGTAGGTGAATCATATTTGTATTCAAATTCTATACTAAGTACAAGAAAATGTAGTGTTTGTGTTTAATAGATAATTCCGAATGATCTTGCTTCTTAAAGTGGTCTAATATATGTATTTTTCTTGAGAAATTTCTCAAAATATTTATTGTATAATAGTTTTCTAGATCTGATTTTATGTACTATTTTAAGGTTACTTTTTTTTAAAGAATTCATACTCAAACATTTTCACAAGTTTTAAGCCAGCTTTAAAAAACCACTTATAAACAGTAACATTTCATGCCTTTATTTATTTTAGCCCAACACATTTTCAATAGTTCAAAAGATCTGTGATTTCATTGGTGTGAGTATTCCCTCTACCAAACCCCTCTGCACCTTAGTAGATGATCATCATGAATTGTTATGGTCTTTAAATGAGAAGCACCCAACACCACTAGAGTTTGGACCTTCAAGGTCCAAAATTCATATGATTCATGCCTTTGAAGTTCAAGCATTTTACTAGGAGGTCTAGTCAATATCTATGCATGAAATACCATAAATATGCTGTCACCATACTTATAGTTTTATCTCTTGTATGTATAGCTGATGCAATATTTGTAAGTAATGCACAGAATTACATAATGATGACATTCATCCTGGAAAAATTGTCACAAAAATCTTTGAATTGTTTGTGATATATTTAGTAGGAAGGACAAATTCTTGCACGAAGGTCATCTTTGCAAATGGACTACGGCCTACTTGTGCCTCAGTTCTTCTTTCCATTTCTCTACAGTGTGGTGGGTATTAAATATTCCAATGCTTTTAAGCCATTGGTTAAACATAGGCCAAATTTGCTCATTACTTCTAATCTTTCAGAAGAGATATATTCTTAAACATTAATTCATGCTTATGTCCAAAACAATACAAATGTGTTAATAATACAAAGGACAGATGTTTTACTTGCTGAAAAGGAAACTGCTGAATTAATACAATCCTCAAATAAGAAAGGCAGTGTGGATTAGTGAGTGGGAAGAGCACTGGATCTGGGTTCATAAGATCTGGGTTCAAATCCCAGCTCAGCTATCTGTTACTTATGTGAGCTGGGGCAAGTCATTTTTACCTCTCTAGGCCTGGGTCCTCTTCTATGAAAGGACAAGGTTGTACCCTATGGCCCCACTCTAAATCTATGACCCTGTGATACATAAAGAGAAAAGGTTGGATTAAGTGATCTCTAAGGATCCTACCAACCCCAAACGTGTGATTCTGATTGATTGGCTCTTGACTCTGATTTCACCATTTGGGGATTTCACTGTTACATCTTTTCTCAGCCAGACCAAGGCCTTTTCCCACAGCTCATCTGCCCTAAACCTTTGATTCAATTTAGCTGGTCTGTGGCCTGCTCCTTGTCAAATTTATTTCACTGAATCACCACTTCATTTCCTGAGGGTTCTGAGCTTTGTCCTCAGTTGGAAGTTCTCTCTCCGAGTGGTTCTTTCCTCTTTTTTTCTGCAGGTGTCATTTTCTCATTTCATCTCTGGTCCTTCTCCCACTACCACCTCACCCCCACTCCCTTGCCTCCCAAAGAAAGTTAATATGGACAAGGCTTTTTTTTTCCTTGATTATTTTCTCCCTATTTCTTTTTCCAGGTGAAGGTGATGTCTCTCCACCCAGTGCCCTGCCAGCAGGTTAGGATGGTTCCAATTTTTAAATTTAAGTTTACTGTTAATTGGCTAGAAAAAGGAAGTGTAGGTCAATTGCTAGGTGGAAATCTGAGCCACAGGCTCCCTGGGATTTCAACTAGGATGGCTCCATGGCCAGGAACTAAAAGAAAAATATTGGCTTAGACTATAATCTTTACAGTATTGAAAAGGGAAGCTTTGCTTAATGAATTAAATAAAATTAATATGACTTGGGAGGCTAATTTCACAAAAATAGCAATGCTTGAGTTTCCAGTCCTGCCGTATGTTTATATATATATATATATATATATATATATATATATATATATATATGTATGTATATATATATATGTATGTATACATATATATATATATTATATTTATGAAGCTCCTGGTGATTTATCACATAAACCAACTTCAGTGTTCCCTCCATCAACAGAAGAGCCAGCTTTTGGGAGGACTAAGAGGGTATGAAGCCATTGCAAATTCTTTTAACAGCATCATCCAAGTTACTCTTTCCTTTCAGATATCAATGCCCGAGCGCTGGCAAGGAAAGACTCAGGTGAGCACATTCCTGAATAAACAAGACATTCCATTTCTGTCTTCAAATGACCACCCACTAATGCTCTCTTTCCTTAAAGGTGTTGATTCTGTGATTCGACTTTTAACATTTGTTTTGTTCCAGTCTTATCCTCCATGGTAATCTTCAAGTGTGTTTTGTTTACAAGAACATTGCTTTGTCAGGAAATCAGTGGTAATTTTATACATATGGTGAAAGGTAAATATTCAAAGTTTAGCCAAGTTTTATCATGACTTTTGTTTTCCTTTCAAGTCAATTCAACAAGCATTTGCCCGTTATACCAACTGTGTGCCCAGCATAGTGCTAGGTGCAGTGGATTCAAAGACAAAATGAAGTAATGAATGAAAAAGTATTTATTAAGTACTTACTGTATACTGTGTAAACTGTGGAAAAGTCCTAGAGATAAAAATAGAAAAAGAAGCTACTTCTTGTCCTCAAGGCATTTATCTTCTGTCGGATATTATGCTTTTACAATATTTATCAAACATGGAGATCAAGAAGTAATACAGGAATATCTCCCTTCTTAGTGACTGGCCTTCTTCAAGTGTCAGCTGAATTCTCACCTTCTACAAAAAGCCTTTACCAGTCCCCACTTAATGTAAATATCTTCCCTCTGGGAGCAAATGTAATTTTTACCTAATATGTACCTTCTTGTTCATAGTGGCTTCCATGTTGTCTCCCTCTTTAGACTATAGTCAGGGACTGTTTTTTCTTTCTTTGTATCCCTGGCATTTAACACAGTGCCTGGGATATAGGAGGTGCTTAAAGATGCTTATTGGCTCAAAAAGTTTATATATTAAAGAAACAAAAGTTCATAAACATAAAATATAATCTTATAAGATCAGATTGTAAGACTTCTTTTCAGTAAAAATTCTCTTTCTATAAACCTTTCTAGAAAAAAAAAGAAGAAAAGAGAGATCTCCTTTCACTGTCCTGTCAAGGATAAATAAATTTCATTGCACCTTAATAGATTTTTCCTGATTGCGTTAAATTGGTGTACTTTGTATAGCTACAGAAAGGAAGGGAATAAAGAATAAAGAAATGGGGAACATTGATTAATAAGGACTTAGTCTGACAGGGTTGGAGTTAATCACAGGTGAAATAGGAAGGTGTGAAGGGCGCTAAAAGTCCCCAAATGAGATAAACTTTGACCTTTTGGATAGCCTTAGGCTTTTACAGTCACTAATGGGTTATGTAACAAAGTAGGACCTTTGTCTCCACAAGGCCCCACTTAAAATTAATTCTTCCATTAGTATTTTAGAGTGGAGTAGTTACTGAAACCCAGGATGCATCAGCATCAGCATCAGACCATGATGGGAAAGCATGAGGACATAGAGCAAGGGAAGGCAGACTTCTGGGGCTGGGTGGACACCAAGGTTGGTGCTATGCTAACTGTAAATAAACTGTAGCTGTAGAGTTTTAGACAATATAAGAAGGGAGACCAAAAAAGGATGGAGCCGAACCCAAGGCAGGGCAATGGGAGAACTTTGCCCAGGGGCACCAGAATTTAAAGGGTATAAAGATGTAATGACTAAAAGATTGTGCAATTTAAAAAATTATTCTATGTACATTTTGATAGAACTTTAAGCAACTGGGGAAAAATTGCACTTAGCAACTGGTTGGCAAGAATAAATATTTAAAATACCCTGTTCTACTCCTACCCTAGGAAGCAGTCTTCTGGGCTGCTCCATGTCACTAGGATACACTGATGTCACCCTGGAGACAGTTGCTATTGAGTAGGAACCAATGGCGATCTTCTGAGGTGACCACTGAGAAAATAAAGAATCAGTAGGCAGATCCAATCTCATCAGCCTTCTTTAATATGCGTCCACCTTCCTTTGGGCTAGATAAACTTTGTCATATAGAATATTTGTTTAAAATAAGGAAGCCATCATCTAAGACCTGAAATTGTTATCATTACAAAGATATTTTGGTTATAACAGAACCTGACCTGTATTTAACTCTGCCTTACATTTGGGCCCCAGAAGTAATACAGAGTAGATAAAATAGGGTCACTTGACGAGTAGAGGAATATGTGACTTTCCTCACTCTGCTGGGAGACTAGGTCCCATTAACTGTTTTCATTCGTGAGCTTCCTAGGTTGCTATGGCCAATGAATTCGTCACCAAATGGCCAGCCTACTGGAGATGAGCCTCCTAGCCCTCAAGCAGCAATGCCAGTTGGTTACCTTGACCATATTCAAAGATTTATCTGCCTGGTAGAACCTGCCAGAGCTTGTGCTCTGAAGGCATGACTTTCAAAGCACCCAAGGTCACTTCTACCACATAATGAGGCAACAGAGTAAGATATCTCTTGAGGACCACCATGCATATTGCTATTACTTGACCAGATGCATTTTTAATTCTGTCCCTTGACAAAATGGCAGACAGCACAGTGAACAGAGAGCCAGTCTTGAAGCCAGGAAGACCTGGATTCAAGTCTCATTTTTAACCCATACTAGTGTGACCCTGGGCAAATCACTTACCATCTCAGTGCCCCAGGGAGCTCTTTAAGACTACAGGTTGCAAGAAAAAATGTCAGTCTGCATTGGTAGAGGGAGTTTCCTCACCTGGGAATTCCATACATCAATGAAGTCACAGGCCCAGTCCCTAACCCTATCCTTTGACAAAATAAATCTATACAGTATAAAACATCAACACCAAAATGTGTGTGAGAACTAGCATTATGTGATCCTTCCACCCCAGTATAAATATTGATAATTGGCTCTCCAAATAACAAAATCAAAAGTTAACAGAAATGTCTACCTTACCGTAGGTAGTATTTTGTTGGAAAATGAAGCTGCCTTCCTTTCAAATGAAAATGGAAAGCATTCTATGTATCCTTCATGATTCAGGAAACATCCAAGACTTGTTCACTCAGCTATACTTACCCTCTGGCCATTGAATCACAGCTGCTGAAACTGTCCCTCTTCCCCCATGACTCCCAACTAGCTGCTTTGTGCACAGACTGCAGGGATCAAGCAATGCCTGGCATTCCCTCTCCTGCCTTTCTCCTCTGAGCTGAGCTATCTACAGCTCTATATGATTTCTAAGCACTCTGTTGTCCAGGTTGAAGTTTTCCTTGGAGCTCCCAACATAAGGTAATTCTCTTGATTAAGATAACAGATGGGGGGGGGGGAAGAAGGTAGGAAGGAAGGAAGGAAGGAAGGAAGGAAGGA
Organism: Trichosurus vulpecula; assembly: GCF_011100635.1. Classification (NCBI taxonomy): domain Eukaryota; kingdom Metazoa; phylum Chordata; class Mammalia; order Diprotodontia; family Phalangeridae; genus Trichosurus; species Trichosurus vulpecula. The sequence continues at coordinate 285,628,182 of NC_050577.1, forward strand.
AGGAAGGAAGGAAGGAAGGAAGGAAGGAAGGAAAGAAGGAAGGAATAGAAAAAGAAAGGAAGGAAGGAAGGAAGGAAAGAAGGAAAAGAAAGAGTCAATTCTCTGTGAACTTTTCTCTCATTATGGACAAGGATGCTAAACACTTTTCTTGATTCAGGAAGTCACTTTTGAACTTCCTAGTCATAGATGAGCCTGGACAAGCCAAAGCTCCTCACTTGTAGCTCATTAAAGAGCCTAAACCATGGGTTTATCCACAGGATGAGCAACAGGACCGGCTCATTGGCCTTCCTCATGTACCCACCAAGCAAAGACCCTCAGCCTGGGAATACTCACCTAATCTCCTTAATCCTTCTTCCACTCCCTGTCAGGGACTAATGGACTCTGCTGCTTCCATCTAACTTTAGAGCAGTCGTATGGACGTGATCAAATTCATTTATTTGCTACTATCGTGTACCTCAAAAAGGAAGATTAGGCTGGTTGAGAACACAATGATGAAAACAAGACTGGCAAATTCCTACTACTTGTTTGCAAAATTTTCCTCTACCTAGAAATGTTCGCATTCTAATGTCTTTTTTCCACTATCATGGAGAGCTATTCTCACAGAAATTCTAAGATTTCATCTTACTGAAACCCATTACCCTGTAAAAATGGGAAAGCTAAACTATTGCCTTAAAAAAAGGTAGGTTGCTGAGTGTGTGCCGACACTGAGCACAGGTAAGTCTTCTTTCTGGGGACAACCTTACTTGGAAAGTGATCTGTTTACTTCCTGCTTCTTAGAATGGTCTCTTGGTGAATCCCCAGTCGGGGAAGAACAAGACAAGCAGAACGCCAACACCTCCCAAAGTGTGCTCTTTGTGGAGAAGCCCCAGAATGGAACTGTGAAAGTTGGTGAGTGCCTAAAATTTAGTGCTGCTCTTGAGGGAGGAGACTGTCCACCCTGCTTGTGTTTTATTCCCAGTGCCTGGCACATAATAAGTCCTTAATACATGCCTTTCCTGCCTATATGATCTGTCTGTCTGTCTCTATGATCTATGGATCTATCTCTACCTCTATCTATCATTCTATTATTCCATCTATCTACATATCATTCCATCTGTCATTTATCTAACTACCTATTGTTCAATTTGTCTATCATTCTATCTACCTGCCTAAACACATATTTATACACACACACACACACACACACACACACAAATATATATAAATTCATCTATCATTCTATCTGTCTCACTAGCTAATTATCTTAATAATGCAGAAACTGAAAGATAGCAGACCTTCCATTGTCATGGTGTTTTACATTTCACAGGTATGCCCACAGACCTGTGCTGTGTAGGGTCTGACAGGCAGTTAGCTAGGTCAATTATCCATTCCATCAATACTTTAGTGGATGATCTGGGACCTCACTGATGTGGCTGTTCTCTCCATCTGGGCAGAACAAAGCCCATCTATGCTATTTTATCCTGTGTAATTAGTATCTTTTCTGGCCACAGGACCAGCCCCCCTCTCTTTCTTATTATATGCTTCCTCGATATCTTCCCTTCCACCAGTTCTTGAACAGAGATCATCCCTGGAAATGAAGCTGACACGAGCCTCACCCATATCCCTCCTTTGCCCGTTGGGTCACTGGCAACTTTGCTTTCCCAAAGGTGGTTGTATTCCAAGATTCACCAGCATCTAGCATTACTGGGAGAATATTTGTGGTTTTTTAAAAAATGTTAATTATATTACTGAAATATATAAAGATATTGAATGTTTTTGAAGGTAGAATAGAAGGTGTAGAGAGCATTCCATAGAGACAGCCTGGTATAGAGAATGGAGAGCTGGCACTGGAGCCAGGAATACTTGGTGTTCAAGCCTCACCTGTGACAGAAATTGACTGTGTGACTCTGGGCCATTCTCTAAGTTGCAGAGAAGTTGGTGACCTGCATGGTTAGAAGGATTTTCCTCACCCCAGAGATCCCTATACCAGTGAATTCACAGGCCGATCCTCATCCCTCACCTGTTGAACAGTGTGACGAAGCCTAGTCTTTGTCATTGGTGAATATACAATACATAAATAAAGGTTTGCAACTGAATTAGTTCAAAGGCTACTTTTAAAATTTATTTTAGGCCATGTCTGAAAAATGTATATTCCTTGAATGTTGTTTGAAACGTTCAATGAATCTGAATTCTGGGAGAACATCTCAATATTACAACAGCAGCAAGTTTTAGGTTCCTATAAGTGGGTTCCAGTTCCTTGTCCAGCCATGTAGATAGCCTGTGGTCACTTAATTGGTACATTTGGTAGTACTCTTTCAGCCATAGTCTCTAAGATACTGACTTTTAGAATTGAATATTTTATTTGTAGTTCTAAGGTAGTTTGGTGGCACAGTGGATAGAGTGATGAACCTGGAGGAAGGAAGACCTGAGTTCAAATCCAGGCTCAAATGCTACTAGTTGTGTGACTGTGGAAAAGTCCCTTAACCTCTGTATGCCTCTCTTTCCTTATCTGTAAAATGGGGACAATAACAGCACCTACCTCACAAGGTTTCTATGAAGACAAAATTATATAATATTTGTAAAGCGCTTTGCAAATCTTAAAGCACAATATAATTGCTAGCTTTCATCATTAGTAGTATTCGTATTAACTTTTCAAGTTTGGCAGAATGGTTTGGGTTATTCTTTGTATCTGATAATCAAATAATTGTTTCTAGCTGATAATGAAAATATATATATATACATATATATATACATATATATATATATATATATATTGTAGCCAAAGTTGGAATTATGTGTGTTTTTTTTAGGTGAAAACATTACCTTTATTGCCAAAGTTAAAGCCGAAGATCTTCTTCGAAAACCCACTGTCAAATGGTTCAAAGGAAAATGGATGGACTTGGCCAGCAAAGCTGGGAAACATCTTCAGCTAAAGGAAACCTTTGAAAGGCAAACTAGGGTATGGCCATGACCTCAAAGTGTATTTTCTCATTGTCTTTGCTTGTTGAGGTGACTTGCCCCCGAGCTGTAAGCAGTCCAGGTGACTGGGCCTTTGCTGGGGAGGGGTCATTCCCAGTATCAGCCCCAGGACATGAAGCGATGGCAGCCCATCAGCCTCCCCAGCAGTCACTGACAGGTTTCCCTCTTTCTCAACTGAATCTGATCTTGATACAAGATTTCTTGGTTATTGTTCTTGATTTCTTCTAAATGAGAAGGATAACTCAGTGCTTGTCCTGGGCATCCTCCTCCTACTGACAACAAAGGTGGACCTATTGTACTTAATAAAGGATTTGACTCCATGGCTGGCCCATATGATACACTTCATTTTTGTAGGTCCCCTTGTCCTTCTGACAGCCAAGATACTTTCTAAGAATTGGATCATAGATGGAAGGAAAAATGCTGCCATCTAGTCCAACACCCTTATTTTATCCCTCCCGTAAGTTTACAGATGTGGAAACTGAGGCCCAGGAGCTTATGTCATCTCCCTAAGATGACACAGGTATAGAGTGATAGGATCATAGATCTCTACCGGGAAGAGGCCTCAGAAGCAATTGAGTCTAAACCTATAATTCTATAGGTAAGGAAACTGAGTCCCAGAGAAGTTGTTGGATTTGCCAAGGCCATGTAGGTAGCCTGCATCAGACGTGGGATTTGAACTCTCTCTGGCTCCAGAGCTGGGTGCTCTTTCTACAGTACTAATGACTAATCATGAAGATGGCCATGTACTTGTATTCAGTAGTCAAATAGCTCCCAATACATGACCATTGTGATTTTTAACTTTGTACTCATAAGACAGGTGTGAATTATGCCAACCAATCTCATTTCAGATGTACACATTTGAGATGCAGATCATCAAAGCCAAGGAGAACTATGCTGGAAACTACAGGTGTGAAGTGTCCTACAAGGACAAGTTCGACACCTGTTCCTTTGACCTTGAAGTACACGGTAAGGTCCTATTGCTATAGGGATCTTCCTGGTTCTTTGCAAGGGATACCAAACATTAGGTAGCTAGGAAAGGAATTCCTTTATAAAATATTAATTTATGCCCCTGACTGCAATGGATTTAACAAAGCCTCTGAATATTATTGGCTAATCTGAAAATGAATTGATTCCTGTGGCTTAAAGACAGGACTGTAACTAGGATGGGGCTACTAGGGTACTGAAATTCAGAGCAAGTTGGCAGCCCTTGCAGTCCATTGGCAAAAAAGAAACTGAGCTAAGCACTTAACTAGCTAAAGTAATTAGTTAAAATAGGAAACTAATCAGTAGCTTCCTCCTCCTAGCTGCTATACCTTAGACGAATCCTTTCTAACCTCCCTTTGCCCTTTGTTTCTTGGAATCTTTGCCCATGGGGACCCTTGTTCCACGGTCTCTATCTTACTACTGACAACTGAATTTATCTTTCAGTGCTGACTTGAGGACCATTTTTGGCTACTTGCCCAAGATATAAAAATGCTAGTTCTAACTTTGCTTTGAGAAACTACTCATCTCATTTCTCTAAGGAGCCAGCCAGAGGGCATCAAGCTTAGCAATACTGTGGTTGCTATTGCCAAAAAGATTGATTACACTGGGTCTGATTTCTCTCCTTCAATATTTTTTGGAGTGGGATATTGCTCAAGACTGGAAGGACATCCAGGGTATCCTTCATACCACTGGGAAGGGAGACTTACTTGCCTCAGGCTAGAATTGCTCATAGGTTTCATTTAGATTTTGAAATAAAATTAGTAGGGGAAGATATACTTGAATACTACACAGATGCCTGATCTTATTAGTGGAAAGACTTTTCCACTAAAGCAGATTGCAGCCTAACTGTGCCTTAGGAGAAGGTATTCATAAGACGCTATAGCTTTTTAAAAAATCATCCTCTGGTGTCTAGCCTTCTGGTGATGACTCTTGCCAAATTTTGCTGGTCTAGTCCTTGGATGACAGACTTAAAGTCCACACCTGGGTCTATAACAGAAGCCTTCCCAGCTTGGTAGGAACTCTCTGAGCTTTCTAATCATCTGGGTTAGCCTCTGAGAACCCAGATTACCTTCCCTCCCATGATGAGGTCCCAGAGTAGGCCGTTAGTAGAAAACATAAGACAGAGGTTAAGGATATAAAGGCTATTTTTTTAATTGTACAGACAGTAAACAACATGTGAAACCCTACCCAGAAGCAATTTGTGTGAAAAAGTCCTCATTAACTACAAAACTTCATTCTCAACCAATAATGTGATGTGTAACAGATCTTTCCCACCTCACCAAAAGAACTATGGCAAAGGTCGAGCCACACTAGTAGGAGTTTAAAATCCAGAACATGGGAAGTAATAATCCCATGAACCTCAGTTAGGTGAGGAAGCTGGGGGCCAGAGACATTCTGTGATATCCATGGAGTTACACAGGTGATAAGTGGCAGAGGTAGAATTTGAATCCAGGTCCTCTGACTCCACTGCACCAAGCTGTATCACTTATGGTCTAGCTTTGCAAGAGCCCTGCTCTGCTCCCCTCCACTACAGTTGGAGCACTGGTCTCACCCAAGTCCCCTCTCTTCATGGGCATTAACTTTGTTGTTTTCTTTTCTTTTAAAGAATCTACTGGAACCACTCCAAACATTGATATCAGATCTGCTTTCAAAAGAAGGTAACTTCAAATGGGCATCTTGGGAACGCATAGGATTCATGTAATAACATTGGATAAGACAACGGCCTCCTCCTCCTCCTCACTCCATATCCCATTGAGAGGACTCCTAATCACTGGCAGTCACATACCTCCCATGTGTTCAAGGCTAAATTAACTAGAGGGCTAGCAATGGGATTGGCCTTGGGGTGGGCTGGAGGGCCATGTCAAATTTAACATACGATCAGTCTTAGAATGAACTTGCTCCAGTCAAACCCACATTTTTCCAAAGGGTCACATTGGTCTTCAAAAGACTCAGAGTTTTTCTTCTTGAAACAGATTTGTTTTTCTCAGGTTGCATGTGTACAATGAGCACACATGTGCATGTTTAAAAATTTTAACTACTGAAAGGCTGCTCCCCTCCATAGTGCTTCTGGCCTTCATGTAGAGAATGAAAACATATTTCCTTTTTTTTCTCTTTTTGTAGTCTCCTCTCTTTAGCAGGGTAGATACTCAGTTTGCCCAAGAGTTGCTCAAGCGCTGTAAGCAGAGCTAGCATTTATATAACTCTTTAAAGTTTGCAAAATGCTTTACATATATCATCCCATTTAACTCTCACAATAACCACCCCCCCAATGAGGCAGGTACTATTGTGCCCATTTTTCATTTGAGAAAATTGAGGCACAGAGAGGTTAAGTGACATGTCCAGGGTCATACAGCTTGTGAGTATCTGAGGTAGGTTTTAAATCCATCCAGGTTCTCCTGACTCCAAGGTGAGCTCTCTTTCTACTACCTCATTATCTCCCAGTAACTGGGAGGTCCCTAGACTGAAGGACTTTAAGAAATTTTCTTTTCCTAACTTTTTTCTATCTCCCTAAGCTCAGGAGCTATTAGATTGGATTGTAGATAAAATTGCCTTTAATAGCCCTCACCCTCCCTAGATATGAAGTGCACTGTTTGTGAACATTGTTTAAGTCTGCTGTTTATAGTTATAGTACCTTCAAGCTCCTCTGGGTCATCTATGGAACAAATTTACTCCTGGTCCAATAGTAGAGAATATCCTTATTATTTAAGCCAAAATGTCCCCTCTGGTCATGTTGAATTAATCATGTAGACAAGCAGCTTCTGAGAGACAGACAGGGTCAGAGCAGGCCAGAGGGCAGTTGAGTACCTACCTCATGGGCTGTCAGCTAAGTGACCATTTTTGTACTTTCCTAGGGAGCCGGGACATGAGTGTTAGTGACCGGCTGTGCTCCTAGAGACTCTGTCTAGTCTTGTCTAGTTAGTTGACATTATGGGCATTTCCCCAGGCTGCTTTGGGAAGGCTAAACCCCTGCCAAGTTGGGGTCAAATAATCCTGCGCCAGTTGGAAAATGATTGTCTTTTAGACACGCCTTCTTGCCTTCAAGGACTTTCTTTCAAAAATAGCCTAGTTACATAAGCAAATCTAAGAAGCCGGTATATTAAAACAAATGTATTGGAGTCAAGCATAAAGAATGGGCCAGGGTTTGGCTCATAAGGTTTAGAAATGTGTTTCTTTATTCCTTTTTAAGTCCATATATTATTTCCTTTACATGGCGTAAAAAAGGTAGTACCGAAGACTCGCCATCTGTGTTGCTTTTCATTTAAAGACCACAGAACCTTCGATGCATTTAACAAACTCTTAACTTATACATCCATAAAGCACCCTGGTATTATTTAAATATTGCATTGCCCAAATTAGAGTGCTAAATAGCACTCTAATAACGAGTCTGACAAAACATAGACATCTAATATGATTTTGGCAAATGTAGAAGGGATGAATAATAATTTGGTCAGAATAGATGGATTAGAAAGGAGTTTAAATAGTTTGCAGAAGAAACTCACACCACAAATAGCCCTGTCCCTTACTGCCATTCCTTGACAGATGGAAGTTAATTTGATATGGTACTAACTCTTTAATTAGGTTAAATGTTTTGCCCAATGTAGCATCTGTATTTTATTCATTAAATCTAAAAAAAAGTTATCTTGAATTAGAATCTTTGTTTCAAAGCAATGAAAAAACTATGAGTAGATATTTTTTATTTATTTTTTGTTTTAAGCATACTTGCCCTTCTACCTCTTTAGTCAATGAAAAGATAAATGTTTGTTTAATTAATGAACCAACAAATGAAATAATATTTACCATTTCCTAATAACCCTATAGATAACTTTCTTTTTCCCTTTTGGAAAAATGACATTGGAACACTTCAAGTCCTGGTACCCTCCCTGTCTCTAACCAGTTTTTAAGCAGGGCATTGCAAATATTTGCCTCAAAAAGTAGCTTGTATTCTGAACAGGTTTATTCCGTAAGGAAGAGAAAAAAACTAATATACAAATTTATGTTTTTGGAACTATAGAAATGTGCATACCTCAAAAGGGCCTCTCCTTGCTCCAAATGTTTGCTATTAATTTAAAATAAATTTTTTGGAAACGTATTTTTTCCACCAACCGTTATAACCTGTGTATTGTATGCACATTCTTTTTTTTAACCCCACAGACGCTTTCTTAGAAAACTATAAATAACATTTGTAAACAGCAGGAAACAAAACCTCCATTTTAAATTTTAAACATGTAAGTAAATGGTACCATTTTGATGTCAATTCTAAAGCTTCTGCTCAGCCTCAGTTAAATCTTTAGCCAGAAAGGTGACTGCATGCCAAATCCAAGATGCATTCTTCTGTAGAAGATAATTTACCAAATAAATGGTAGAAGCTTCATTGCCAATTCAGTGAAGCCCAAAGAAACTGTTTCTTCATAGGCTTAAAAAAAAAGGAAAAAAGCTTGAGTAAATATTGCTGCCGTAACCAAAAAATGAATTCTCCTATAAAACCAAAAGGAATGCATCGTTAAATAAGCTACCCTCTATCTCCACCTTGGAAGCATACATAGTGTTGGATTTTTTTTCTTTTGAACGTGTCATCTGAGTCACCTGCTCATTGATACCACCAGGGTAACTTGGACTATGAGGCTTTCTTCTATGTATTTGACATTGGTATTCTTTAGAACAAAGCCAATCTCTGTCCCCCTGCATGACAGAGATCACCAAAGTCCTTTGTCTAGACCCCAAAGTTGCAAAAACAAAGTACTTTCTGTTGGTTGGCTTGAATGCATTTGTGTTACTCAAATATAACACAAATCTACACAACTTGATATATATGCAATCTACGGAATACGGGTACTTTGCTGGGTCTGTGATCTCATCGATGCGAACCTTCCTTCCCATGATGCAAATCACAGAAACTCTCCTGAAACTGGAGCATAACACAAGTCCTTGTGTTGACTTTTCCACAAGTGTACCTGCTAGAAATGGAAACTGTCCCTTGTGTGAAAAAGAATACAAGTTTGTGTTGGTTTTAGTCCTGTTCCTGGTGTGCCAAAAAAAAAATTGCATATACGTTCTCTCTCGAGTGTTTGCGATGGACGGTGGTCCTTATCTCAGTGAGTAAACACCGGTTTGCTTTTCTTTTATTAACAACAGCGGTGAAGGACAAGAAGATGCAGGAGAACTTGACTTTAGTGGTCTCCTGAAACGTAGGTGAGCACCAACGGCCAAGGGAGGAGCTGTGTGCTGGAAACCGTTAGCTTCGTGCACAGAAAAGTCAAGTTTAAAATGGTCTTTCTTCCTAACATGCTTTGCTTGGAGAGTATAACAGCATCAACTAAGAAAACAGAGAAAGGAAAGAATTGCCTATTCATCTGCAAGATTTTAGTAAATGCTTTAAATGTTCAAAAAATCTTTTGAAAAATTCATCTGTGAAACTTCACTTTTTTACTGTCTGGGGATGGGAAGACATGAAAATTGAGACTGATGTAGACAGATCTCTGCCGTACATCATACAAACTTAAGATGAGCCACTAGACCAGAAATTCACTTGTAGAAAATCTATTACCTCTGGTTAATTAGCAAAACATAGGCGTTAACTCAGTACCTTGTATTTGACAAAAAGCTTAATTCATTTGGATTTGTCACATTTTATTAGCTTCTCTTGCATTTAATCATTTTCTTTCCATTTTTTTGGGGGGAAGGCAGGGAATTGGGGTTAAGTGACTTGCCCAAGGTCACACAGCTGGTAAGTGTGTTAAGTGTCTGAGGCCAGAATTGGACTCGGGTCCTCCTGACTCCAGGGCCGGTGCTCTACTCACTGAGTCACCTAGCTACCCCACATTTAATCATTTTTGAGATGCCTTACAAAGGCAATCTTCTCTGATCCTCCTCTCAGCCCTAGGAAGTAGGCAAGTCAGATGGAGTTTTTGTCCTTGCACAGCTGAGACAGCCAAGGTTCAGAGAGGGACTCGTGTAACATCACACAGCTAAAGAGGGAAGAATCCTAGCTCTCTAGACTCCTAATCTGGTGCTCTTTTCAGGACCCTGCTTTTGCCATAAGATCATATATTATTGGTCATGGTAATAACTTTTGGTCACATTTGACAGAAGGTGTAGCTGCTAAAATACCAACATCGGGCATAAAAGTTTCTGGCAGACTTTCACGCCTTTCTTTGGATCATATCAAATGGAAAAGCATCAGCATATTTCTTACCAACTTATGCAACATAAGCCATTCTGTTGAAACCTTGACAGTTTCAGCATGGGCACAATTAGGATCATAGATGTAAGGCTGGTAGGGACCTCTGAGGAGGACACTGATACCCAGGTAAAGACATAGTAAGCAGCCAATCTGGAAGGCAAATCCAGGTCCTAGGCAGCTATTTTTTGTCATATTTTACAAAATACATTTGTAAGTGACCTGGTAGGAGGCCTCCCCAGTGAGGCCCAGGTTGATCATTCTAAATTAACGATTCAAAAGGCTGATTGTGACTTTCTTTTGCCTTAACGTCAAATCTTGTGCTTTTTCTTCTATTGAAAAAAAGTGCTAGAATTCTCCAAGGCAACTTTACTTGAAATGAACTAAGCTTGTATTTTCTCTCTTGACTCTTGCTCTAAATGCAACTCTGAAGATTTTTGGATAGGGATTTCACAGAATCTTTTTCAATTATCAACCAACCGGCATATTGCCCACTTATACACTCAGGGCCATAACTAGGCCTGGACCACCAGCAATTTGTGACAAAATTTAGATAACAGATAACACACTAGTTACCCTAGTTACTAAACCCTCCTTCCTACTCAAATGAATTTATCCTAACATTGTTTTCACATTCTGAATTACAAAGTTGATTTGAGGGCACTTTTGTGGTGCTTGTCCCCGATATGCTGCTGTTCCAACACCAAGATCCCTAGCTATGGTTTCTGCATTTATTTAATATTTGTAGAATGTGATGCTAGGTAATATGAGGAATACTTAGAAACTTAAGATATGGTCCCTGCCCTTAGGAAATGTGTGATTTCATCCAAGATGTCAAGACAAAAACACATGAAAAAATTAAATAATAATACAAGATAGCATATGACAAAGTACTGAATAAAGAACATAATTTGATTTATGAACAATAAAAAATTTTTAAAAAGCAAATCTGGTCATACCAGGTATTTGTAGGGGCAAAGGAAAGTATTATCAAACTACATGACCATAAAAGATAAGTGAAAAAGAAAAATGTTAGACAAGGTGGATAGCCTGTGTCTCCTTTTTTCATTCTCTTCACATCCCTATAATTGTTTTTTTACTTCATCGACTAGACTGATATTGTCATTTAAGATTATATTCTTTTAACAAGCTTTACTAATATAATGATATATCTCAGTTACTGTTGACTATAAGTTTTTCTATGGCTTTGTGAATTGCATGCATTTTCATCATAAGATATGGTTGCCATCTCTATTTTTCTATTAATGTATAAAGTAAGATATCATTAGCATCAATTTCATTACAACCGAAATTTCTTTAAGATCAAAAGATGTCCAAACTTTAGGCTCCTCCAATAACATTTAACAGCACCAGTTTTTAGTGTAATTAGATGAGGGCTGTCTAAAATGTGGCCCACCAGCATGCAGCCCATGGTGCGATTTATGTGGCCAGACTACAAGCATAGAAATTTACATAAATGCTTTAGTGAACAAAGCCGAGCTACCACAGAGCTCTCGCTAAAATGGCAAATCAAAATATATTGTCTATTGTTTCAATAAAAACCTAAGGTTGGACAGCCCTGAATTATATGATGTGGGTCCTCTGTTAAAGACTGCTCTAAAAGGATAGGGCCTACTATAGGTGCTTTAGTACTTTATACAAGAATATTAGTTAATGGAACTACCAAGTTATTTATATTTTATGGAGAGGGGATTGTTTATACAAGTCCAGCCTGAAAGATGAAATTTGAGGAATCTAGATAAGAAATCCTATTATTTTTTCTCTAGTTTTGCTTAAAACAACAGAGTAGAGCTAGAACAAATAGGTGGAAATTTCAAAGGGGCAAAATTAAAGCTGAAGTAAAGAAAACCTTGCTAAGAATTAGAAGCATCCCCAAGTGGAATGCGCTGCCTTGGTAAGTAGTGAATTCCCCCTCACTGGAGATCTTAAGCAAAGGTTACTTGGGTCTGTTGCAGACAGACCCTTTTTCCAGGAGAATAGGAATAGATGACTTTCCAGCTCTGACATTCTGTGACTCTGGCAGGTAGATATGTCTCCCAGATGAGCTGAGGAAATGTAGAGTAGGTCTAAGTACTGTAGCTATAAGTGGAAGTGATCTGGACTTTGTTCCAGGGCCCCAAAATGTAGAAGGAGCTAACAGCGATTGTAGTCCTTTGGCAGCTCACAAAGAACTGAGCTTAATCCCTATTTAGCAAGAAAAAAATCATTTCAAATAGGAAGCTAGCAGAAGGCTTCTTCCTCCCTTTCCTGGGGTCACAGTCCAGCTGAGGGGCCCCCTGGCCGACCCTCTGACCCTTATTCCTCCACCAATTTGTGCAGCTTACTCTAGAGCTCTGAGTGCAATAGCTGGAAGGCCCTGCTATTACACTCATGTTCAGTTCAACAACAGCTTAGCGGTGGCTCCTGTTCCTGACCCCTTGTGATCCTCCAGCAGAATGTCAGGAGAAGAAAGGAAGAAGAAAGTGGTTCTTGATATTTATAGCATTTATCAACAGGTCTTAGAGTCTGGGAGTGGGTAGAAAATTGGTAAAGTTGTTTTTAAGAAACCACACCAAGGATGCTGGTCCTTTCTCCATCAGCTTGTTTCCTGATACAATCAGGAAAATCTAAGAATCACAGAATATAAAAACTGGAAGGGCCCACAGAGACCATCCAATCCAGGGATTCTTAACCTTTTTTGTGCCATGGACCCATTGGGCGGTCTCGTGAAGCCTATTCACCTTTCTCAGAATAATGCTTTTAAAAGCACAAAACTAATTATTTTGAAATAGTTGTCAATTTTTTTTTTGATTCATGGAGCCCAGCATAGGAACTTCAGATCTAGACCAAACTTCCTACTTTATAGATGAGAAAACTGAGACCCCCGCCAAAGGGCAAGCTGTCTCCGCAGAGCACCGCACTGAGTTCAGTATTATTGAATTTGACATCGATACCCTAGATTCTTTCCACACAGAGCAGAATGGCTCCTTAAGTGTATGCATATAGATGTATATATTTAAAAAACAAGTCCAAATATACACACAGGCTTCATGTGACATTGATAGCATGCTGATTTTATGGCAGACTAGTACCCATATGTGGACCCTTAGCATGACTTCTCATAGCAGTAGGCAATCCTCAAAGTGAAGTAATATTTTAATGGCACCAACTACTACAGTTTCCAGAGGCCTGTGACATTTTGACTTGGTGTAGGGGAAAAATAACATATGTATATAGATGTATATATGTATGTATGTCTATGCATGCACATTTTTGGTTGCAATTCTCCAAATCTTCCTGCTGAAAAATTCAGAGGATGTGTTTGTGACAAAGACAGCTTACAAGCTATCAATCTGGGGAATCTTTTGAATGATTACCAATGTCCCGACCTCAGAACAATTTTCTAATAAAGCTTTCCAGTTTCCCCCAGTTAACAGAGGGGCTATAACCATTGCTTCAATAAGCTGAATATAAGGGCTCTGGCTTTAAAATTTTGAGGACTCATTCTCATATCACCCAAGTCGTTTCTAGACTTCCAGAGGTAGAGCTGCCCTATTGGGAAATTGCCTAATTTATACTCGTAATTTATCTGCCTCATTCTGTTTTGCCAGAGCAGCATTCTCTTCCTTGTCTGCTTAGTGAGTGGGCCAAAGGTCTAAGTGGATGATCAAGCCTACCACAAAAAAAAGCCAGAGGATTAGGTAACCCAGCCGCATGTAAATAGAAGCCACCATCACCCAACCCCTGCTAACATTCTAGTAGCCCCCAATTGACGTGGCTAATCATGTAAGAGTAGCTATCGGCTTTTACATTGGTTTCAATGCTGCTTTGATTAAATTTCACATAGGAAGAGTCTCATCCAAGCCAACATGATACACAGTAAGTAGTTGTAAAAATCTTAAAGTAAAACTAACTGAAGACTAAGCAACATACAAAGTCACATAAGAAACATTCAGCTGTTTGCTCAAAGATGTGTTTCATCTTGAGCCAAGGTTCAGTGTTATTGGTCTCTATGAATGGGTAGGTTGTAGACATGTCCATCCCATAGTTGAAGGGCTTCTTTAATAAGTTTGTTGGAACCTTCTGGTCTTTCATCACTGATGTATCCATATCAAAAGTCACTTTCATAGCTGGCCACGGAACTCCAAGAGAATGACAGCTTCACAGGCCATGATGGAAACAGAAACTAAACTTTATTCTTTTCCTGTGTTCCTTGCCAAAATGCTCATCCCTTTTAAGGAAATGCATTTTCCAAAGCACTTTTGTATCTATAATAAAAATCAAACACACCAAAAATTTTAATGTGGCCATTAGAGGAACAATTTGAAATGTTGATGTGTAGAAACCCAGCTTGGCAAAGATAAATGTTTAGTGGCACTTCAATGTCAACATGTCGATACTCTCTGCAAACCTGCCCATCCAACGCTATTCTTTTCAACGCACTTCCATTAGTTCAGCACAGGGGTCTACCCAATGTTTTGGGAACCGTCTTCTGGATCTCTTAACATTATATGGAGAACAGAAGAACAGGTGGGCTGTCCATAATTTCTCAAAATAATCACTTAATTTGTTAAACTTGCTTTTATCAAATAAGTGGCTTTAAAATCAACACTTTTATAAATCAATATTTGTAAATACTGTATATGTGCACATACACATACGTGTAGTAGGGACTAGTCCTTAGATGTCATTGTAGAGCCTTTGAGGGTCTCCTAGGGCACTAAGATTAAGTGACTTGCCCAGAGTCACATAGTCAGCTTGTGTCTGATACAGGCCTTGAACTCCAGTCTTCTGACTCTGAGGCTAGTTCTCCAACCACTATACCACACTGTTTTTCATGCAAGTATTTATTTCCCTTTATTCTCCGTTAACATCAAAATCTTGTAATATTAAGTCCATTTTTAATGAATTCATTATCCAAATATGAATAAACTCTTCTGGAGTATCACCAAACTCAAGTTCTAATGAGATATTGTCAAATTAGCTTTCAAAAATGAGAAGGGAGAATAAAAAAGCAAGAGTATTTGTAAAACAAAAACCATCTCTTGCTATTTCAAAAAGGAAACGTTATGACCAGAAAATCTAAAACACTATTTTCAGTAAGTGACTGTGTTTCTATGGACTTGCAAGCTCCCCTAATATTTAATTTGAAGACAATGAGACCAACTGTCTGCTTTAGTTCCTCAGACCTTTGGTGGGAATTTTGGTATCTTATCTGTCGATGTTCATTTGGGTCTGTCCCTTCTTGAAAGGACAGTGTAGCTACTCTACCCCGGATGTCTAACGCCCTTTGCCTTTGGTAGGGAAATCAAGCAACAGGAAGAAGAGCCAGAAATAGATGTGTGGGAGCTTCTGAAGAATGCCAATCCCAGTGAATATGAGAAGATTGCCTTTCAGTATGGCATCACTGATCTGAGAGGCATGCTCAAGCGTCTGAAGCGCATGAGGAGGGTTGAGAAGAAAAGCGCAGGTATGTAGAAAGTGGAAAATTTTTTTTTTAAATCCACAATGTTGTTTGAATTTTTTTTTGCTAAAATTGAAAGGTTAAGCCATGTAGCAAGCTGTAAATGAGATGTGGAGCTGATGGAGGGGAGGGGAGAGGTGGAAATTAACACTGAAACTGATCATTAACTCCTAAGGGAACCATAGCAGTGTTTTCCTTTGATTTCCCAAGGTTGCACAGGTACAATTCTTGCCCTGTTGATGCAGAGCTTACTTTGAGAATTTGGAGTCACAACCATAAAACCCATTCAATTATGCCTTAAGAAGAAGGTCATACCAAAAGCATTTATATATGCTATGCTAGCATGTTTCAACAGAAACAGCCCATGCTTGGGAGTTAGAGGCACCAGGTTCTAATCTCATCTCTTATGCTTACTACCTGTGTGACTTTGGGAAAATCATTTGACTTCTTGGGGCACCAATTTTCTCATTTGGAAAATGAGGGAGTTGGATTAGATGATCCCTGAGCTGCCTTCCAACCCAAGATCTATGATCTGGTTTACATATGAAGTTCAGAGAGTAATTTGCCCAGGATCGCACAGCTAATATGTGTCAGAGGCAAGATTTGAACCCAGGTTTTTCTGGCTCCAAGTCTAGCCCTCTACATACCATGTTGATAGAATTCATCTCCATGTGAGACTCTGGAAAATGACATTTGTTATGGAGAAAGTGCAAAATCATGCTAATATATTAGAAGGGATTATGTTGAAAGAATAAATGTTTCCTCTCGTTTTAGCCCCCTTTAAATGTTTACATTTCTGGTGCTTTTACTCTGGGAGACACCAGCAAATTTTCAAAGCACTGTCTCAAGCTTATTGAAAAGACGGTTTCCTTCCTTATTTTACCTTTTTTTAAAAAAATATTGTTTCTTTTTCGAGCCTCAGTTTCTTAAAGTGTATCTACATCACACACACAAATAGACATGGAACCTTCAAAGCTTGTTTTGAGGTTTGACAATTGTGTATGAAGGATATAAAAATAAATTGTCCTCTGGTGAGCCTATTTGGGGGCGCTCTCATTGTTAGTGAATTTATCTATTTTTCCTATTTAAGTTCTTAGTCCTCACACTTTTTTTCCTGTTTCTAATAATGTTCCTTCTTCCTCTCCCTTCCAGCTTTTTCCAAAATTCTCGATCCTGCCTACCAGGTAGACAAAGGTGGTAAAGTCAGATTTGTGGTAGAACTGGCAGACCCAAAGTTAGAAGTGAAATGGTACAAAAATGGACAAGAAATACGACCCAGTGCAAAGTAAGTGCTGAATTAATGGATGCTGGTGGGATCCTGGATTTAGAGCTGGGGAGGGGGTGCAGGGGGGATGTCCGGTGAGGTGAAGAGGTTTGAAGTCCCTTGCCTGAGATCACCCAAGTAATCAGTGACGGAGCTACAGTCTGAACCCTGGTCCCCATGTGATGCTACTTGTGAATAAAATAATAATTTGACCTGACACTGCTTCACGCTTTGGTGGGCAGGCATTCGTTGTGATAGCCATTGCCAAAAGGTAGGATGACAAATTGGAAACTGGAGCCCAGCATTTGGCCCATGTGGAATTCTGGTGTTGTGTAGATAAAACATACAGATACAGATGGCAGTTCTCACTCTTCAGCCTCCTGCTTTACATAAGACTGATAAGCCTTTACAAAATCAGAATCCACTCCTGACAGTTTGATTCTTAAACTGATGCACTTAGGCATCTTGGTGTAGTGGGTCGGCCTTAGAATCTGCAAGACTTGGGTTCGAGCCCTGCTTCTGATGAAGGCTGTGTGACCCTGAGCAAGTCACTCAACCTCCCAGTGCCCCGAGTGATTCTCTGAGACTATCAGTGACAGAGAAGAAAATCAATGGGTGTTCTTTATGCCGGTAAAATTTCATGTGTGGGCCCTACTCCAAAAGTAAATAACAAAATAAAGAATGTGTGAGATATAAGAGGGGGAAAGGTGAAATGTTTCATAAAAATCAGAGAAATTCATGATCCCAAGGCAGGGTGTCAGAGAGTAAACCATGTTCTGGGCTTAGAGTCAGGAAGACCTAGATTCAAACCCTGCCTATGAAGCATTCTAGCCTTATAAGGATGGGCAAATCTTTTCACCTCGGCTGGGCCTCAGGCAACCCTCTAAAACTTGTTAGTCCAGAAGCATTTATTGAGTGCCTACTGTGTGCCAGGCACTGTGCTGAGCCAGGATTGGAAATATGAAAAGAAAGCCCTGAAGCAGCTTCCAATCTAATGAGAGAGTAAAACATAGAAAAGGAAGCTAAAAGCAGCCCAAGGAAAGGGGAGATTCTGGGCATGAGGGCGCCATGAGCAAGTCCAGAGAATGCAGCCAGGAGAGAAACAAAAAGATGGCTAGCCTGGGTGCTTCCTGATATGGAGGTTCTGGAAGGTGCTCTTCCCTCCCCCCGCCCCATCAGAGGGAGAGGCCCTGGGGCAGCAGCTGCAGACCAGGGAGGTGGGATTCTCAGGGCTGACATGCTCTGGCAGGATAAAGAGCTTCCTGTCAATGAAGTCAGTTCCCAGGTGAAAACATTAATTGTCCTTGAACATCATGCAGCATTCATGCCATAAATGAAAAACCAAAAGAATAAGCCAAATCTCAGTGTTCAGAGCTGTTGAATTTAAGAAGTTCACACCGACCAGCTTATTTTTTCAATTATAATTTTGAGTCAGAACAAAAAAAAAGCCAATTTCACTAACATGAGTTTTCCCCCTGTTTCTTTCTAAAACAGATACATCTTTGAGCACAAAGGAAACCAAAGAATCATGTTTATCAATAACTGCCAGATGACAGATGATTCTGAGTACTATGTGACAGCTGGGGATGAGAAATGTTCCACAGAACTCTTTGTGAGAGGTAAAATTACTTAAATCACACTCATTATTTTTTTTCTGTTTTTTAAGCAGCTGCTTCTCTCTCCGCTTGGGTTAATGACCTGAGAATTCCTCCTTCAAGCCACCCACTATTTTGTCTCATTATATTCTGGATGCACTGAGACTAACTTTAGAAGTCAGGATCTTAAAGATTTTATAGGCTACAAGAAGGACCACTGGTGCCAGTTTCAGGAATTCCCTCAGATGTCCTCTAGGTCTTTGCTTCCTAAAAAGCGTCTGGTGACCTTCTGGCCTGTTTGAACAGCTGTTTGCCAATGTCCTTCCTGCATTTCTTCATTTTCAGCAACATCCTCTCTGCTTTTCATAGTTTTTCTCTCCTCCCCATCCACAGCCTTTGATCGGAAATTTATTATTAATTATTATTATTATTGGGAAAGAGATCGGGAATATCTCTGGAGAATAATTAAGTAGAGAAGAGGACCCCAACCCCTTCACATTCCCATAGTAAATTCTAAAAATTAAAAAATATCTCAGTCACAAAGTTTGGCAACTAAAACTTACTTCAGTGAGGATTCTGGAGTATTGAAAACAAGCTATTTGATCTTTATAGCAAAAGTATGAAAGTTCTGCCCTCAAAAGAGCAGAGATTGTTATTAAAATGTGACACAGAGGGGTGATTGCATTTCCACTTGATAAAATAAGCCCTTGGGTTTCTAAAGTAAATGTAACCTCATATCCAAAAACTGTTTGTGTTGGGTGTTACTTCTCTCCCCACCCTGGGGTGGATGCAGTATATCAGGCCACTCCAATAAGTCTGTAAGTGTGTGCAGTCTGAAAAAGATTGATAACCACTACTAATCAAATGTCTACTGCCTTTGGTTCTCAAAATCAGTAAAACTAGGTTTAAAAAAAGTTAATTTTCTGCTGTGACTTAAGGGTATGGACCATATGAGGAATCCCCCAAGGCAGCATCGTACTGTGGGTTAATAATTCAATTTGGAGTCAGAGGACCTGGGTTCAAATTCTGGTTCTGCCACTTACTGTCTGTGTGACATAATCACTTAACCCCCTCCTGGGTCTCAGTTTCCTTCTCTGTAAAGCAAAGGAATAGACTACATGGCCTCCGAGGTTCCTTCCAACTCTAGGAGGTCCATAAACCTATAGACCCTTATTCATTTATACCACGAAAATCCAGCTATATTCCCATCTACCTAAGCTTAGGTTTTCCCTTACCACCAGCTTCATTAAAGGAGAAATAACAGATTAGCCCCAGTACAACATGGAAGCTTCTAGAAGGCTGCCATTTGCTGAGAGACCGTTTGTAGAGTGGTACTATTTGAACCCTGTTCCAGGATGAATATAATGGTCCACTCTCTATTCTCTTTACTGCAAAATTCACTCAGAATGGAAAACTTGAGACTGTGCCATCCTGGGTTCATAGCCTGGGGTCCATAAATAGATTTCAGAGTGGCCCTGAAGTTGGTTGGGAGGATCACATCTTTATTTTCATCAATCTTTGGTTTCCTTCACAATTCTATGTATTTTCTTTTATGCATTTAAAAACTATGATTCTGAGAAGAGTCTCCAGGCTTCCCCAGATCATCTGGGGGGGTCCAAGAATCCTGATCTAGACTAGGGGTTTCCATTGAATTTTGTAGATTCTTTCTTTTATCAGAAATATCGACCATACAAGGTTGCTTTGGGAACACTAGGAAACTCTTCTCTTTCTCTTTATTATAGTCAAGAAAACCTGCATCATCCTAGCTTTGATACAAGCAGGCTTTGTGACCCTAGACAAATAACTTAATGTCTTGGGGCTCTAGGCAATTCTCTAAAACTAAGTTGCAGGGAAGATTCCGACTTGCACCGGAACCTCTCTCCATCAACTGAATCATAAGTAATATTAAATTGTAGTGTAGCTCATCTCCCTGTCCGTACATATGTCTATACCAGCTCAAAGGAGGAACCACTGATAAACAAGAGATGGGGGGCCAGGGAGAGGGGGTGTCATGTTCTTTGGAGCCCTCCAGGAGAGGCGTATGGTTGGTTAGGAATCAGAGGATGAAAGTCGGTGTGACCAGGGCCTCTGATGACTTTGGCTCCTCTGTCTCTCACTCTAGAGCCCCCAATAATGGTGACCAAACAGCTGGAAGACACCAATGCCTACTGTGGGGAAAGAGTGGAGCTGGAGTGTGAAGTGTCTGAGGATGATGCCAATGTGAAATGGTAAGCTGCCGTTCTTTCTGCTCAAGGGCTCTGGCTATATTCAAACGGACACAAATGAGAAGGCAGACATAGCCCTTGGCCCCACATGACCTCTTGGGAAAGTACCTCTCCATCCCTGGACCAAAGGGGGACTTCTTGTTACCTCCCATTCTGGGTCTTATTTCCTAACATGTCAAAATAGATTCCTCATTAAAATGGTGATGAAAGTTTGGGGAAATTTAACTCCTAGGACCAATCGCAACCTCAGATTGCCAGGTCTATGTGGAGTGGCAGCCAAAAGTTGCCAGAAGCACTTTTGTAAATGGAAGTTATCATTGCTCTTGGGAGAGATAGAAATAGTCTCTTCCATGTTTATGCTGACATTTGGGGAATTAAATCCTGAAACTAAGATGATTTGGTCTAAGTAACACAGATGGTATAATAGGAATCCATTGGAGTAGACGAATTCTAGTGTGGAGCCAGAGCTCTGTTTAAAAGGGTCCCATCACTGTCCTGTTTGAAAATGTGGTGACTGTAATTTTTAATAGCATTTTTCAAGGGACGCTCCACTTATGAGGGAACCAGATTTGGGGAATAAGAAAAAGATCATTCCCCTACCCTCTGTCCTCGTCAGTTAGCCTCTGGCTGCCATAGTTTAAGAAGAGACCCTGACAAGCTGGGGAGCATCCAGAAGAAGGCAAAATCTGGCCAGGTCAGGCAAGACAGTTTTGGCAACTCTGGTTGTATCTCAGGTGTGGAAGGATGAGTTTAAGCCACCAGGATGTTTCTAGTTCTCCACTCATGATGTGGACATTTTTCTCATTTTTCACAAAGGTTTAAGAATGGTGAGGAGATTGTCATTGGTCCAAAGTCCAGATACCGGGTCAAGGTGGATGGAAAGAAGCACATCTTGATCATAGAGGGGGCCACCAAGGCGGACAGTGCCGAGTACTCCGTCATGACCACAGGGGGACAGTCCTCTGCCAAGCTGAGCGTAGGCCGTAAGTCTTCCTCACCTGCATTTCAGATATCCACAACCAGATCATTTCTCACTTTTGTTAGTACTGATTACAGGAAATGAAGGCAGCATGGTGCCTTTAGAAAGTATGTTGGATCTGGAATCCAGAAGACCTGAGCTCAAATCCCAGCTTGCCCACTAACTACTGCGTGATGTGGGGCACATCATTCACCTTCCTGGGGTTCAGCCCTCAGGTCAGACAGCCTCGGAGGGGCCTCCAGCTGGGAATCTGTGATGTTTGGGAATCTTCCAGCTCTTCACTTCCTGCTCATGTCGAGGGAGGTCAAACTAGATGCCGTTTTAGGAAAATCTTTGGTTCACATCAAGCCAGGGTATCCAACTTGACACAGAGGGCAAAGACAGAAGAGACCAACAGAAAATGATGGCTAGACAGGCTTTAAAAATGGAATGTCACATTTTGAGGTTACTTCAGATTTTATGTACATTATTTCCTAGCTTGAAGAGAGAAAAAGTGGGCACTTGCACACAGTTATCATCAAGGCACAGATCAGATGTCACATCTGCCCCTCTCACCTTATCATCTGGGGAAATTCCTTCTACCAGTACATTCAACACTTTCTCTGCAGTTCTCAGCACCTCCGATAGGTGATGCCATAGGGCACAGAGCACCAGCACCTGGAGTCAGGAAGACCTGAGTTCAAATTCAGCCTCAGATGCTTCCTAGCTGTGTGACACTAGGCAAGTCACTTATAACCTCTGCTTGCCTCCATTTCCTCAACTGTAAAGTGGGAATGATAATAGCACCTACCTCTCGGAGATGTTTGTGAGGATAAAATGAGACCATAATTGTAAAGTGCTTAGCACAGACCCTGGTACATAGTAGACACTTAATAAATGTGAACTATTATTATCTCTACCCCCAACAATAATAATTTATAGTCTTAAAGAGGTGCCTAGAGCACTGAGAGATTAAGGGATTTGCTCAAGGTCGCAGAAGCAGCCTGTGTCAAACCCAGGTCTTCCTGGTTCGTTGAGCCATGCTGCTTCTCATTTTCCATTTCCCCCGCAGTAGACTGTAATTTTCCTGAGGATAAGGAGTTTCATTTTTTTTTACATTTGTATTCTGAACCCCTAGTTCAAGTGCCTGGCACATAGTAGGTACTTAATACATGTTTGTTAAATGGCACATTCCAGCTAAGAGTTCTCTCCTGAGAATGCTCTCAGACTTAATGTATTCAACAGAATTAATGTCTTAAGGAAAAGTCATGCTTCACATCACAACAAGATCAGGCCCAGTTGGATATTAATGTTACACGTTGACACTGTATTACTCAGGAAAGAATGACATCAAGAAAAGCCCCTGATTTCCTCCTATCTCTCTTAGCTCACATCACTTTATGTATATTATTCTAATTATTGAAAAGAAATCTCTACAAACAGATCAGGCACACACAACACTGCCATCAGGATTTTATGATAATTGTTTTGGCCATAGGCTTTTCTGATGTGTCCATGCAAAACAATAGGCGTTGTGAGGTTCTGTCATCGAGACCAGTCCACAGTTTCAGTCTTACATTTCTCCATTTTATCCACTTCCTTAGTGAGACCTCTGAAGATATTGCAGCCCTTAACAGACGTAACTGTGAACCTTGGAAAGGAAATCTGCTTGAAGTGTGAAATCTCTGAAAACATACCCGGGAAATGGACTAAGAACGGTCTACCTGTTCAAGAAGGTGAACGCTTGAAAGTTGTCCACAAAGGAAGGTAAGCAATCCAAGACAAGCCTTCATTCTCAGCCTCTTCCTGTACCTCACAGAAATGAATGTGGGACTTGAACCCAGGTCCAAAAACAATGTTTTGTCTAATGTACCATGACTGGGCCCTCAGAAGTTATACCAATGAGGCACAAGTTCTGGAGTTCCTACCAAGCCAAAAAAGCTTTCGTCAAAATGTGTATCTCTTTTCCAAGGACCTAACTAGCTATGTCCAAAAAGATTCATTACTTGGCTGGCTGAGCGACTGACTTTTCAGCCATACCAACTGATGGAGGACATCTAATGAATTGTTGAAGGGCTATAATCTGTATTGCTAGAGAGAACTGCCAATGAAGTCATGGATCCGTGAAGTATGGAAGACGTATTATCAAGCTATATTCTCTAGTTTCACTTGTATTTATTATCTCTTACTAATTATTCCATAACAAATAAAACCTGATGGAAGGATAATAGATGAACAGGGAGTTGGGTAGATTGGAAGTAGTTGGAAGGACCATGGAAGAACACGGACAAGACCAAATAGGAGCAGGAGGGACGGTTGGTTGTGATATGCACCACTAAGGGTATCCACAGTATCAGTGATGCCACAAATGCGTGGCCACAATGTTCAAGTATGAAATAACTAACAAACTCAGGCCTACATAACAGGCTGGCTGAGGACACTGAGGTCATGAATTGCATATAATCCAGAACTACGGCTGAAAATGGGCAGCCAAAGAGAATAATCAAGGTCCAAATTTCTGTAGCCAGTCGATCAGATCATGGCCAGCTCTCCACAATGATTGGCTCTACATAGAGTCTAATCCTTGTGTACTGGCCTGTCTATCCTTCAAGGCCTAGCCCAGATGCCACCTCCTCCAGGAAGGCTTCATAGAAACCACTGTCAAAAATTCTTTCTTCTTCCTTTGCCGTCATAGAGCATTTTGTGCCTCTGTTACATTCTTATTACTTCTTACTGGTTGCTATAGTTAATTGTGTGTGTGTGTGTGTGTGTGTGTGTGTGTGTGTGTGTGTGTGTGTGTGTTGAATACTCCCTGTTAGCTTGTAAGTCCAAAGAGAACAGACTTTTATCTTTACATATTCCCTCTTGATAAACATACAACCCAATGCCTAGCCCAAGGCTTTGTCCAAAGAAGGTGTCTAATAAATGTTTGCTGAATAGGAAACTTACATCAAGGATGGTGGTGCATTGGGTCCTAGAAGAGCCCAGATCACCCACTAACACCCCAGTAGAGCTCAAAAAATGTACCAGAAAGAACAATGACAAAGAAAACCAAACAGAAACAACAATGAGCTCCATTATCTTATCCAGGACACAAATAGATGGTTATTGAATGAATGAATGTTTCTGTCTTCATAGAATCCACAAATTAGTGATAGCCAATGCTCTCGTTGAGGATGAAGGTGAATACGTCTTTGCACCTGATGCCTACACTGTGACCTTGCCCGCCAAAGTTCACGTTATAGGTGAGTACAGAAAGTGTGCCATCACTGTCTCTAGAGGTGACTTTTGTTCCTACTTTAGAATTTGAAAGTATTTTGTATTATGTGAAATTTAGAGACAAAAAAATAGATAAATCTAGTAAGGCACAAAGAAACCGACGATGATGGACCTCAGAGCTTTGACTCTTCCTTCTTCCATTAGAATGTGAGCTCCTTGAGAATGGGAATTATCTTATTTTTCAGTGTGTTTCCCCAGTGCTCAGCACAATGCTTTCCCAATAATAAGCATTTAATGAATGCTCTATTCATTCATCCTTCCTCAGTCCCTCATTAAGTAACTGAGCCTTGTCTATGCAAGCTCTTCTATGTCTGTTGTATACATTCTTCCCTTTCCATTCCCCAGGCCACCACTGGAATTTAATTCAATTTCTTGTTATCTCTTGCCTTAACTCTTATAATAGGCACCTAATTGTTCTCTGTAGCTCTGGTCTTTTCCTCCCTCCAAACTAGCTTAAACATCCCAGCAAGAGGTATGAATACATCACTCTGCAGCTCTTAAACCTTCAGTGACTCCCCATTGCTTACCAAGTTAAGTACAAATTTATTAGCCAATCAGTCTGTATCTTGTCCCATTCTAGCCTCATCTGTTTCACCTCCTTGACATACCCTAAATGCTAGTCTAATTGGACTACATGCCATTTCCTGAATATATCCCCATGTGTCTGTTCTGACTCTTTAGTGTGGGATCATCTTGGGGGAGGTGAAGGAATCTGCTGCTTCCACCACTGAACCACCTACAGCTCCCATAATAAACTCAACCTTAACCCTCCTACAATTACTTTCTCTGCCCTCTCTTTCTCCTCCTCTCTTTGGCATCTTTCTTTGTCATGGGGTAATTCTGAGTCAGTGAAACCTACATTCCGACCCCTGGTTCTACTATTTATTTTCTTTGTGATCCTGGATAAGTCATTTCTCCCTATGCCTGAGTTTCCTTATCTATAAGATGAGGGGATTAGTTTTGATGACTTCCAAGATTCCTTCCAGCTATCAGTGGAGGATCCTATGATCCTTTATCTCTTCCTCTCACATTCCTTCCAACTACTGGTACCCATTGAAGACAACGCATGTCTTGGCACCCTTTCCAAGGCTATTTGCTACTTTATCATGCTATCTGACACACGGGACCAGGAGGAGGAATTGGCATACTCTCTGCTCTCCACGACTCAGCAATGCCATCTCCCAGCCTGGGAGTATCTTGAAAGGTAGTTTGTCTGAGGCAGTAAACTCAGATTCATCAGAGGCAGCTAGGTGGTCTCACTATCTGCCTCCTTATTTCTATCATGTTCTTTTCGATCCAAGGATCATCCTCCTTGGCAAAGAAAACAGAAGCAATATTAGAGCGGGTAAGTCTGCCTTCTCTAAATTGTCCTTTCTCATTGTAGTTCAGTGACAAGGACACTGGCCCTGGCGTCAGAGGCCTCTGGTCTTAAGCCCACCTTTGGTGCTTGTGACCTGTATGACCTCGGGCAAGGTCACATCTGTTCCTCATTTGTGAAAGGAGGATGTTGTCCTAGACAGCCTCTGAGGTCCATTGCAGCCTTGGATCTGTAAACCCATGAGCAACAGGATGATAGACCCTTCTTTGATCATCTCTTTCCCAATAAAGCTTCTTTCAAAGTGCTTTTTTGAGCTCAGCATTCACAGTCATCCTGAGGTCATTCTGAAGTCTAGTGCTCTTACAGGAGGGTGCCAAGCTTATGTATTCATCCCCCATTTCCTGCCCTTCTTCCATCTTCTAGACTTATCTTTTTTACACCTAAGTTTGTCAATGAGCTCCTTGTGTATGCGTATCAGTCTCTTAAGACGACTTTCCCTTTTCTTCCTCATTGGAATTCTGTTTGCATCTTCAGAATTTCACTCTTGATAACTTCACATCCTGCCTGGGCTGATGTCCCCTGAATTTTAATCCATGCAATCTTACCTAACCTTTATCCGAGTCGTTTGAATTCTGTGCTCCCAAAACTTGGATATTTGATCGAGCTGTGCCCAGCTTTCCTTCCAGGCTTTCTAAGACTGAGTGGTTATGTCTTCAACCTTGTCTGCCAGAAGCTATTACAGAGCACCCATTCCCCTCATTGCTTCCCCTACCTTAAGAAGAATAAAGCAGCCCTATAATGGAATAGCTGCTTCTGTTTGTTTAGCAGAGAGAGCAAAAGGGGGGACAATTGAAGTCTCCCATTACGACAATATCATTCCCTCAAGCCTGTCTTGTGATCTTTCCTAAACCCTCCTGTCCAAAGTGGTCATGATTCTATTCTTGTGGCAATGGGCATTCTGTTTCTCCCTCCACCAGCATTCACCAGTCTGCTCTTTGATTCTCACAGTGACTACCTGAGGTATGTAAGATAGCTATTAATAGCATCGTTTTACAGATAAGGAAGTGGGTTTAGAGAAGAAGTTAAGAAGTTTGCCCAAGGTTGGGTAACTAGGAGGTGGAAAGTTGGGTGCTAGGCCCAGGTCTAACATTCACATTCCTGATCTACAGTTCTTTCCAGGACCATGTCATACTTCCATAAGACTATGCCTTATTCACCTTTGTATGTCAGACGATACCCAGCACAGTGCCTTGCACACATTAGATACAATGATAGATTGGTGTGGGGGCTCCCTCTGCCAGCACACCCATCACAGGATCCTAGATCTAGAATTGGAGTCTAGCACCCTCATTTCACAGATGAGGAAACTGAGGCCCAGGGAACCGAACTGATGTGTCCAGGGTCAAATAAGTCACAATTTTCAGAGATAGGATTTGAACCCGGTTCTCTGACTCCAGGGACAGTGCTCAGTCCAAATGACGATGTGATATTAATAACCACATCTGATTTTCAGATCCCCCTAAGATACACTTGGATGGTCTGGATGCTGACAACACTGTGACTGTCATTGCCGGAAGCAAGCTGCGCCTGGAGATTCCAGTCAGTGGAGAGCCACCCCCCAAGGCCATGTGGAGTCGGGCAGACAAGGTATAGACATTTCTTATAAGCTAAGCCTTTTATGAAGGGCTTCCCATTAATTCTCAGTACAGCCAATGAAACTTCCCTGATAACAAGTTACATTTAAATTAATTTCAGTGCATAACTAATCATTTTGAAACAGTGTATACCCTAAAATTTGTATAGTCAGTACATGATAGATGAATTCCTTTTGGGATAGTTAGGTAGCCTAGGGAAGATAAAAGTGATATGATCCCACTCAGTGACGTGCTGTTTTTTGTTTTGTTTTGTTTTTTTTTTTAGTAATTCTGGTTTGAAAAACAGCCAAAGAAGACTTAGATTATGAGTTTAAAATGGGGTCGTTTCATTTTCATTTGGTCGATTAACACGTATTTATCAAGTGCCTACTTAGTTCCTGAAACTTAGATTTCATGTGGATTTTCTTTGCCCCTGCTTCCTTACTCCTTAGGTTGATTTGCCTTTTGGAAGAAAATTCATTCTGTCAAACTAAAGGTATTACAGCCAGGATCAATTCCTCATTCAAATCCACAGGGAAAAGACTTATTCCTCATGGGGGCATAGGCCCATTAGAGACAAACAAACCCCCACCCGTGTGGAGTGGACTGGATGCCTCTGAGGACCATTCTATTGCTGAGATTCTGGGCCTGTGTAATTCAGATGATTTCTTAATTCTCTTCCAGCCCTAGCTTCCACAGAAAACCGATTTTATTTAATTTGATGTTTGGGTGGGATTTCTGAACTTTCCCCTTCCTGCCTTTCAAAGCATGGCCACACCCCCGGTGATGGTCCTTGAGCTCCTCCTGTCCATCAGTACAAGGGACCTTGACTTGTTTGGGTTGGGACCCCTTTGGCAGTCAGTCTGGTGAAGCCTATGGACCAATCCTTAGAATCATGTTATTAAGTAATGGAAGGAAATATTAATGTTCAATTAGAGGTTAATGAAACCAGATTAAATATAGATATAGATTTAGATTTAGATGTAGATATAGATTAGATGTAGTGTAGATGTAGATGTGGATATAGATTAGATATAGTGTGGATGTAGATGTAGATATAGATTAGATATAGATATTGATGTAGATATAGATATAGATACAGATATAGATGTAGATGTAGATATAGATTAGATATAGATGTAGATATAGATA
Organism: Trichosurus vulpecula; assembly: GCF_011100635.1. Classification (NCBI taxonomy): domain Eukaryota; kingdom Metazoa; phylum Chordata; class Mammalia; order Diprotodontia; family Phalangeridae; genus Trichosurus; species Trichosurus vulpecula. Next base: position 285,657,191 of record NC_050577.1, read on the forward strand.
TAGATGTAGATATAGATTAGATATAGTGTAGATGTAGATATAGATTAGATATTGATGTAGATCTAGATATAGATACAGATATAGATGTAGATGTAGATATGGATTAGATATAGTGTAGATCTAGATATAGATATATTTGTAGATGTAGATATAGATATAGATGTAGATGTAGATATAGATATGGATACAGATACAGATACAGATATATCATTTCCATCTAAAAGGTAGACCCCCAGTGAAGAAGCCCTGATAGAGGTAGTGTAGGCCCTGGGGATTCCTCCTTTCTTCAGTAGAGCTTCCATCGTGTTTCCGCTTTTTCTTCCTAGGCTATTGCAGAGGGTGGGGGTCGGATACGAGCAGAATCCTATCCTGATAGTAGCACTTTGGTCATTGATGTTGCTGAAAGGGAAGACTCTGGTGTCTACAACATCAATCTCAAGAACGAAGCAGGGGAGGCGCACGCAAGCATCAAAATCAAGGTGGTTGGTAAGTTCTCCCAGAGTGACCCAACAGAGCCTAAGTAAGTTAGACATTTCTGGGGGGCACCGCTGTCTAAGAGCATTGAATGGGGCTCGGGCAACTAGATTGTGGTTGTTTGTTACACATCTTTTTAAGAAATGTGACCTCGGGGCAGCCAGGTGGTGCAGTGAGTACAGCACTGGCCCTGGAGTAAGGAGGAGCTGAGTTCAAATCCTGCCTCAGACACTTGACACACTTCCTAGCTGTGTGACCTTGGGCAAGTCACTTAACCCCAACTGCACTGCCTTCCCCCTCCAAAAAAAATTAAAAAAAAAGAAATGTGATCTCATGGCAATAGTAGAAGAGAGAGCCAGACTTGGAACCAAGAAGTCCCAGGTTCAAGCCCTGTCTCTGACAAATCGTTGTTGCTCAGTCTTTTCGGTCATGCCTGACCCTTCGGGATCCTTCTTGTCAGAGACATTGGGGCTCTTTGTCATTTCCAGAGGAGAAGAGCGAGGTAGATAGCATTCGGCGACTCGCCCAGGGCCACGCGGCTAGGAAGTTTCTGAGCTCGGGAAGATGAGTCTTTCTAAATCCATGCTGGTTGCTCTATCCACTGACCCACCAGGCTGCTCTCTCCGACAGACACTGGCCACTTAACTCTGGGGAAGTCACAAAGCCTCTTGCTGTTCCAGGCAGCTCTCTAAAATAAAGTTAAAAATGACTTGCCAATATACATCAACGGAAGGAATTTCTACCCCAGTGAAATCATAGGTCTGTGGAATCATCATCATAATTCAAACAAACAACTTGGTTTTCACAGAATCAGTTAACCCTGGCATGTTTATCTTGGGCTGTTTTGTCATGATGACTGCCTTGGGCCTCTCAGGGCAGCCAGCCTGAGTCCATTTGGGGCCAGAGAAGTAGGGATGCAGCCAGGGTGAAGGCCAGAGAAAGAAGATGCATGTAGTACTGCTTGGGAGGGGGGTGGCTTGGAAGAACTCAGAAGAGGCCGTGAAGATGTCTCAGTTCATTGTACCTCCTTAGTGCTGTGGGTTTAAGCTGCCATTCTCCATGACATCTGCGATCCTTCATTTTGAAAAATAGTCTAGTAGCAAAGGCGTAAAGGGATTTGGAGTCAGAGACCCAGTATGGCTACTTCCAGTCTGAGGTAGAGAGGCAGACAGGTACAGCTGAATACCCACAGGGAGAAGGATCCTAGGAGCACGGGTTTGAATGTCACCTCCACTGTTTACTGGCCATAATGACTATCCAGGCACTGAATGTATCTGGGTCTCATTCTCCTCATCTGTCAGAAAAGAAAAATAAAGTAGAGGGGTTGTACCAAGTAATCACTAGGGGGCTCTTAGCACTGATCCTATCACTTCAGGGAATAAGGCTGGCAATTCTGGCTGCTGGTGACTGCATAACCAAAAAATATCTCTGTACTCCTTATCTTTGCCCTTATAATTCATTAAAATCAAATTACTGAACAAATATTCCATTCCAAATAACTGGAGAGTAGTATCTAGGATGGCCCTTGGGTGACTGTCATTTATCTACTCAGACTATTAATGTGTCTTCTGATTATATCTCTATCTGAGCCTAAAAATAATAGAAAATGGTCTAGGGTTTATCAATTCTGTGTTTCCCTGTCTTAATTTTGCTCTTAGATTATAAACCCCTTGAAGGCAGGGCCTCTGTCTTATTCATCTTTGCATGCCCCAGCACCTACTACTACCTCTTGCATATAGGTTTCCCTTTCTTCCTCTCTCTTCCCTTATCTCTGTCTCTGTCTCTGTCTCTCTCTGTCTGTCTGTCTCTCTCGCTCGTGCTCTCACTCTCGCTCTCTTTCTCTTCCCTCCCTCCCTTCCCTCTCCCTTCTCCTCCTCAATGCTCGATAGCACCTAGTCCACCAGTTTCTCAGATGAGCCCTCCAAGACATGGATGACATTTCCCCAATGTAAGATGAAGACAAAGCCAGAACCAAACCCCTTCTCGATCCTTTTCTTCTCATTGCTCCTCCCCTCCCCCTTTCTCACTGTTAGCAGTTTTCCTTGTTCATTCTCTTTCCGTTCACCGGCCACCTACACATTTGTCCCTTTTGTCAGATATTTTATTTTCCCCAGTTATTCAAAAGGGAAAGGGAGGAAGTAAGGGACTGCAGCTTTCCTTTCCTTTTATCTCTCTCCCTTCCCCCACCCCCAGTTTTGTTTCCTTCTCCTCCCCCCTCTTCTTATTTACTGAAGTTAGCTTGCTAACTGCATTTAGTATCCTTCTGACAAAAGTGCTTTAAAAACATTTCATATTAGTATGATTTTCATAGAAAAAGTTCTTTTCTACGTAACATTTTTCTCTGTTTTGTCTGTCACAGATATCCCAGATCCTCCATTGGCGCCCAATGTGTCAGATGTGGGAGATGACTGGTGCATAATGAACTGGGAGCCCCCAGCGAATGATGGTGGCTCCCCTATTCTAGGTAAGGCCTTGTGGGAAATGCACAAGATGATCAAAGACCTGGGCATGCTGTATGGTTGTCACAGCAGAGGCAGCTCTAAAAGTCACCACCTAGAAGAGAAGATGGTACATAATTTAAGATAACACTGTTTTCCATCTTAAGTCGTATGCTGCTACCTCTCTATGGAACAAACGTGACCTGGGTTCTTGAAGGCCATGCTAGTGGAGCATAAGGTGCCACCAAGCTGGAAAGATTTCAAGTATGGACCCAATGCTTATTGTATATCTGTTATCTGAGGATGAACTGGAACTAAGATTATTAATTGTGATTAATCTTTAGTGTTGTTTTCATTTTAATTATTGTAGTCATTGTATATATTGTCTTAGTTCTCCTCACTTTGCTCTGCATCAATTCATACAAGTCTTCACATGCTTCTCTGAGTTTCTCATGGCACAATAATATTCCCTTACATGTATATACCACAATTTCTTTAGCCCTTTGCCAAATGATGGGCATTCACTTGGTTTCCAATACATCTATCTTGAAAGTAGAAGGCCCATGGTACAGTGGTTCATGTGTAGAGAAAAACCTGTCTTCCAGGAAATTGTCTTTGCTCCCTGCATTGCAGCCTGGAGAGGGGCACTTTAACTCACATATTGTTCTTCCCCCCAGGATACTTTATTGAAAGGAAAAAAAAACAGAGCTCTAGATGGATGAGGCTGAATTTTGATCTCATCAAAGAAACGACATTTGAGCCCAAGAAAATGATTGAAGGTGTTGCCTATGAAGTCCGGATATTTGCTGTTAATGCCATTGGCATCTCCAAGCCCAGTGTGCCTTCCAAGCCTTTCGTTCCCTTGGGTAAGTAAAGAGTTGTATATCACCCAAAAAGCAGTAACCGTACTGAGCAGAATGTGGCAAACATGGTGGACAACTTAAATACTTCAAATTTAGCTCACTTCCAACTTTTATTGAACACCCACTCTGTACTTTGAATTGTGAGAAGTAGTACTGTGCAGTGGGTAGGGGGCTCAACTCAGAGTCATGGAGACTTGGGTTCAAAGCCACCTTTGATACTTACCGTGTAATCTCTCTGAGCCTTTTTCTTCATGTGTAAAATTTAAAAAACATGAAATTTCCTATATCTGTAAAATTTTCTCTCCCACTTTATAGAGTTGTGAGATTCAAATTTACACACACACACACACACTCTCACATACACACTTATTTATTTTATTTATTCATTCAAAAAATATAAAATTTCTTATATCTGTAAAATATTCTCTCCCTACTCTATAAGGTTGTTCTGAGATTCAAATTTACACACACACACACACACACACACACACGTGCATGCGTGCTTATTCATTCATTCATTCATTTATACTGCTAGGTTTGAAGTCAAGAAAACCTCTAGCATTTTTTAGCTCTATGATTATGGGCAAGTCACTTAACCTTTTCATGGCTAAGAAAATTCTACAAGACTGTTATTGATGGAAGGTTACTGTGATAATCCCCTGTCATTTATGCCTTGGTCACACCATTTCTAGAGGACTTTGTTCAATACTGGGCATTACAGTTTAGGAAAGACATTAATAAGCTGGAAAAAAAATTCACAATGGCAGCCAGAATGGGGAAAACCTTGATCCCACACCTTCTGAGGATTGGTTGGAGTAATTGGGTGTGTTTGGATTTGGTAAAAGGGATGAGAGAAGATATGCTAGCTGTCTAAAACTGTCTGCAAGCATCTGAAGACCTAGCATATGGAAGGGGATTGGGTTCGTTCTGGTTGACCCCAGGGTCAGGAGGAATGGGAGGAGTTACCAAGAGGCAAACTTGGGTGTTGTGTTGGGAAAATTTGGCCAAAAATCACAGGGGCTCACAAGTGGAGGTGAGTGGAGGCTGGGAAAATGCACAGCAAGTCTTATACAAAACATTTTTTAAAGTCTCCCCCATTGTAGGTCTCCAAGCAGAAGCTGGATGACTACTTGGCCTTTCAGACAGAGGAGAGGTAGACCAGATGGTGGCTGAAGTCCTCTCTGATTCCAAAATTCTGTGATTCTGTGATCTCTCATTAAGGGGTTTTCCCCTCTCTTTTCTTTTCTAAAGCTGTAACCAGCCCCCCTACTCTTCTGGCTGTTGACTCCGTAACTGACACTACAGTAACGATGAGATGGAGGCCCCCAGATCATATCGGTGCAGCAGGTTTAGATGGCTATGTGGTCGAGTATTGCTTTGAAGGAAGTAAGTAACAACCATGAAGGTGTCTTCCTAGGGCTTACGATAAAGACAGCTATCATTCAGGAGACTTTTCTCACCATGTTCTCTCCCTTCCTGGGGAGGCCATCTCTTTCACACTAAGAACAAAGCTGAAGTGAATTCTTAAAAAAAATTTTAAGGAACAAAGTTGAACTCCTCTTGGAAGTCTTTTTAACTAGCCCGGCTTGTACTGATCAGCTGGCACCTCCAATAAGCCCTCTCTTAGCAAGCCTAGAGACCTAGGGAAGCAAATTGTTCTTCCTCAAGATTACCAATGTTTGTGTGGGATGCCTGGATTTACCAATCCTACAACAAGCTGTGGTGCAGAGAGAGAGAGCTCTGGATTTGAATCCTGGTTCTGCCGCTTATTACCTGTGTGACCTTGGGCAAGTCACTTCTCTTTGGGTCTCAGTTTTCTGATCTGTAAAATGAAGAGACTGACCAAGTTCACCCCTGAGGCTCCTTCCAGCTCTAAATCTGTGATCCTGTGAGATCCTATGTTAGCCTGACTGCCCACCCCAGTAATACTCCAAGGTGTTGGACTCTGACTCACTTACAGAGACTTCACACTGGACTGAGTTTCCCCTGTCCTTCACGGGATAAACAAACAAGGAGGAAATATAAAGAACAATTTCTTTAAAAAGCTCTTTCTCAGTATGTGAAGTTGACAGCCTTGTGTCCTGGCAGTCAGCGAAACAGGTTCAGCTCCTGATCAACATGCCTTGTCCCATGTCTTGGGGATAGAAATCACTCTAAAGAACAGGGGGGAAAGAGAGAAGCAGCAGGGGGCCAGAAAGGGCAGGGAGAAGGGGGAACAGAGCTAAGAGGAAAGGAACATAGAGACAAATAGTTGGGACAGCACAAGCCAGAGCATTTCCTACAACCCTAAGAGGGATCAGATAGGAGCAAGACTTCTTAGTTCTTGACTGCTTCCTTGTCAAGAGCCAAAGACACAGACATAGAAGTCAAGTGCAGAAATCAAGGAGGTCCCACTGTCAAAGGTAGGTTAGCAAACCTGCCCTCCTTCTAGCTTCCATCTTCATTCTAGATCTTAGGTAAGTAACTCATCAGAGAAGCCTACTAACTTTTCCACAAAAACAGAAAAAATCAGATTCCTTTCACCATGTTTAAAATTCACCTTCTTTGAATAGTTCCCAGACCCAAGAATCTTAAAACCTGTCAGATGAGAAGGATTCTGGATTCCGAGATTCTGGGGGTGGGTTGGACAAAGCCTCACAGAGAAGAAAATTCTTATGCAGAGAGACTACATGAAGAATTCCCCATCCCCTGGATTAGAGCATCTTCTCTGGTCAGGATGGAAGAGCAGATGGGAATGAGATGAAGTCACAGTTAACCCAGTTGCAGCTGTCATGTGCTTCTCCCCCTGAGATCTGCTCCAATACTTCCAATAGAAGATGTCATCCTGAATGAATAGAGGAAACCATGGGAAAGTGTCCAGGAAGTGGGGGGGAGATCACAGCCTCCATCACACCACCCCAAGCTGCCATTGCATTATAAATCTACACAAGATGCTTTGGGTGACCAAATTTCTTGAATGCCTCTCAGGGTTGGAGTACCGAAATTCCAATTCTTGCGACATTTCGAATAACCCTGAACTTCCTCCTCCCCCATTTATAATAATGTCAACAATTAACCATACAGAATTGTTCAGTCTTATGTTTGACGTGGCCATTGACCACAGATGTTTGTGTTATATGACATAGAGCAAATTCTTTACTCTTTTCTTTCCGATAGGTTTAAAATGTAAGAAGATGCCACAAAATGATAGCTGGCTGTCATTTTGGTGTTACCCACCTTTAGATAAAATACAGTGAATGTATTTTACATAATTTTGTGTGTGATCTGTGTAGATACATATGCATGTATATGCCCATATATACGTATGTATCTGTACACAGTCAATATTATGTATCTATTTTGCCCCCCATAACATGACTTTGGAATCAGCTGTCTCTGAGAGTTTAACGTCTATATCTTTCTATTTTCTTCTTGTGGTCTTTTCTTTCTCTATTTGGCTGCCCTGTTCTTCAGTCTCTCAATGGCTGTGTTCCCCCAAAACTAATTTTTCTATAATGTTTTAATGCTTTTGGGAAATGTCAGATTTCTTTCTATAAGAGAAACCTTTCTTTATGAGATGGTGTGTTATTTCTGACTCTGCCTTTCTCTTGTTTATGCCTGCCGTATTTTATTCTTTTTTTCTACACGTTTTCTTTCTCCCTTTGCATTGTCTATAGTCTTCCCTTCTGTATGATATGGTGTTCGTTCCCTTTCCTCACCACCCACCCATTCCCAGAATTTCTTTCATCTTCTTCTTTAAAGTGATTTACTTTTAAAGGGGGTTGGGGATTTTAATATTTTTATCCCCTCCTTCCTCATGCTTCATTTTTATTCTGCTTCCTCTTGTTCCTCCCTCCCCACATTCATCGTTCACTTCATCATTTCTCCTTTGTTTTCTTTTCTGCCTCCTATTTTCACTCTCACTCCACCTGTTTTTCTCCTCTTTTTTGGCCACCAAGAATACGAGACCCCCCAAAACAGGCATTGGCACAATCTCTCTCTTTTAGGACTTTACTTACTTCTCTGTCTCAGCTGCAAGAAAATTCCTGTTCCTGGGTCCTTTTCCTCTTCAAAACCATGGTCCCTTCTCCTTATAACTCTCATATCCTCAGGACTACAGGCCATCATTGAAGCTGTCCTTCCCTTCTCCCATATGGAACATGGGAACTGAGAATTCAGTTGCTTCCTTGGGAGTTCCAACCAGCTCAACAAGAGGACAACTGGTCATACGCAGCCAACAACTGCTTGCCATATAGTCTCAGATGCTTCCCAGCTGCCTTTGAAACTCAAACATTGATCCCATAGAACTAGAGGCCCTGTTGTCATTATTAAATTGTGGGCTGGAAACGAAGGCCTATACCTTCACCTTTTGGCCCTAGGAACTGAGAGAATCCTGGGAGAACCCACAGGAAGAGGACTGTGGTCCCTGGGCAGCTTACTTTTCTATGACCTCCTATTGGCCCTATGGCAGCCACAGAAAGAAAAGGGGGGTGGTGGGAACTCAGGCAGGGAGTTCCAGACTAAGGACAGGGATAGGTCTCCCATGTGCTCAGTTTCTGTGCCAAGACCAAGGAGGTATCTCCTTCTCTCCCTGGGCTCTGTATTTTCAAAGGGACAGAGGAGGAGTTATAAATTACCTCTGTCACACTCTCTGCAAACTGCAAAGCCCTATATGAATGTTTGGTCTGACACAGGGTAGTGGATAGAGACTCGGCCTTGAAGCCAGAAAGGAGACCTGGGTTTAAATCTAGTCTCTGATGCACACTGATTGTGTGACCCTGTACAAGTTACAGCTTCCCAGTGCCCTAGGCAGATCCCTAAGACTTGGGGTATGCAGAGAAAGCACCAACCTACACCGACAGAGGGAGTTTCCTTACCTAGGAAGTCCCTATATGATTGAAGCCCCAGTTCCAGTCTCTTTCCCCTATCATTATTAAAGATTATGATCATTATCATTATTATTACAAAGTAGAAAGGTCTAGACGAAGAATAGAAATGAACATGGCACTACAAATAATGTCTGGGGAGGCTGGGCAGTTTCATTTCCTCTGGGACCTGGATCCCTATTCCCCTTCCATCTGTTGGTGTTCTTATCTCTTACTCTCTGCACCTGGAGGTGCCTCAGCCTCCCATCTTCTCTCCTTCACTTTTCTTTCTCTCTTGCCCTTCTTCACTGTAACTGGGGCCTCAGGCTCAGCATGACCATGAGTAATCTTCTGAGTGGGCACCCACTGCATAGGAAACTTGACCTCACAAGAACTCTACCTAGAAACTTGTTGGTGTCTCTCTCCTGATCACTTTCCTGAAGATGGATATCTTTGCACACTTTGCATTACTTACTAACAGAGAATGCTAACTACTGATACAATACTCCTCTTTGTGTGAAAGTGGGTGTCTTGGATTAATTTTAATGATGACCTCTTACAAGGTACATCGCCAAAAGAGTCTGATGAAAAGGGGGAGGCTGCGTATGATCTTTCAGGTACAGTATTCCGTGAAAGTATAAAGCTTCTTTTTACTGTATGGTATAGCTGTCTGGCGAATAGTGAAATTAACTGACCCTCTCCTTGCCATCTCCACATAAAGAAGCCCCTAGAAACCAGAGGAAAAGTTTAGGGACCTAAGTCTTCCCACCCAACCCTTATGCAGCAATGGGAACATAACTGAAAAGAACAGCATAGAAACTGGAAGGCCTGCAGTCATCTTCACCTAGCCTACATCCTGCAGCTGAAGATGGGCCACCACCTCACTTGATGCTGGGGGGGTGGGCTTGGGGTGGAACAGGGGAACCTCAAAATATTCAAGCCTTTCAGGAAAAAAGGTAAGAAAGAGCATTGGGGATTTGGGTTCAAATTCTGACTCTTCAACTTATTACCTATGTGGCCTTAGGCAAATAACTTAACCCCTAGGCTTCGGGTATCTCACCTGGACTTGGTCACCTCTAAGGTTCTATCTAGCTTTAAAGCTGTGACCCTCTGAATTATAGCAGATACAAATCAGCTATCTGGCCAAAGGACCAAATTTCCTCCCCACCAGTAGTCATACATCAATCTTCAATCTGGTTCCCCACCCTAATATTTGAGTCTCAATGATGAACTTGCAAAGATGAAATGTATGTAACTCTTCATAACTATAAATTATTCTGATGCCTTCATCATCCATATCAGGACTTTTTATTGCTTTCTGAATTTTTATGAATACAAATGGCTGAGTGGAATGATTATATCAGTTATTATTGAACCCAAAAGAGAAAACAAATGAAAAAATATTATACGTACATCCTCTTCTGGTGTGTCCTCTTGTGGTGGACATGACCCTAAGTTCCTCAAATGCCATGCCAGCAAAGCACCAGTTCTGACAGTACCTATTGGGCTGGAACAACATTGAGTATAGGCCTGGTTCTAGACTCTGTCTGTCTGTGTCCCAAGAGCCAGCCAAAATAAGTTGCCATGTTGGCTACCAGTGCTCATTTTTTTTTTTGATATATTCATTCTCAGTGACCATCTGCCAAGTCCCATAGGGGCCATTGGTGTAGGATGTACACTCATGCCTATGAAATAACAGATTCAGTTCAGTTCATCAGGCATTTATGAAGTGCCTACTATGTGCAAAGTACTATGCATGTGCTGGGAATACAAAGACAAAAATAAAATAGTCTTTGCCCTCACAGAACTTACTTTCTGCTCTCGAAGTATAGTGGCTACTACAGATTGCATATTAGTATCATCTAGCCAGAAAATTAGAGGATATTCAGAAATCACAGAATCCCCTTCTAATAACTATTTATCTGAGACCTCAAAATTAAACAATTTCAATGCCATTTTTCCATTTAAATTTAAAAAATGTTTAGCCATTTTCTCTGAGTCTGGACCCAAAGTCTCATGCTCTAATTTCATTATTGATAATAAAATACAGTTTGGAGTTTCTGTTGTCTAAGATTTCAGATTAAATACTGCATGAGAATAACTGGAGAATTCTTCCTTCTTTTTCCTTTTTTTTTTTTTTTTTTTTTTTTTTACTTATTAGCGGAGGACTGGATAGTGGCCAACCCAGAACTGACTGACAAAACTAAATTGACCATCACTGGTCTTCCAACGGATGCAAAAATCTTTGTGAGAGTAAAAGCTGTGAATGCTGCTGGTGCCAGTGAACCTAAATATTATGGACAGCCAATCTTAGTCAGAGAGATTATTGGTAAATTAGAACAACTTTTTATTTCTCACTTGTCCCCTCCTCTGTTCCTTCCCCATCTCCTCTATCCCTTTACCACAGTGAATCTTCTTATGACTTCTCTCCTTAAGTGACATTTACCAATGACTCCAAGGAGTTAGATATCAAAGAACCATTGATCTCTGTTCAAGCAGAAAAAGCATCAGTCCTGAGTGAAAAAGATCTGAGGTTTTCAGTGGACTACAAGTTCCCTATGAGCCAACATATAACATAATAGCCAGGGAATAAAGGCTAATGCTTGAATAAGGAGAGTCATAACAGCTGACACATAGAGTGTTAAAAGACTTAATGGAGCTTTCACATGTAGAATTGATATCAAAATTGCTTGCCTTTTCAATGGGTGGGGGTGGGGCAGGAAGGAGAAAGAGAATTTAGAACTCATTTTTTCAAACGTTAAAAGTAAATAAATAGTAAATTTTTAAAAATACCTATCAGAGTGCCTTGAACATGTGTTAAGTAGTTCCTCTCCTGCAGATCAATAAAAACACATGGACAGAAATCAGATGAGATCGGAGATAGGGAACAAGTTGTATTCTACACCATTGAAAAGACTTCCCATATCGATTTAAATCATGTATCCAATGAGGCAGAGGATGGCTAAATAGTTCTACCACATTCTCCTTGTTCAAATTCTATCAGGATTAATTTTCTAGTTCTGAGTACCCTCTCTTAGGAAGGACATTCACAACTGGAGAACGACTGGAGAAAAAGATGGTGCCAGACATCATGCTATGCAAGGACCAGTTGAAGAAGCTAGGGATGTTAAGCCTAGGGAAGAAATATTCGGGGGAGATGAGATAGCTGCTTTCAAGTCTATGAAGTACTGTTGTGTTGAAAATCTTTGTCCTGCTTGGTCCTAGGAGTATTTCTATCTAGAGAAAATGCTTTGACTAAATGTGGTGTAAATGAGCCACTAATTGCTTAGACCTTGTCACTAGAAAATGTCCCCATTTTGGCACCATGAAACTTGCTTTTCTTTCTGTTACGTATGCTCATTTCTCACATAGTCTGGGGAAAGTCTGACAATTCAAAAACGTTATTTCCTCCATTAGAACCTCCCAAGATTCGTATCCCTCGACATTTGAAGCAAACCTATATTCGAAGAGTTGGAGAAGCTGTCAATCTTGTCATTCCTTTCCAGGTAACAATGACATGGAAGCCTTTTCTCTGTTCTGAGGACATCTGGTCCAAGATGTTAGGAAATGGGGATGGGGTGACAGTGGGGGTTTGGGCTAGCTGTAAGGAAGCGCTTTCTGAAAGGGAAGATCATTAAACACTAAATTGGTTTGGGCAAAGCCCACAGAATCAAGGAAAATTGATTTTCAGTCTGAGACAGATTAGGTCTGCTCCTACTTTAAAGTTGGAGGTAAGGGGAAAGGGAAGGAAGGTGGGCCTAGGAAAAAGTAACCCTCTAAGGTCTTTTCTAATTCTATGATTTTGGAAACCTGGCCTTCCTTTTAAACAAAGCTCAGCATTCAGAAAATAACGCTCTATGCTGTGGAAGGAGTTTCCTGGTCTTAGGTTAAAACCAATCCATTAAAAGTATAATCAGGAATTTTAGATGGTTATGTGAATCATACAAATATATGTCTTCAGAAATAACTTTGGCCCACCAAATTCTATATGGCTCATGAAATTAAAATCAGTTTCTACTTAGTGCCAACCCCCAACCTTGCCAGTAACTATTCCTTTGTGAAATGGTGACATTCATGGGGGCTTGTCCTTATATAGTCAACCACCAGCCTGAGCCCTTCTGAATTGACTTGAATATATTGCCCATTTTTATCATTACTGCCTCCAAGTACACAAAGAGACAGCGTGATGCAGAAGAGAAATTCTTAAGTCAGGACGACCTTGATTCGAACCCTACCTTCGATCCCTTCTAGCTCTGTGACCCCTTTGTGTATTCCCAAAGAACTCAGTCACCTTATATAGGTTCTTTGTTTCATGTTGGGTTTTTTCTTCCTTTCTTTTTAGGGAAAACCAAGGCCAGAGTTAACTTGGAAGAAGGATGGTGTTGATATAGATAAGAACCAAATAAACATACGCAACTCTGAAACAGATACAATCATATTTATCAGAAAAGCAGAGAGGAGTCACTCAGGGAAATACGATCTGGAAGTGAAAGTGGACAAATATGTGGAGACTGCCTCAATAGATATTCAGATAGTTGGTAGGTTTAAAGAAAATCAGTATATTATTGTCAAAGTGATATACCACTCTAATTTTACCAATGATTATAGCAAATGTAGAAATGAGGTTTTTAAAAAATTAATATAGCTATGCCCCACTTTCAGAAAATCGATTGCACAAAATTCCAAAATTCAATGAACAGACCAGTTCCTCTTTCCCTTTCCACCCACCACCCAGTTTTTCGCATAACAATTTTTTTTTTCATTTTGCCAAAAAATTCTCCATGAGTAGCCTTTCAACTGCCTTCTGAAGACATATTATGCCCAGGTATATGAGGGTATGCTAGGTGACACGGTGGCTAGAGTGCTGGGCCTAGAGTCGGGAAGACTCATCTTCCTGAATTTAAATCCAGCCTCAGACACTCACTAGCTATGTGACCCTGGGCATGTCACTTAACCCTGTTTGCCTCAGTTTCCTCATCTATAAAATGAGCTGGAGAAGGAAATGGCAAGCCACTAGCTGTGTGACCCTGGGCAAGTCACTTAACCCTGTTTGCCTCAGTTTCTTCATCTGTAAAATGAGCTGGAGAAAAACATGGCAAGCCACTAGCTATGTGACCCTGGGCATGTCACTTAACTCTGTTTGCCTCAGTTTCCTCACCTGTAAAATGAGCTGGAGAAGGAAATGGCAAACCACTCCAGTATCTTTGCCAAGAAAACCCCAAATGGAGTCACAGAGTCAGACATGACTGAAAATGACTGAACAACAACATGAGACTTGCCCAATTGCTAAATAATTTTCAGTTGTTGCCAATAGCACTATTCTAGAGGGAAATTACTATCTCTAAGTAGTTTTATGGATTCTCTCTAGATTTTCTTTATTGGAGTAGATTCTCATCAGAATACATAGGAGTTGTTTACTGACATTTCTAAATCCAGCCTCAGAGCTACTGCAACCTCCACAACTCAAGTCCCCTGCCTTACTTGCTGTTAGAACACTCTTCTAGAATGCTAATCTCTGACACTAACCAAAATTTGGGCAATTGCTAACAGAAAATTCTTCATAACCAATGAATCATAATCATTTCTAAGCATAGTGGAGTGGAAGAACTGACTTCCCAAATTCCCTCCTACTTCTATCATTTTGGCAAGGTCCAAAAGTGTATTTAAGAAGAGCAGAAGTAAAGGCTTCTCATTGGAACTTCTAATTCATTTTTGACCACTCTCTCTCTCTCCTGCACCCAAAGTAGCAATTTCTTATGGCAAAAGTCAGCATTCTGGGGCTAGTTTATATAAGCCCATTATATTAACCTTACTTTTCTGGCTGAAAAAAAAATGTTAAATGAAGAACATTGAACCTGTAATTTGTTTTAATATATGTCATAGCTGTGTTGTAAAAGAAAGCACATTTTCTCCCAAAAACAAATTGTGAGCACCCAGATTATGTAGTACTCAAAGTAGGAGGGAAGAAAGTGGTTCAGAAATGGTCTTCTGACAAATATATCTAGAATGGTGGAGAATGGCCTGACTGTAACATTGTGCTTTTTATTTTCTCAGACCGTCCTGGCCCACCCCAAGTTGTGAAGATTGAAGATGTCTGGGGAGAAAATGCTGCCTTGGTGTGGACACCACCAAAGGATGATGGCAATGCCGCCATCACAGGGTACACAATTCAAAAAGCTGACAAGAAGAGTATGGTAAGTTTTTATTCCTTGAAGCAGCAAGGAGAAAATGTTTTTTATTTCAAATTTGTAATATCTTATTTCACTGGTGAAATAGATGCACGTATATTTATGTGTGTGTATAAATAAATGAATCAATCAACAAGCATTTATTAAGCACCTACTGCATGACAAGGACTGTGCCATACGTAGGTTCTGAGAATACAAATACAGATGAGGAAGCAGTTCTCAAGGGACCTACATTTTAACGGGGAAGACGACGAGCACATATAGAAGTCCATACAGAATAAATATCAGGAGAATAAATATGAAAACCACCAAGGAGTTAGAGAGGAGGGGCACTGAGAGTTGGGGGGTCAGGAAAGGCCTGTGTAGAAGGTAGGCCTTGATTCAAGGAGGTACAGGTGAAGAGAGAGGACACTCCAGGCACGGGGGCCAGTTCAAACGCAAGAGATCAAGTACTTTGTGTGAAGATAATTTGGTGTATCAAAGAGTAGGGGAGGGGGATCAGTGTCCAAGAGGCTGGAAAGAGAGGTTTCGGGCAGGGATTTTAAAAGCTGGACAGAGGAAGCAATAGGGAGACACCTAAGTGTATTGTGCAGGGGAGCCACCTGTCAGATAGTATTTAAGGAAAACCATTTGCGCAGCTGTTTGGAGAATAGGCTGGAGTGGGGAGGCCATTGCAGTCATCTAGGTGAGAACTAAGGAGAGAGAAAAAACTGAGTGCAACAGATGTGGTGAAGGTAGAAACTGCAAGATTTGGCAACCTGATGTTTGGGATAAGGGAGAAAAAAGAGTCGAGGATAGCACTAAGCTTAGGAATCTGGGAGAATCAAAAGATGGCAAGGCCTTTGATTAAAACAGGGACATTTGGAAGAGGAGAGGGCTTGGGGGGAGGGCGGAAGTTCTGCTTTAGACATAAGATGTCTCTGGGACAAGCCATTCAAAATGTTCAATAAGAAGTTGGTTGTGTGGGTCTGGAACTCAGTATGTAGATCAACGAACCATCATTACAGAGACAAGAATGAAACTCAGGTAGCTAGCAGGTGAGGCCACAAGGAGAGCAAATGTGGAGAGAAAAGAGAAGGCAAGCCCAGCTAGCTTTGAAGAGCAGTCACAGGTAGGGGGTATGATATAGTTAAAGAGCCAGCAAAGGAGACTGAGAAGGAGCAGTCACAGATGTGGAGTGAAAACCCAGAGAAGAGAGGGTGTTTGGGAGGAAAAAGATGGTCAACAGTTACAAATACAACAAACGGATCGAAAAGGGTGATGACAAGAAAGGATTGTCAGACCTGGCAATGGGATTATTGGACCTGGCATTTTTGGAAAGAGGAGTTTCATTTGAGGGATGAGATCAGAAGCCAAGTTACAAAGCAGCAAGAAAGGAGAGGGGGTAGAGTTACAAGCATAGACAGTTTCTTCTAGGAGTTTGGCTGGGGAAGGGAAGAGGGATTTAGGAAGATAGTTTGAAAGGATGATGGAGTCTAGTGAAGGTGTTTTAAGGCTAAGATTTAGGAATGTTTGAAGGCAGCAGTAGGTGGAAGGTAAAGATAAGAGAGAAGAAATAATTAAAAGTACAATTGACTGGAGGGGATGGAATATCGGGAGTGTTAGTAGAGATGTTGGCCTTGACAAAGAAAGGGATACCTCATTATTAGGGATTAGGAGAAGGAGGGGGTAATGGGAGATAATGCCAATGGGTTTTGAGATGAAGAGAAGAGAGGGCTCACAGCAAATGGCCTCAGTTTTCTCAGTAAAGTAAGAGATGAAGTCCTCTGCTGAGAGAGTGAGAGGAGGACAAAGGTGTGGGAGGCTTGAGGAGGGAAGAGAAGGTTTGGAATAGCTTCTGCAGGCAGTTGGATAAGGAAGGAGTGAGGGAAGAATGACCAGATTGCCTTGCTGCAGCGAGGGCCCAGTTGAAGTTGGCTAGCTAACGTTCCAACATAAGCATAACCACTGTTGTGACTCTCCCCAGATCTCTTCGGCAGCACTGTAAGAGCAGAGGATAGGAAATACACAGGAAAATGGGAAGTATTACATCCTTTCAGATGCACAGCCAAATCTTAAGAGTATCTTAAAGACCTATAGTTTTAAAAAACAAATCCAGTAACACCCAGAATTTTTAAACTAGATCCTTTATATTGAACAGATTATTTCTGAGGAAGTGCTTTGAATTACCAAGTGTTTATTGGAGATTCTTCTATGAAGAATCAGAAACAGAAATTCCCTCTTTGTCAGAGTCCTTTGACTTGCGATTGCAAAGATGTGCCCTAGCCTGCAACACTGATCCATTCTAAGGGGAGGGAAGGTATGGCTGGGAAGATACTGTCCAAGATGAAGTAGTCACTGAACTTCAGTCCCAAAGTTATCACTAAAAATCTGCTTCGCTTTTTTCAATGTCACCCAAAGCCAGGGGATCCCAAATGTACAAAACACAACTCTCAGCAATCCAGCTCTGACTTAGAGGCTAACTCCAGGGAAATCACTTAAGGTCCTCATTGAAATTAAGTGACTTGCCTGGAGCCACGAAGCTAGGCGGAATTTGAGCCCAGATCTTCCTGACTCCAGATGCAGCACTCTCTCCTCTACCACAGACTGCCTCTAGCCAAATGGGAGAAGAGTCAGGGTGAGGGGCAGGGAACGGTGTCATACAATGCATCTTAACAAAATAAAGACAAGCTCACCAAGAATCAACTTAAAAATAGGTGTGCTCCATATACCCTTCTACCATTTGAAACCTCATTACCTTTCGTGTGGTTTGGTTTTCCTTCTTTTTTGAAATCATCATCAATGTACATACTGTCCTGGGCCCGATGATCTTCCTTTGCACCCCTTAACAGCCTCATTCCATATTTCTGTGTGCGTCCTTCATTGTCCCCATTTGACAGCTCCATCCTGATCTATTCCACAGATACCACCTGAATATGGTACAGTATTAATCTGCTATAATCCATTCAGCCATTTTCCAGTCATTAAAATTCCTATTCTTTCCAGTTTTTTCCTATGACACATGAATAGCTACAAACATTTTTGTACAAAGATACCCTTTACTTCCCTTTCACGATATCTTTAGGATAGATCTCACCAATGACACCACTGAGTCAAAGTCAGTTTTGTGACACATTGTACAAAAACACTAAACAGTCCCTGCCTTCAAGAAGCTTTCATTCTACTGTTGGGATACAAAAATATATACCAATACAAGCACTTACAAAAAAAATGGAAAAATAAATGCAAAGTAATTTGGGGACAGGGCCCAAGTGCTGGTACAGAGCTTTACCTAGATAAAAACCGAAGGCTCAGTTGTAGATCTTTTGATGAGTCATAGGGCCTACTCCCTGGCACTAGAACTGGACCTTGTCTAGTTCACCCCCTCCTTGGACAGACTAGCAAGGAGAGAGAGCCTAAACCCTTTTCATTGCCCTTTCTTTCAGTATTTGCATTTCTTGTATTACCACCTCAGGCTTGGAGGAGAAGGGAGACATTGTTGTCTGGTCCAAGCCTCTACACTCTGCCAGGCTCTTGTGTTTCTAAGTTAGATAAGTTTCTAGAAGCTTTCCTGGACTCTTCAACATGAAAAAGATATTTTGAAATTTTCTCCTAAGTGGAAGGGAGTTGACACCCCTGTATCCCCTCAAAGCCCCTGAAAATGAACTCCCAGGGAGAGGTGGGGAATTTGTCATTCTTGTGAGCCCCTGTTATGATGAGTCTCCAGCATGTTCTGTGACCAGGCTCATGCCTGGATGCAGCTTTATTCCAGATGTCATAAGATGAGATTCAATCTCTTTGGGATGAAGCTAACAAAGTCAGGTAACCCCACAGCCTCCCTTGTCGGTATGTCTGCAGCTAACTTGCAAAGGATCCTAGTCCTTACAGGCCTCTGAGTCCAACCCCTCACTCTACAGACGAGGAAACGGAGGCCCAGGGGGGATCACCTGGGCAGTAAGTGTCAAAGGTGGGATTTGAACCCAAGTCCCCCAATTCCAGAGCTGATGATCTTTCCAGTGTACCATGCTAAAGTCCTATTCTGCCAGCTTATCAAGGCATAGAGGGGAACCTGGGTTCTTAAAACCTGAAAAAAGCTTCAGTAGGTACCATCGTGGATGGAATACTAGACATGAACTCCAGAAGGCCTGGGTTTGAATCCTACCTTGGATGCTTGCTAGATTGCGACCCTAGACAAGTCACTTAACCTTTCTGGGACTCAGTTTCCTCATCTGTAAAATGAGTCTCTGAGATCTCTTCCAACTCTAGATTTGTGTTTCCATTATTTTAAATCCATTGTATGTTGATAAGCCCCTCTAACTATGGAGGGGTTCCTCAGCAGACTGACCACAGGTTGAGGGAAGACCATCCACTAAATGGCGAAGTGGTTGAGATAAGCATTGGTGGAAAGAACAAAACCACAGGGGGTGGCATAAAGCAAAATGTGTGTGTGTGTGTGTGTGTGTGTGTGTGTGTGTGTGTACGCATTGACCCCAGACAACTCCTGGTGTAGAGTATGGAGCAACTGTGGTTGAAAATCATTCCTGTTACTGATAGGAGTCTTTTGGCACTAATCTGTCTCAGCATGGATTTATTTACTGAAAGCATAGAAGTAATAGGAGACAAGGAGAAAGCTGGAAAGGGCAGTGTGGATGTGCTGTGGAAGGAGAGCTCAATTTGGAGGTGGAGTACTAGGTTTAAATCTTGGCTCCAACATTCTGTGCCTCAGTTTCCTTATGTGTAAAATGAAGTGGTTGGAAGAGACGACCTCTAAGGACCCCTTCTAGCTCTAAATCTAGATTCCTAGACCAAAGGAAAAAGCAGAACTCAAGAATTTCAGACATCTCTGAGTAGACTATTTTTATATCTCATCTTTTTATTTTTCTGGATAGATATTACATAATTCAATCAGATTTGGCATCTAGAGTATTATCTTTCATCAAAACATGGGCCTCTGGGGAGTTGGGCACTTGGATGACTTGTAAGCTATGTGTCTGAGCATCTAAGACTTCCTAAGACCGGAGGGCTGTGCCAAAAATCACAAGTTCAAAAATAGTGAGAGGGCATATCCAAAGTTGATTCTAAATGTTGATCCTCAGTGCACTTGAATACAGACCTGGCAAAAGGGTCCACAGAGTATGAGCTTGTGGTGTTTTCACCAGCCTTCCCTCCTCAGCAGCGGCGTAACCCTGAAGACCTTCACCGCAAATGATAGCCACCTACAGCTGCTCCATATTACATCGTCTAGGCCAGGGGTTCTTCATCTGGGGTTTTTTGTGAACTTGAGTTTTTTATGCAAATAGTATTTTTTTTTCTAATTTCATGGTAACATAGTTTTCGACATTCATTTTTCATAAGATTTTGAGTTCCAAATTTTTCTTGATCCCTTCTTCCTCTCCCCACTCCCCAAGATAGAAGCAATTTGATATAGATTATATGAGTGCAATCAGGTTAAACATATTTTCACATTAGTCATGTTATGAAAGAAGAAACAGAACAAAAGGGAAAAACCACACAAAAAAAAAACCAGAAAGTGGAAATAGTATGCTTCAATCTGCATTCAGACTCCATAGTTCTTTCTCTGGGTGTGGATAGTGTTTTCCATCATGAGTCTTTTGGAATTGTCTTGGATCATTGTATTGCTGAGAAGAGCTAAGTCTGTCATAGTTGATTACCACACAATGTTACTGTTACTGTGTAAAATGCTGTGAACTTGTATTTTTTAAAAAAAATTAATCACTATTTCATTATAATTGGCTTCCTTTGTACTCCTACGTATTTTATGTTATGCATTTAAAACCATGATTCTGAGAAGGGGGTCACAGGCTTCACCAGACGTGGCCCAAGCGGTGAGTCCATGACACAAGAAAGGTGAAGAATTCCTAGCATAGGCTATGTAGGATGTGTGCTCCAGCACAGGGGCCCAGGGAAGCCATAGCCTCCAGGAGTCCAGAGGCGATAGTTCCGAGCATTGAACCATTCTGGGCAGCTGGTGGGGTAGTGCAGTCGATACAGCATGAGGCCTGGAGTCAGGAAGACCTAAGCTCAAATCCAACCTCAGACCCTTCCTAGCTGTATGACCCTGGACATGTCACTTAAACTCTCTTTCCTCAACTGTAAAATAGAAATAATGAGAGCTCCATCCTCAGTCACTGACTATTCTAACATGATATCCTTAGCCTGCAGACAGTTGATAATCCCCCTCTGGTTCTATATTTCTAGGACTCCCTATCCTTGTCAGGTCAGTGCCCACACCACTGGAAGATCGACAAAGTCAGCTAGCAAACCTGACGACACCCATGTACAGGGGCCGTCATTTTGACATTTGTGGGTGTGCAGAGCAGGGAGCAGAGGAGGGAGAGGAGAGAGAGTGACCAGATAGAGGGAACGGAGAATTCCTAATCGCCCAGGAAGCCAGGGAGCAGACAGATAACCAAGCCAGCCTCTAGGTGTTAAGTTTTTCCCAATCAATCAGTTCCAGTTTAGTAAGAAAAAATATTCTTCAGAGCCTGGACCTTGTGTGAATTTGTTTTATTATACTGGATAAAACAAATATTTGACTTAAATGGTCTTTTTCTCATCTAAAATACCAAAACTACAAAGAAGGGAATTATGACCCATGTAGAAAATATATTATATTTATTAATTATCCTTTTGCCTAAAAACACCCCCTATGTGTGTATATATGTATCGGTGTGCATTTATACATACACACATATACATACACTCACACTTACATGCATAGTTTTTTCTCCATCAGCTGTACTAAATGTGAATAACAAGATGTATATATTCTACCAGTCATAACAAATTTAAACACTCTTTGAATGATTAAGAGATAATTTAAAATAAAATTGTTATTTTAATACAACTACTGGTTGTATACACTCATCATTAATATTACAATTAAGCCAATTTGTTACTATAAATGATGACTAATTTTTCTGTAGTGATTTACCCTAATTTGCTTCCAGAGATAGATAAGTTGCTACTAAAAAGCAGCACAGTTCTTTGGTAGGGACACTGGACCTGTGGTCAATCCTGGCTCTCACACTTACTAACTGAACTCTTAACCTCTGAACCTCAGTTTCCTCATCTGAAAAACCTGATCTATGTTACCAGGCCCACAGAGTTGGTATGAGGGTCAAACGTCATCCTATACCCAAGATACTTTGCCAACTTCATGCTCTGTTAGTTGTCACTTTTATGATCTAAAATTATATTGCCGTGTAATCATATTCCCATAATTTTTTTGAATGCCAGGTAGCAGACCCAGTCCACAGGACTCCCCGTGCAATGTTTTTTGACAGCACCACACTGTAAAAACCACGCCTGCCCTGAAGGACTGAGTTTCACTCCACTCTTGGTGGGCTCTGTTTTTCAGGAATGGTTCACCGTCATCGAGCACTATCACAGGACTAATGCTACCATCACCGAACTCGTCATAGGAAACGAGTATTACTTCCGGGTATTTGCTGAAAACATGTGTGGTCTCAGTGAGGAGGCAACGATGACGAAAGAAAGCGCGGTGATCGCCAAGGACGGTGAGTGGGAGAGCCACCGATCTTCTGACCCTTGGTTTGAAATCGCCGAGTGGAGCCGGTGGCGTGGGAGAAGTCACTCTGGGAAAGGAAAAAGAAAACTAAATGTCCAGAGATATTACATTAAGAAAGCAAATAAATAAGGGAAATTTGCAGAGATATTAAAAGTATTAAAAACCAGTAACGGTTCCCAATCACCCTCCTTAAAAATACAACCCTTTAAATCCTTTCCAGTTTCTGGCCATTTGATCCTATTCAGGTGCCAAGACAAAAATCCAAGGGGAGAAGAAATGTCTGTTTCATTAACACACGCCGCCTTGCCGTTTGGGCATTTGTGAACTCACCCTAACTTTCTTGGCAAGGAGGAGGGGGCAGATTGAGTTCAGGCAACACTTCTGTCATTTCTGAATACAGTCTTTAGATTGTAAGCTCTTTGAGGGCGAGGCCGGTCCGTCTTTGGTTTTGCCTCTCCGTGCCTGGTGTTGTTTCATTAATCGCTTGGTTCCAGTTTCCTGGAGGAAAAACAACACCGAGTTTGTCCTCAGAGAAGTTATGTCACCTTCTGACTTCTTGCCTGTATGACTTAAGGGCACCAGACATGGGATCCTTTGGACCAGTCAGCTAGCCTCTTTAGACCTCAGAGCCCTCATCTAGAGGACCTCCAATTTCCCTTTCGCTTCTCAGACTGTGAGCCCGTGATCACATGGCCGCTAAGATCCTTTCCATCCATAAATCCGTTCCCTTTTAGCATGTGTCTGGGACCTTCGTATCCCATGATCCCTCTTCCTAGACATGAGGACCACAGAAAGGAGATGAGATGTGACTTCTCCAAATCATGTTCCAGTCTGAAAAGAGACTTCTGTTTTCCTGCTTAGTACGTGTCCGGCTGGATACCTTCTTAGTCGAGGGAAGGAGGAGGGGGCAGAACCGGCCGAGGGATACGTGTGGGTGCGTGTGTGCATAGGACGTTTACATACAGGAAACCAAAGGACCGGCTGTGGACATGCCATCTGGTGTTTGCTAAGCTTCTTTGGAAAGTGTGCCCTTTCCCTTTCTTAGGCTATTTCATAGATTTTCTTTTTCTGTGCGTGGTTCTTCCCCCTAGGGAAAGTCTACAAAAACCCTGTGTATGAAGACTTTGATTTCACTGAAGCACCGATGTTTACCCAGCCTCTGGTGAACACGTATGCCATCGCAGGCTACAACGCCACCCTGAACTGCAGCGTTAGAGGAAATCCAAAGGTAGGATCAGCCAATCCCTGTGCTGTGTGCTGCACAAAGGCCTCTGTAGGGCGCGGTGGAAGGAGCAGTATCTCTGGAATCAGAAGCCCTGGGTTCAAATCCTTCTTCTGACACCACCCATGCCACCTTGGGCAAAACGCTTCTCATCAGAGACTGGTCGGGCTAAGCAGCCTCTGAAGTGGCCTCACCCCTCTGGGCCTCAGTTTCCTGATCTGCAAAATGAGGACCGCTGCGGTCCTCTTCATCTATGAGGCTATCATGACCCCATTAGGCTGCCATGGGGTCCTCTGAAGTTAGCCAACGGCGTTTTCCATTGTATTTTATTTCTCCAGAAGTCAATTCCTATCAGGCAGGATGTGCCTGTGTATGCTTTTTATATTTGCCACTACATTATTAGTAAGACAAACAATATGTTAGCCTTTCAAACGCTATTTTCTCTCTTCCCTGGGGATAAGTAATTATTTAGGTATGGTAAGTATGGTATTAGTAAGACAAACAATATGTTAGCCTTTCAAACGCTATTTTCTCTCTTCCCTGGGGATAAGTAATTATTTAGGTATGGTAAATAATAGTATAGGGATGCCAATATTTCTTTAACTCAGCGCTGGCTTCTATCAGGAAAGCCAGGAGGTTCGGAGGACGGGTGTTTTTTTAAGCGAGGGTTAGAGGCGGCGGGATAGTGTGATTGGGAAAAACATTTGCCTTCGTGTCAAGGGTCCTGGGTTCAAATCCCATCCCTACTGCTTCCTAGCTTTGTGATCAGCTAGTAGATAGTGAGTGAAGCAGTTTGGCTGAAGAAGAGGCATTCCAGCGAAGTCTGACCCGTAGCCAGCTTGCGGGGGTCTGGAGGGGCCCACTGCGGAAGGAGAATGTCCCTCCAAGAAGTTCCATAGTGAGCGACAGTAGGGTGTACCGGAAAGAGAGCCTGGACCGGCCAGATCTGAGCTCATAACTGTTTAAACCGAGTCACTACACGTATGTGGTCCGGGCACTACCTGTACTACCAGTCTCTCGGGTTGGTTGTGA
Organism: Trichosurus vulpecula; assembly: GCF_011100635.1. Lineage (NCBI taxonomy): Eukaryota > Metazoa > Chordata > Mammalia > Diprotodontia > Phalangeridae > Trichosurus > Trichosurus vulpecula. The sequence continues at coordinate 285,681,783 of NC_050577.1, forward strand.
GGTTTGAAACGCTTTGTAAGCCTTAAAGTGCTAGAGAAACAAAACCTTCGGTAAAAAGAGAGGGCAAAAGTAGTCAGTGGTGACACTCGCTGGAAGTGTCTGCAAAGGATCCCAAGACACGACGGATGAGTTAACATCACGGCCGCTACGGATCTGTACGGGGTGCTATCTCTCTACTCTAGAAAAACTAATTCTGAATAAATCTGCCTTCTTTCTCCAGGACTGCTCGTTAGCACTCTCTACACAAATAGTAAACATAACTTAATCAAAGTAACAACTACAACTGTTGTTGCCGCGGATTCTTTTTCCTCTTTCCCTTTAAGTCTTCCTTTGAAATTCTTTGTCACACACCGAAAAGCAGCTGAATGTTTACTAGTTGCCATGACCAAATGTGGTCTAGAAGAACAAGTGATGAAAACGCACCTCCCTCCTCTCTACAGAGAAATGGAGAATTCCAGGTGTGGAGTGCTGCATACATTGTTAGTCCCGGTTACTGTATTGATCGGGTTTGTTCAAATGTTTTTCTTTGAAAAAAAAAGAAAGGAGAGAGAGAGAGAGAGAGAGAGAGAGAGAGAGAGAGAGAGAGAGAGAGAAGGAAGGGAGGGAGGAAGAACAGAACAGAACAGGAAAAGAAAGGAAAGGGAAGAGAAGAGAGGAGAGGAGAAGAGAAGAGAAGAGAAGAGAAGAGAAGAGAAGAGAAGAGAAGAGAAGAGAAGAGAAGAGAAGAGAAGAGAAGAGAAGAGAAGAGAAGAGAAGAGAAGAGAAAAGAAAAGTTTGAATGCTAGGGGTGGAGATAATGTCAGGAAATGAACATGATGTAAAACCAAAAACCACCAATACAACTTATTTTCATTGGCTTTGATGCTCCTCTTCTAAATTTTTTTTGTGGTTCATTCCTCTCCCTCTTCTTCCCTCGCCTATCATAATTACAGCCCAAAATAACCTGGTTGAAAAACAAAGTTGCCATCGTGAATGACCCAAGATACAGAATGTTCAGTAACCAAGGAGTCTGCACTTTGGAGATCCGTAAGCCCAGCCCCTATGATGGAGGGACCTACTCCTGCCAAGCAGTCAATGACCTGGGGACAGTGGAAATTGAATGCAAGCTGGAGGTGAAAGGTATGATCTCTAGAATCCTTCTTAATGCACTGACGTTAACTAGACCCTGCTCTTTTATTTTTTAATTGTCTCTGTTTATGATCTCTAAAATCCTTCTTAATGCACTGAAGTTAACTAGACCCTCCTCTTTTATTTTTTAATCATCTGTTAAGTCCAAAGACAAAAAATAAGATTATAGTGTCTAAAATGGGAGGAAAGCTTTTAAATGCTGACATCATACATAAGGGTGATATAATTATTTAAAGTGGGTCTATATTATCCTCTGTAAGTCTTGTCCACTCAAGGTAAAGTGACTGACATCAGTGGACTGCCAAGGTGTGAGCAGTTTGGTGAGTATAAATGGAACAACAAGGATGGCATCCTAGGAAATCAATTTGTCTACAGCTAAAGAGCCTCAGAGAAATGAATTGATCTAATGAAATGGTGATTCAAGAGGAAAGATTAATTATTTAAGTTTTTGAGCCAAATAATCATTTTAACATCAGGGGGAAGATATAATATATACCTGGGTAACTGCTATTAGCATTCTCAAGAATACGCACAAAAAATGCAACATATATATGGGATGTCATCTGAAAAGCTGATTTAAAACAGTCCTAGAGAACTTGTGTTTCTATTGATGCATTTTATTTGTATTTTTTTTGAAAGACGTTACTTTAAAAAATGCATTTTAAGTCGTGAGAATGCTTAAGGATCTATGGACTGCAGATTTCCTTGGCATAACTTGCCAAATCATGGTTATTCTTTGTCAACTCATTCAACACAGCCCCTTTGGCCATAATGTCCTAAGAAACCAAAAATACCAGAGTAAGTATAAGTATTTTTGTTTACCCGTGGGACATAGCATAATGGGTTATGACCTTTATGCTGTATGTCTCTCCTTGAAACCAGAGTGTGTTTTGAGTTTCCATTGACCCCCTTCCACCACGCAGATGACCATGACTAGAAGATCTGGCATGATCCTGAAGCATCCTCTCATTGCATTAAACTATCAAGGGCATGTGTTCTCTTACATTTCTCTAAGATGGAATCCTAAACTAGGAAATGGGACATGGAGTTGGGATCAGGAAGACCTGAGTTCAAATCCTGCTTCTGACCCTAGCTGTGCAACTCTGAGCATTTAATCAGTCCAAGTCTAAGTTTCTTCCTCAAGTAAAATGAGCAGGGTTGGGAGGGTGAGAGTGGGAACCTGATGACCTTTGAAGTCCCTTGTATCCCTAAATTTATGTGCCTATGTTCCGGGGATGGGTTGTTTTTTAAACCCTATTTACTCATGAAATAGCTTCCTTTTGATGTCTATTTCTGAAATTCAAAGAACAAATGCTCAAGGGATTTCTACTACGAAACTGAATTTTTTTAATTTAAAAATCTAGTAAAATGATCTTCAAAAAGTCAAATGAGTAAATATGGCAGGGAATCAAATATATGCCTTTAAAAAAACAGAATTGTCTTTAAAGCTTAATTTTAAGCATTTTTTCTAATGGTTTTGTCTTTAAGTGTATAGCAGAATTTATATTCACTGTCAATGCATAATAGGAATTATTTTTTCTGAATAGGTGACTTTCGAATAAAATATAAAGACATGTTACATTTTTACCAATTTTACAGCTGTGACAGTCGTTCCAATATTTTTCCTGCTGTTTTCTTTGTTTAATCAAAGGCTGGTTTTGAATTCAAACCGAATAACCAGTAGTTTAAAATACTGCATCTTGCATCTCAATTGATATCTTTTCAGCTGTCAATTTTAACAGATAGCATTCTTATCGTTAATAAAGTGACAATGTTTATGTGGAAATTTGCAAGGCACCTTCTAAAAAATAATTCCTCTACACCATGTTTTGAAAGTAAATGAAATCTGCTAATCGTATAAAGTTATAATATCATAAAAGCAGTTTAGAAAAATGTATTTTGGGGGAATTAAACATGGGACACTCCTAATGCTTTGCCATTTGAATTTTAAATAAGCATTTTGTCGTTAGGAAATCATAACTGACTAATAAGTCAGTGAATTCATGAGAATGTGATGAGAGCTTTGCTAGCTTGGAAAACATTGTTAGTTCTTAAGGTAATAGCTGATTGAAACAGAGTTAAACTGTTTAAAATTTTAAAAGGTAAGAATGTCGACTGAGAATCAATAAATACCAGTCCCACTATTCTAATTCTGCAGTGATATATCAAGGAATAATTACCCCAGGACAACCAGTCTTCTTGGCGGGGCAGCAACAGGTTTACAAAATTCATATCCCACTGGATATAACTTTCCATTCCATTCCTATTTTACATGAAAATGCATTTTGCATGTAAAGCTTGCCTTTCCTTCTGCTTTTAGACTGTCCTCATTAGTACTCATGGCATACAACAGCTATGCCATGAGTGAGGAAGGCCAAATTATTCAAGAACAGTGAACTAACAGAGGAGATGAGGCATCAGGTAGGAAGTCAGGTAGGGTAACGTGCCACAAAATTACAATTATGAAGCATCTTATTTTTAACAACAAGGCCACTATAAGCTTGGGAACCAACAAAAGAGCGTCCACACGTATCTTAGACTCCTGTACTTCTGGATAGAGGTGTCAAATATGCTGCCCACCACACTCCCGAGTACAGCTGAACCAGATTAAAATGGAATTGAGCAAAATTTAATAAAATAAATAAAACACAAGAAAACATAGATGATACCACATTTTAAAACCAAGTCAATATGCGTTCCATGGGGATCCTTATGTATGGAATAAGAGCCCCTGTTTCTATTTGAGTCTGACACCACTGCTTTAAGACGAATTTATGAATTAGCTCCTTAAACCTCATGGTGAGGAAAGGATGAGGAGCTTTAAATGCCCACATTTGAGAAAGAGGGTTTGGGACCCTTCGGCCACAGGGTTAAGCTTTAGGGACTTAACAAGCCCTGTGTCTATAGCCATCACTACCGGACAGCTGGAACATTTTCATGTGACTGAGATTAGTGTGGAGATTTATGTCCTTAAAGGAAACCCAAGACACACTTCCAGGACCCTGCATGAAGGGGTGTCCTGTACAAAGCTAGGTTTGTTTCGTACATGATATATATAGATATAGATATATATACATACATATACATATAGATAGATAGATAGAGATAGATATGTATGTATATATGTGTATGTATATATATTTTTTTTCAGATCACAGCATAAGCAGAAACAGCAGTTTTAATCTGGAATACGAAATATGTGAAGCAGAGTAGCTGAAGGAAGAGAATCCTGTGGCTAAGTCACAGAATCTCTCTGGGCCTCATGCAGGGCCCTCACCTGTAAGATCAGGCGCTGCACTAAATAACCTCTAAGAGACCTTCAATGTCCATGCAGATCAATGGTTTACATATATGTTTATACATGCTCATATGTGTAGATGTAGATACAAACACATTTTTATGTTCAATTATTCCCAGTCCAAAAACATTGTGAGGTTGGTGAAGAAAAGCTTTGCCACCCTCAGACACAGAGGCCACAGTAAACTTTCCTTGCGTATCCTCAGTGCTTAGCAAAATGCCTAGTGCTTAATAAATGTTTCCTGATTGATTAATTGATTCTGAACATTCAGAAATTATGTTAATAGCCTCCAAAATAGGAAGAAATTGAAACTATCTTTTAAAATACATTTTCTGGATTATAATCAATAAGGCAACTAGGTACTATAATAGATCAAGTTCTGGGCTTGGAGTCAGGAAGACCTGAGTTCAAATCCTGTCTCAGACACCTACTAGCTGTATGACCCTGGGTGACTCAGTTTGTCTAACCTGGGCCTTATCTGTAAAATGACTCTTTGCACTCAGCGGTCCTTTCTAGTCCCATGTCTATGATCCCATAATCAACCAATCAACAAGCATGTGATATGTCAGGCACATTTCGAGGCATCAAAATTACAGACAAAAATTAAATCATCCCTGTCCTCAGGGAATGTACATTCTAAGTATTCCAATCACTTAAGTCCAAGCACTTAAAGCTGAACTCATCTCAGTTCCACACACTCCCCTCCCCTCCTCTAGATTAGGGGTATGCTAAGGGCTTCTGTTCATTTGAACCCCCCCATTTTAAAATGTGAGACTTTATGCATAATGAACTCAATAAGCATAATTGCCAACAGGGCTCCGCAGGCTAACTTAGGTTTACTTGATAATTTTGCCTTTTTGAGTTTCAACATATATATATGTATCATAGTGCTATGTCTGTGTTTTTCTTTTGTTGAAAAACGCCATATATATATGTTGTAGTTTCTTTTTAAGCTTATGGTTTGGAAGCTATTCCCATAAACATCCATCTCACCATCTGATTGGCTCTACCATTCGCTAAGGCAAAAGACTAGGAGTCAATTTCCCTTGGTCCTGCATATTAATAAAGCTTTCACATATTAATGAGCCCTTTGAAGTGGTACTGGATCCTGCCTTTTATTTTCCATATGCTTCTATTTTCTACATCTTTTACATGACTAAGGATTCATTAAATCATCTCCTCATCTACCATAACTATGAAAATAATTTTATCCAACAAGTCATCCACCTTGGTGTCAGCCCTTTATTAATGCTTATAACTTCTCTCTCTCTCTCTCCCTTAGTTGTAGCGCAGTAAGGATTTTTGAATGTATAGTGTCATCTCAGGTAAGCTTTCATATGGTTTCGGCCTATGAAGCTTATGACTGTCATAAGCCATACAGAGCCTGTGGAGTATGGCATGATTTTCATTATGTGACCTAATGAAAATAGTATGTCCTTAATCACTAATTGAGTAGTTTAAATGTGTATTTCAGAAACTTTGAAATTAACCACTAGTACTCACCCATCGCAATAACCCGAGCATTCTAAGCAACTCGTTTATGTTACACAAGATAGAGCATGAGGCCTTGAACGTGGCTGGAGACAGTGGGACAGCATCCTGCAGCTAACTGCATCAAGGAATGGACCCATAAACAAATGGCAGCATCTCTTCTGAGACGTGATTGGAGTTTTTTTTTTCATTTTAAGAAAAGAATGGTTTTCTGAGACTTGCATCGGGGAAGTTTTCAAAGAATGTCCAACAGCATGCTGCTTTTGTCTGAATTGCACCTTTGTTAGAGATTAGTGAAGCCATCCCCTGAGAGGTTTTGGTAGGTTGTTCCAAAAGGTTCTTTTTGAATGGATGTAATTTCTTTGAAAAACAAACTTAGAAACAAAGGTAAGTACAAGGGATCGGTGGGCGTTCACACCATTACAAGGGCAGTCCTGTTATTTTCAATGTCATATTTATCATCTTCCCCAAATTGGCCCCCAGAAAAAGAGATATTCTGGCTGGTTTATTTAAGCTTTATTCAGGAGTTATCCATTGTTCCTTCCCCTGCTTTGCCGGGTCAGAATACTGTCCACTTAATTAGAAGATTGAAGTTTAAACTGGAGAGGCAGCATGGTGTACGAGTAACTAAAGGAAGTTAGGAAGACCTGACCTCAAACAGACACTAGCTGTGTGACCCTGTGCGAGTCACTGCCTCTCAGTTACCCAGGCACTGCTCTAAGACTACAGGTTGGTCTGCATTAGTAGAAGGAGTTTCCCCAGAAGGAAATCACAGCCCTCCATCCTTCACTCTCCCCACCCACCACCACCAAAAAAAAGGTAAACATAGATCTTGGTGTACACCCACAGTCTAGGTAAATTCACTCCACTGGTTGGCTTAAGTCACATGTAGAGTATTCACATCTAGGCTAAACGAAGAGTCAATATTTTGAAATCAACACCAAATCTGAACGACAATGGGCATCCAGAGTGCTTAGGAGTCCTGCTCTGAAACTTGCCTCTTCCCCCAAAATGCCAGCTGTTTCTCTTCCTTAAATGCACTAAAGTCAGGGGAAGATTCCCCAACAGGAACTGAAAGGCTCCTTGTCCCCCCTTCTCAGGACAGCTAGCCACCAAACAATGAAGTAGGCCTGTCTCTCTCAGGTATATTGAACTATTTCCTTTTCTCCTCCTTTGTAGGTGGCCTTTCCTTCTGCAGGCTTCTTTTGCAAGGTGTGCCTCCAAACATAATTGATTCATATTTGCGAGACGTGGAAACAAGCAATCCTGAGGGAAACTGAGGCTGCCCAGTGCTTCCTTGCTACTGTAGTGAAAACTGGTTGCCAGTGGGAAAACATTTTTTTTTTGATTTTTGTTATTCCAATAGCAACCCAAGTGTGGTCATTTCTTTCCTTCTTCTGTTGAAAATAAAATATTCCCACGGATGGCTTAGAGTGGGCATTCTTGGAAAGACCCAGATTGGAAGGCAGGCCTTTGGTAACATTCAGCCTTGCTTTGTGTTTGATGATAACTGCATCTTATTAAAAAAAAAAAAAGAAAAGAAAAAGAAAGAAAAGGAAAGTGGTAGAGTGAGCATGCACTGTGATTTGTGTTTGTCAGACTGCAGAGTGCCGTAAGTGTATAGCGCTAAGTCAGAGGCAATGCGGAAGAATATGAAACCTGTCTATACCCTGAGGAAAATGGATTTTTCTCAGTTTCCAGTATCATTCATTTAGGACAGCACAGCCCTCTGCTGCCCACCACCCATGGTCCCCTGCATTAGTCAGCTTTCAACTGAATTCACTAAAAGTGTTTTATTTCCCAAGACCTCACCTTGAAAACCAATTTGTTCTCAACAGAAGGCAAAATGTGTTCAGTTAATTGTATAATAATAATTTTAAAAACAAAGTGTTTATGTTGGAGAAAGAAAAAACACCTGCCCGCATCTTGCTGTGTGTGTATCTTTTTTTTTTTTTGGTGGTGGTGGTGGTGCTGGTGCTGGTAGTGGTGGTGGTGGTGGTGGTGGTGGTGTTGGGGAGAGGAATAAACTTACTTTAGATTAAACAGTTGAAAACAACAGACCAATCCCTCCACTGATGCGTAGTCCCCCAACCTGGAGGAACATAGTAGTAACAAGATGAGGCTATAGGTGTCCCATCCATTCCCATGGTCATATGAAAGGAAGCCTTACAGATAGATTTGTTTTTTTTTTAAAGTTGAGCAGCCCACAAATAGTTTTACTGTCATCTTTGTGGTAGCTTCTCCCACATTTCCTGGGGTGGTGCTTGGGGTTGGGGGGAAGGTGCGAGGATTGGGAGAGGAAGTTTGCTAGGGGAAGATGAGAAAGAATGTCATTTTTGCTATTTTTTTTAGAGAGCCAACACGTCAGTAGCCCCAAAGCATTGTGAATTGATATTTTATAGACATAATATAGAATCACAAAATTTTAAGTTATTCTTTCTTATTGTATTGGAGCCAGGGAGTAAAGGTAGTGGTAATTAATAAACTAATTAATGGTGCTTGCTCGTATTTATAGAATGTTTTAAGGTTTATAAAATCCCTTATATGTATTATCTCATTTGACCCTTACCAAAACTCTCTGGGGTAACTGTTACAGGTATTATTATCCCCACTTTACAGATAAAGAAACTGAGGCTCAGGGCGTTAGGTTGGTGACACAATGAATAGGGTGTGAGACTTGGAATCAGGAAGACCTGAGTTCAAATCTTGCTTCAGACACATACAAGCTGTGCGGTCTTGCACAAATCACTTAATCTCTCTCAGCCTTAGTTTTCTCATTTGTAAAGTGGTAATAGTCATGATAATAATAACATCTACCTCACAGGGTGGTTTTGAGGATCAAAAGAAATAACACATAAAGTGTTTTGCAAAACTCAGAGCACCCCAGTACTTCCCAAAGGTCACATGGCTTCAAAGTTTCAAAGGCAACACTTGAATCCAGGTCCTGTTGAGGTCTGTTATGCCATGTTGCCTCAGCGGGTACCGATGATTAGGACTGGCATGACAGGGAAGAGGAAAAAGCGGATGGGGTGGGAGGGAGTCCAGGTAGATGCGGTGTTTGGGGAGAAGGTAACAAAACTGTACCTGGCTATCCCATCGCTCCCTTTGGCTGCCAAACTTGTAGAGAGAGCAGTCTACATTCACTGCCTTTTCTCACCACCACTCCCTTCTCACTTCACTGCAATATGGTTTCCCATTGCCAGCAGTCTACTGAAACAGCTCTAAGTCCACTAATGACCTCCATATTGCTAAATCCAATGGTCTCTTTCCCATTCTCATTCTGCTAGACCTAGTTGTATCATGTGATACCATGGATCATCACCCTCCTCCTGGCTACCCTGTCTCCTTTGTCTTCTCTGTCTCCCATGTAGGCTTCTCTCATCATCTCATTCTTCATCTCATGCAGGAGATGGAATATTATGGAATTGCTTCTTCAACTTCAATCACCTATAACTCAATTGATGTGGGTATTCTTTCCAATGCTACTGCTCATATTCCCTTGACAAGTTAGTAGCTGATAGCTACAGAGCCAAGAACCTACTCAAAAGAGTTTCAGCTGGTCCTTGGAGACACACACACACACACACACACACACACACACACACACACACACTCTGCTACTGGGTTCCTACTCAAAATATCTTCAATTTTATAACCATATTATAAAATATATTATATAATATATTATATATAATATAATAAATAATATTATATAATAATAAATAATATAATATAATATATAATATATAATATATAATAATAATATTATATAATATAATAAAATATATTATAAAATATTATAAAATAAAATTTAAATTGTATGGTCCCAAGATTAATTTGATATTAAGAATTCCAGTTTTGCCAACTTGTTCATTTGTAATACATGAAGTACTATATTTGTAGTAAGGAAAATTGTGCACATTCACAACTCATTACCTCTTGCCTAGACTGTTATGATTGCCTCCCAAATGGTCTACCTAACTCTTTTCAATCCTGTCTCCATTTCATCCTTCACAAAGTTCCCAAAATAATCTTCAAAGTGCCCCTGTCACTCCATTTCTCAAAAATTTTCAATGGCTCTCAATTTTCTATAGGATATAAAATTCTTCTTGGTTTAGCAATTAAAGTTTCTTTGTAACATATCTCCAACCCAACTTTCTAGTCATATTTCACATTACTGCCCTCCACACATTCTTTTTTCCAGCCAAACTGGACTGTTAGGGGCTGCCTGTTCTCATTCTGCCCCTTTCCACCTTGAAAAATCTATGCAGCCAAATCTTTTCCCTTCAAGCCTCAGCTTAGGGTCCCTTCATTCACCCCTCCCTGTCCCTAAGCTAGAAGTGTTCTCTCTCTCCTCAGATTTTTCTAGAGTACTTTGTCTTGGTATCTCCTTTGAGCTTAACACATGAGTTAAGGGAATGTCTATGCGCAAGTGTGTGAAGACCTCCCCCAGTGGAATGGAAAATGGTCAGATAGGAACAATTATTTCAATGACCATGAAGGCAGCAAAAGCAGGCTCCGTGGAGTGATTAGAGCATGGTCAGACATCAAAGATGCCAAGGTCATATACCGCATCCCAGGCCATCACCAGTCATCTGGACCTGGACTTTGATGACTCTGGAAGAGAGTGAGGCAGATGACTTTGCACAACTCCGCCTCAGTTAAATCCAAGTCACACACAAGTCATCACTGTGTGATGTCATTGGTCCTCTTCAAAAATGAAAGACCAACAACACATTTGCTTATTATCCTAATGGATCTGAGAAAATTCCCCCTCACAGACCCCATCAAGTATTACATCTCTGAAAGCAGGGATTGTTTCATATATTTTTTATCTCTAATACCAAGAACAATGCCTTCCATGTAAGAAGCATTTAGAAAAAAAAAATGTTTTGAATGGAAATAATCGTAGGTGTCTGCCTCTCCCCAACCCTTATTAACCGGAGCAGTGGGGAATGGAGGTGGAAGTGGGGTGATGGGAAGTTAAATGGTGAGACATACATGGGGCAGAAAGCACACCTCTCACCCCTACCCGAAGGTCTAGGAGAAAGGGACATAAGGACCAGGAACCATGGCTCACTACCAGGGTTGGCCACTCCTAAGTGGCTGACATAAATCAGAGATCCTAGCTAAGACTGAAACTGGAGGGGCAGCTAGGTGGTGCAGTGAGTAGAGCACCAGCCCTGGAGTCAGGAGGACCTGAATTCAAATTTGACTTCAGACACTTGACACATTTACTGGCTGTGTGACCTTGGGCAAGTCACTTAACCCCAATTGCCCTGCCTTCCCCCTGCAGGAAAAAAATGTAAAAAAATAAAAAAAAGACTGAAACTGGAGAAATCATCACCCTTATAGGCACCAGCTTGTGGCAGATGTCGAGTTCAACACTCCAGGATGAGCTAAGACCCTGACACCAGAGCTCGTGTGAAGGGTGTGGGGGTGATGACCATTCGTAGGATAAAAGTGAGTTGAACATATGGTGGGGCTATCATGACACTATTTTGCCTGCTTGAGGGATTGCTCAAATGAAACACTGACCAGAAGCGCTAGGTTCATATCAATCCTAGAGATGACTGCCTAATCCTAGTTTGGCTAGACTTCCAGGGTTTGGAAGAGCAGTGGGCTGGAAGCTGTTTGGGGCCTGATTTTTTATTTTATTACGTCTTTTGTTCTCTGATCATTCTGTACTGTTTGTTTGCTTATGGATTCAATGCTGAGTAATTGCGTGTCGTATCTAAGTATATTTATCTGCCTCTGTGCAAAGCCCACATCATCATGCCAAAGGTACATGACTAGTATTTACTGAAGTAGAGACAGTATAAAAGAAGGAAATGGAGTTAACCAGTGAGTGGGGCTCAGAGCTCATTTTGATTAAGTAGACATACTGTTTTAAGGTTTACAAAGTGCTTGTCATATGTTATTTCACTTGACCCCAACAACTGTGTAAGGTAGGTGATATTTATATTCCCCATTTTATGGATGAGAAAACTGAGGCAGAGAAGGTTAAGTGACTTGCCCATGCCCAGGGTCATATAACTAGCAAGGATCAGTGGCAGGATTTGAACTCAGGTTTTCCTGACTCCAAATCCAGCACTAACTGTGGAGAGAGAGGCAGACATGACAGATAGGTGACCCCCAAGAGCACAAAACTGGCTAAGCACTTCCTTCTTATTGAAGTGTGCTTGACAGCAGAGGCTTCTATAGAACTCCTAAATGTACTGTGCTAGCAATACGACCTGGTCGTTAAATATTCAAATCAAAAAAATCCCAGTCTGTGGAAAAGGATCTCTCTGGCTCCCCACCACTTCTGTCTATCCAGATGTGGTACAGCTGGTACCCGTGGATCTGGTGTTGGACCAGTTAGAATTGTGTTGTAACCCAACTAGGGAGCAGTCTGTCTTGTGAAGCTGTGCTGTAAAGAAGCTATGGCATATGTTCTGTGACTATATCTTGGTTCTAAATAACTTGACCCTTTTCCCTTTCTATATATAGATGTTCCTGGTCTTACCATTGGTCCCTCCAGCCCACAGAGTTTTGTTTTGGAAAAAGTTACCCCGTTTTTAAGTCATACAAAACAATGTGTGTGTGTGTGTGTGTGTGTGTGTGTGTGTGTTGTCACTCTCAAAACATTTTTTCAGGATAAATAAACTTTCATGCTGAAAGCTGAACAAAGATGAGGGGCACAGAAAAATATATATAAAATGTGCCTCTACTATCCCAAGCATGCCATGTCATTATATAGGGAGTACAACAAACACAAAATACATTCAGAAGTGGGTAGGGAGAAAGAAACCTTGGACCACCAGTGCTGGGGAAGAAGCCACGGGGGGAGGGAGCAGCCCAGGGCAGCTGGGGTAGTGGTGAATGTGAGGAATGACATCCGGCAGCTTGCAGAAGTTTGCATCTTGTAATTCTTCTAAGTAATGATGTTTCTACCAGTTAAAGGTATACAAGGGATATTGCCCTAAATTTCCTGAACCCTAGTACAAAATTCTGGTTGCCTCACCTTTGTTGTAGTTCTGCACAACAAAGACAAAGGTCTTGATTCACTCACAGGAAGGTATACTCCTATACCTCTAGTAGAAAGCTGGAACTCTAGTAAAGGAAGTGGGAAGTGGCACTTCTTCATAGAGGAGGAAATTTTTGAGAAGTATGTGAAAACAGGATGTCCCTTGAGATATCCTTTACTTTCAAGAGGTTGAACTATGTCCCAGAAGCCATGGCAGCTTTCCAGAGAGTTCCATGCTCAGCACAATGTCAGTAAGGACAGCCTGTGTTGGGCATCCATCCAGCTATTAGACTCTTGTCCTTCAGACTCAAGCTGCATTCACAAACAGTCCTTCAGGCTGATTTGAGAAATGTGGAACCCATTGAAGAATCTGTGAAAAATCTCCTGCAGCTGCTATGGAGGCAGTGTGGAAATCAAGTCATGCCTTAAGGAGTGTGTACTGACCCCCTGGGAAAAGATGGAGCTGCTTGTCAGATCCTCTCTTTCCACCCTCCCTATCCCGAATGGAATTTCTGCCCCCTAAGCTGTGCCTCCCTGCTTTACAACCGGTGCAGGATTCCTCCAGGTGGTAGAAAAGGAGATTTGTTTTTCTACCCAAATCGGAGAATTACTTTGCTTGGGGTTTGGCAGTGCTTTGAATGTAGCAGATACCTAGAAAATGCTTGTTGTCACTTACCCACTCTGTGACCCTGGGCCACTCATTTAGCTTTTCTGTGCCCAGTTTCCTCATTTGTAAAATGAGAGGGTTAGAGTTGATGGCCTCAAAGGTCCCTTACATCTCTAAATCTTGGATCTTTTGAATAACATCATTTAATGAACTGGTTTTGTTTCTAGTCAATTCATTAAGGGAACTTAAGGATCATTAATGGAATTAAATTTTTGTATCATACACTAATCTTTGTGAAGAGCAAATGGAAACCTGCAATGTCAAAGAATTACTTTTCAGCCCATTCTTGGAAATCTGTTTGAAAATTACCATAAAAAGCAAAAAAAAATAATTCAAAAAAGGGCCAACCTGTACCAAAAAAATGGAAAAAAGAACGAATCTGTCCAAAAATATTTATAGTTGTTCTGTGTAAGAGAAAACTGGATGATACGGATAGTTCGACAATTGGACAATGGCTCAACAAATGACCATATTTTAACAGAATATTCAGTCGCTGTAAGAAATAGGAACCATACAAGCAAGCTCGAGCACACACGAACACACACACACACACACACACACACACACACACACACACACACACCCCTCTGGAGAAAGTGATGCAAAGTACATAACACATGTATACAACAACACAGAAAGGAAAGAGAGGAAGGAGGAAGGGAAGGGAGGGAGGAAGGGAAGGAAGGAAGAGGAAAGAAGGAAGAAGGAAGGAAGGAAGAAGGAAAAAACAAAAAAAGAAGGAAGAGGAAAGAAGTAAGGAAGGAAAAAAGGAAGACTTTTAGGAAGAAAAAATCATTTCTAACTGAAGGAGGAATCAGACTGAGATAATTGTAGGAAAGATACAGTGGAAATGTGAACAGCCGGTTCACCAGTTGGGGAATGACTGATGTGTAGGATAAAAATTAAAGAAATATGGTGTGGAGTATTAATTGATACACAGTAGAATGAGCAGAATCATAATAATTTATCTGAGAGAGAAACAACTTTGAAAGACCTCAGAACTCGGACCGAAGCATCGATCCATCTTCTCAAGACTGATGAAATATCCCTCCCATTCTCTTGGTAGAGAGGCTGGACTAGAGATGCAGAATCAGAGGCATTCTCTGACACAGCCAACGTGTTCATTTGTCTAGCTTGACTATACATATTTGTTACAAGGGAGGCCTTCTTTGGTGCTTGGGAAGGAAGGTAGAGGATAGTGAATGACATTTTAAAAAGCATTAAAAAAATCCATTTTTTTTTCATATTGAAAATAAAGCTTTATAAATGTTCACTCCAAATCAAGTATCCTTAGTTTCTGTTGAAGTTAACACCCTAACAAAGGTAATTACACTAGTAAACCATGTTGAAGATACATATTCTCTGACCCTGTGGTACTACTACCCCAAAAAGCTCAAAGACAGAAGGGCTATATATGCCCCAAAGTAGTATAAGATAAAAAAAAAAGAAGTCTAAGATAGAAGGAAAGGATCATATTTACAAAAATGCTATCGTATCTTAAGAAATGACAAATTTGACAGATTCACAGAAACATGGGAAGACATATGATTTGCTAGAGAGAAGTGTGCCAGAATAAGAGAATAATTCCCATAGTGACCACAAAAATAACATGAAGGAAAATAGCTTAGAAAGCCCTTAGAATTCTGACCAATTTCTGCCTTTAGCCTCTCACTACTTTAGTCTCTCCTGCACACCACTGTCAAAGTAAACTTCCTCAAATGCAGATCTGAGTTGTTCAACCAAATCTAGTGGTTTCCTATTACTTCTCAATTAAAATACTGTATTAACTCCTCTGTTCACCTTTTACAATCCTACACAACCTGGCTCCAACACAACAGCTTCATTGGAGGTTACTCCCCTCCTGCCTTCTGAAATCCGGACAAACCAGATTTCTGTGACCAAAGCCACGGCCAAAAAAAGACTTCAAGAGGCTGTTGTGATGAAACATGCCTCCTGCCTCCTGATAGAGAGGTGAGGGACCAAAGATATGGAAGGAGATATGGATCCTCAGACACACCCAGCCAATGTGGTGGTGGGATCGTGGACATTTGTTATGGGAGACAGCTACTACTAGGGAGAGGAGACGGAGAAAATGAGAGCGGGTTAGGGGGTAGTCACATATACATATATGTGCATATATACAGAAATGTGTATATCAACATGCATGCACATATATTACACATGCTTACACATATACATGTCTATACATATGTGATGAGTATGCACATATATTATCATAATGTGCACATACATATCTGTATATATGCATGTATATACAATAAACATACTATGCACAATACATGCATAAATGTATACATATATACATGCACATATAATGAGTGTGATGCATGTGCATGTGCACATATACATGATATACACATAATATATACATATACACACACATTGTAAGTAAAGAGGATTTTGTTATTCTTTCTTAAAGTTTAGTTCTCAGGATGCATGGCCATAACAATCTCCAGTTTCTAGGTGTTAGATAATATTTCCCATGTTCATGACTTGTAAACAGTCCTATTGCGACTGTACAGTGAAATGTGGGGGTGACATAATGTGATTTTTTACTATGCTTGCACTGAATGACTATATTGCTCAAGTTAACCCGTGAGGCTATCACTGGCAATATGCCTTCTTTGTCTGTTGCCCTATAAATCAAGTGGGCATTGGTCACTAAGTGGGGAATATGACAGTGTAATGCTGTGTGCCTTAACTGGCCCCTATTGAGTTTGAGGGGACTTAGGGGAGTGTATAAGCAGGAATGCTGTGTCTGTCTCGACTGACCCCATGGAGACGTAGGGGTAGTTGCCCCCCCCGCCCGCCTCCTTCCCAGCCCCTTTGAGAAGGGTGATTAGGGAATGCTGTAGGAGTTGGTGTTCCCATTACAGCAACTCCCTCTTGAGAAGAATAGACTAGAAGAAAGTAAGCTAGCTTATTTCATCCCTTATTGTGACTCCATTCCTGTCTTCCTGTCTGCCTGGATCACGAGTGAACCTGTGCTAATGCTAAGAACACCTGCTAGCAATCCTCCTGTGTTTACCTGTGTGTTTACCTGTCTACAGCTGGTGTAGTTGGTGTTATCTGTTAGATGCTGGAGTCCCAAAAACTCCAGTGTCTCTGGTGAAACACACACAAAGACTTCTTAATTAATCATTGAGTATTTAGTACCTGCTAGGCACCAGGGAACATGCTAGCGACTAGGGCTGCAAGTATAAAGGCTGAAAAGAATCCCGATTCATAAGAAACTTAGATTCTGAAGGTTTATACACATACACACACATATACACATATGTATTAGATATATACACAGCATTTATATAACATGACTGAATAAAAATATGCACAATGTAGTTAAATACAAGATCATTGGGAAAGAGAGCACTTAGAAGCTGGGGGATCCTGAAAGTCTTTTATCGGAGGATGGTGTTTTGAATCTGTGTCTTAAAGGGAGAGAGGGGCTCTGGTGTGGAAGGAAGGAGAGAGTGCACTCTAGGCATGAGGGACAGCCAGTGCTCCCACATGAGGTGTCCTGAGTAACAAGGATTGCTTAAGACCCATGCCCTTGTTGCGTAGTATTTCTACTTGGCTAATTCTAGGGGCCTGGATTTCATCACTATACAAGCCATCATGACTTTTGTCTTACCACTGGACGTCAGTGGCTCTGGAGGAGAGAGGCTGATGACTTTGTGCAACTCTCCATGCAACTGTCAGGAAATCTGGTTTGTCCAGATCGCAGAAGGCAGGAGGGGCAATAACCTCCAAAGAAGCTGTTACTTTGAAACCAGGTTGTGTAGGACTGAAAAGCTGAGCAGAGGAGTTAATACAGTATTTTAATCGAGAATAGGAAACCACTGAACAATTCAGATCTGCATTTTAAGGAAGATTGCTTTGACAGAGGTGTGTAGGAGGGACTGAAGTCGTTAGAGACTAAAGGCAGCCAGACCAAGACCAATTAAGAGGCTGGTGCAATAATCAGGGCAAAACGTGCTAAGGTCCTGAATTACCAAGGAGGGAAGGAAGAGAATATTCGTAACATTTTATGAACATAAAAACAGCAAGATTTGGAGATAGACCATCGATTTTTATGAAAATCCCTTTCATGCTTTTTTTTGCATTGGAACATTAGTGGTGGTTGTTGACTTAAGTTCATAATGAAAAAAGACATTTAATTTTTTTTAAATGCACAGTAAAAAAGAGAAGTAGGGGACTAGGACACTTTTGTTACTTACCCGGTTAAACCTAATTAGAGGCTGGAGCTGTGATTTCAGTGTTTCAGGGAACTCCCAGATGAGGAAGTTCTAACAATAGAAGTCAGCAGCTTATAGTTTTAGGGAGGTGCCTAGATCATGGAGTGGTTAAGTGACTTGTCCAGGATCACACAGCACTTGCACAAGGGTCATAAGATCATAGATTTGGAGATGGAAGAGACCGTAGAGGTTGAGTCCAACCCCCTTGTCATCTTGGGAAGATAAAGAGTAACTAATTGAAGAGATCTATATGCAAGTTATTGAAATAAGAATTGAATCTCTGACAGCCTATTTTCTTGAAAACAGCTGAATTACTTCCTCAAATACAGATAAAAAGTAAATTTACCATTCCCTGGGCTCAGATATTTGGTTCTGAATTACACCGATCCTCCCCTCCCTGACCCCCAGGTTCCTTCCCTTTGCAAGAGAAAAAAATAATCATGATCTGCTCGAGGGTCTTCAATCCCATAAAATTCTTGATTTGGGGAGGGGTCCCCAGACCACAAAAGCTTCACTCATTCTGGTAACTTTATATGATGAAAATTTAATAATAAAATTTAATAATAATTTAATAATAAATAAACAAATTTTTTTTAAAATGGATACATATATACTTGGAGAACATTGATGCTGAAGTCAGAGGTACTGGATTCAAATCCTATCTTCTGATACTTACCTGTATGACCTTAGACAAGTCACTTAACCTCCCTGGGCCTCAGTTTCCCCATCTGACAGAATTGCAATAGATGTCCTCTGAGGTCCCTTCCAAGCTCTTGATCTATGATTCTATTATCCTAAGTCTCTGGTGTTAAATAATACTGGTTTATACAATCTATTTTTTCACTGTTGGCCTCAGGCAAGTCACTAGGCCTTAGTTTCCCCATCTGTAAAATGAGGAAGCTGGACTAGATACCCTCTGCTGTCTTGGTCTATGATACTATAAATCTCTTTTCAAGCTCTTTGGGACACAGGCCTAAAGCCCAGGTTCTTACCAGTCACATTGTTAACCTGCCTTGAAGAATAATTAACACTCTAATAAGATTGTAAACTTATTCTATCAAATGCTGAAGGGACTGTGGGAAAACAGGTACTTAAATGCACTGTTAGTAGAGAAAGCTGTGGGCTGGAACAATCCAAACTAGAGAGCAATCTGGAGCTCTGTCCATAGAGTTATGAAACTGTCCGTGGCCCTTGACTCAATAATACCATTACTAAGCCTGTACCATCAAAAGATCAAAGAAAGCAGAAAAGCACCCATATGTACAAAAATACTTATATAGCAGCTCTTTTGTGGTGGTTAAGTACTAGAAACTGAGGGGGTGCCCATTATCTGGGGATGGCTGAACAAATAAAGGTATGAAAAGGAACGTTTCGGAAAATTCTGGGAAGATGTATTTGAACAGATACAGAGTGGAGTCCGAAGAACCAGAAGAACAATTGTATTGGGGATTGGGATGGGCTCTTAGCACTTGTTCAGCCAAGTGCCCTTGAAGAGTTTGGCCTTTGTTTCCTTTGATTAATTCAGTGTCTTTGATTGAGTCTTACTAGGTGCTAAGTCCCAAGCCCAAACCCCTATCTGTTAGGTGCTAAGCCTATATGGGTGTGAATTGGTAACTAAGGTGGGGCTCCAGGTGGAGCCAATGAAGGGAGGTGCTAATCCCAGAGTCAATGGAAGGAGCCTAAGTTCTGGTTGCTCAGATGACATTTGATGATGTCTGAAACTGTATAAAAAGAGAAGACAGAGCTATTTGCTCAGGGCTCTCACTCTTGGTGGCATGCTGATGTGGATACTCCCAGCAGCTGTAGCTAAGAGCCCTCCAGCTCGTAAATCCGGATGTGGGGACTTTGTTAAACTCTGGTAACTATGTATTGGGATTTGAATCAGACAAGATCTGTCTGTTGATGTTTGTAATTTGTTTGTATTTGTTCTGAAGTTCAGGGTGCTGGCGTTTCCCCCTGGACTAAGTGAATGATATTTGTACGCTGGATTAAAGTAAGCTTGTTAACCCCTTAGCGTTGCTTTCCTTAGTAAAGCAGATCAAAAGAGCCTGGGCTTGCAGCATTCTGTGTGCTGGTTGTTGTTGGTTTTACACCCCCCACAGCAGCTGCTAGCCGGATTGTTGCAACAGCAATTTAAACAGCAACAATAATATTGCTAAGATAATTGACTCTGAAAGACAGGCATTCTGATCAATACAATGACCAATCAGTTCCAAAGGACTAGGGACAAAATATGATACCCACCTCCAGAGAGGACTGATGGATTCAGAGCATGGCTTGAAGCAAATTTACTTTTCTTTCTTTTTTCTTTCTTTCTTTCTTCCTCCTTCTCTCCCTCCCTCACTCTTCCTTCCTTCTTCCATCCCTCCCTCTTTTTTCTTTCTTTCTCCTTCCTTTCCCTGTCTCCTTTTATTCCCTCCCTCCATTTCTCTTTCCTTTCCTTCCTCTTATCCTCCCTCCCTCTTCTTTCTCTTCCTTCCTTTCTCCTTCCCTCTTTTTTCTTTCTTTCTCCTTCCTTTTCCTCCATCCCCTCTTTCTCTTCCTTCCTTCCTTCCTTCTGGGTGGGTCTGAGACCACTACTCACATTAAAAATAGAGATCGTTTTTGAGAGAAGGCAAAAAGGAATTTTATTACTTTCTCATGAAAAAGGACGCCACCCAAGCGGGGGCTCTTTAATTATGTTTTACATTTATTCGGTCTGAATAAATGGGCACGTCCCCTGAACAGAGTACAGGAGAGTACAAAGGACTCAGATGGACGCCAGTCCTTTTATTGATTCCCACTTTGAATCTCCAGCCAGGTTCTTCATTGGCCAGATGCAACCCCCTTCCCTCCCCTCCCCTCCCTTCCCCTCCCTTCCTCTACTCCCTCCCTCCCTCCCTCCCTCCCTTCCTTCCTTCCTTCCTTCCTTCCTTCCTTCCTTCCTTCCTTCCTTCCTTCCTTCCTTCCTTCCTTCCTTCCTGTTGTTTTAGACACTGATGCAGGAAGTTGTTTTGCATAACTACATATTTTTTGTAATAAGTTTTGTTTTTCTTGCCTTCTCAGTGGGTGGGGGAAGGGGAAGAGGGAGGGAAAGAATTCAGAGCTGAAAAGAAAATACAACTGAATTTTTAAAAATATACAGTCAATGAATTCTAGACTTAAAAACTACAATTTTTTTTCAGCTCCCAAAGAGGGCTAGGCTTTTGGTGACTCCCTTACTTCATGTGTTACTGTTGTGCCTGATTCAGCTCTATGAGAAAGTATAACATTTTGTGGTAACTTGGCTGAAGGAATGGCTGGAGGAGAAGAGCTAGAAAGTGGGTTTAAAGTCACACAGGAATAGCTCCAGTAAGACAGAGACTGTGGGTTGTGAATTTAAGAACTGGGCTCCCAGTCCCCAATGTCCTACCACCTTCCTGGGAGCGGCTTTCAGAAGCCCCAGTACATACTTTCCATGAGATAAAGATGCATGTACTGTGTAGTTCTGAGGAGCCTCCCTTTCCCCTAAGAGTGGTGAGGGCTGCCTGGAACAGGGGCTGCCTTTCATCCCGGGCTGGGGCTGGGGTGGTCTCTGGGATTGGCTGCTGTCCAGAAATGGACAGCAGCCAATAGAGAACTGCCTTCCTTGCAGTTTCTGATCTTGCTCTCCACCCTGGAAAACTGACTACAGATCAATCCCCATGGGGCGGAGAGCCAGATCAGGAGCAGGCAGGCCTTCCCATTTCAGGTTGTGCAACAGAGAGCCTTTGTGACAGAATCCTCCTGCTCAGCAGTTACATTGTGAGGTGCAGGGCTCTGGAGGGCATCTGGGGCATGGTGCCTGAGGCACGTGGGGATCAAGGGGTAGAGAAGTGGAGAGAGGATCATAGTCCAGATAATCAGATAATCATAGGCTTTTTGATGGGAGGAAGGGAGAAAGAGAGAGAGAGAGAGAGAGAGAGAGAGAGAGAGAGCGCTTGGAACTCAACCCCATCATTCTACATAGGAGAAAATGGCAGCCTTGACTTTGTCCCTGGAAGAAATAGAGCCCAGCGCCAGGGGTGAGGAACCTGCAGCCTCCAGGCCACATGTGGCCCTCTAGGTCCTTAAGGCTGCCCTTTGACTGATTACACACTTCACAGAACAAATCCCTTTAATAGAAGGATTTGTTCTGTAAAACTTGGACTCAGTCAAAAGGCTGAACCCAAGGACCTAGAGGGCCACACGTAATGTAGGCCTTCTGGTTTCCAGCATAGCCAGTGCCCTTCCTCTCCACAACACTGCCTAATCCATCTTCCATTACCCCACATACCTGGGCTCCTTCTATTCCCAGAGTGAGGAGGCAGGAATGAGGATCCCTATGGAGGCCTTGCTTAAGAGCTAAAATGTGGCACCCCCTTTTCCTTTAGTACTGGGTGTGGGCAGTGGAGCTTTTGTGTCCTGCTGGGGGCATGTTTGGTACTTATGTGAATAACAGTGGCCTGAATTAGGGCCCTGTTCTTTACTATCTGAATCACTGGACAAATCACCTGAGCCTCTGTGTGCTTCCCTATAAAATGGATTGAGACCAGATGGTCTCTAAGGTTTCTTTCCAGGTCTAAATCTCAGGTCTTAATTATCTCCTTACACAAAGCCAATCGATCCACAATAAACACTCACTAAAGCGCCTACTATGTGCCTGGCCACTGTGTTCAGTGCTATGTAAGATGCCAGGCCTTCCAGCCAATAGCTGGTTCATAGGAATTAGAAGTATCAGTATTGATCAGGCTTCAGAACCATTCCTGGGGAAGCAGATATCAGCTCTGTGTAAGGAAAAACTTCCTAACAGTCAGAGAAGTCCTGAGGTGGAAGCAGGTCTGTGGTTCAGACAAGGAAAGGGCATCTTTACTAGAGACCAAATAACCGCTTTTTGAAGGATCATTGACCTTGACCTGGAAGGAATCTTAAAGGTCATTGATAGTCCAGCCCTCTCATTTTACAGATGGGAAAACCGAGGCCCAGAGAAGTGACTGGCTAAAGGTCACAAGGGCAGAGCTAGGATTGCAGAGGCCAACCCTGGCAGACCTGGCTCCCCATCATGGGACTTCTCTGGGCCCCCCTTTCCTCATCTGTAAAATGAAGAGCCTGGACTGGGTAGCCTCTGGGGCCCCTTCCTGCTCTAGGGCTATGCTTATGTGTAATGGGAGACCAACTAAACCATGACCCATCACAGCACATGACTTCCATGGGCCTCAGTTTCCCTAGCTGTAAAATGAGGGGATTGGACCAGCTGGCCTCTGAGGTCCCTCCCTGCTTTATGGCTATGCTTCTGTGTAATGTGAGACAGATTAAACCATGACCCATTATGATAAGTAACCACCCTGGGCCTCAGTTTCCCCAGCTGTAAAATGGGGGGATTGGACCAGATGATTTCTGGGGGGTCCCTTTCTGCTTTAGGGCTATTGTAATGTGGGACAAATTAAGTCATTTCACATGGTAAGTGACCTCCCTGGGCCTTAGCTTCCCCTCTGCGCCCATTCTTTCCGCAGCCCTCCTGGGGGCGGGGCCTCCGCTCGCGCACCCAAGCCTAGGGCTTTCCCCCTCCTCCAGGCGAGGGCGCAGGCGCGCGGGTGCCCGTCCTCGCGGCTGCGTGCCAGGCGCGTGTGCGCATGTGCGCATGTGCGCGCGGAGCCCCCTCCCTCCGCCCCCGCCCGTGAGAGAACTAACGGCCCCGCCCCTGGCCCCGCCCCCGGGCCCCCGCCCCTCCGCCGGCGCCCGCCTCCGGCCGTCCCTTCCTCCGTCCGCCCGGAGCTCGCTCGGAGGCGGCGGGGGCTGCGGCGGCCATGGTGGCGGGCGGCGGGCACGGCGGGCAAGGCGGCCCCGGCCCGGGCGGCTCGGCGGCGGCCCCGGCCTCTTGGCTGCTGTGGGCGGTGTCGGCCCCGCTGAGCCCGGCCCAGCTGCAGCGGCTGGAGGAGCACCGCTACTCGGCAGCCGGCACGTCGCTGCTCGAGCCGCTGCTGCAGCCCTTCTGGCGCTGGCTCGTGGCGCGCGTCCCGCTCTGGCTGGCGCCCAACGCCATCACCCTGGGTGGGCTGCTCATCAACCTGCTGCCCATGCTGCTGCTCATCTTCTGCTGCCCCACCGTCACGGAGGAGGTGAGCCCGGGCCCCCAGCCGAGCGTCCTAGGGGACCCTCCCACCCCCCCGCCGAGCGCCCCGACCCGAGGGCACCCCCTGCCGAGCTCCCCGACCAGAGGGGACCCCCCGCCGAGCGTTCTAGGGGACCCTCCCGAGGCGACACTCCTGCCCACCCCCCGGGGAGCGCCCTGCGTGGGGACACCCAGTACCGACACCCCCCATCCTCTGGTTCTCGGAGGAGGTGAGGAGCCCCCCGCACGCAGGCACACCCACTCTTTCCCTCTCCGCCTTCTCTCTCTCTCCAGGGGCGCCTCCTGCTCCCCACTCCGTAGACACGCTCCCAGACCCCGAGACCCCACCTAAGGGACCCTCCTTTCCCGAACCCCCGGCACCTGCCCTTCCCCGGGAGCTCTGCCCAGCCCCACCCCAAGCTGTGACCTGGACCTGCTCCTAACGTTGTAATTACTCGTAATTACTTCACCTGGGAGGGGCCTCCATCACCTTTAGTGACACCCCCCGCCCCTTTCTCTCCCCAGGCCACTGAGCACCACAGTGTAGACCTAAGGAAGAAGCTTCCCGTTGGCTTTCTTGGGACCAAAAAGACCCTCTAGCCCACCCCCACCCCCTTTTTACAGATGAGGAAACCGAGGCCAGGAGATGAGGTGATCTGTGACCCAGAGTCGGAACTGGAGGAGAGCTTAAGGTTCATCCTCTCGATTTACAAATGGGGAAAGTGAGGACAGGTAGTGAGGGGCCGAGCTCGGCTTTAAGCCCAGCACGCTTCCCATGGCGCCAAGCTTAGGGTCTCTATTAAGAGAGCAGCTGAGATGGTCCAGTCCAACCCTGTTAAGAGGCCCAGAGAAGGACCTCGGTCACTCAGCTCCCAAGGGATCTGAGAAGGTCCCCATCCTCCCTCCTTAAAGCATCTGGTGGTGCCTGGCCACTTTTGGTGTAGACTGGAAAGCTAGGAGGGCCCTGAATGCTCATTTTATAGAGGGGGAAACTGAGTCACACGGGAGTCACACCCGGACCAAGGTCTCCCCGGCCTGGGGAGGGGCAGGGCCATTGTCTCTCCTCTGCCAGCGCCACCTTTGGATATTGACTCTGTGTCCGATTGTGTTGGCCCAGACCCGAGCGATGCCCTTTGACCACTTTCAGAACCCTGTTTGTTGCTCGTAGTTATGGAAAGTCTTGCATTTCCTGGTACCTCTTATCAAGATTTCTTTTTAAATATAGCTTCCCTGAAAAACACACACACACACCCCTACCTTAGTGCTTAAAAAGGTGGGGGGATGACAGGGGACTGGTTGCTCTGACCCCACTTACATGATGTCCCATTATTATGTATTGGAAATGGCCATTGGACTATACTTTGGGCATCCCCTTTCTGCAGTCTGAGACAGTGAACTCAGCTGCAGAGAATGTCAACCCCTTGTCTTTTTAAAGCTCCATTGACGGTCATTAGTTTTGCTGCTTAGAAAGTAAAAATAGCATTTATTTATTATGTGAAAAGACTTTTCAGAATATCCTGTTACGGTACAGTGTGAGTGGGGAATCTCATAGTGCCCAGAATTTGGGTGTTTCTGCTGGGCCCAATTAGTGGAATTTACTTTGGCTGCTTGTCTTTTGGAGAGTCTTTGTAAATGAAATGAGTAAAATTAGCTTTTCAGAGTGTGTTGTGATGGGAGAGGAGGGGAGGAGAGAAGCCATTTCTCAAAAAGATGCAAAATCTACTGAACTCACCTGGTTGGCAGAGGGTGCTTTGAGTCTTTGGATATATTGAAAATTAAAAGATGTGTCATGATAAAAATCTGTGATAAGGAAAAATTGAGGTACAAAGTTCCAAGCAAACTTTGCCATGACACTCAGCTCGGAGAATCGATGTAGACTCTGACATTTAAATCCACAGATCAAGGACAGAAGCTCCCTTCCCTCACCCCAGAGCCGTGAGGGCTACACCTCATCACCCCTGATACCAATGAAGGTTTCTCCTTTCCCTGGTTCACAGAAGGGAAAGCCCAGAAGCTCCAGGGGCCCTTTAAAACCTTGCCTATTCTGGCCCCAGCCTCATCCTGGTGCCTTTGCCTGGTACACAATAGGGGCTTAATAAAAGCTGGTTGTTGTCAACTTACTCTGAGGTCCACTGCTCCGCTGAACCTGCTCTACTGCCATGTGGGCACTGCTGCAAAGTGGTTTTCTCCTGCCCCCAGAACTTGCCATTTCCCCTGGTCGAATGGAAGCTCCCCCAGATCAGGAAGGGTTTATGTGTTTTCTTTGTAACCCCCACATTTAGCACATGCTTCTTGGAGGATTGGCCTCTCACCAGCTGAAGCTTCCTGAGGACAGGGACAGTTTCATTTTTGTCTCTATCCCTAGGGCCCGGCAGAGTATCTGACACATAGTAGGCTCCCAATTGTAGAATGAATTGATTCATCGAAGGGGTTCATTGAGACCAGGTGACTGAATCTAGGATTTACCCGATGTGTTGGTCAGCAAGCATTCATTATGTGTCAAGGCCTAGGGCGCAAGGAAGGTCAGAGAAGCCAGCCCCCAAACCCTCAGCCCTGCTTCTCATATAACTGTGCGAACACCCAGTTACATCTCAGATGAAACATAGAGTGGAGGGGATGGTCGTAGGCAAGGCCGGACAGGGGCTGTTGTTTCTGGCCCAGCTATTGATCCATCCTTGACCCTGTAACTTACAGAGTTGGCCAGTGACCAGTTGGGGTGGTAACTTTCAGAAATGAACTGACTCACAGGTCATGTAGACCTCAGAGATGGTGATCCTATTCACAATAAAAACATTTGTATTGCGCCATTGCAACCGATGCCCTTGAGACCGAGGAGAAGGCACAGTCCTGGGAGTCCTGGAAGGGGCCCAGGAAAGCCAGCCTCAGGAGAGCTGCACCTCCAAGGGAGTGCCATTGTGACTGGCATCCATTGGTAGCCTGGTTCAGCTGCCAGTGCAGGCCTAGAACGGTTCTAGCGTCTTCATTCTTGATTTGGCAGCTGTCTGAGTAGCTCTGGGAGAAGGGGATAGATGAAGAGAGGGGGAGCACAAAAGTGGAACCCTATCTCCCCCCAGCTTGTCTCCTCATCCCAGGCCCTCACGGAACCTTAGGGTTGGGAGGGATCTTGGGAAGGACCAACTCAAAGACTCAGACTTTTCTCAGAGCCGATGCTTCTTGCGTGGGATCCTGGGATGGAGAAGAGGAAGGGGCCTCGCAGGCCATCTCATCCTACTGTATGGTTTTATGGACGAAGCCTCTGCTGCCCAGGGGTGAGGCAGCTTGTCTGAGGTCACCAGGGAGGGGCACTAGGGCTGGGATTCGAACCCCCCAGAACCACTGAGGCCAAATTGTACTCTTTCCAATTCAGAGCAAAGTGGGTAGAGCTTAGACTCCCTCGAGGTCCATTGCCTGTCTCTGCCCCAGCAAGGCTGTCTTGAACTTGTCTTATCTGAGATCAGAATAACAGTTCTTGGTCTCCTACTCAGCCTCGAACATCTCAGGCATGTACCCAGTGCTGCGAAGCTGTCTTTGAGCCTGCATTTACAGAAAAGCCAGCAAGTGCCTGAGCTTTATGAGGTGTCCCGGATTTTGTCTAGAGGTAGGAGCTGCTCAGCTCCCTTTGTGGATGGGAAAAGAGGAAGTTAAGAGCCTCGATTAAGCAAAGAGGTTTGCAGTCTTTGGGGAAGTGGCAGATTGTGGCTTCTTCTATACTGTGGAGTGAAGAGAGCATGATTGGCAAACCCTCTGCTCAGTTACCTGAATCTCAGATTGGGAGAGCAAAGGTTTGGGGCTGATTAGATCTTTTTTTTTTTTTGGAAACTTTTTACTCTGAAATGTAGTTGTATTCAATCTTTATTTTAGAGAAGCAGAGACAAACATGGGGGTCCAGTGATTTTGCAAGCTTTGCTTTGATGAGACATAGCTGCCTCATTCTAGCAGTTTATCCGTTATGAATGGTTTTGTTTTCTGGAGTCAGCTTGGCAGGCCTTTCTGCACAGACTTGGTGAGTTTTGTCTCTTATTTGGGGGAATAATAGCAAATCACTTCCAGTGGGGTTTGCCTTTTCCACCATGTAGTATCCCATGCAATAGAGTTTAAGCTTCTCGAGGGCAAGGCTGATTTCATTTTTGTCTTTTCTCCAAAGTGTAGCAGAGTGCCTGATACTTAGTGGGCACTGAATAACTGTTCTTTGAATGAACCAATCAATGGATTGGGTGTCCATAAACCGAGCTGCTTCTCCACTATTTGCCTGTTAGTATGTTTTCTATGCACCCTATATTAATGGAACACCTGGTCTGTTTGGATGTTCAAGTTCATCATTATTATCACCTGGTCTGGTAATTGCCACCTGCT
Organism: Trichosurus vulpecula; assembly: GCF_011100635.1. NCBI lineage: Eukaryota > Metazoa > Chordata > Mammalia > Diprotodontia > Phalangeridae > Trichosurus > Trichosurus vulpecula. The sequence goes on from NC_050577.1 coordinate 285,710,073, forward strand.
GTAAATCTTTTTGCATATAAATTATTTAATCAGGTTATTGTGGTTGATTCATTTCTGTAGACCTCTAAGAGCAAAGAATTACTTTAAAAGTACAAAAATAAATATAGTCTTAAGGATTCTAGTGTAATCCTGCTTCTTACAGGGTTAGCTTAGTGAGTTGAAGTGGAATTTAGTTATTTAAAAACATTTATTGAGTCTCCATAACTTGTAGGGGAGATTTTTTTCAGGAGAGGAGGGAGGGTTGGTAGACCTTTAAATTTCCCTCATGTTAGAGAACTCATGGGAGAGGAAACTCTGTCCGCTGATGCAGACAATCAGCTCTTGTATAGTGATCAGTATGATAGAACTAGTCGCCTGAGGCTCATGGCCAGTGTGGGACAGGTAAGGGATTCCAGCCCATCCTCTCCCCAACATCAGCCCTCTCTCCATTCATTGCTTCCTAATGTAAAGGACAGCCAGACAGGCAGATACCAGGAGAGAGATGTGCGTGTGTGCATGTACGTGGCTAGTTTTTTCAATGTAAGTATTCTTTGAGGAGATCACGTGAAAAGGAGAAAGAAAGCAAACATATGAAAGGGATAGAACAGTTTTGCTTAGCACCACCTGAGAGCTGTTCTTGTGCCACCCTATCTGTCCTTCCTTCCCTTTTCCTTCCCGTCGTCTGGTTTAGAATGGAAGGATAAGGAGAATCCCTCTCATGTTCAGAATCTGTTGGCTAATGTTTCTGAAGTCTTTTCATGCCTTTCCACACTCTACAAATGGTGTGAATTAACTTTAGGGTTTCTCTCTCTCGGGAGTTGGGAGAAGCTTCATGTTTTGTGGGCAACAATAAGGTGTATAAATCTCACATAGCAGGTCTGGGCTAAGTCCTGTCTTGGCCCTGCCTGAAAAACAACAGCTGGCTTCTTTTGAAGGGGGCCAGCTGAAAAATATAATAAAGTTCCATCATCATTACAGTTAATAACTGATAATGTCCTCTTTAAATGTTAATAATTTGATATTTGTTTTCCTTGGAATTGGAATCAGGAAGACTTAGGTTCCAATCCAACTCAGATACTTATGAGCTGTGTGACCATGGGCTTATTCATTTCTGGAAGCCTCATCTGCAAAATGAGGATTTTGAAAGCTCATAGGGCTGCTGTGAGAATCTGAGACCATAGCCCCCACATTGGGTCTTCTACTGACTGTCAGCTCTTAGGAGAGGCCATGGGAGGCCTCATGCCGCCGGGATGACTTCTCCTTCCCAGATACCTTCCTCACCCTCTCATCCAGGTAGTAGCAACAGGGTGAGTTTTCTAGTTAAATCTGTTGAGGAAGTTGCTTCTATATTTAAATGTAGAGCAAATCGAGTAACTCACCATCCCCCGGGGATCTTTCATCTTGGACTGTGTCTCTTCTCCATCCTGGAGGAGCACTCACGTCCCTGCTTTGTGCCAGGATTGGTGGTGTTTTTTATCAGGTCTTTGAACAGGGCTATTTCTGTAGTTATAGCTAGAAGGTGTGCTCGAACAGCTGAAGAGCTGATTGTTAAATTTTCAGTGTAGGTATTTACACCTCAGATATCAACAAAGGCTGCAAATCAGGATGGATTTGTTCTTTGGTTGATTGTCTAGATTTAGGAAAATGATGGAGAAAATGTCGATCATTCAGATTAAACTTAAAAGTCTCTTGGGTACCTTTTTTTGGAGAGCCAGTTGTTAAATATTTCCCTGCAAACCTGTCCCTGGATATCGTCCAGAGATTCCTGAACTGCTTGTCTTCCTGTAAGGCTCTGTGACAGTTTATAAAAGGGCCTGGGGGAGGCTTTGACAAACCTGCTTTGCTTTCACAATTAACACATGATGAGTGCATTGCGACCTTGTACGTATGCCACATCTTTGTTGAGTTGTGAAATGGTAAACATGCGGTGGTCTGTGACAGAGCCCCTGCCAGCGGCAGCTCTTCTCTGATATTGCCAGTTTGCTGACAGTAAAGCGAAATGTCCAACTTGTTTTGATTTGCATTTCTCTTCTTGGGACTTAGAACAGTCTTCCAGTCATTCTGTACCCCAGCTTGCTATTCTTGAGGCCAGGCCATCTTATTTCTGGTTCTGGGGCCCCAGGAGCAGAATGCAGTGATTCCTTCATCTGGGATTGTTCCACTCGGGTCTCCGCCTTCACCTTTGGGCCTGCGTCAGTAGCAGACTTTGGGACATGTCCCCTTGGGTGTCCTGTAGATATCTCAGACTCAGCATATCTGAACCATAAGCCAGTGTTTCCCCCACCAGCCCCAAGCCAGCCACTTCTGAAGGCCCTTCCTCTGCCAGTTGCCTACCTTTGCATCCTCCGTGCTGTCCTTGATGTCAGGTGGCCCTTTGGGGGCCAGAGCCTGTCATTTCTACCGCAGTGTCTCTTAGTGGCTGACCCTGTTTATGCAGCCACCCCCTGGTTCAGGCTTTGATCACCTCTCAGCCTGGTGACTGTAACTGGGCTCCCCTCCTTGTCTCTTCCCTCTCCCATCTGTCCTCCACCAAGCTGCCAAGCTGATTTTCCTAAAACAGGGAGGGAAGCAGAAGGTAGTGCCATAACAAGGTAGGATGAGGCTGGAAAGCTAGTGCCTCAAGGCACTAGGGAGCCCTGGGAGTTTATTGAGCAGAGGAATGGCATGGTGCAGGATGGTGTATGAACTTGTTTATTAAAAAACATTTTGTGTTTCGTTACAATTGGCTTCCTTTGAAATACTATATATTTTATGCATTTAAAAACATGACTGAGAAGGGGTCCATAGACTTGTGCAGACATTGTCAAGGAACAGTCCATGTTTGACACCAAAAGACGGAGATCCCCTCAAGGGAATGGAAGGAGCATTCCCTATGATATCTGGTATAAGCCAAGGCTTTGGGAAAAAATTCTGAAAGCAGAAAACCAAAGGCAAACCCCAAAGGCCTTTGGTGGAGACGAAAAAGAGCAAGTAAGGGGCCTGGGAGTCTTGTTTGCATGGGATGGCCGTCATCAGGGCAGACAAACAAACCTGGGCAGATGGAAATGCTCGGTGTAGGACTGATGTGGTTATGGGCTCCTCCGTCCAGAGTTGGAGGGGCCCGGAAGAGGGAACTGTGGCCTTGGGAGCAGACTTGGGGGAGGGGGCCTCACAGTTCAGGACATACCCTGGGAAATGTTCGCTTGTGACACATGGACACACCATGGTGTCCATGTCCCCTCTTTGCCTTGGGCCCCCAGCACCTTCAGGAGCCCTTCCTCCCGCCCTCCTCTTGACCCCTTTTACGTCTGTGCTCAAGAATAGACAATTGCCATGGAGGCCAAAGGCCACCTTTCTTCGCAGAGATGCTGCTTTGTATTCCGTCACAACATACAGAGGAGGCTCCCTTTGCAAACCCCCATGTGGCCATGAAGTGACCAAATTGTATTTCTGTTATTCCTTATGTGTCTAAGACCTCCTTGTGCTGACCTAACACCTTCCCTGCCTCCAATCGTCTTCTCTTAATGTCTTTAAATATTTCCCTTGTCTCCTCCCCAGATCTCAGCTGCTGTTTTCTCCCCCATCAGCCTTCCATGATGGTCTCAATGATATCCCAGCACCCACAACTCCTGCTTATTCACAGCAGAACCCAGTAGTCAAGTTAACATCTCCGCCAGGAGCACAACTGTGGTTGAAGTCGTAATAGCAGCTTACAATCCAAAACCAAGCTTCCCCAACCCTAGTGTTATCCCCACGAGTCACAGCCCATCCAGTAGAGTTTTAAAAAAATTAATTCTGAATTTAAACACCAAAAAAAGCAATTCTGTACCTACAGCAGAACACAGAAAGAGGGTTCTGTACGAAACTGTGAATCTCCACTTTTTCCAGCTTGTCTCTGCTTCCTTCCCAACTTCTGTGCATTTAAAAAAAAAAGTTAAAATGGACTTCTTTTTTTTTGTGCATCATTCTTTCTAACCCCTTTTTCTTCCCAGTTGCCCCTACCCAATTAGCCAAGAGAAAGCAAGGGGGAAATAAGCAGAGTTAAGCCAAGCAAACCCACCCGTTGGCCATGTCCAGACCTGTTTGCCTGTTTCACCCCCTGGGTCCGTGCCCTCTGTCAGGAGGAGGGTCCCATGCATCTGGTAGCATGCTTGTCTTCTGTAGATGTGACTGGTCCTTGCCTCGGTCAGACCTCTCAAGTCTTTGACTTCTTTTTCTCTACAGTGATGTTCTCTGGGTTATGCCGACTTCACTCTGACCCAGAATTTTCGGAAATCATTTTTCATCATTTCTCCAGACCAGTCCTATTCCATTTCATTCCCATATCACAGTGTATTCAGCCATTTCCTGGCTATCTAGGGGTGATCTAAGGCACCTCCCTTAGATTCCAGCTCTTTACTTGCATCCTCCCTTCACGATCAGGTTTGTGACTATCATTTTCCTGGCATTATCCTCCTGCTTGGAACCTTGTACTTTCTATCATTGCCTTCTGGTTCCTGAACTGTATAGGACCTGGGGAGGAAAAAGAAATTAATCTTTGGCTTTCTCAGAGGAGGCAGAGGGAGGTCCTTCTCTTGTGATACCAAAGGGAGCCTCAGGTGCCTTCAGGTCCTAAGCCTCCAGCCCTCACTCACACACACTATCTTGGAAGTCCACCTCCTAGAGTTTGTCTGGCTCTATGACACCTAAGCCCGTGTCCCTCTCGATACTTGGATGGCACATCGGGAGATCTTATGAGGTAGAGGCTTTGTTCGTTTTGTTCTCAGTGCACCAGCATCATCCATTTCTTCTTTCAGGGTGAGGCTGAAGACTGTGGCCATGGGAAATTGTTCATTGTTCTTCAGGATTTCCAAAAGTTCTTCCACCACCTATGTCTGAAGCCAGGCCTTTATCCAGTTCCATGGCATGAAGTGCTGAGGGCCTGTGCCAGAGGAGAGAAGGGGGCATAGGCAAAAGATGTTATGAAGATAGAATTGATAGGACCTGGAGACAGATTGGATAGAGGGGCTGAGAGAGTGAGGTTGTGGGCCTGGGGGACTTGGAGCAGAGTAGTGCCTCCCACAGAAGTAGAAAAGGTAGGAGGAAGAGAGAGAGGGCACATGGGAAAAGATTATGTGTTTAGTTTTGGACATGTGGAGTTGATGATAGCTACAGGACGTCCAGTTTGAGATGTGATACTATCAATCAGGAGTGGACTAGGAGACCTGGGAATTATTTTGCATTTAAATCCATAGAAGCTGATGACATCACCAGGCAGAAGAGGGAAAAGAGGAGCAGGACCAAGACAGAGCCTCAGGGATACCTACACCGGGTGGGCATGACCTAGATGAGGAGACCTGGCAAAGGAGTCTGAGGAGGAGAAGGAGAACCAGGAGGAATTACTCATTTTTTATATTAAAATTAATTAATAAATTTGTATTGATTAATTAATTAATCCTTAATATCTAGAGAGGAGTGAATATCAAGAAGAAGAGGGTGAACAACATTGTCCAAGGCTGATGAGGAGAAAAGACTATTTGGTTTGGCTATTAAGAGATCCTGGAAGCTTTGGAGAGGGCGGTTTTGATTGAATGATGAGGTTGGAAGTCAGACGGCAGAGTTAAGAAGAGGGTGGGGAGAAAGAAAACAGTCGTAGATGGCCCTTCTCAGGTTTAGCTACAAAAGGGAAGAGACCTTGTGAGCTGGACAGATCAAGGCAAGGTTCTTGGAAGATGGGGGAGATCAATGGTTATAGTGGGGAAGGGAGAGATTGTAGCTTAGTGAGAGGTTAGGGGGATGATTGAAGGGGCAAAGTGCTGGAGAGGACTGTAGCAGGGGATCACTTGTGCGGACAGAAGGTGGTTAGCAAAGAGGCGACATGACTTGGCCAGCATCACACAGCTGCATAAGTGTCTGAGGCTGTATTTGAACTCAGTTCTTCAGACTCCAGGCCCAGAGTTCCATCCCATATGCTACCAGTTTCAGAATAAAAAACGGCCTCCAGGAACTGCCTTGTCCACCATCAGTGTCACCTCATCATGTGAAGGCTATCACTGGGACTTGGTTTTATTTTAACATGATCAGGCATATTTAACCAGAGTCCAGTAAGCCCTTCTGTTTGTTGAATTGAATTAAAAAATCCCCTTCCTTATTCCTCAGTTGAGATAAATACTTGATTCCATTTCCTTTATATTTTCTAAAGTTCTTTAAAAAAAAATTCTCTCTTATTCAGCTGGAATTTACTGAAATATGGGATGTAAGATGTGGATTCAAATCCCTTTCCTACCAAACTGGCAGTTTTTCTCAAGCGTATTTGCTAAATAAGGATTCTTTCCCCAGTTTTTGTTTTTAAGGGTTTTATCAGGCAGTCGTCATGTTTATATATTTGGCCAGGTAGCAGGTATATCTAATCAGTCCCACTGGTTTATTTATCTGTTTTGATGATGAACCCTTTATGAAATGTTTAAAGTCTAGGAGTACAAAACCTCCTCCCTCAGCTTTTCATTTCCAAGGGATTTGGATATTCATGGCCTCTTGTTTTTCCATAGAAATTTCAGGACGATTTTTTCCTGATTCCATAAAGAAGCCCCCTGGTGTTTTGAGTGATGACTATATTCAGCGCATTAATTTGTGGGCCCTCACATCATTCCCAAACCCCTAAAGGCAGATGTTCTTTTCACAATTTGTGTGTCAGATGGCCAGAACCACAATTCTGACCCTAAGCCTTTCCCTTCCCTTCTCCACTCACCGACTCCAGGCAAGGTTTCTGTGGTGCCTTGAGGAGGCAGCTGTACTCATTTACTTCTTAGACGTGATTGAGAGGAAGTGGTTTCAGGTAGAGGGTCAGTCAATCCGCAGTGTCAGGCACTGTGCTGATCGATGGGTGTACAAGGAAAGACCACAAAAAAGGCTCTGCCCTCAAGGAGCTCACATTCTATTGGGATAGACAACACCAAAAAGTTGCATCTAAAAGATATGTACAGTGTAAATGGGGGAAAAGCCCAGGGGAGCAGCGGGGGAGGGGAGAGTGCTGAGGTGATGCACCAGCGATGGCTTCTGAGAGAATGTGAGTTGAGTCTTGAAGGATTCAAGAAGGTGGAGGTGAGAAGGGAACACCTTCCAGGCCTGGGGACACCCATGCAGGGGCCTGCAAGAAGGCCGGGGTAATTAGGTAAGGGGGGTGTCAATATAGCCCTCTCAGACCCCTCCAAATGGTGTCATTTCACTGGTATCATCAAATGGAATCAAGGAATAAGAAGGATTTATTTTGGTACCAGTGATCACTAACTCTTTGATCTTTCTGTCAACTAGTAGTAATTATGGTTTGTTGGTTTTTTGTGTTGGGGTTTTTGTGTGTTGTTTGGGTGCGATTTAGACACTTGACTACTAGGAATTAGAATAACCACCCTCCAGTCCTTGGCAAGCAGCCTTAAACTAGTTATGAAGACCATCACCGACTACTTTTTGAGCCATTCCTGAGTGGGTGGCCTTACCAACTGGTGGGATGTGCTGTGGGCCCTTGCTAGGTGGACGGGCAGGCACCTGGTGTTAGCTGCTTTTCACTGACCTGCTTTGTGTTTCCAGCAGTAGTTGGGCTGTGCAGACAGCTGCTGTGAAGGCTGTGGACTGAATTGAGCCCCAAGAAGGAGAGACATGCAGGGCATTGCATGTAGGTCATCCATTTTTTAAAATCCTACCCTTCTGCAGGAACAGTGGGACATGAGGGTGAAATGTGATCACAGGCCTGTCTCAGATGATCCAGTGCTTTTAAGACCATGCATTTTACACAAGTACGATTTTGTTCTGTTTGTTGTCTGAAATAGAACAAAGGAGTATATTTTCAGTCTTAACAGTTCTTACACAGATTTTGCAACAGTGTTATTAATTGTTGTATCAATAAGGCAATAAACTCAACATCAACAATACTCGTGAATATGCCTGTGTAGTTCAGTATAGCAAAGTATGAGAGACTCTCCATAAAGTATAACAGTTATTCAGACCCCAGAAAACCGTGTCCCATAACCAAATGTTCAGCTCCCACAGTCAATCAGCCCACTTTATCATAACACAAAGGAGCTTACGAGGGGTGGAGCCAAAATGGCAGCTGGAAAGCAGGGACTTGCTTAAGCTCTCCCCCAGGTCCCTCCAAACACCTGTAAAAAATAGCTCTGAACAAATTCTAGAGCTGCAAAACCCATGAAATAGCAGAGAGAAGCAGGGCTTCAGCCCAGGAAAGCCTGGATGGTCACTGGGAAGGGTCTATCACATGGAGCTGGGAGCGGAGCAGAGCACAGCCCAGCGTGGGCCACGCCAGGACCAACCAGACCAGGAGCCGAGCAGAACAGGCGGTAGGGCCCTGAATCATTGAGCTGTGGCAGTTAGTAGACTCCTCAACCCACAAACGCCAAAGACAACAGAGCAGGTTAGTGGGAAAAACTGCTGGAAACCCGAGTGAAAAGAGTTCGAGGTCAGCCCCAGCCCCTGGGGGTGTGGAAGTGGTGCAGCTCTGGGGCTGCTTCCAGAGCTCCAGCTGCAGTTGCTTCCGGCCCCAGGCCCACCTGATGGGAGGAATTAAGCAGAGGATCAGAGAGGGAGTGCAGAGCCTGCTTGGATCTGGGTTGAAGTCCGGGTTGGCGGTTCTTGGGGGAAGAAGAGCACTGCTGTGCCAGAGCTTGCTGTGTAGAAGTAGCTCTGAAAACAGCAGTGCAAGGCCCCTCAAGCTTGGGACAAAGTACTCTCTGCAAGCGGTCATACCCTGACAAAAAAGCTCAAGGGTCAAGTAGTTGGCTGGGAACATGAACAGGCATCGAAAACGCACTCAGATTCAGACTCGAAAATCTTTTTTTGGTGACAAAGAAGATCAAAACATACAGCCAGGAGAAGTCAAAAAAGTCAGAGCCTACATCAAAAGCCTCCAAGAAAAATATGAATTGGTCTCAGGCCATGGAAGACCTCAAAAAGGATTTGGAAAAGCAAGTAACAGAAGTAGAAGAAAAATTGGGAAGAGAAATGAGGGTGATGTGAGAAAACCATGAAAAACAAGTCAATGACTTGCTAAAGAAGACCCAAAAAAAAAATACTGAAGAAAATAACACCTTAAAAAAATAGACTAACTCAAATGGCAAAAGAGCTCCCAAAAGCCAATGAGGAGAGAATGCCTTGAAAGGCAGAATTAGCCAAATGGAAAAGGAGGTCCAAAAGACCACTGAAGAAAATTCGACCTTAAAAATTAGATTGGAGCAAGTGGAAGCCAGTGACTTTATAAGAAATCAAGATATTTTAAACAGAACCAAAGGAATGAAAAAATGGAAGACAATGTGAAATATCTCCTTGGAAAAACCACTGACCTGGAAAATAGATCCAGGAGAGATAATTTAAAAATCATTGGACTACCTGAAAGCCATGATCAAAAAAAGAGCCTAGATATCATCTTTCAAGAAATTATCAAGGAAAATTGCCCCGATATTCTAGAGCCAGAGGGTGAAATAGAAATTGAAAGAATCCACCAATCGCCTCTTGAAAAAGATCCCAAGAAGAAAACTCCTAGGAATATTGTCACCAAATTCCAGAATTCCCAGGTCAAGGAGAAAATACTGCAAGCAGTCAGAAAGAAACAATTTGAGTATTGTGGAAACACAATAAATTATCTCACATAAAAGTGCCAAGAAAAAGCAGTTCATTAGAAGGGAAGAGGGGGCAGGTGAGGGGGAATGAGGGAATCTTGCTCTCATCAGATTTGACTTGAGGAGGGAATAACATACACACTCAATTGGGTATCTTACCCCACATGAAAGTAGGGGGAAGGGGATTAAAAAAGGGGGAAGATATACAGGCACTGGGGCATAGAAATCTATCTTGCCCTACAAGAAAGTAAGATGGAAAGGGATGGGGGAAGTTGGGGAGTGGAGTGACAGAAGGGAGGGCTGACTGGGGAATGGGGATATCAGAATATATGCCATCTTGGAGTGGGAGGGAGGGTGGGCAGATAGGGGAAAGAAGTAATCAAAAGCAAACTCTTTTGAAAAGGGACAGGGTCATGGGAGAAAACTGAATAAAGGGGGATGGGATAGGAGGGAGGGAAATATAGTTAGTCTTTTACAACATGACTATTTATAGGAGTGTTTTGCATAATGATACATATGTGGCCTATGTTGAACTGCTTGCCTTCTTAGGGAGAGTGGGTGGGGAGAGAAGAGGGGAGAGAATTTGGAACTCAAAGTTTTAAAAGCAGATGCTCAAAAAAAAAAAGTTGTTTTTGCATGCAACTGGGAAATAAGATATACAGGCAATGGGGCATAGAAATCTATCTTGCCCTACAAGAAAGTAAGGGGAAAAGGGATGTGGCGGGGGAGGGGGAAAGGGAGTGGGGTGACAGAAGGGAGGGCTGATTGGGGAATGGGGCAATCAGAATATATGCCACCTTGGAGTGGGGGGGAGGGTAGAAATGGGGAGAAAATTTGTAACTCAAAATCTTGTGGAAATCAATGCTGAAAACTAAAAAATATTAAAAAAAAAAAAAAAACAAGAAAGGAACTTAAAACATGTATCACAGCCTGGAGCTCACCATCCCAAAACCTCTCACACACCCTGCTGGGGTCTTCCCCAAAACAAACTCACAGTACAGCTAAGTCAGCCTGTTCAGTTCCAACTATCACAAGGGCAACCATTAGCAGCCATAACTGCTCGCTCTCGCTGTCTAAGCATTTTCTGTGACATAACATCCTTTTCCTATCAGGAAGCGCCTCCCACCACATGTGAGTTAGGCTTCCTGCAGGTCACATGGCCTATTAATGGGTGGGAAAGATCTTCAAATCTAATTGCTACTACAATTGTTAACAGGACTATTTTATACTTACTGCAAAAGACATTGCTTTTTTAAAAAAAATTATTTATTTTTAGTTTTCAACATTCACTTCCATAAGATTTTGAGTTTCAGATTTTCTCCCCATCTCTCTCCTCTCTCCACCCCAAGAAGGCATGTTATAGGCTCAACATATACATTCATATTGAACCTATTTTCACATTAGTCATGTTGTAAAGAAAAATTAGAACCAGTGGGAGAAAGAAGGAACAAACAAAAAACGCAAAAAGAGAGCAAATAATGTGCTTCAATATGCATCCCAACTCCATAGTTCTTTTCCTGGATGTGGGCAGCATTTTCCATCATGAGTCCTTTGGAGTTGTCTTGGATCCTTGAATTGCTAAGAAGAGATAAGTCTACCAAAGTTAGTCATCACACATTGTGGTTAAGACATTGCTTTAAAACACCAAATTCTCAAGTCTTTCTTCTCGTTTGTACAGTTGTGGGCATTTCTCAGTCTATCTCCACATCCTGTGTTAATCTTGCTCAGTTTTCAAAACTTCTCTAAATTTGATCTTTTTAATCGTTGTCAGCCAGGCTTGTAAAATGCATCGATCTAAGTTGAATATTGATATTTAGGAAGCATCCCAAAATGGTTTTGTATTTTCAGATTTCTTCTACTCTCAAGAGGTTTGTTTTTATGTTGCCTACTAAAAACAAAACCATCAAAGAAAATTATTCTTTATTGTGTATCAATAATATTTTGTAAACCCAGAAGAAGTTATGAATTCATTAATTTGTTATCCTATAATTTTAAAAGTATTAATGAAATTCTTGTTTTCCATATGAAAGTTAGATCATAGTTTCTCTTAGTAAACTCCCAATTAACTAGAAGATCCAACCAGAAGATTTGTTTTTTGATCTAGTTTTTGACAATGATCATATATACTGTATCTACCTTATTATTTTTAGAAGAGTTAAAATGAAAATTGTGTATGCACTTAACATAATTTTGAAAATTTGGAAGTTATTTCAGGATCTTATAAATAGCACAGGTTAATCATTTTAAATGTTATTTTTATAGTAGTACTATGAGAATTCTGGTTGGAATTTTAAAAAATATTTAATACTTTATTTTTCCCAATTACATGTAAAAACTGTCTGTTGTATCCTTTGGCCATTTGTCAGTTGGGGAATGGCTCTCATTTTTATTAATCTGACTCCATTCTCTATATATTTGAGGAGAGTTTCATCAGAGAAACTTGCTGTAAAGTGTTTTTTTTTTTCCCCACAGTTAAGATTACTGGGTATTTCCCTCTATCCATCCCCTCCCCCCAAGTTATCTTTCTCTCTTTCTTTCACCTTGTCCATCTTCCAAAGTGTTTTGCTTCTGACTATTGCCTCCTCCAATCTGCCCTCCCTTCTGTCAGCCCCATTCCATCTCTTATCCTCTTTTCCTGTTACTTTCCTGCAAGGTGCAATAGATTTTTATACGCAACTAAGTGTGTGTTATTCGCTCTTTGAGCCAGTTCTAATGAGAGTAAGGTTCAAGTGCTCCCCCACCGCCACCTGCTTCCCCCCTACTGTAAAAGATCTTGTCCCTTTTATATGAGATAACTTTCCCCATTCTGCCTCCCCTTTTTGCTTTCTCCCAGTCCATTCCTCTTTCTCACGCCTCACCCATGCCTTCTGTCTATGTATATTCCTTCTAACTGCCCTAATAATGAGAAAGTTCTTAGGAGTTACAAGTATCATTTTCCCATGTAGGAATGTAAATCGTTTAACCTTATTGACTCTCTTGTGATTTATTTTTTCCTGTTTTCCTTTTTATGCTTCTCTTGAATCTTGTATTTGACAGTCAAATTTTGTATTCATCAGGAATGCTTGAAAGTGCTCTATTTCGTTGAATGTCCAATTTTTTCCCCTTAAGGATTATCCTCAGGGCAGGTGATTCTTGGTTGTAATTCTTGCTCCTTTGCTCTCTGGAATATCATATTCCAAGCTCTCTGGTTCTTTAACAAAGAAGCTGCTAAAATGATATTGGAATTGCTTCTTTCTGGCTTCCAGCAGTGTTTTCTCCTTGACCTGGGAGCTCTGGAATTTGGCTATAATATTCTTGGAAGTTTTCATTTGGGGATCTCTTTCAGGAGATGGGTGGATTATTTCCATTTGTATTTTGCCCTCTGACTCTAGGATATATTAGGGCAGTTTTCCCTGATAATTCCTTGAAAGATGACATTGAGGCTTTTTTTTTTTGAATCGTAACTTTCGGGTCATCCAGTAATTCTTAAATTGTCTCTTTTCAATCTGTTTTCCAGGTCAGTTGTTTTTCCAGTGAGATACTTTACATTTTCTTCTATTTTTTTCATTCCTTTGATTTTGTTGTATTATTTTTTGATATCTCATTGTTGGAAATTTCTGATAGTTTTGATTCATCTGACTTCAGATGGACTAGTTCATGAAATGGCCCAAAGCACTTCCAGAAAGACCCCGTAATAGCTCTTAGAAGCTCACCTTTAATCATGCCACCACTAGCCACATCTTATCACTGTAGTGGACGTGTTTATGTATCAGTTTGCCTGAATTTTCCATGTTCTCTAGGGAACGCCTGTGTCAGAAACCATGGATGTGGGTGATTTTGTTCAGCATGGTTTTGTGTTAAATCGCATTTTAATTCTTTGCAAAGTAATCGTGTGCGTACATGTTCTGTATGAGCAATGGAGGCTTTATATGAGTTTGAGTCACTTACATAAGTTATATAAAACCCTATATGAGTTTTAAATGAAGAAACTTGATTAGTTTCTCCTGCCCATTTCAGTCCCTACATTTGAGAGCACATGCCTCTCCAAGTGAGTGTTTGTGTAGTAAACCAGAGTCCACAGCAGAGGGTGAAGAAAAGAAAGACCATGCACAGGCTCACATGCCTAAAAGGGTTCCCTAGAGAAGATCTTCTTAAACTTTTTCTACTTGAGACCCCTTCAGACCCACATGGGATCACGACCCACAATTTAAGAAGTGCTGTGGCCTGGATGGCTATTTAGAGCTGGCTACAGATGAGAGGGGGGTGCTGATGTCCTCCCAGTCTATACCCAGACAACTCCCTCCAGATGGCTTCCCAGTGACCCTTGCTTCTAAGAAGAGCCCCATCTCCATGTTGCAGATGATGTTCCATAGGGGCAGGGAGGGTGCCCTGGTACCTGCTCTTCCAGATTTTGACTTTGGGAACCTTCTACTCAGAAGTTGGCTGAGGGCAATGAGAGCATGAGATGTCGGAATTTCCTCATTCATTTAAGATAAGCTAATAACAAGGGGTGATGGAGGATCTTCTTCATGTTTCCATGTGCTTTGGGGCTTTTTGGACCCAGATGGACAGAAAAGATTATTGGGAAAAGAGGAAATTTTAAGTTGTTTTAATTTAATTTTAGGTTGTTTTTAAGCAAAGAAAGACTAATACAGTTAATACTTAAAGGATACTAGCTAGTCATGAATCTTCCCCCTTGAGTTCTGGGAATGGCCTTAGATCATTTCTTCTAGTGGGAATCAAAAGTATGGCTTTCTCCCTCAGGACACAATGTTGGAATGCTAATGAAGAATCAAGAAAGAAGAAGAAATAAATTCCAGTATACAGAGATCCCAGGAAGGGGAGAAAGGCCTGATTTGTTAATATAGCTTTGTGTGCCTGCATGGACATAATTGTGAAGTATACTTCACCATTACCAAGTTCTAAGAAGCAAACATATCCTTATAGACATGTTAGGAAGGGTGATAGAAACCACAGATGTGACACTGTGATTGAATCATAAAAGTCACCCAGCTCTGTGAATACCCCTAGGGTAGATGTGCTTCCATTCATGTAAGATAACTAAGATATTTCATGATAAACTAGGGATCTAGAAGTATCTCAGCAGACTAAAATCATGGGTAAATGTAAGAATCTCTTGGCCTGCACTTCTCTGATGGGCTTTGATCTCATTGAGGTAGGCATGGTACCACCAGCAGGGTTATGGGCCGCTCATCTTGTCTCCCTCTCGTCCAGGTGTCCTCTAGGAGATCTGCCTCCAGAGGAACTCCACTGCCGCAAGGGGAAGCTTCCTGGATACCAATGCCGTACATGGGCTGATTGTCAGTTCTCCCACATTGTTTTTTGGGACCAACCCATCTTTTTTTTTTTTTCCTGGTAATGGAGTGGCTGTGACCATTGAATTTATCAGGTGCTCAGTCTCCTGGTGAGACGCTTTTTCTGCCTGGATCCAGGCCAGGCCTTGGGAAGCAGACACTGCCTTTTGCTGGCACTGCACTAATAAAGCTCAAATTTAACAGAGATGGACAAAAGTCCTCCATTATCAGCTGCACAAGTGTAGGGTGAGGGAGACATGAGATCTATCTGAAAAAGACAAGTGGGAAATCATCTTCTAGGCAGGATGATGGCCGTCTGGGAGGGAAAGGAGGAGGAACAATTCGGGAATCAAGGTGCTGTATGATCACAAGCTAGCCATTACAATCAGTTAGAAAAGTCCGGGGTGGCGGGGGTTGGGGGGGACCTGCTGCCTCAAGGCCCTGGAGGTCCTCAAGTGCGGCCCTGTGACTGAATCCAAACTTCACAGAACAAATCCTCTTCATAAAAGGATTTAGTCTGTACAATTTGGGCTCAGTCAAAGGGCCGCACCCAAGGACCTCAAAGGCCACATGTGGCCTCAAGGTGGAAGGTTCCCCAGCCCTGGGCTAGATCATCTCTAGGGCCACTTCTGAATTGAAGATTGACCCTCAGTGAGCACGCAGTCAACTAGCCAACCTCAACACAGATAAGAATGGCGAGCAGCATCCATCAGAGGAGTCCCCTAGGAAAGAATAGGATCACTTGACCTGCCTAAAAATGTATTGAATGATTTCAAATTAATTGTCATATGGAACTGTAATAAGAAAACACAACACAACACAACGTGAAGGAAAAGGTGTAGATTGGCTAGGTAGACCTTGATTTGCTTTCAGTCAGAAACTAATTAGTTGAAATTAATGGTCTTTATGATATGTTTGTATTTAGGCACCATTGTGGATATTCCTAATGTGTGGCCTGGGCCTCTTTATCTACCAATCACTGGATGCTATTGATGGGAAACAAGCCAGAAGAACAAATAGCTGTTCTCCTTTAGGAGAACTTTTTGACCATGGTTGTGATTCTATTTCCACAGGTAAATCAAGAGAATTTTCAGTTCCATTTTTATAGCATTAAGAGCTTAAAGACTGCTACAGATCTTAAGTGCCTTAAATCTTGCTGTTTTCTATTTTTTTGGAAAGAGCTCTAAGTTCTTTGAGTAGACATAAGAAATGTTGGTGGACTGTGCTGCATGTTTGGGGTTGGGGTGTTTTGTTTTGATCTGGACCTATTAGGGGCTCTGGGTAAGGAAACTCCTCTACAGATGCTGATGTTCAAATGACAGTCTCATGGAGTTTGCCTGTGGACACCGAGAGATTTGGGAGCTTCTTATCCGAGGTTCTAGAGATATGGGAGATCCTTTTTGGACCTTGGTCCTCCTGACTGACTCCAAGGCCTGCCCTATGCCACAACTTACCTGCATGTATGCCATGGATGTATTTCCAAATTCAGTTAATATTAAGCATCTACCACACACAGAGTAGTTAAGAAGTAAGAAAAATACAGAGTTTACATAATTCCATCATATTTCTAGAAATTCATTTTCTCATTCTCTCATACTTGTCATAATTTCAGATTTGTTATGTAATGGCCAGGCTTCACTTGGCGGTGGCTCCTAAGTAAATAGTCTCTTTTGAAAACCACTTACACATAAGCCAAGTGAGCTTTTATTGTTATCAACTTTGTAGTGAATCCTTTTGTAAAACAGTTCTATTGGTAATGTCAGTGATTACTGGCTAAACTACCAGTTTGGGAAATTCAGAAAGATTTTTAAAATACTGGGTTTTCCTAAAGTGAAGAAGACATGCCTATCATCTGTTCCAAAAAAATCCAGTGAAGTTCTGGCAAAGCTGGTAAAGTGAAAAGTCCAGCCATGCCCAGCTGCCCTGAGAAATGCCCCAACAAAGGTAAGCACCCAGATGAAGCCAGAACACATCTACACTTCCATCTCTGTCATGCAGCACCAAAAAACTGGAGGCCTGGAGGCCTAGTGGTAGGAGACCTGAAACCAGCCAAGATCTCAGGGCCTGGCTTTTGAGCTGCTGGAGCAGACAAAACAAACTCCCAGGAAGTGAAAGTCAGGGAGAACAAGATGAGGCAGAGGCACCTGGACCCTGTATATCTTGGTGCTCTCAAGAGGCTTGACACCAGCCCCATTTCAGTATCTGTTTGAGGTCCATCAGAGCTGAAATGAGGATAAAACTGACTCCTTTTCTGTGACTGCCCAAAGATGCGGAGGAAGGGCCCTCCAGAGGAGGCTTGTTGGTGGTACAGAAGGGAGGAACCAACTGCCCAGTAGGTGACTGCACAAGGAGGTGGAGCCAAGGCCATCGTGAACATTGGGTCACCATGGCATGGATGCACAGGCAAGGGGTTGGGGCAGAGTGTGGGCCCTGAGCCCAGCTCTGCATTGCAGCTCCCTTGCAGAAGACGACAGGGAGTTAGCATCCAGACTAATGTGGGGACAGGACAAAGGCCTGGCCACCTCAGAGTACAGAAGGGCACAGAACCTGATCCATGTGCCAAAGTCCCAATCCAGGAATTGAGACTAAAGACATTAGGAAACAGGAAAAAATTCAAGATACTGTGAAGAACTCCTTTGACTCAAGAGAGGCTCAGAGAAGAACCTGTAATTCTCCACAAGGAGTGGTCAGTCCTCAGCAGCTCCAAGGGGCCACAAGAAATGCCATGGGAGCCCCCAAGGAGAAGAGGCTGCTTAGAACAGAAAGGGAAACACCCAAGTAGTAGGAACCCTGAAAACTAAAACGGAGCTAAGATAATGCAGATGATTCAGTGAAGCAATAAAATAGTACAGCGGAGTTAGAGACTGAAAAAATTAGAGGAACATGTGAAGTCAGTCACTATGGTCAAAAACAGCCTGGAAAACATCATGGGAAGATAGGATCAATCTCTCCCCAAAATAGGACCAGACCAAAAAATCTGTACAAGTTTCAACAAATCACAAAAGAAAACACAGCAATTAAATCTAGGGAGAAAATGGAAAGAATCCATTGGTTACCTCTGGGGAAAAAAAATGTTTGAAACTACTCAGGAATATTATAGCCCAAATCCAAACTTTCTAGGCCAGAGAAAAAAAAACACTGCAAACATCCATAAGGAAAGAGTTCAAGTACTGGAGAGCCACAGTCAGGGTCCCGTAAGATAATGCTGTAATTCCAGTAAAGGAAAAGAAAATTGCAATCCGATGGGCAAAAAAGGCCAAAGAAAAAGGTTTCATACCAAGAATAATGCTTC
This sequence comes from Trichosurus vulpecula, assembly GCF_011100635.1. Taxonomy (NCBI): domain Eukaryota; kingdom Metazoa; phylum Chordata; class Mammalia; order Diprotodontia; family Phalangeridae; genus Trichosurus; species Trichosurus vulpecula. The sequence continues at coordinate 285,728,219 of NC_050577.1, forward strand.
CTGCGATGCTAAGTGCAATCCTCTACAGGGAAACATGGATTTTTAATGGAATAGAGTACTTTGAAACAGGCTTAATGAAAAGGTAGAATCTTAGAAAGACAAACATGAAACAAAACCTAGAAAGATAAATACTTTTGAGCACTTCAGTGGGGCTAAATGGTGAGCAAGGGTCTTTGATTGGCTTTTCTTCCATTTGATTTCATATTCCTCCAATACCCCTACAATAATGACATCTTAATTTAAACTAAAATCCTTTAGGGGCTCTGGAAAGGGGTGTGTGTGTGTGTGTGTGTGTGTGTTTGTGTGTGTGTGTGAGAGAGAGAGAGAAACAGAGACAGAGACAGAGACGGGGTGGGAGGGAGAAGGGGAGAGACTGAGACCTTAATATCTGCGTATCAGACCTATACAAATCTGACAAAAAGATAAATAAGCCAAATCAATTTTTAGAAAAGTTAGGTTTAATAGACCTTTGGCTACTACTGAATGGGAATTAGCAGGTAATACAATCAGCATTTTTTAAGCCCTTCCTGTATGCCAGGCAGTGTATGAGGAGCTGGGAACACAAAGGAAAGCCAAAGACAGACAGTCCTGGCCTCCTTTTTCATTATTTATGGCGAGGGTTGGGAAGGATCAGCAGAATTGCGAACTTCACTCCAGCTTCACCCCTCAAGGAGCTTTCCATCTAATTCACCCTAATAGGGGAAGACAACCCCCCCAAAGGAGCTGGAAAGCAGGAGGGAAGGGGTTGAGGATGAGGTGAAGGTACCAGCCCGCAGGCATGGTATGGAAGTCTCAAAAGTCAGAAACACAGCCAGGAGGAGAATGCAGGTTGGTGGAGGCCCCAGGAAGAATTCTGCAATGGGAAGAGAGGGCTGGCATGACAGAGGGATAGTCTTGGGTGAGAAGGCGGCAAGGGATGAAGGATGTCCCCAGGCAAGGCTGAAGATGAGGCATGGCATGGCATGGACATCCAGAGTCAGAGCACAGCTGGGAGGGCCCAGAAGTACGCTGTTTGTTCTCAGTTCTGTCCCTCCCCTCTTTGGGTAGTAGGGCATAAGGAAATAAAAAACACCTTGTAAATGCAGAAAAGCAGAAATAGTAAATTCAGCCTTTACCAACCATGACATGTTAAATAGAATCAATAAAGGGTTGTTTGAAGAAAAGCTTCACACTCAAATGGAGACTAAGTAATAAGATACTAAAGAATTGTGGTTCAGATTCCAGTGGCTTCCTGTTGTCTCTAGGATAAAACAAAAATTCCTCTATTTAGCTTTTACAGCCCTACACAACCCAGCCCCAGCCCATCTTTCTGCCTGATTGGCCACTACTTCCCTATTATGCCCTGGCAAGCTGGCTTTCTCACACAGTACCTGTGAGGCCACCCATGCCAAGGCACTGAGGTGGGAGATGGGGAAGAAAAGGTCAGCTGGCTGATAGGAATGCACTGGAATGGGTGGAATAGGGTCATCACCTGGTCACATTCTGGTGGGGAGAGATTCCAGGCAGGGAGTCCGGCCTGAAGTTCACTGCCAGCTTCGAGGCAAGAGGGGATGAGGGCCCAGGTGAGAGTGTAGAGGTGAAACAGCCTTTGATGTCAAGAGTGGCTTGTAAGGGGCTGACACCTCAGGTTCCTAATTTAGTCAGCTGTTAATCATCACTCTCGCATTTGGCTCTTTGTCCACTTGGCGTGTGCTTGAGGGATACAGAGGCCCTTCTGCCGCAGCCTGACAGTTGCTGGGATGGTTCAGTGACCCCAATGGCTGCCCTGCCTCTACTCTGAGCTCTCCAGAGTCCTGCAGGGGCCTGGCGCCTGTGTGCGTACAGGACTCTGAGCACACACTCCCCAACCTGGTTCTCTTTGTCCTCCCCAAGCCCCAGTTTTAAAATCACAGCTGTCTTGAGCTGCTTCGTAATTGTCCGTCCACTTTCTTTTTCAGTGTTTGTGTCCCTTGGAGCCTCCATTGCCATTCGCCTGGGATCAAACCCTGACTGGTTGTTCTTTTGCTGTTTTGTTGGGATGTTCATGTTTTACTGCGCTCATTGGCAAACCTACGTGTCGGGAGTACTTAGATTTGGAAAGTAAGTAGACTTTGTTAACTGGTGCATAATGAAGAAGGCAGTATTTGCTGTCAGCACTTGGGTGATTGGCTTCCAGGCCTCTGTTACCCATGCTGATGGGAGATGAACTAATGATGTTAATCTCCCTGCCAAGCCTTTTGCCAGACATGTTAAAAAAGAAGCAATATTGATGGATGTGAATCACATCAAGTTTCCCAGATCATGCTTTAGCCAGGGATTCCTAAGCTGGGGAGATCAAGTTCACACTTGTTCTTTTAAATATTTGGATCACTGCATTTCACCAGAATTGGTTTTTGTTATTTTATTTTATGCATTTAAACACATGACTCTCAGAAGGGGTCCTGAGGCTTTTCCAGACACTGCCTGAGGAGTCCAGGACACAGAAAAGGTGCAGATCCCCTAGGCTGGCCTAATGGGACTTCTTAGGAGCAACAGAATGGAGGGAGAACCCAAGAACTCGGATCATTTTAAAAGCAGTGTTCAGGACACAAACAATTGTTTATATACCAGTTTGATGTTCTGTGAAATCTAAGGGATGAATCTCCTTTGGATTTTGGCATCAACCAGTGTGATCTATGACCTAAGCTGGGATTCCTCCCAATGGAAACTTCCACAAGAGCCTGTTTTGGTGGCCATGTTCCAAGTGCCTTTCTCTTTCTAGGCCTGAGAAATGAGCACTGTGCTATGCTTCTCTTCCTGGGCTTCCGGAACTCACCTGAGAGGGGCTGCAGGAACTTGCCTCTACCCTTCCTGTCTTACTGTTAGCCTCCTTCTCTTGGGTCTCTGAGGGGGAGCCGTCTGTCTAATGAATTGCTGCCTCTTCTGGTGTAGGACTGGAGAAGCTCTAAGCCCCTCAAGACAGTAAGGAGGGAGGGAGGAGGCTAGTTTAGGAATGCCTCTCAGTCATTGCCCGGACCACTGTTTCGTGTGTAACTCGTTCATTCAAAAGGCATTTCTTAAGCAGATGAGTTGGGAGTCTGCTCCCATATACTTGTAAAGTGTTTGAGAAGTAGGTGGTATAACCTAACAGCGCACATCCCTTGAGATCATCTCTCTCTTTGATAAGAACTGATGGAAAACTGGAAACAGCTTGGCAGAAATCAGGCTTAAACCAACAGCTTGTACCATATACCATAACGAGCTGTTGCTTCAAGAAGGGCAACCTGAATTTGAAAGGAAAACCATAAAAATTTAAAGCATGAGATCACTTAGCTGTGGCTCCTGAAGGAGTTCTTAGCCAAGTAAGAGAGGTGATCATTTTATTACACGAAGTGGACAAGCTTTTGCACAAACAAAATCAGTGCAGCCGGCATAAGAAGGTAAGCTATTGATTGGGGGATGGGGGAAAAGTGTCTAATATCCAAGATGTATAAGACCGAGATTCATTCCCCAGGCGATAAACTGATCAAAGTATACGAGCAAGCCACTCTCATAAGAAAAACTGCAAACTATTGACAACCCTATGAAAGATGGCTCCAGATCACCAATAATAATAATTATAGAAATGTAAATCACAACAACTCTGACATTTCGTCTCATAACTAGAAAATTGTCAAAGAGGATGAAAGCTGGAAGTGGTCCAGATTAGAGGATCCATGCAAAGATAGGTACATGAATGCGCTGTGGGTGCTGTGACTTGGTCCATTCGGGAAAGCAATTTGGAGTCAGGCGCCCAAGGCTTTTGACCAAGAGAGCCCACCAGTAGGCATGTGCCCTAACAAGGTCAAAGGCAGAAAGGTCTCAGAGATACCAAAATGTTCAGAATGGTTTTGTGATAGCAAAGAACTGGAAACAAAGTACAAGCCCAGTGACTCAGAATGTTGTGGAATATTCCAACACTGTAAAGAAATAGTGAATATGAAGGAGTCCAAGAAGACTCAGGAAATGATTCCGCAGGCCATAGGGATCCACTGGAAGTCCTTGAGTAGGGGTGTGATTATGCCTAGGTCACTGAGAGGAGACGGGATGGAGGTGGGAAGGCACTTGAAGCTGTTAGGATAGTCTGGGAAGAAAGAGATGAAAGTCTGAAAAGACGCCTCAAAGACATCGTGAAAGTAGAAATGAGTCATTGAAGGATTGGATATGTGGGGTGAGTGAGGACTGAGGATGGGGCAGAGTTTGGGGAAAAGATGATTTCTCTTTTGGACATGTTGAGTTTGAGATGTCTGTGAGACATCAAGTTGAGGATGTCCAAGAGGCATTTGGAAAGAGGAGGGAGGATGTCTGCATCTGGGAATGGTCCACACTGAGATGCTATTGAGGGAAAACATCATCTGTGCAGACAAATATAAAACAGACACAGGGCGGTTTCTGAGGGGAATGTACCAGCAACCATGAGGATCAGGGTGCAGCTTCCCATGGCAGCTGCTCAGCCTTCACATGAGTCTTTAAAGTAGAGTTACCTAAGGAGGGAATGTATTGAAGGCACAGAGAGAGAACAGCCTGGACAAAGGCCTGGAGTGGGGAAATGGCCTGGTGAGTGAAGAACAAGGCGACCCTGTTTGGCTTTGTCAGAAGATCAGATCTCCCGTCCATCCAGTGAACTTTGGATTTCTGACGGCAGCCCCTGGGGCCGGCTTGGCAATGGCAGGTTTGTCCTCCTCCAGTCACTGAGTAGGATGTAAATATTCCCAAACAGCCTCATCTTCCTCACTGTGCCACACTGTGACTTCCATGAAGTGGCCCCCACCCCAGCCCCTCGCACTTGGAAAGTTGCTGTCTGTGGTGTAAGATGAAAGTCCCTTTGATTTGCCCTAACTCTTTGCTCCTCCGAGGGGGGTGCTCACCAAGGACTTGTCTTTGGCCCACTTCTCTCCATCTCATCCACTCCCAGGGCTCCCCTCCCTTCATGTCCCTGTCTTTAATCCTGAGACCACCACCCCCCCCCATGAGTAACTGACTCCAGGATGTCTCTCTCCACTTCTCAGACTTGCTCATTAGTCTGCTTCTGGCCCGGGTCTCCTGACTGCTCTCTGGGCGGCATCTGCCCCCTTTCACCATCTCCTCTGCGCCCAAGAGGGAGGTCCAAGCCAGTCCCTTTGCAGCTTCCCTCCCTTCTAGTCCCACTGACCCCACCCCTATGGCCCTCTAGGTTCTCGGGTGTGGCCTTTTGACTGAATCCAAGTTTTACTGGACAAATCCTTTTATTAAGATTTGTTCTGTGAAGTTTGGATGCACAAGGGCTGCACTTGAAGACCTAGAGGTCCCCACCCCTTACCTGACCCACCCTGTTCTCAGGCTGGTCACCTGAACAAGACTAGTCTCTACTGCCTTCTGTGCCTTTTGTTCTCCTGCCTCCAAGCCTTTACTGATGCTGTTCCCTATGCTGAGAATGTCCTTTCGCCTTTTCAGCTGTTGTAATCCCCGCCATGGTTTAAAGCCAGACTGATGCAAACTCTCCAAGGAGCCCCCTGAACCTCCTAGTGCTAGCAGCCTGCCCCCTTAGATCTCACACAACACTTTCCTTTGCAGTTCCATCATGCATCTATCAGGTAACATTTTGCAGTTTAGTTAAGATTTGTTTTGTTTCCCTCACCAGACAGCAAGCTTCATGAAACCAGGGGCTTTGTGTGACCCCTCTGCTTGGTGGTGGGTGGGCAACACAGTAAGGACTGAATGTAATAAAGATTAGTTGAATGAATTGTCCCGCTAGTCACTCATTTAATGTTAGGGAAAAGGACCGTCATCTGCAGAGCCCCATGTTTGTTTATTTGCATTCACAGTCTGTAAATATTTTGTTTTTTTCTTCCCTTCCTTTCCTCCCGCTTCTCTTTAGAGTGGATGTGACCGAAGTTCAGCTAGCTATAGTAGTTGTCTTTTTTTTAACCTCATTTGGAGGAGCATCAATGTGGGATTACACTGTAAGTATGCATCTATTTTTAGCTCTTTTGCTTAGCTGGGGAAACATCTATTGATTTTTCTTTGTAAAAGCCTGCCGTGCCTCAGGATGGGGAGCTGGGTCAGAAGTTAGCCCTGGTGATCATGGTAGAAGGGCAGAAAAGGAGGGAGAGGGTGCTAAGGATCACTTAGCAATCAGCCCATCTGCAAACACTGATGGAGCTGCTGGCTCTTGGAATGAAATGGTAAAGTATTAAAATCTCAGATGAAAATCTTGGTGATTAGAAGAAACGGCGGGCTGGTCATGGAGAAAGAAGTGAAAGACGAGAGAGGAACAGTCCTATAATCCCGGGATCTCCCCACGAGGTGAAAACCCCAAGAATGCACTGTGTTTGGTGATCTCTGGGAAGATGCACCCAGGCTAGGTGGTGTAGGAGAGGTGATACTGCATCAGCGGAGGGAGCTCCCACACCAGTGTCAGGTCTCTTAAATGTGCTCTCTCCGTTAGTGGGGTTCTTATTTTTAGGTTGCCCTTTTCTTTGATGTTTTACTGTTCTTTCCCCTTTTGTATTAAATAATATACTGAAGGCAAAAAACCCGATAAAATTTAAATGATATTACTCTTTCAGGCCTAAAGTGATAGATTTAAACATTTTTCCAAAAAAAAATTCAGCAGAAGGTTTTACATTAATAAAAAGCTCTATTAGGGGAAAAAAATGGAGATTTTTCTAAGTACTCTTTGTACAGAATTTCTTGAAAACCCGTGAAGGGAGCCATCAGTAGGCTGGCATCCCCTGACCCACGCTATATTATTCTCAGACTGCTCACCTCCCTGTACTCTGGACAGGTTCCTCTATTGGTGATTTTTTTCCCCACGTTGATTATTTGGGTAAGGTGGTCAGTGTGATGCTGGTAAGAACAAGTTCAAGATTTGTATTAGAAACAATTCTGGAGCAGAAATCAGTTGCATGACCACCAGCTGCCCATGCCCAGGATTGTCCATCACACAGATACACGTGGTAGTAGGTCATGAGGGGCCCGGCACTCATGTTCTGGTGATAGCAGCTGGTGAGGACAGTGCATGCACGGGATGAGCTGTTGGCCGGTGGGTGCTGGCACAAAGGCCCCCAGCTCCTCTGTCATCAGTGGCACAGAGAATGAAAGGGTGGGCTTGGGAACAGGCCAGGGTTCTGGCCCCAGGAAGGACTTGCGGGACCAAGTTAAAAGGCCTCCACAGGTGGGAGAGGAACCACTTAGTACTGAACCGTTGTTGCTCAGTGACTTTGTAAGAGCTACAAAGCTAACTTTCCCAGTCGTGTTTTTGATGTGGCCAGGGCCTTGGCAGTATCAGCACCCACAGATTTTTAAAAATGATATTGCTGTTATTTTGAAATATTCAAGAGAGGACTGGTGGTAATTCACTGTCAACTTTTTTTCTTAACTCTTTGCTGCCCTTTTTGGAAGCTTTCATGAAGCAGCATTTGGCGGCCAGAAGGTAATAACCATGTCATTAGTTACTGATGGGTATGCTATGATTCAGAATGTTCCCATACACACCTGTGTCCATGTGTACCGTGGCACATCGTTTGTATGAAGCCCACTGGTGTTCGCCTTCCCTTTGATGTTAAATTATGTGGAGCTGCTGCCCAAACGTGGCCTGTCCTTATTCACGGTTTTCAAACTCTTAGCATGTAACTATCTGTACGTGCACAGTTGTAGTGGACAGACTGCCTCCGTGTAATGATAGAAGAGTCAAGAAAAATACCGACTTCATCAAGTTGAATGTTTGGTTTTCATTTGAACAAGGATAAAGGGCCTAGGGCCTCACGGTGTAGTGATCTCTAATGCTGGCATACCTAATACTTAAAATTTCTTTTTCCTTCCTCCTCCAAAGATCCCTGTGATTGAAATAAAACTGAAGCTTCTCCCTCTTCTCGGAATAGTAGCAGGAGCCTTTTTTTCCTGTTCTAATTATTTCCACACCATCCTCAGTGGCGGAGTTGGCAAGAATGGATCCACAATAGCCGTAAGAAAGACAATCCAAAAGCAGTTTGTTTTCCTACAGTGTTGAGTTTGTGTTAACAGCAGAGTTAACCCATAGAAACAGAGCTGGAGATGAAGGTCTCACCCACTTTATGTGGCGGATGCTTCATGTGCTCTGACTGAGGCCCTCGGCAAAGCAGGCCCTGGGGTTGGGGGGGGACATGATGTGTAATCACTCTTCCCTGCCAGGAAAGTGAAGTGTGCTACTCAAATCATTTGTTCAGTTCAGTGCCTCAGCTTGGGGTGAGGGGAGGGGGTTGAGACAGCACCCAAGAAGATGGTGGAGAAACGTAAAAATGAATTTCATGAAATCTGGAGCTCAAAATCTTATAAAAATTGTCTTTACATGTAATTGGAAAAAAATTAAATGCTTTTTTTTTTTAAAAAAAGAAAAGTGAATTTCATTTTCACAGAGACCTGCTTAGATGCTGCTGCCTGTGCTCTGACAAACCCAGCCTGCAGGGGTGCTTTGATTGTGCCCTTCTAAAGCATGGCTGGCTCCTTAACCAGACCTGCCCACCCTGGGGCCTGGTGTTACCCCAAAAAGCTCAGTGCTTATTTCAGTACTGCCATTGCCCCCCAAACATCTTTGGAACAAACATGTTTTTGAGAAGCACTCTCAGAGCCCGCCACCCCCTTCTTTAGGATAGCTTCAGCTTTTGAGTTTTAGAAACAACCAAGACTTGATCAAGGTTGAGCATGGGGAGTAATACCTTTCTTGTTTGTGAAAGGGGGAGCCCATTGCTAAAAAGGGGTAACTTTAAGGACTGGGATTGTCTTTACTGTCACCTGGCTCCAAAGGTGGGTAACAGAAGAGGAGCATCCTTGAGATAAGTGTGTAAAACAGCCTCCCGCATCAGTCCTTCCCTCATTGGTCAGGACAACCCTCGGCTGGAACATTTGTTTAAAAAAAAAAAAAGCACATCCCTTTGTTATGCTTTGTAAGCAAGTTGGACTGTGCAGTGACTAACACTTATCAGCAAAGAGGAAGCACACAGAAACTATTAAGTCCGTTGATAATAACCTGGATAATCCATTTATCTAGATAAAGTAACAGGTTTTAGTGAGGGTTGATGCCTACAGCTAATAATTTACTAAGGAAGAAATACTCCCAGTAGATGTTTAAAGAATAAGAAAATTACTATTACTTCCAAGTTATTGCTCCTTTAATAGCACAATAGACAACAAAACAAGAAAACTTATTTCCTGCTTTCTCTTCAGGGCACCAGTGTTCTGTCACCTGGCATCCATATAGGACTAATTATTCTTCTAGCCATAATGATCTGCAAAAAATCTGCGACCCAGCTGTTTGAAAAACATCCCTGTCTTTATATTATAATGTTTGGGTGTGTGTATGCCAAAATCACACAAAAATTGGTGGTAAGTCGGTGGTAAGCAGTTTAGTTAAAATTTTGTGTGTTTGGTCCTTGAGAAATTAAGTAACTGGTACACATATGTAGCATTTCACAAGGTAGGGTAGGTTGTGTTCTTTGTCACCATGACAGCCCCATTCCAATCACTGGTCAAAGTTATTTCTGTAATCCAACTTCTAAGAATCAAACTAACCTAATATGAACCATTTCATAGAGAAAGAATTGGACTAAACTAATACATACATAAAACCTCATTTAAAACACTTCATTGACTATATATTCTAAATTATTCATGATAACCTTCTTTATCTTGGGGAACCTGAATACAAGTAAGTTGAATTAGCTAGACATCTCTGTAAGACGGTTGAACTAATGTTCCCAGAAGCATAAGCACTAAGTGATCTTTGGAATCATTTTCTGTCTTAATAGGAAGACTTAATCTGTGGGAGTCTAAAAATAAAATTGTTATCGAACAATTTCTAGATCATTCATTTGCCCTTTTTATTGAATAGGTTGCTCACATGACCAAAAGTAAACTAAGTCTACAGGACCCTGCATTTATTGGGCCAGGTCTTCTGTTTTTGGACCAGTACTTCAACAATTTTATAGACGAATACATTGTTCTGTGGGTAGCAATGGTGAGTGAGCCTTTCAATCTTTTTGTACAAGATATCCCCTCCCCTTCTGTACTTCTAGCACCCAATTCTTACCTCTACACCACTACAGCCAAGGGCCTTGGGCAACTGTAGGATTTCTATCCTTGTCTTTTCTCCACCTGCCTCTAACTGGCCCAAGGCATGCAGGAGAGGTGAAATTGGTCATACAGCTAGTGCTAGAAGTGGGATTTGAACCCAGATCTGGCCCTCCCTCTCTGCTGTGCTAGGCTATTCTTCCTTCAGGCCATGCCTCATGAGTGCGCGCGCGCATGTACACACACACACCCCACCCACCCCAGCTGTGTGACCATGGCCGTAGCTCCAGACCACTCTCTTCTATGGTGGTGTTTACCTGCATGAGTGGAAGGCACTCCCTCCCTACGCCACCAAGCATTTTAAACCCAGTGGACAATGATGGCTTATAAGAAGGCCCTTAGGCTGGTCTCTGTGATGTTACTTAACTTGCTTTTTCTGACGTGACTTTATTTTATGCTTTTAATAATATCCTTTCTTGGTTATTTCATCCAGAAATAGCCAAGTCCTCAAGGACAACATGCGTCTTAAGTCATTTCCTGGTCTGATTCCTGCCTTTGTGCCTCCACTATACAGGTCTCATTTGGATTGGAGGGAACATTTATTAGTAAAATTAGGTTATTAATTCAGTCACTACATAGCCTTCCTTTCCCCCCATAAGTTGACACACACCAAGGATGACAAGTGCATGTCTCCCAAGCTGACCCTCTTTGCAAACAGAGTGAGCTTTGTTATGTGGACAGTGATCTGTTTTGTCTCTTTCTTTTTCAAGTTCATCTCTTCATTTGACTTGCTGAGATATTTTACTGGCGTCATCTTGCAGATTGCAAATCACTTTCATTTGCAAGTCTTCAGGATTCCATTTCCTCATGCACCTGAACAGGTTCAAAACCATAATGACTGACTAATAGCCCAAGGAGAAGAGGAGAAGCAATTAAGGGAACCCCTGCTCTTAGGAATACAGATGAGACACTTTTCAAGAAAACCAAGTCCCTGAAAAGCACATTAATGTGGCCATAACTGTCAGATAAGATATTTAATATAAAGTTAAGTCATGCAGATTCTATTGTGTGTTTGTTTCAGTCGTAAAGCCCTTATCCATATATATCTATGTTCTCTTTCATCATTGAGGCTGGGTCTTAAAGCACAAAATCTGTTCCATATCTGGGCTGGGAACAGAGAAATTTAAACATTAATAGTATGGGAGAATCAGTAAAGTTGGCCTCTAAGAAATTAGTTAGATAAAATGGTTCTTTTAAGTGTTCTTAATATTTATTTTTACTGTCAAAAAAAAACCTTTTGATCAAAAACTTCAGGGCTGACGGAACTTGAATTAAGGAACATCACGTTTTAGACGCCTCAAGTGCATGGCTTATAATGCTTTGTTAATAATGGGCAAAAAGTGGTGACGATGTGCATCTGAAGTTACATCAAATATAATGTTTCCAAGACAGTATTTTATCAACCCAGCGTTGTTTTCCATTTCTCTTTTAACAGATGCAAAGGTGATCACTGTTCCAGTACACAAGAAGTTACTGGCTCCTAGATGGATTAGTTGCTAAGTCTTTTAGTATTTTTCCAGTAACAGTAAGAACTGAAAAATTATTTAGAACTATCGTTAATTATCGAGTTTAGAAATTACTGGGAAAGGAAAGAATTGACTACAAATGAGTAGAATTTAAAAACCACTATAGCACAATAACTCTACTTCTTAAAATCTAGGCCACATATTTGAGTAGCAATGCCTCAGCAGAATGCTAACTCTTAACTAATAATATTAATTCTAAATTATTCTCCCAGCCCTTTCCAATTTATTATTTATTATAAATGCCACCTACCTCCCAGTCCCAGTTTGAGCAATTAGAAAGATAGTCAAAACTATTTCACATATTATTAACAAGCTGGGAAAAAGGCTGATTTTGTACTGAATTATAGAAATTCATCTGTCCTCCCTTTGAAGGATAAAATACTCCTTATGAGAACTTTTGGACATTTTTCCCTCCAAAGGACTAAAGTCGATGCATACCCTACCCCTCTTCATATTCTGAAACAGAACTGAAGATGTGTTTTGCCAGTATAGACTTTTGACCTGAGAGTAAGCTATATCCCTCTATAGGATTCTGCAGAAAAGAATAATGTTCCCCTTAATTCATAATGTAAAACTAACTTCTTCCTTTGTAAACTACCACAGAGAATCTGTATGGACTTTGTATTAGCCTAGAAAAACTCAAATTGGGGGGAGAGGGAAAATACAAAAAGAGATAGTTACTCCTCTCCTCCTCTTGGGCACATTATTCATTTTGATCCTTTGATTTTCAGTAATTCTGGAATAAAACAAGCTTAATCAAATGATTTTCAAGCATGTGCTAATCAATTCCATATTAAATCCAAATGTGATTGTAGATTTCATGTGCTACATGTGAAAAAATACATAGGTACAATATTGCTTCAACTTGAATAAGAATGTAAAATCAAAATTCCATGTATTTCATGTAAATATTAAATTGGAAAAAATACTTGCTTTTGTATAAAGGCAGATAAATACCCCAAGCAGAAATGTTAAATAGCAGTATCAACCTGTAAAATGTACGTATGTTTATGAAATGTTTTCAATCAGTGCCAAAAGCATTTCATTTAATTTTAAATAGCTTTCATTCCTTAGAATTGAAATTCAGAAACTCTGTTCAGTCTTTCAAACTAAGGAATTACTTTCTTGGCTATTTTGTTTACCAAAGAACAAAAACTTATTTTTAAAAAATACCAACGTATATATACTTCCATGTTTCTCAGCACTCAGCGTAATAAGCAGTTGAGAGGGTATTTCGTGCAGCTAAAAAGAGCTAGTGAAACTGAAATGTGAAATTCATTTAAATCTTTATTGCTAGAAGCCATTTGTTTTTAATTGCTAACATTGGGGGGAAAGTTCACTAATACCAAAGAACCTGAAAGGTAGTAGTACATTTGAATTTGCTGTCTACTATTCATATAGGCGTTTTCAATCAATATAAAACAGAGGATCTTGCATTGATAAACAAGATATAATAACAGATAACCTTTAAACTAGCTTTCTTAAGCCACAGCAAATATTTGCATTTCCTTTAGCTAATGGTTGTGATTGTATCGTATTACTTAGGTCCAAGTTCTTACTTCAAAGAGCCATCAGAATAACATGGATTGAAGAGATTTTCGAACACTTGCCATTTCTTGCTGCTGCTGTTACAAGAAAGGAGATATTAAAGACATGTTTAATACTTTGATAAGTGACTTTGTAATGATTTAATCTTAATTTTTTCAGTTAAAAATATGCCATATTATTACTTACAGTGTCCATCATAATTTTCTTTTGTAACATAGCCATTTCTTTTCTAAGTTCATTTTGTGCACCTGTAAGAAGGCTTTCGTGATTCTTCTCCAAGTCTTCCATATTCTATAAAGTAAAAGGCCAATACTCAGTTATTAAATATTACTTGTCTGTTCTGAATTCTAACAACTCAAAAATTAACTATTAATAGTCAAGTATACACACAATTGAGTGTGATGGGTTAATGAGAGAGGCAGGAAACCCTCTTACCAAATTCTTAGGTACGGGAGACAAGGGCTGAATGGATCCTGTTAGAAATGTCCATTATTACCATTAAACATACTAGAGAAAATGAGCCAGGAAAAAAAACCAGGTTTGCGATAGCAGGAGCACATTTTAAGGTTCCCTGTGGGCTGTGCAGGCACACTGTGCTAGATGCTAGGGATACAAGATGTACCAGCTGAATGATTAGTTACTATACCATGAGACAGGCATACATGTGTATGGATCTCTCTCTCTCATACACACACACAGTAAAATAGCATTTTTCAGACATACTACGTAGTATTTAAGATTTTGTGACAAGCTGGAGGAGAAGGAAGAGAGAAAAGGTTTCCCAAACAACGTCATCTGAAGACAACCATCCAAGCTTCTTAACAGTAGTCATTTTCGGGGTGGAGCCAAGATGGTGGCTGGAAAGCAGGGACTTACATGAGCTCCCTGCCAGGTCCCTCCAAAAACCTATAAAAAATGGCTCTGAACAAATTCTAGAACTGCAGAACCCACAAAATAGCAGAGGAAAGCAGGGATCCAGCCCAGGACAGCCCGGATGGTCACTAAATGAGGTCTATCGCACACGGAGGGAAGTGAAGACGTTCCTACATGGAAAGATGATGTGTATGATTCATGAGACCTCAGTATCATAGTAGCTGAAAGGAATGTACATATATATACATGTGTGTGTCTAGGTATGTATGTATATAGGTGTATTACATATACGTATGTATTATATATATAGACAGGGCACAGGGTGAGTTGAATATGAAGGGATGATATCTAAAAAAAAAATCAAATTAATGGATAAGAGAGGAATATATTGAGAGAGGGAGAAAGGAAGAGATAGAATGGGGTAAATTATCTCACATAAAAGTGGCAAGAAAAAGCAGTTCTGTAGGAAGGGAAGAGGGGACAGGTGAGGAAGAATGAGTAAATCTTGCTCTCATCGGATTTCACCTGAGGAGGGAATACCATACACAGTCAATTGGGTATCTTACCCACAGGAAAGGAGGAAGAAGAAGATAAAAAAGCGGGGATGACAGAAGGGAGGGCAGACAGGGGGAGGAGGTAATCAAAAACACACACTCTCGAAAATGGACAGGGTCAAGGGAGAAAATTCAATAAAGGGGGATAGGTTAGGAAGGAGCAAAACATAGTTAATCTTTCACAACATGAGTATTGTGGAAGGGTTTTACATAATGATACGTGTGTGGCTTATGTTGAATTGCTTGCCTTCTTAGGGAGGGAAGAGGGAAGAGAATTTGGAACTCAAAGTTTTAAAAACAGACGTTCATAAACAAAAAAGGTTTTTGCATGCAACTAGGAAATAAGATACACAGTACACAGGCAATGGGGCATAGAAATTTATCTTGCCCTACAAGAGAAGAAGGGAAAGGGATGGGAGGGGAGTGGGGTGACAGAAGGGAGGGCTGAGTGGGGAACCGGGCAACCAGAATATACGCCATCTTGG
Source organism: Trichosurus vulpecula (assembly GCF_011100635.1). Lineage (NCBI taxonomy): Eukaryota > Metazoa > Chordata > Mammalia > Diprotodontia > Phalangeridae > Trichosurus > Trichosurus vulpecula. Next base: position 285,743,288 of record NC_050577.1, read on the forward strand.
AGTGGGCAGGAGGGTAGAAATGGGGAGAAAATTAGTAATTCAAGCTTGTGAAAATCAATGCTGAAAACTAAATATGTTAAATAAATTTTTAAAAAAAAGTAGTATTTTCAACCTTCCCAGCCAATTAAAGTGGTCCTTAGTGATTAGCAATACTTCAGTAATTAGCTTGCTATCAGTACAAATAGAACACTTACTATGTGCTCTATATGCACTGTGCTAAGCACTTCATTTGAACCTCACAATGACCTTGGAGAGGAGGTGCCTGAAGCCACATTTCAACTCAGGACTTCTTGACCTCAGGCTTGGAATTCTATCCGTTGTTCTTAGTAACGAATCCTGACAGATTCAACATAACCAGAGCTAAAAGGTGCCTCATAGGCTGAGTCAAACCCATACCAGAAAAAGCAACCCTGCTAAAGTATGTCTGACAAATGGTCACCTGGCCTTCACCTAAAGAACTCAGGTGAAGGGCGACTCCATTACTTGCTGAGGCAACCCATGCTACAGGGTGTCCTAAAAGTCATAGTGTGGTCTCTGCTGTAGCTATGCAACACAAAGACAAAATAAATATATGGTAATTTAGGAACAAAGACAAGTACCACCAGGTCTTCCAACCAAACTTCACAAAGGCTTCTGTTATTATCTCACTGCCCTCCTCTATATTCTCCACAGCTTAATAGTTTCTTTCCTAAACTGGTGCCTAAAATTGAAAACAGTACTCTTTATGTGGCCTGACCAGGGCAGACCACCTCAATATTTGTTTTCTCAATATTTTGACAGCTGTATTTCAATAGAATTAGTATCCTTTGTTATTTTTTGTTTTTATTTCATGCACTTAAAAACATGATTTTGACAAAAAGTTCATAGGCTTTACTGGCCTGCCAAAGGGGGCCCATGACCCAGAAAGGTTAAAAACCCTCTGTTCTTAGGTCAATAAGTGTTTATAATCATTATTAACAGCAGGCATTTACATAGTGCCTACAAAAAAGTCATTTGTTTCTCATGACAACCTTGGAGGGAGGGTGCTTTCATTCTCCTCGTGTGACAGTGGAGGAATCTGAATACTTGCTCCAGAATCACCCACTCTGAGGCTGGATTTGAACTTGGGTCTCCCTGACTCCAGGGCCAATGTGCTCATAAATAAAGCTCCTTTCCTCCTGTCCCCTCCCCGAAGAAAGTTTACCTAATGGGAGAGAACATGCCAACAACAACTATGCACAAAGGATCCCTACAGAAGAGATTGGGAAGGGGCGGGGTTGGGTCACCTTAGAAGGAAAACACTACCATGATGGAAACCAGGACAGACCTGCTGCAGAAGGTGGGGCCTGAATCAAACCAAGGCAGCCTGGAGGCAGTTAAGGAGGGACTGGGGTGGGGGTGGGGGGTGCACCACATTGTAAGGTCAGAGATCATGGAGATCACAGACTATGGGGAAGAGAGTAAAGTGTAAAAAGACTAGAATGAAAAGGACAGTCAAAGTTATGAAGAACCCAAGAGAGGCTATCTTGTTTGATCGTGGAGGTAAGATGGAGCTGAGCAGCGAGTGTTGTGGTCATACTTCTACTGTAGGAAGATCTCTGGTCCCTGAGTGGAGGGGTTGGGATATTGAAAGATGAGGCAGGTGGACCAAATAGAAATTGACTGCAGGAGTCAAGGTGAGAGGTGACAACGGCCTGCACCACACAGTGACTCTGAGTGGAGAGAAGGTACGTCCACGAGAGAGGCAGATCAGTCACCTCCTGAAGCAGCCCATCTCACTCTTGTCAAGTTCTAATGGTAAGAATTTTTTTTTCTGAAAGCAAGCCTGAATCTCTTCCACCCACTGCTCCTCTTTCTACCCTCCAGACCCAAACTAAGAAAAGCCCAATTCTTTCTATACATGACAATCCTTCAAATACCTAAGCACAACTATCACAAGACCTACTGAGGCTGACCACCTAGAAATGACACCAGAAAAAGAGGTCACATTCATCATAGGGACTGGAATGCTAAAGTAGGGAATCGAAAGATAACTGGAATAACATTCAAGTTTGGCCTTGGAGTAAAACATGAAGCAGGGCAGAGGCTAACAGAGTTTGGTCAAGATAACCTGCTGGTTATAGCAAACAAACACTTTTTCAATCCAAAATGTGACTCCACACAGTGACATCGGCAGATAGTTAATATCAAAATCAGATTGTGTATTTTGCAGCCAAAGGTGTAGAAGTTCTACACAGTCAGAACAAGACCTAGAGCCAACTATGGCTAAGATCATAAGCCTCTTACTGCACAATTCAGACAAACAAGAAAGTAGGGTAAACTATCAGACCACATAAAAATGACCTAAATAACATCTCTTATGAATATGAAGTGGAGGTGATGAAAAGATTTAAGGGATTCAATCTGATGGAATGCCTGAAGAACTACAGAGGTTCACAATCTATACAGGAGGAAGCAACAAAAAACTATGCCCTTCTCCAACTCATACTTGTATGTAGTTGATTTTTTTTGTATCCAAGGAGACTCAATGATTTAACCCGTTAATATACCTTTGGATCCTGACCATCATCCAATGTGTTAGCTCTTTCCAGAAAGTTTTCAGGGACTACAAATTTTCACTGATGTGCAAGTGAGCAGTGATACCCACACTAGGGAATATGTCCGAAGAGAATCCTGAGCTTCTTGACTCCCATACAGCCTCTTCAGGATACAAGTAACATGATCTGGTACTCCCATGTCTTTGAGGATTTGACACATTTTGTCATGATCCACACAGTCAAAGGCTTTAGTCATTGAAGAAGTAGATGTTTTTCTGGAACTCCCTTGCTTCAGAAGCAACAGAACCAAATATGGAACTGACTGGTTTAAGATTGGAAAAGGAGTATGGCAAGGCTGCATATTGTCGCCTTGTTTATTTAACTTATATGCAAACTACATCACTTGGAAGTGCCAGGCTGGACAAATCGAAAGCAGGAATTCTGTTTGCCAGGAGGAATATCAACAATCTCAAGATATGCAGATGATGCCACTCTGATGAAGCCTCTTGATGAGGATGAAAGAGGAGAATGTAAAAACTGGCTTAAGCTCAACATTAAAAAACCCCTGAAGATCTTGGCAACTGGTCCCATCACTTCCCAGCAAACAGAGGGAGAAGAAATGGAAGCAGTTCCGGATTTTATATTCTTGGGCTCAAAGATCATTGCAGAGGGTGACTGCAACCATGACATGAAGACACTTGGTTCCCTGGAAGAAAAGCTGTAGCAAATCTGGACAGCAAACTAAAAAGAGCTATCACCTTGCAAATAAATGCCTGTATATTCAAATTATGGTTTTTCCAATAACGATATGTGGCTATGAGAGTGGGATTATAAGGAAAACTGAGCACACAGAATTAATGCTTTTGAACTGTGGTGATGGAGAGAAGGCTTTTGAGAATCCCATGGACAGCAAGGAGATCAAATCAATCAACACTTAAAGAAATTAATTCATACTATTCACTAGAAAGTCATATACTGAAGCTGAAGCTTAAAACTATCTGGCCACAGAATGAGAAGACAAAGACTCACTGGAAAACACCCTGATGTTGGGAAAGACTGAAGGCATTTAAGGAAAAGGGGATGGCAGAGGATGAGATGGAAACAGTGTTATGGAAACAACGAACATGAACCTGGACAGATTTCAGGAGAGGGTAGAGGACTGAACAACACTGAGGCTTAACTTTTTTCCAGACTCAACTGATCCTCAGATCACACACCTACACACAGGGTTCTTCTCCATCCTGGATGCCCTCCCTTGGATACTTACCAGTGGCACCCAGAACAAGCACAATATTCAAGACTGAGGCCTCAGAGGGGCACAGTACAGCAGGATTACTATCTTCCTATACTGGAAGCTATGTCTCTCTCAAGACAGTTCAAGATCTCCTGAGCCTCTCAGGCTTCCAGAATACATTGCTAACTCACATGGAGTATGAAGTTCACTAAAACCTCCAGTTTCAGAACGCTTGTCAGACTATGCCCTTCTCCAACTCATACTTGTATGTAGTTGATTTTTTTTGTATCCAAGGAGACTCAATGATTTAACCCGTTAATATACCTTTGGATCCTGACCATCATCCAATGTGTTAGCTCTTTCCAGAAAGTTTTCAGGGACTACAAATTTTCACTGATGTGCAAGTGAGCAGTGATACCCACACTAGGGAATATGTCCGAAGAGAATCCTGAGCTTTGGAAAAGAGCTAGTGGCAAGTGAATGGGAAGCAGCCTGCTAATCCTCCCTGTGTCACTGACCTTCGGAGAGGCCCTTCTAACAAGCAGTGCCACCTCTCAACAGATGCTGCTAGTGTAGTCCAAGAGTACAGTCTAGAAGAGAGATACAGAAATGGAAACTTCTGACAGCAGCAGGCTGAGTGTACTCACCTCCAGATGGCTTCCTGCTTTCATCAGCATGTGCAGCCTCCTGCTTAGGCAGTGTAGGTCAGTACTGTAACAGGGTTGGGGGATGGTACATGGGACAAGCATATGTGTATAATGGATGCTTTGATGTCATGTTCCTTTTGCCACTTTGTTTAAATATTTTTCTCAAGTAATGATGTTTATAGAGATAACTGAAGCATACAGAAGGCGAAGGCAAAAATTCCAAGTGATTTGAATGAAGTGAACACTTACACAACCTTCAACGCAGACGAGCATCCAACAACATCCACGAAGGGGTGGAACTAAGGTGCTGATCAGCTCATAGAGGAATGGAAGGAGCTTGATGAATCCCAACCAGAGCCTCTGGTTTGTTTTGTTGAACCCTTTACACCTAGCTGACTTTGGCCAACTCTCAAATCCACTTGTCTAGCTAACTTCTTTGCTCACTTCTCATCTGCATTTCCAACTCCTTATTGGACATCTTAACTCAGTATGTGCAAAACTGAGCTCATGATTCTCCCCACCATCCCCAGAAACCTTCTCCTCTTCACCACTCTCTTCCCAGGCCCCCAAGTTCACACCCTTGGTGTCCTCATCAACTCTTCCCTTGCTCTCAGCCCCATTTCCAAGCGGCTGCCAAAGCCCATCAAGGTCACCTTCATAACATCTCTTGCATATGCCCCCCTTTCTTCTGACACTGCCCCCTTGGGCCAATCCAGCACAGTCCCTCATCACCTCACATGGATCCCTCACCATCACCTGGACTATTAAAATGGCTACTGGTGGGTCTGTCTACCATACGGCCCTTCCCACTCCAGTCCATCTTCCACTCAGCTGTCATAAGTGATCTTTACTTCAGTGGTTTCCTATCACCTACAGGATCAAATAAAAAATCCTCTTTGGCATTCAAAGCCTTTCATAACCCAGACCTTCCCCCATGCCCCCACCTTTCTAGTCTTCCTACAATCTACAATGATCCATTTATACTGACCTCCATGCTCTTTCTCACACAAGACCCACCATCTCCCCACAGGGCATTTTTATTGGCCCTTTCCCAAGCCTGGAATACTCTTCCTCCTCATCCTCACCTCCTGGCTTCCCTTAAGTCCCAGCTAAAAGCCCAACTACTACAGAAGTCTTTCCCAATGACCCCTAATTCTAGTGCCCTCCTTCTATTGATTATTTCCAATTTATCCTGTGTACCTGTTTGTACACAGTTGTTGGCATGCCATCTCCCCCACTGAGTTCCTTCACAGCAGGGATTTTTTTTGCCTTTGTCTCCCAGTGCCTAGCACAGTGCTTAGCAAACAGTGGGCATTCGATATTTTCTAATAGATGGGTTAATAAAAAGTCATATCTTGTACTCTAGCACCAGAGAGCGCCAAGTGTAACCAGAAGGACATGATGAAGTATTGAAATAGAGCTTTTGCAAATATTTTCCATCAATTCAAAAAAAAACTGTTAAAGTTCCCATTATGTTTTTAAAATGTGGTAAGATAATATATATACCAGACCTTTAAGAACTGTTCATATAGTTGTTTAATTGTTTTCAGTCTCTGGCTCTGAACTATTCTGGCTTGTTGAAAAACCTTTTGCTGTTGTCGAAACATATTCTAAAAATAAAAATAAGATAGTCATGATATTACAAAATGAAAATTATGGCTGAAAATATTAAACACTAGATTTAATAATGACTGAATAGCATCAAATTCATTATCACCATGATATAATAGTCCTATTTACCTCTCACTATAAAAAATAATTCTTAAAGCATGTCAAAAGGGAAAGAATACATATTGAACGATTAAAGATTAGGGACAGACATTATCTTAGCCCCTGTGTAGCACAGACAGACATGAACTTCTTTCCACCAAAACCTGTTCCTCCAGACTTCATTATTTCTATCTGAATTGAGGATGACTTTGAGGTTGCAAACCTGGGGACTATGATAGTGGTGTCCTCAACAGAGTAGGGAAGTCCGAGAGGAGGATCTGAGAGTAAGGATGAGTTCTTTATTGAAGCCTTTCCTGATAATTTCAGTCAACAGCAACTATTCCATACTCAAACTGCAATAGCTCTGTTTACTCCTCTCTGTGCATTCACTATGCATTTTTTAAATCAAATTGTCATATTCCTCTACTAGACTCTAAACCCAATGAATATAGGGATCATGATTTATCTAAATTTTCTCTTTCCAGCACACAGCAGGTATTCAATAAATGTATAATAGCTAGTATTTATAAAGTACTTTGCAAAGTGTGCAAAGTGCTTTCCTAATCTTGTCTCGTCTTATCCTCACAGCATGCCAGAGAGGCAAGTGCTATTATATCCTCATTTCATAGATGAGGACCTCAGGTAGACAGAAGGTAAGTGGCTTCCCCAGGGGCACAAAGCAATTAAGTGCTGGAGGCCAGATTTTAACTTAGGTTCCCTGAACTCCAGGTGCAATGCTGTTATCCCTTTAGTGTATATGTACATGTGTGTGTGTTTTTTTTACTGTAAACATATAATACAAACACAAAAATGAAGTGATAGATTTAACTACTACTAATTGCTGATAATATTTATTACATGGTAAAACCTAGTTTAGAAGAGAGCTTCAAGTACTAGAGGACATGGATTAAAGTATGGTTTGTCAGAAATGGTCAACAGGAGAGTAGAGGTAATTAAAAGTAAGCTACAAGAGCCAGACCTGAACTGCTCCTCCTAGGCCTGGAGAGCCTGCGGTGTGGGGCTGGCCTGCCTCTCTCATCTCCTGACCACTTTGGCCACTCGCCTCCTCGCTGCTTCCAACACAGAGCATTCTCCTATCCGCCACCAGGCCTTGGCTCACAATGTTCCTCCTTCCCTTCCCAACTGGCCAGATGCTTCTCATCCTATCATCCTCCCAAATGACATTTTCAATGGAAATCTTCACTGACTACTCAAGTCAACCTCCCTATCTCGATTCCCTCCTCCTACTTTGTATTGCTATTTCTTCCACATGTATAGAGCTAATCTTCTCATGAGATTATAAACTCCCAAGAGTGGGGTCTCTGCTTCTTTACAGGCTGTGTGGTGTGGGAGATAGAACAGAAAACCTGAAGTCAGGAAGACCTGGTTTTGAATCCTGTGTCAAGACACTTATGAGTTATATGACCCTGGGCAAGTCACAATCTCTTCCAGCCTCAGTTTCTCATCTGTAAAATGGGGACAATAACAGCACGTATCTCACAAGGTTGTTGAGAGGATCAAATGAGATGATATGTGAAATATTTAGCGAAATTGTAGAGTGCTAAATGTTAACTATTATTTGTATCTCTCCACAGCCGATGCACCTTGTAAGTGCTGAATAAATCTGTTGAATTGCTGAAATATTTAGTTACCATATACCTAAGTCATTTAAATATAAGTAAATGAATTATACAGAAAAATACACATTAGCTAAATGTGTCAATTCAACAAAATTCATTGTGTGTATATTTGTAACACTGTGTTATGTGCTATGGGGAAATACAATGAAGTTTGTTATTTTAAATGAAGAAAAATTATCCTTAGCATGAAACGACAAATTATTAGAGATGGGCAATGCAAAATTAACCATGTCCTGATTAATGTGTAACTTCAACTGCAAGACATGGTTAACCTACGCACTCCTGTAGCTAATCAAATGTAAACCCTAAGCACTCAAAGGGGACACCTGGCATAACCATGTAGAGAGCAGACCTGAAGACAACTGATATTTTTTTTCTATCAGACCAAATGAGGGAAAAGGATATAATGGATAATTAAAAGTCCTACATCTAAAATCCTACAGGGAAAACGACTTCATAGCCAGTTCTACTTAGGCTTTACTACACGAGTAATTGTTAAATAACAGAACAGTAGAAATATTTTGGTTTTTTAAGAATCAGGAAAAAAATTTAAAATATTTTATGACTTAAGGTGTGATTTAAAGACATTTATTAGCAATTTTGGTGATGAAGCAATTAATAACCGATATTTAGTGGTATTCTGCCACTCCAATTGTTTTTTAACAAGAAAAGGAAGGAAATCATGATAAAATGAGAAGACATGTAAAGGAAAGAGCACTGGGTTCAAATTCTGGCTTTGACACTTCTTTGCTTTATGACCACAGGCAATTCATTAAAATTCACTGAGCTTAAGTTTCCTTATCAGTAAAATGGGGATAATATTTGCATGAGGTTTTGCTATAAGGAAAATGAGTCAAAACTAACATTATGAAGTCTGATCTTTTAAAGTGGAGGAAAAGTGGCTTTTCTGGCTATAAGCCAAGTTTGACCCTGAATCTGTGAGGGTAACACCACTAAGTTATGACGTTTCAACTATAGAGTATGTTAAGCGTGATACCAACAGCTAGTTTTTCTTCCTGTTCCTCAGCTTTCTGAACATCCACATCCCACTGCTGAAATAATGTCAGGAACTGCTGAGAATATTCATGGTTGAGTTTTTGCCTAATAAAAGAATCCATGAACACCATCATTACCATTATAAAAATTAATCAATTTCCTGCAGTAACCGAACTAATACAATATAATAATAGAATATAACTAATATAACATAACTAATCAAGTGTTTCATCATAAAGGGGGAGGCAAGCCTGAGCTGCTGAGCCAGTGCAAATTCTAGCAAATCCAATCAAATTTTAAACACCCAGCACCCATCATAGGACCATCCTAGGACCAGCCTATTGAGATTAGGAGATGCTGCCAGAAGAGCTGTCATTGGGTAGTGATTATTTTTTACAACTACTAATGAAGGCACAGAGTGGCTGCAATCTGAACCAGCAGAAAAGCTACCCGTACTAATGAAATCACAGACCCATGACAGAGAAGTAATTAATGTAATATTTAAAAAAAGAGGCAAGGCATTAACATTACCATAAGTTCTTTTGAGGGAAGTTGTTAAATGCAAGTATTTTTTAAAAATTTACAGACATTTTTTATCACTTTAGGTTACAGTCATAGAGAAAAGTGTCCAGGACTTTATAAGATGCCAAGAGAAAAGAACATCATTTACTGGGAGAAATTCCCTGGGCTATGTTTCCCACTTCTCTCATCCTAGAAAGGTCACATCACCAGTCCAGGACTCATTGGCAGAGTTTTCTGACAGATGTGGGGTTTAAAAAGCAAAAGTGGAGGTGAGCAGAGTCACAAAAGAAAAGCTACAGACTAAAGTCACAAGAAAACAGAAGGGGCAGTACATGGAATGGGATAGCTATGGCATTCCTGAACTCAGAAGTACATGAATTCTGACAGCCGAGCTGAAAGGTTTCCTCAGAAGTCCATGCAGCAGGTGAATCCCTACACTTTTGCCAATGGATTGGCTATAAGTTCTGAAATAAATGTGTTATTCTAGCTGGGATATATTATAATCTCTCTGGAATTTATAGGGAATTGCCCTCATTTATCCATAGTGACAGAGAATAGTCTATTATTTGATTCTCTTACACTGCATTTTTTTTGATTAAATATTTTCCTGTGATTTTTAATTAGTCTGTAAATAAAACGTGGGCTTGGGATTCTATTTGCAAAATGGTTAACACCTAGTTAACAGTGACAGGAGTTCCTACTCCAAGACTATAGTCCTCAGTTTTCTGGCACCTGATCATACAGAGTTTTTCTCTAACATAAAATTTGGTGACTTTCGTTCTTGAAAAAGGATGGAATTTTTATCATGATCAGAGAAAAGGATTTTTTTCCCTCCCATTTGTAAGAGGTGGAAGGGGAATAAAATAGTTTTTTATTAATTGAAAAAAAATTCAGATATGATTGTTGGGAGGAAAAAAAACATACTTTTGTTCTACCAAATTAAGTGCTTTTGAAAAATCAATCAAACAAAAAAAATCACAAAAAATACTAAGAAAAACTAGTTTTGGCTCAAAATAAATATTTGACATAAATTTTATACTTTAAAAGAATAAATGGGTTCATTTCAAAATATAAATATGAATTTATGATATAATTAGGTTATATAAGATTTCAGCATACATTTATCTCAATTTACTTTTTTTTACTTTGGCACTACAAAGATTTCATTCAGCGGTTGATCCAACAAAATTCATAAAATATTTTATGAACTCATAAGTACATAATAGTAACAAGTATTTGTTAAATAAAAACACATTTTTATTGCAAAAAAACACAAATTTCTCCTTTTTTTAAACAAATAGTAACAAATGAGATCAGATAACTGAAAAGTGACAACTATCAGTAGAATGAATCTAGAACGGCTTTATGGAGGACATAGAATTTGAGTTGGTACTTAAAGAATGGGAAAGAAGAGGTCAGTAGGCAGAAAAATTGGGAGGAGAAAGAGGATTCAAGGCACAGAGAAGGTGTGAACAAAGGAAAAGAGATGAGAAATTACAGCACATGTCTGAGGAACAAACAGCCCAGCAAGCTGGGCTGTAATGTCACAAAGCTATTAAGGTAGGAAGATCATAAAGGTAGATTCTATAGCATCCTGCATGTCAGACTGAGGAGCCTAAATTTTGGTAAACAGTGAAGATGGAACACTGAGTAATTTTTAGGACAGCCATGGCTTGTGCATTAAGAAAATTAAAATAGCAATATCACATAGGATGAAAGATGGGGAAGAAGTGGCAGCAGGGAGAAAGCTTAAGGAAACTAGTATAGCAATACAGATGAGAGGTAACAACGGCCTAAACTGAGTAATAACAGAAACATCGTAAATATCAACCATTTTAATATATTGGATGAAGGAGGAGTCAAATATGAAGCCAAGATAAGGTTTTATGATGCCACAGACAGAAAGAAGTCAAGAACTGCAAGCTTTGGGAGAAAGATGACTTGAGGTGCAAGTGGGCCTATCCACATAAATAGAGAATTAGAGCTGGAAGGAGTCTAAAGAGGTCATCTACATCTTGCCCCTTCGTTTTAGAGATGAGGACAATGAGATCCGAGAGAGACCAGTGTCATTTCAGCCAGATGATGTCTCAGATCCAGCTCCTCAAACACAGGTCCTCTGACTTCAATGTTCTATCAAACCCATGCCTTTATCTTTTATTTTTAAGGAAAAGATTTCTACTTCAGACTGACATGTAGGAAATGTCTTTTTTCCCCAAAGAAAGGCATGCTATGAAGACTGATCAAAAGTAGGGGTTCTTAACCTGGGGTCTGTGAACTTTTTTTTAATATTTGAATTATAAACATTTTGGTTTCCTTTGTTACCCCATATGTTTTATCTTATGCTTTTAAAAGCATTATTTTGAGGAGTCCATAGGTTTCAAAAGACTGCCAAAGGGGTCCAAGACAAAAAAAAAAGATTAAGAAGCCCAGCTCTAAATAGGCATAAAGCCACTCTACCTGCCAGACACTAGAATCATAAAGGAAACAGCTCCCTTTCCCCTTGCCCTGAGGCTGCTGAGTGGTGCAGTGAACAGTGCCCTGACCCAGAGTCAGGAAGACCTAAGTTCTAATCCATCAGACTTCGTTACAAAACTTCTTTTCCCCTCAGTTTCCTCAACTGTAAAATGAGGACAACTGAACCTACCTTGCAGAGATGTTGTGAGAATAAAATGAGATAATATATGTCAGGTGCTTAGCACAATGCTTGTGACATAGTCGTTCATCTATAAATTCTTATTCTCTTTTCTATTCCCTTTGCTCCTTTTCTACATTCCCATTTTCTGACAGGAAATTGGAAATATGAATCTGTGGCCAGAGAGAACAGAGTCGGAGCTACAGATTCATAGTCCTCCACAAAGAAGACTTAATGCCAAAAGAATAGTTCTGTCTCCCAAAGCAGACAATATGAAAAGAAGAGACCTAAGAACAAATCCTTTAAGAACAGCCAGAAAGATAAGGGCCAGTGAAGAGAATAATAAAATTTCAGACTCAAGTTTTCAGAGGTCTTCTAGTCCACCCCCCACCTGAAAAACAAATACCTCTATACCAAGTAGTGTTGAACTCAAATAGAAAGAGAGGCCACTAACCCATACATAAGAATCCCAGTGAGCTGCATATTGACTTAGTTTTAAAATACAATCGTATCTATTTTTACTGGATTTTTTATTATTCTGTTCAATATTTCCAATTACATTTTACTGATTCAGGCCGCACCCAGGACACAGGAGGTTGTGGGCCATGTGTTCCAACCCTCTGCTCTAGGGCAGCTCTGACTAGCAGCCATCCAAGCAGGGCTCACTGTTCTCTACTAAGAAAGAACTCAAGGAGCTGTCAAAGGCAGGAGAAAGACCAAAAGAATGTGATGCAAAGGAAGGAGGGTCAGGAGGAAAGCGTATTCAACAGCATCCATTGCTACAGAAGTCAAAGAAAATGCATAAAGACTGAGAAGTAAACCACTGATCTTGAGGATCAAGAAGTGACTTTCCCTTTGAGGACTGACGGTATGTATACAGGATAGCAAAAGCCCTTCTATCTCACACTGAGAGTAAAAGAGTCCAATATATTTTTCAGTTAATACACCAATAAACACAAAATAAAAGTACTTTTTCAATGTACATTTTGCATTTTGGCTGAAAAAAGGTAGTTATTAAAAAAAATCCTTACCTCTGTTCTTGCTGTGTTTTCCAAACATGCTCAATTTTCTGATTACTAGTTTTAAGAGAAGCCTTAGTATACATTTCCAATCTTTTCCTCTTTGCAAGAAGAGCCTTGTTAATATCAGCTATAATGAAATATTTATCAAAATTTCATGTTGTAAAGTTTATGTATTGACAATACAAATTTAAGCAAACTGATCTGAGTAGTCAATTCATCCATACTGGGAAGCCTTGATATATTTAAATTTAAAATAAAATAGGCCAACTAAAAATAAAATAAAATTTAAAATAAAATAGGTACCAACTGTTATAAAAGGTGGCTCTTTCCCTAATTTACAATCTTTTCCCTAAGAAAAATGCTTCCAAGTGGGCTACAGAAATTCTTGCAACTTTTTATAACAATATCTAAACTCCAGTTAACTACAATCTTTATCTTCCCTTCCCCCACCTCAGTTTTGGAATAGGTTTAAGTTAAAGGTAACTTATTCTTTCTTTCCTAGATTACATGTATATATAAAGAATTTTAAGGATGAACTCTAATTCTTTCATGTTTTAAGTTATAAATTTGATGAAATTTTCTACTCAAAATATAAAGTATCAATCAATTTAGAGGACTTCTGGCAAATGAAAGCACACTCAAGATTTCCTGAAAATCAAAGCTTTTAATTAGCTCAAATTTAATACCACCAAAAATCATTTATATGCACCATGACATAAATTAAATGTAGCCTGCAAAACTATTTCATTAGTGACTGAATCTAAGAACAGGCAGTCTATCCTCTGTGTATGTGTGTCTGTATGTTTATGTACTTTAACTTATTTAAGCTAGTGTGGTACAATGGAAAAAGCAATGGATCTGGAATCAAAAAAACTGGGTTCAAATCCAACATCTGACATTACCCTGCGACCTTGGGCAAGTCACTTAATCTTCAATGGTGTCAGTTTCCGCTCTGTGAAAAATAATAATACATGTATGTGACACTTTAAAGTTTGCTAAGGGCTTTGCCAATGTTATCTCATTTTATCTTCACAATAGGCCTGAGAGCCAAGTGCTTTTATTATCTACCTTTTACAGATGACTAAATGGAGGCAAACAGAAGGTACACGAGATGCCCAAGGTCACACGGCTAGCTAAGAAGTATCTAGTGTGCTATTTGAATTCAAAGCTTCCTAGCTTCAGGCTCCATCCTCTAATCCAGGGTGCCACCTAGTGGAGACTGGACTAAAATGGCCTCTGAGGTCACCTCTAGCACAAGATCCATGATCCCATGTCATTTGGGGGACAATGAATGCACCTTGACAGCAAGAATTGTTTCATTTTTCTCTTTGCAGCCCCAGTCCCTAGCACTGTGCCTGGGACATACCAGACATTTAATAAACTCTGAGTCTAGGCTGGACCTCTCCAGTTCCTTTTTCATACAGTATTCCCTAGACTATGTTAAATGTGAATATAAAAATACATTCCTACTAAAAGCTCCCCTTCAGCACAGCTACTATTCATTCTCCACATTAAAATTAGCAAATGGCAATGAGGAAACCCAAGACACATACCAAATATATCTCTAAAATCAAATGCACGTCGAACAGTACATAAGGGCCACAGACCTCTCGAAGTCTGGCAATTCTATGATTCCATCATCTACAAATTTTACCAAGCATAGGCTTTAAACAAAAGAATATCTTTAAATATGATGGAACCTCGAAACGTACCTCCAAATCTTTCCAACATGTTCTGTACTTCACCCCTAAAGAAATTACAATTTAGTTATACATTAAAAAAAATTCTTTTGAAAAGAATATTTTTTCACAGAGCATTTTCTATTTGCATCTAAGTAGATTTCTATTAAGATATTTAATTAAAAACCCTACAAAGTATTGGCATAGAGGGATCTTTTTTAATATCATGAAAAGCATTTAATGCCAAAGATATGCATCATGTGTAATGAAGATACACTAGGTATAAATACAAGAGTAAAGCAAAGATGTCCACTTTCTCCACTATTATTTGATATAGTTCTGGAAATACTAGCAACAGCAATAAGATGAGAGAAAGAAGTTAAAGGCATAAAAATAGGTAGAGAAGAGATAAAATTGTCTATTGGCTGATACAATGGTGTATTTGGGAAATGCTGAGGAATCAGAAAACATACTACTTAAGATAACATCATCAAAGGTGAATGCAAAAAAAACACTTAAGGAATAAAACAGATAAACTCTCAAAATACAGCCTATAAAATAAACCCACAAAAATCAACTTCATTTCTATAACAACAAAATTTTAAAAACAATAATAGAAAGGGAAATTCTAATCCAAATAACTATGAAATGCATAAAATATCTGATATTTGACCTACCAATGCACACAAAGACTTGCATAGGTTCAATTACAAAGTATTCCTTAAGGAAATAAAGAACAGCTTAAAAAAGGTTTAGGAACATTTAGTGTTCATGACTAGGACAAGCCAAATGACAACACTACCAAAGTTAATTTATACTTTTATGCTACACCAATCAAATTGCCAAGACGATACTTTACAGAACTTGATAAAATAATAACAAAACTTATTTGGAAAAAAACAAAAGATCTAGAATATTACGTGAAATGATGAAAAGAGGTAGAGACGAAAGGAGAATAGCATGTTCAGATTTTAAACTATATTATAAAACAGAAGTCACTGAAACCATCTGGTATTGATTAAAAAAAACAGAAAAAGATCAATGGAACAGATTGGAAAACGAAGAATCAGAAACAACAGAACTCAATAATCCAGTGTACTATAAATAAGGAAACAAATTATTTGGGGGGAAAACCTCTCTAGTAACAAGCTAGAAAACTGGAAAGCAGTCTGGCAGAAATTAGGCTTACACCAACACCTTACCTTCCAAAAGGATACATGACCTTAAGCTCATACTCTTAAAAAAAAATTAGAAAAGCAGTAGATCATATAGGTCTCACAGCTTTGGGTGGGAGGATGTATTCTCTTTTTTTCTTTTTTTATTATTTAATATATTTAGTTTTCAGCATTGATTTTCACAAGAGTTTGAATTACAAATTTTCTCCCCATTTTTACCCTCCCCTCCCACCCCAAGATGGCATATATTCTGGTTACCCAGTTCCCTAGTCAGCCCTCCCTTCTGTCACCCCACTCCCCTCCTATCCCCTTTTCCCTTCCTTTCTCATGGGGCAAGATAAATTTCTACGCCCCACTGCCTGTGTATCTTATTTTCTAGTTGCATGCAAAAACTTTTTTTTTGTTTTTGAACATCTGTTTTTAAAACTTTGAGTTCCAAATTCTCTCCCCTCTTCCGTTCCCACCCACATAAGAAGTCAAGCAATTCAACACAGGCCACATGCGTATACACGCGTTATGTATAACCCTTCCACAATACTCATGTTGTGAAAGACTAACTATATTTTGCTCCTTCCTAACCTATCCCCCTTTATTGAATTTTCTCCCTTGGCCCTGTCCCCTTTCGAAAGTGTTTGTTTTTGATTACCTCCACCCCATCTGCCCTCCCTTCTATTATCCCCCCTTCTTCTTATCTTCCTCCTTTTTTCCTGTGGGGTAAGATACCCAATTGAGTATGTATGGTATTCCCTCTTCAGGTCAAATCCGATGAGAGTAAAATTCACTCATTCCCCCTCACCTGCCTTCTCTTCCCTTCCTACAGAACTGCTTTTTCTTGCCACTTTTATGTGAGATAATTTACCTCACTCTCTCTCTCCCTATCTCCCTCTCTCAATATATTCCTCTCTCATCCCTTAATTTGATTTTCTTTTAGATACCTTCCCTTCATCTTCAACTCACCCTGTGCGCTCTCTCTCTCTATATATATACACATACATATATACATACATGCACACTCACACATACATATATACACATAAACATATATATATACACGTGTGTGTGTGTGTGTATATATGTATGTGTGTATATATATATACACACATATATACACACACACACACACACACACACACATATATATATATATATATATATATATATATATATATATATATATATATATATATATATATATATATATATATATATACACACACACATACATATATATATGTATATATTCCCTTCAGCTACCCTAATACTGAGGTCTCATGAATCATACACATCATCTTTCCGTGTAGGAATGTAAACAAAACAGTTCAACTTTAGTAAGTCCCTTGCAATTTCTTTTTCTTGATTACCTTTTCATGCTTCTCTTGATTCTTGTGTTTGAAAGTCAAATTTTCTATTCAGCTCTGGTCTTTTCACTGAGAAATCTTGAAAGTCCTCTATTTTATTGAAAGTCTGTATTTTGCCTTGGAGCATGATACTCAGTTTTCCTGGGTAGGTGATTCTTGGTTTTAATCCTAGTTCCATTGACCTCTGGAATATTGTATTTCAAGCCCTTCGATCTCTTAATGTAGAAGCTGCTAGATCTTGGATTATTCTGATTGTGTTTCCACAATAGTCAAATTGTTTCTTTCTGGCTGCTTGAAGTATTTTCTCCTTGATCTGGGAGCTCTGGAATTTGGCAACAATATTCCTAGATTTTTTGGGGGGATCTATTTGAGGAGGCCATCTGCGGATTCTTTCAATTTCTATTTTGCCCTGTGGCTCTAGAAGATCAGGGCAGGTCTCTTTCATAATTTCTTGAAAGATGATATCTTTGATCATGCCTTTCAGGTAATCCAATAATTTTTAAATTAGCTCTCCTGGATCTATTTTCCAGGTCAGTAGTTTTTCCAATGAGATGTTTTTCATTGTCTTCCATTTTTTCATTCCTTTGGTTCTGTTTTATAATAGCCTGATTTCTCATCAAGTCACTAGCTTCCATTTGCTCCAATCTAATTTTTAAGGTAGTATTTTCTTCAGTGGTCTTTTGGAACTCCTTTTCCATTTGGCTAATTCTGCCTTTCAAGGCATTCTTCTCCCCACTGGCTTTTTGGAGCTCTTTTGCCATTTGAGTTAGCCTATTTTTCAAAGTGTGTTCTTCAGTGTATTTTTCAGGGTCTCCTTTAGCAAGTCATTGACTTGTTTTTCACGGCTTGCATCCTTCTCATTCCTCTTCCCAATTTTTCCTCTAGTTCTCTAAATTGCTTTTCCAAATCCTTTTTGAACGCTTTCATGGCCTGAGACCAGTTCATGTTTTTCTTAGAGGCTTTTGTCATAGGCTCTTTGACTTTGTTGACTTCTTCTGACTGTATGTTTTGGTCTTTTTGTCACCAAAGAAAAATTCCAGAGTCTGAGAATGAATCTGGGTGCGTTTTCGCTGCCTGGCCATGTTCCCAGCCAACTAACTTGACCCTTGAGTTTTTCAGCAGGGTATGACTGCTTGTAGAGTTAAGAGAACTATGTTCCAAGCTTGGGGGGATGCGCCACCTCTGCCACACCAACACTCCTCCTTCCCCAAGAACCCCCAACCCGGATTGGACTTAGATCTTCAGCAGGCTCTGCACTCCTGCTCTGATCCGCCACTTAATTCCTCCCACCAGGTAGACTTGGGGCCGGAAGCAACTGCATCTGTAGTTCTGTAGCTGCCCCTGGGGGTGGTAGCCAAACCAGGAACTCCTTCCACTCCAGCAGCTTTTCCCACTAACCACCTCTGTTGTCTTTGGTGTTTGTGGGTTGAGAAGTCTGGTAACTGCAGTAGCTCACTGATTCAGGGCGCTAGGGCACGCTCCGCCTGGCTCCTGGTCTGGTTGGTCCGCGCCGCCCATGCTGGGCTCTGCTCCACTCCGCTCCCAGTTCCGTGCGGGATAGACATCACCCAGAGACCATCCAGGCTGTCCTGGGCTGGAGCCCTGCTTCCCTCTGCTCTTTTGTGGGTTCTGCAGTTCTAGAATTGGTTCAGAGCCATTTTTTATAGGTTTTTGGAGGGACTTGGTGGGAAGCTCATGCTAGTCCCTGCTTTCCAGGCGCCATCTTGGCTCCGCCCCCCGGGAGGATGTATTCTTAACAAAACAAGGGACTGGGCAATATAATAAAATAGAGAGCTCTGATTACATGACACTGAAAAGCTTCCACATAGACAAAATTGATGTACCTACATGAGAAGAGAAGCGGTGGAATGGGAAAAAAATCTCTATCAAATTTCTCTGATAAGGCTTTGGTATCTAAGATAAATGAACAATTAATAAATATATATGTATGACTGATAACCATTCTCTAATAGATACATGGTCAAAGGATAGGAATAAGCAGTTCACACAGAAAACATTGTAAAGCGTTCACAACCAAATCACTATTAATATAAGCACAATCCAAAACAATCCTGCGATTTCACCTCACCCCCTGCAGATTGGTGAGATGACAACAAAACGGCAATAATCAATGCTGGAGGAGCTATGGGATGATAGGTGCACCAATGCATTGTAGGTGGAGCTGTAAATTGGTACAAGCATTTTGGAATTACGCACATAAAGTGACTAAAATGTCCATACCCTTTGACCTAGGGTGAAACATTTCATTACTGAGCTTTATACCCCAAAGGAAATAGAAATAAGAAGAAAGTCTCCATGTCCACTAAAATATTTACAGTAGCTCTTTTTGTGATAACCTATAATTGGAAACAAAGTAGATTCCCAGTAATTGGGGAATGACTAAACAAACTGCAGTACATGAATGTAATAGAATGTTACTGTGCTGGAAGAAATGATGAATTGATAAATATACGTAAGTATGGAAAGATCTACATGAACTGAAGCAGAGTAAAGTAAGCAGAGCCAAGAAACAAAATACACAATGACTACAACAACATAAATGAGAAGCACCCCCCCACACACACATTAAAAGTGAATACGGCAAAATTATAAACATCAAGCATAACCTGAAAGAAGACATATGGGTAGACATACTCCCTTTGTAAAGAAATCCACAGGTATGGCACATTACACATTTTCAGACATTTCCAATATATTTATCAGTTGTACTAATTTTTCCTCTTCCTTTGTTTTCTCATTTTTGTTGGGATTGGGGAAATCTTTAAAGATTATTTGTTATATGAATAGGCTGTCTAGGAAAGGGGAGGAGGGATACTGGGGAAAATTATGATATAAAAAACAAAATACATCACTACAAACTCATTTTAAAAAATTAGCCAAAAGAGATAAACTATTTTAATCATATTACCCCATATCTTCTTCAACTGCTCCATGAGGAATGACTGTAGAAGGTCTTTTTTTCCCATGCTTTTCAATTACTGCAGTATCTCCTAGAATTATGATGAAAGAGAAGAGTCTTAAATTAAGTTTGCTACTATGGAAGATTCTCATGAAGTAATATTGTCATCTTTTGACCTTTTAGGCTACTGACAGTAAAGCCTTTTGAAACTGTTTTGTTTTCACAACTACAGGCTTATATAGTTGGGGTGCGGTGGTGACTCAAGGTGCTCAAAGGCTGTACTATTGGCACACCGGTTCTGATAGGTCCTACCAAAATGGAAAGGCTTTATGCGTAGGCCCAGTGACTGTCTATCATTTGAGGAGCACTCTAGCTAAATTCGGAGAGGCTCATTGCCAGACTGGCTAAAGAACAATGAAATTTCAATCACAGTAACCCAAAAGGACCACCTACTAAGGCAGAGAGGAGATGTGACCTGCATCAGTTGAAGGAGACCAGGGAAATCAAAGACTCTTGAAGTATGGAAGTTCCACCCATCTATAACCTAACTGATCATAGGTGTCTGAGCTCTTAAGGACTATAACAGACCACAAGCATACATATAGAATAAGCACATGAAATAAATGCAAACTTTGAAGGAAGAATATAAACTATATTTTATTTATGTTTTATGAATTATAAAATATACAATGCAATGCATTTCATAAAACAATGAGTAGTATGCACTACTGTTATCAAAGTATAAATTTGTTATACTGTACCTTCCCTAGCGTCTTCCTCAGAACCACTCAGATCTTTCTTGTCTTCTTTGTCAAAGTCATAAGCTCGGCTCACCTGAGCTTCTGTTGCTGGTTTCCCAGATTTCCCTGCATGTTTTCTTCCCGAAGGTGCCATAGTTAGGCAATTTCTTACTGTAATAAATATAATATTTTAAATATTCCTTTTAATTCCAAAGATTAAATCTCAGAAATATAAGACATAAGACATATATGTATAAAATATAAGATATAAGAAAGAGGTGGGCACAAGTGAGGAATAATCAGACCATCAAAAAACATATTAAGTTCTGACTATGGACAAGGAAGGTATTAGGTGCAAAGTATAAACACAAAGCATAAAACAATCCTTGCTTTTCAGGAACTTGCATTTTGACAGAGATGTGGACATACACTGGCATATATAATATGTGCAGACATACAAAATAATAATAAGGTAATGACGCTAGCCATTGTGGGGACTGAGAAAAATTTTGTGTCAAAAGGCAGTCTTTAGCTGTGCCTTGAAGGAAGTTAGGCATTTGACAAGGCACAAGGCAAAAGGGAGTGCATTCTAAGACTGGTAGATGACCAGCAAAGGCATAAAGATGGGAGATAAACTGTGTGAGAACTAGAAAGCTAGTTTGGCTGAAATTGAAAATGGGAAGGAGACAAATCTATGATGAAGTTGGAGTCTGGCTATGGCCAAGTTATGAAGAGCTGGAAAGCCAAACAGCATTGTTTATACTTCATCCTGGAAGTACACAGGGAGCCACTGAAATTTGCTTAGGAGAGTGACGTGGTCATATTTGCTCTTAAGGAAAAACAATTTTGGCATCCATGTAAAGTATACATTGCAGCGGGGAGAGAGATCTGAGGTAGGTAGACCAAATAGAAGGCCACTGTAAAAGTTTAGGTGAAGGATTCCCCACTTAACATATTCTTGGACTACTTTACCTCCCCATCAGTTGCCCTGCCCAACTAGAGATGACTCTGTCCTGAGACTTACTCTCCTCATTTTTGAATCTCTGGCTGGCATGACTATTTTTTTAAAAATATATTTTTATTTCATTAAATATTTCCCAATTACATGTAAAATTTTTAAACATTGATTTTTTAAAAAAAAATTTGATTTCCAAATTCTCTTCCCCTGCAGAAGGCAAGCAATATATCAATTATACATGTGAAGTAATGCAAAACATATTTCCATGTTAAGGAACACATTCTTAAAGTAAGAAAAATAAAGTAAAAAGAAACATATGCTTCAAACTACACTCAGAGTTCATCACTTCTTTGTCTGGAGGCGGACAGCATTTTTCATCATGCATCCTTTGGAATTGTCTTGATCAAAGTAACTAAGTCTTTTATAGTTGATCATCCTTACGATAGTGCTGTTACCGTGTACAGTGTTTTTCTGGCTCTGCTCACTTCACTTCACATCAGTTCATATAAGACTTACCATGTTTTTCTATAGCCATACCCTTTATTATTTCCTACAGCACAATAGTATTCCATCACAGTCATATATCACAACTTGTTTAGCCAATCCCCAGTTGGCAGGCATCCCCTCAGTTTCCAATTCTTTGCCACCACGAGAAAAAAAAAGCTGCTATAAAGATTTTTGTACATATAGGTCCTTTTCCTTTTTCTCTGATCTCCTTGGGATACACACCTAGTAGTGGTATTGCTGGACCAAAGGGTATGCAGTTTTATAGCCCTTTTTATGTAGTCCCAAATTGTTCTCCAGAATGGGACTAGTTTACATCTCCAGCAATAATGCATTAGTGATATTACCATTTCTTGAGAAGTCCCAGAAATGATGTTCACTTTAATCTTAGCTCAACTCACTTTCTGGACTGCTTGTTTAGTTTATTATGTTTAGAATTCCAGTAGAAAGATTCTTGACAAGGAATTGAAGCATATTGGATGTAGTCCTACTTGTGCCACTAACAATAAGTAAGCTTTACCAAATCACTTAGTCTCATGCTGCCTCAATTTCCCCATTTGTAAAAAAGGAATAATAGCACCTGTCTTAAAGATTTAATATGTTGGGTGAATCAGTTGAGGAAAAGCAGAAAAAACGTTAAACACTACAAACACAATGTTATAAAACTCCTAACTACTTCAGTAAGTACCATGGAAAATATTAAACTATAAAAAGTTGAAATACAATGGTGCTTTCTCAGCCTTCATCCTTCTTGACCTCTCTGCAGCCTATATCACCACTGATCACCTTTCTCCTTGATACTCTCTTCTCTCTGGGGTTTTGGAACACTCTTCTCCCCAGCTCTCCTCCTACCTATCAGACCTCTCCTTCTCTGCGTGCTTTGTTGGATATTCATCCAGGTTATGACTCTTAACCATGGATGTGCCAAAGGGCTCTGTATCAATACAATATCCTCTGTCTGGCATTCAAAGTCTTTTATAACCTAAGCCATCCCTGCTTTTCCAGTCTTCTTATGCCTTATACCTCACACTCATACTCCGCAATCCAGTGAGACTGGCTTCCTGTCTGTTCCTCACACAAGACATTCCATCTGTCACCCTTTTCACTTACTGTCCCCACTTGGTATATTCTCTCTCCTCATTTCTGTTTCCTGGCTTTCTGCAAATCTCAAATTAAATCCTGCCTTTTACAGAAAACCTTTCCTCTGTTGATTATTTCCTACTTATCCTGTATATAGCCTCTCTGTACATAAGTGTTTGCATGTGGACTCCTCATTAAACTGTAAGCTCCTCAGGGGCAGAGACTGTCTTTTGCCTTTCTTTGTAGCCTCAGTGCCTGGAACAAAGAAGACATTTAATAAATGTTTTTTCACTAGGTGTGATTTCTTCACTAAAGTCCTACTCCAAAGCCTCACTGTACAATAAGGTGACCCTGGGCATCATAAGCAATGGAAGGCCTTTCTCTGATAAAGCAAATGAGAGAATAAGCACAGGCAAAAAAAAAAGATATTTGCAAATGATCTGGTTAAGTTAGAGTGCTATTAATTCAACTAAAAATTAACTGAAACAACTCCACCAAAGGAGAATGTAAAACAAACCAACAAGAACACCAGCCTTTCCATATATTAGTAACAAAACCCAGCAAGAGGAGAAAGAAATTCCATTCAAACTACAAAATACATAAAATGTCTATGAATCAACCTACAAAGGACACACTCAGGATTTATATGAATATAACCATAAAGCATTCTTTATAAAAATAAAAGACAAATTATTGGAGAGATATTAACTGTTCCTGTTCATGACTAGACCATGCCCACATAATCAAAAAATATTACCTAAATTAACAATCAACCAG
Source organism: Trichosurus vulpecula (assembly GCF_011100635.1). Classification (NCBI taxonomy): domain Eukaryota; kingdom Metazoa; phylum Chordata; class Mammalia; order Diprotodontia; family Phalangeridae; genus Trichosurus; species Trichosurus vulpecula. Next base: position 285,767,398 of record NC_050577.1, read on the forward strand.
CAATGGATTATTTTACAGAACTGGACAGAATAAAACTAGTCTGGAGGAAAAGAGCAAAAATCTCAAGGTAAAATACATTTTTAAAAAGTAGGATAGAAGAGAGTTTCAATCCTACCAAATCTCAAACTATGCTATGAAGCAGTAATCATCAAAACTCTTCAGTACTGGTTCAAAAATAAAAAAGCTGGTCAATGGATTAAATAAGCAAAACAATGAAACAAAACAAGTGAACTTAGTAGAATAGGGTTTGACAAACTCAAGGACATCAGCTATTGGGGTAAAAATTCCTTATTTGACAAAAAAAAAAATTTCAAAACTGGAAGGCAATCTAACAGAAATCAGGTTTAGACGAGCATCACACCATATACCACAATAAATTCCAAATGGATATATGACCTAAATATCAAACATTATCAAACAAATTAAAGAAAGAAGAAGATACCTTTAACAACTCTGGAGAGAAAAACCTTAAACTAGGAACAGAGGTGATCAAAGAACACGAAAAGGACAATTTTAATTGCATAAAATTAAAAAAAAACTTTTAGCAAGCAAAATAAATGCAAACAGAACCGAATGGCAGCAGGAAAAACAGTAAGCTCCACCTTTCCCCCTCAAAACTCTAACAAAGTGATCTAGAAAACACAGCAGGCAAAATCCTAATGGGAAATCCAAGAAGTCCCATTTCTCCAGCCCAGGTTGGCACAAGTCTGACAGAGGCCTGTGGCTACTAAGGATGTGGTCTGTAGTAGAGTCCTACAGCCCAGGGAGTGGTGGTGTACCCGGGCAAAAGGAAGCCCACACTAGGACATTGAATGCAGGAACCACTACCAACTGGCAGTCCTGTTTCCCACTACCCATTTAGATACAGGTCATAGATCCAAAGCTGACTGACAAGAGGATCTATACCCTGAGGCAGAATTTTGGGGTAGTAAGGGTCATGATGGCTTCTGGGCAGTGTACTGAGAGAAGCAAGCTTAGGAACAAGTGCATGCTAACATCACATCTGAGGTTAGGAAGAAGGCTGAAAGAATGCTCAAACAAAAATAAATCCCACTATAAAAAGCTATTGTGCTGACAGGGCCACTCAAAAGACAAACTCAGAAACAGATAATGGCTCCAAAATACTTACAAGCAAAGTCTCAAAGAAAAACTCAATTTGGACACAAATTCAACTAGAATTCACGGGAGAGATAAAGCAAGAGTTTAAAAAAAAAGAGTAAAACGATTTTGGTTTGTTTTTTTTTAAATAAATGAGAGCACTAAAGGGAAAAAAAAGGCAGAAATAAGAGCTATGGAAGAGAGAAGTGGAAAGGGAGTTAATAGCTTGACACAAAAGGTACAAAATCCTACTCAAGCAACAAATGCCTTGAAAATCAGAATGAACCAAATAGAAGCCAATAACTCCATGAGACAAGAAAAAATGTTAAAACAAAGTCAAAAGAATGAACTATTAGAAAACGTAAAGCATACTAAAAACAAGTGAATTGAAAAACAGATGTAGAAAGGAAAAAAAAAGTAAGAATTATTAGACTACCTGAAAGCTATAATGGAAAAAAGGAGCCAAGATACTTATTTTAAGAAATCTTAAATGAAAACTGCTCAGCTTTGTAGGTAGAAAGAAAGAATTCCCATACCAAGGCAACACAGTCAGGTACCAAGGTACACACATGAATTATCAGCCACCACCCTAAAGGAGCACAGAGCTTAGAATAAGATATCTGGAAAACAAAGGATATAGGCTTACAGTCAAGAATAACCTAGCAAAACTAAGCATAATCATACAGGGGAAAAACGGACCTCTAATAAAATAGAAGACTTTGCAGTATTTCTGAATTTTTTCTTTTTTTTTTATTTCTGAATTTCTGATGAAAGACCAGATACACAGACAGACAGATACAGACACACACACACACAGTGCTGAAGTTCAAATACAGGAGTCAAGAGAAACATAGAAGGGTAAACACAAATGAAGAATTATAATGGACTAAACATGGATAAATTGCTTCCATTCAAATAGGAGGAGAAGATACATATATCCCCTTGAAACTCTATCTTCATCAAAGATCATAAAGAGAAAAATATAATCAGATAGAAGGCCTGGGAGTGATTCTGTTACATCTTGATCTTAAAAAAAAGAATAAGAAAAGGAATAGACTGGAGAGAAGGGGAGGAAGGTAAGGGAAAGTTATGTCACACAAGCAGAGTACCTAAGAGTAGATGTATATACAGACAAGGAGGGTGGAGAAATGAATGACTGATGAACCTCATTCTTACTGAACTGGTCAAAAGATGGAGTATACACACATACAGAGGTGAGTACAAAACTATGTTTCACTCCAAAGGGAAATAGGAGGGCAGGGGGAATTAGAGGGAGAACAGATTAAGGAAGGGGTTAGTTCTAAGCAAAACAAAATGAGGATGTACAAAAATATAGCTCCTTTTGGGATGGCAAAGAATGGGATTATAAGGGAATGGCCAAATAAGTTATATACAGGTGAGAGAAAATTGTTGTGCTTGGCAAATGAAGGGGATGGTTTCAGAAAAACTTGGGAAGACTTGTATTAACTGACTCAGGGTGAGGGGAACAGAATCAGAACAATGTATACAACAATTGTACAACAATGAGGTAAAGACAAACACCTTTGAAAAATGAGGGGCTGTACTTTAATGAATGTTGGAAAGATATAAAGTGTGTCTGGCAGTCACGTAATTAGACAGAAGAGCTGAGAAAAGAAGAAACAAAGGATAACTAGACCTGTAGCTGCAAGCCTAGTAGCTGACACATCCCAAATAAAACTGTGGCATGACCAGGAGGGAGTTCAGGTCAAGGAGCAATATATAATGGCAACATACAGGTGATTGTAACCCAGAAGACCTGAGACCAATGCCAGCTCTGAAGGTATGGACCAGGAATAATTCACCTTATAAAAGCTTGCTCTGCTTCTGTATCCTGGCCCCCTGTGCATTCCAGCATGGGTGGCCCGCCTCTTGAGAGTAGCAATAAATCTTTCCTTTACTCACTCCTGTGTAAAAAGTTTATTTATGGACATTTCCAACAGGAGCAACTGGAATTCCAGAGCATTAATGATGAAACCATTCTACCCTCCTCCTGATAGAGAGGTGAAAGACTCGGAGTGGGGAGGTGGGGAGGAGGAGGAGGAGGGGAAGAGAGAGAGGGAGACGAGAAGGGAAGAGGGAGGGAGAGAGAGGGGGAGATTGAGAAGGAGATCATAAGACATAGCTAATGCAGAAATTTGTTTTGCTCAACTTATACATATTTGCCACAGGGGTAGAGGCAAAGGGAGGAGGAAAGAAAGTGGGTTTCTCCTAACTGAAAAAAAAGTAATTAAAAAAAATCAATTTTAGTAGATTGAGAAAATTATTGCTGTCCATTTTTATTTTACTATTTGTTAGAAGGAGGAAGCTTCCATTTTGTGGAGAAGAGGTGAGATTTAATGGATGAGGATAAAGACTTTTTTTTTTTTTTGAAAAATACGTCTATAAAACTTTAATAAAACAAAGAAGAAAACAAAAAGTCCAGAAGGAACATAAAAACGGCAATTCTGTCACAACCGCATTAAATTTCAGAGTTAAAGACTGTACGTAACATAAATTTACGATTTCATATGCAATCCTCTTTTCTATTCTGCCTTGCTGAAATGTGTTTTTTATTTTGCTTAGTTTTTAAGAAAGGGTTTGGATAAGGTCACAGGTTTTTGTTTTTTTTTTTTTTTTAAGTCATTCAACGTTAACGCCCAGTGAGAAAACTCCCAGCAAACCCGAACACTGCAGTCTCACTTAACGAACTGCCCGGTGAAGTGACTGGCCCAGGGTAACGCAATCCAACCAGTCACACTTGAGACCCGCAGGTTCTCCAGCCCCCGCCCCAGGCCACGTGCATCCTAGCAGACGGTCCCACTCCCCTCCCCCCGCAGCTGACGCCCAAAGCGAGCACGTGACAAATGCTTGATTGACTCCCGGACACACCCGGCTCTCGCCGCCCCGGCCCCACCCCCACCCCCCACCCCCCAGGCAGGTTCTGAACTTTTTTTTAATTATGACGCCCCGCACCCAGACTTTGGCAGCCTGGTGAAGCCAGCTGCAGCCCCTTTTCAATTGCGTAAAATAAAATACAAAAAAACCTCCCAATTATGCTGAAATACCGTGGTCAGAATTCACCTCAAACGAGGTCCCAGACCCGAATTTTGAGTCCCCTTCCCCCCAGATCTAAACATAAAACGATGCTTCACCTTCACGGGGCGCCAGAAACACTTTTTGTCCATAATTCCCCCACCACAAACACACGAAATCCAAACAAAACGTCCCGGTCGTATCCCAGCAAGCTAAGGGTTCTCTGGGCCTCAGTTTTCTGAACCATACAAGGCGGGCTTGGGGGCGCGGCCCCTTCTGGCTCTAAGCCTACAAGTTCCAGCTCCTCCCTGGGCCTCAGTTTCCCCATCTGTCCACGGGGTCCGGCGGCCTCCCCACCCTCAAAAGCCCTGGGAGGGAAGGAGGGGGGGAGTGTTTACCTCAGTCGGGCTTCCCCTCGACTCAGCTCCGCCCCTGGGAGGTTGGCGGCCTCTCACCCGGGACCCCAAGCTGGGTCTCCGGCTTTGGACGCTGGGAGAAGAACGTCCCTGACCGAGAGAAGCGACCAGCAGAGCCCAAAACTACGGCTGCGCGAGGCACGAGGCGGGAAGGCAAGCACGCGCTCACGGGCTTTCCCGCTCTAGTGCGCAGGCGTGAAAGGCGGGGGAGGGGTGAGGAAAATGAGCGGGGGGGAGGGGCGGAGAAAGGGAGGGAAAGGAAGGAGGAGAATGGGGGAGGGGAGGGGAAAGAAGGGAGAGGGGGATGAGAAGGAAAAGGTAAAAGGGAAGGGAGAGAGGAATTGGGAGAAAGAAAAAAGAGAGAGCCATGAGAGGGAAGAGCAAGGTGTGATGGAATTGTTCATTCTTAATTTCCTTTTATTAATTTTTATTTAAGGGTAACTAGGTGGTGCAAATCCGACCTCAGATTAGCTGTGTGACCCTGGGCAAGTCACTTAATCCTGTCTGCCTCAGTTTCCTCATCTCTGCCAAGAAAACCCCAAATAGGGACACAGAGAGTCAGACAGGACTGAATAACAAAATTTTACTTGTGGGGAGGGTGGTCAGGTGGTTTACCCACTGGAAGGTCACTGACCTGAAACCTGTCCCTTGGGATGTGAGAAGTGACAACCTTCCCTCAGATAAGAAGTCAAAAAGGGGTCCAGGCTTCCCAAAAAATTTGACTTAAGTCTCCACATGCATATAAATCCTCTCTCAATCAGCCAATTTGTGCAGTTTAATATGTAACCTGACTCAATTTACCTTTCATTAGGTTCGATTAGGTCATGTCTGAGGCTGTCATTCGGTTTAAGTTTGTTCAACTTTTATGCCATTGAAGGAAGCATGGGATTATGAATCTGTCTTTCCTAACTTTTACAGCGAAAGGAATGTAGGACATTGTAATATGGAAAAGATTTATTTCTCTGTCACTTCAATGTCATTTTGTCTTTAGAAAGCTTTTCAAAAACTCAATTAGAAATTCAGGTTATTTTTCTACCCCCTGAACCTGTTCTAAAGCACAATAAGACCAAGGTTTTTACCTGCATAATCTGTGTTTGGTACATCTGCTCTGGCAGTGATAACCCACCACGATGCTTCTTTAAGTCCCAACTAAAATCCTACCTCCTACAGGAAGCCTTCCCTCACCATTCTTCGTTCCAGTGCAGTCGCTCTGTTGACTGCTTCCTGTTAATCCTGCACATAGCTAGCTTTGTATATTTTTGTTTGCATGTTCTCTTCCGAGTTAGGCTGTAAACTCCTTGAGGGTAGGGGCTGCCTAATGTATCTGTGTTAGATTAGCAGGGTGCCTGGCACAAAGTAGGTAGATGCTTAGTAAATATTTATTGAATAAATGAATGAATGAATGTTTTTCCATAACAAGAGGAAAAAAGAGAGAGAGGGTGGAGAAAGTGTAAGGAGGAAGAGAAAGGGGGAGGGGAAGAAGAGAAAGGGAGGAAGAGAAAGGAAAGAGATGAAAAGGAGAAAGATGAGAAAGGGAAATATGAATAGTAAGAAAGAAAAAAGAGAAAGAAGAGAAAAGAAAGGGAAAGGAGGAAGAGTGGGAGGGAGAAATGAGAAGCATAGGAAAGAGGGGAAGAAGGAAGAGGAGGAAGAGGCAGATAAGAAAAGGAGAGAAGGGATAGGAGAGAGTGTAATACAAGGAAAATTAGGAACCCCTGAGTAACCCCTAGCTACTGACAAGCCCCCCCCAGAAAGAATGGATTCAGATATCTTTGGTATTTAGCAAACCCCTGGGACTCCATGGCTCCTTCCTGAAATGTCAATAGATAGGACCATCCCACTGAGAGATAACCTGGCAGATCCTGTCTAGCAGATATCCCTGAGACTCCTTGGTTCCTTCCTGGAATGTCAATAGATAGGACTATCCCACTGAGAGATAACTTGATAGACCCTTCCTGGGAGATATCCCTGGGACTCTGTGACTCCACCAAGGAATGTAAATGAGATTATCCCACTAGTACGATAACCTGACTGAATCTTTTGATCAGCCAGGACCTTTGTTCCTCTTCCCCCTTACTCTGTACCCCCATATCCTATATAAGCCAAGCCATCACCCCAACACATTTGCCATTGATTTGTGGTGCCGTACCCCGATGGCCGCCGGCTAATAAATTCTCCACTTAAAACTTATACTCTGTGGTGTGTCTCGCTCGCTTCTGGTACAACAAGAGAAAGCATTAGGAGAAAAGGAGAGAATGGAGGGGAGTGAGGGACAAGAAAGGCAGGGGAGGAAAAGAAGGGAAAGAGAAGAGAGGAGGAGAAGAAGATAGAGGGATGGGAGGGGAAGAAGAGAGGAAGAAAAAAGTTAGAGGGATGAGAAGAGGCAAGGGAGGGAGGGATGAGAATGAGTGTGGGATGGGGAGAGAAATAAAGGCCTTCCATGAAAACTAAGAAACATATAAACAAGTAAAATTTCATTTTACATACTCCTTAGAATAGCTGTTTTTAATAACCTGGTTCTTTTTAGAATGTAGAGCGTTTAAGGGACCTTAGCAGTACCACTTCCTCATTTTATAGATTAGGAAACTAAGGCCCCCAGGAGGGAAGGTGACTAACCCAAGATCACAAAGGCCTGTGGGAAGAGGAAACACTTGAACCTAACTCTTTGTATAAAGTATAAAGTCCTTTGTTCTTTTCACTCCACCACTTACCTTCTCTTGTGGGAGATTCAGGAAGTTTTCAATCATTTAGGTGCCTGGCACAAAAAATACTTGAAAACAACAACATGCATGCAACTAGAAAATAAGATACACAGGCAATGGGGCATAGAAATTTATCTTACCCTACAAGAAAGGAAGGGAAAAGGGGATGGGAGGGTAGTGGGGTTGATGAGGGCACAGTCTCTGGGAATCCCTTGAACCCTTGAACTCTCCTTGAATCTTGCCACTCGACCTGGCCTTGGCCTGAGGCTATAACCATTAAGCCCAAGTGCCTACCTTGCCCGGTCCTCTATTGTCCAGCTGTTTCCCACCCTTAATCCTGTTTCCCATCCTTAATCCTGATCAAAATATCTATACCCTAGCTCCACTACCCCAGCCCTTGATGGGTTGTCATTTCCATATGGCCTTCAGCTATTTCCCCCACCCTGGAGTCTGACCTCCTCCTTAAGTCCCTCCCTAGACCCTTCCTCTAGTCACCCCAGACCACCCCTCAATCCCTCCCACAACCTTTGTATATATAATCTCCATCTTGCCTCCATGAAGGCGGTCAGAACCAATCTAGCTCAGATGGGTCTGGCCCTTTTTCCTTACAGGCGTCGCAAGGGGTGGGATCTCTCGGGGCAGGCTTATTTGGCTAACTCTTAATAAACTTTATCCTTTCCCTTGGCTGAGAAGGCTTGAGTCGAATTCTTTCGGCAGGACCCGGCGTGTCGGTACTTTGGGGTGTCGAGCACCTCTCACCCCAAACCCTCATCAGGGTGACAGAAGGGAGGGCTGACTGGGGAACAGGGCAACCAGAATATACACCATCTTGGAGTAGGGGGGAGGGTAGAAATGGGGAGAAAATTTGTAATTCAAACTCTTGTGAAAATCAATGCTGAAAACTAAATATATTAAATAATAAAGAAGAAGAAAAAACAACAAAAAAAGAAAATAAAACAAATGTACTAAATAGCCACAACACAGGTTCAAAAGCTTAATAAACCGTCAAGTGTTCTCTCTTTCCCTCTCTTCCCCTTTCTTTTTCCCTTTCTCCCCTCCCTCTCCTCTCTCATTCCCTCTCCCTCTCCTACCTTCCCTCTCCCCTCCTTCTCTGTCTCTCCTCTCTCTTTCCCTATCTCTTTCCCTCCCTCTCCTTCTCTCTCTCCTTTCCTTTCTCTTTCTCTCCTTTCCCTCTTACTCTCTACCTCCTCTTCCCCCTTTTCCTCTCTCCTTCTTCCCTCTTTCTCTCCCTCTCTCTTCTTTCATATATGTGTGTATATATATATGCATATATATATTTATATACAGATACATGACATTAATGTTTCAGAGCAAGTATCAATTTAGAAATTAACCATCAATTCAAATTACACATTTTTAAGTATTCTCAAAAATAATTCCTATCAGCAGGAGTGCTACTAACTGGACTTTGCTTCAAGTTTTACTTTTTTGTTTCTTGTTTCATTATTGTCTTTGTACCCTTAATCATCACTTAATACAGGGGCTGACATATAGTAGGTGCTTAATAAAACAGCCTATTTCTTTTTACCATTTTTTTTTGTAATTTTAAAAAATGATGGTGAGCATCACTCTGTTCATTTGTATGGTTCAATGTTGCCACCTGGTGTCCTGACAGAGCTATGACTAGGTATTCCAGACCATTCTAAAATAATTTTTTTTTGAGGGGGGAAGGCAGGGCAATTGGGGTTAACTGATTTGCCCAAGGTCACACAGCCAGTAGGCATCAAGTGTCTGAGGCTGCATTTGAACTCAGGTCCTCCTGACTCCAGGGTTGGTGCTGTATTCACTGCACCACCTAGCTGCCCCTAAAATAATTTTTTAATTAAATGAGGCAATAAAGGATCTAGATTGATATAATTAGCTCAGATGAAAAGCGAATTATCTGGATCTGTGATTTTATTAAGTAATAGGCCCTTCCTACTAGAATTTTTGTGAGGATCAAATAAGAATATTGGTGAAATACTTTGAAAACCTTAAAACACTATATAAATGTGAGCTATTATGACCAATATGCTTAATAGGAAGTCCTTTTCCAGAACCCAGAATGTGTCCATACAACTAGGAGAACTAACTAGTAAAAGCTAATAAAAATCATAGCTAGCTCTAATATATATAATATAGAGAGAGCTTTAAGGTTTACAAAGCGGTTTATAAATATCTCATTGATCTTCACAACCACCTTGGGAGAAAGATGCTATCTATATTCCCATTTTCAGATGAAGAAACTGAGGTACCAAATAATTAAATGGCTTACCCAAGGTCACCCAGCTCCTAAGTGTTTGAATCTGAACTCAGGTCCTCCTGACTCTAGTATCCACTAAGGCAAGGAGTTGCCTTTATATGTCTATGAATACAATGAGGGTTGCTTTTGTTTTTTTAGCTAACAAATACATTTGTCCAAATCACAGCAAAACAAAATCAGAGAAATATGCATAGGAAAACATATACCAGATTATGTGGAGGGAAAGAGCTCTCCCGCTGGGCGTGAGATAACTCAACTCCACGAAGAGAGTCCTGGATCTCTCACCCAAGGAGAAACTCCCTGAAATCTCTAATGCAGCAAGCTGAGGATAGAGATATGATGGAGGCCACCGGCTCCTCTCAAGCTGGGTCCTTCCCAGAGTCTTCTCAGCAACCTCACAAAGAGCTTGGCTTTCTGGGTCCATCTTTTCCATCTTCCCACTCCAAGCTAGAAGCCACAGTTGGTTAACAAACATTTATTGTTTGCCACCTGGTAAGCGCTGGGAATAGAAGTATAAACAACAATCCTTGACCTCAAGGGGTTTACTTATTCTAATGGGGGAAAGGGGAAAGAACTATCCCATATGGGAGAGGGCAGAGGACATGGTAAAGGTCAGTTTGCCGGTAGAGCCAAATGAGATATGGACAGCCTGGGTGCCCTCCTTAAATGGAGGATCAGGAAGGGGCCATCTAATCAAAGTGGGAGGGGGAGATCCCAGGGGCAGAGGATACTTCCAATGGTAAAATTCAAGGGCTGGAGTGAGCATCCTTATGAATTGATTTCTGGGGAATAGTGGTGAATAATAATCATGTTGACATTCTTTACATAAATGAAGGCCAGAAGATATATTAGGAAGGTAGAATTTATGATTTCAAAGAGAATCTCATATGTGCCTAAAAGGTCCGGAACCGCAGGATATAAGGAATTCTCTAGGCAGAAGGCAGGAGAACTAAAGCATGTATTTACACTCCACAATAACAAGCCCACAAACCAGCGTCCCCATTTTGATATTTTCATCAAAAGCTTCCAGGCCCAATAAGTCCGCCTTATAAGGGTAACCAGGAGGCCACAGAGAAGCGAGATGGTATAAGGCAAAATCATATACATGCTTCCCCTCTACGGTAAGAAGATTACCCACTAGCCTCTAGTCAGCTCTGCTACCGGCAGCTCAGCTTCGGCTGTAGGTGTCTCTAGCTCCAACCGGAAAAGGAAAGGAGGATCTTCAAGCTGTCCTCTCCCCTCTTATAGAGTTTTTGACATCATCAAGCGCCGCCTGAACGACCAGGGCCGGTTGGTTCTTGTCTTGGCCCCTCCCCCAGCGTAGACCACGTTAACACACCTCCCCTCAGCCAGCGCCACGACTCATCACACAGGAAGCTCTGGTCCTGCCCCGGAAGAGCAAGCCCCAGCGTCCAGGGAAGCTCAACGAGGCGAGCTGAGTCATTCAAAGAAAACAAAGTCCATTCTGGCTACACTCCACCCCTCATAATGTTCTAAGATGCACAATCCAATCATAATTCAAATTAAATTATATATCCTAGAATATTGTGATCCAATTCTGCAGGAAACTAAAACATATCATTCACAATAAAGCAAAACATATCATTCAGTGACATTCCCAAATATTGGTTTACGATTCAAATGTGATCCACCCCTAGATCCCAGCCAGATAATCTCTTCAATCAATCATCCCAAAATAATTATTAACAATTCAAATGTCCACCCCTAGATCTTCGTATCCATTACATAGGATCAATAATATCATAACAATAAAACAATATAGCAAGGATAACACAAAATAAGTACACAGAACACTATCATCATCCCCCCCCTCAAACAATTGGGGCTCAAAATCTTGGGGTAAGGGGTGAAGGTCTCATTTTCCATAGCTTCTTCTTGTGAAATTGGATGTAGAGGTGTCCCTGCCCCAAAGAGTCCAATTCCAGAGTTCAGTTCTTTAGCAAGCTGGCAGGAATTCCAAGAATGCTACGTGCTTAGGCAGTCACTGGAAACTGCAGGGTGCTTAAACCTGCAGGAGACAGAACTAGCGACAAGGTTAACTAAAACAGAGAACAAAAAGAGTAGGCAAGTATGGGCTATTATCCTTCAAATAAAATCATCTCCAGTTTAGTTGAAATTTCAGTTATGCAGAGATCCAATATCAGAGCCAAACTCAGATGGGAAATGTTTCTTTTCAAACGGAACACAATGAGGAAACTAAGCCAAGAAGATCCCACCCTAGATGGAGACTAGGATTGTCCTCCCAGCCTTTCCCCAGATGTACAAGGGAAACCAGGAGGATCCCATCCTAGGTAGACTAGGATTGTCCTCCCAGCCTTTCCCCAGATGTACAAGGGAAACCAGGAGGATCCCATCCTAGATAGACTAGGATTGTCCTCCCAGACTTTCCCCAGATGTACAAGGGAAACCAGGAGGATCCCATCCTAGATAGACTAGGATTATCCTCCCAGCCTTTCCTCAGATTGTACAAGGGAAACCAGGAGGATCCCATCCTAGATAGACTAGGATTGTCCTCCCAGCCTTTCCCCAGATTGTACAAGGGAAACCAGGAGGATCCCATCCTAGATAGACTAGGATTGTCCTCCCAGCCTTTCCCCAGATGTACAAGCTTTCATCCGTTAATCACACAAAGTCACCTTCCCTCTGAGTGGCTTGTGTCAATTACCAGCATCAGCCATACCTGTGGGGTCCGTGAATCTAATATTATAGCCCTATTCACGGTAAAATATATGGTTCAGGGGCACGATTTGGTAATTATCTTCCCCTGAATAGACAACTGTTACAGTGTTGTTCTTCCCATGGGCTATGACTTCTGCAGCCTTTGGAATATCATCTGGCTTCCGTTTTACCCATACCTTAGCTCCCAACTTTATTCTATCAATGGAGCAAGCCCCTTTTGCCCCTCTAGTAGTTATTTTGGGAGGAGGGTCAGTTTTCACAAAGGGTATTTTTTCACAGGGGATAATAATCACTTGAACTATCCTATCATTCCTACCAAATTGTACAGGTTTTTCACCCAAATTCTGGAGTGTCACAACAATTTCTTTTTGATAATTCGAATCTATCACTCCAGCCAATACATGTACTCCTTGAGCTGCTAATCCTCGTTTAGGTAATATCTGTCCAAAATGATTCTTGGGGATTCTCATACATACTCCAGTAGGGGTTTTTCTTATCTCTTTCCTATTCAACCTAAAATTCTCTATACAATGTAAATCATATCCTGCCGAACCAGGTGTTCCTGGACATGGTAGGGGGACATCTTCCCTCACAGTCCAAAATTCAATATTTTGGATCTCACGTGTTTGCTGTTCTCTAATCTGCAAATCTGGGGTCATCATTCTGGCTAGAGGTGTACTCCCCCCTAAGGGCCTATTATTCAAATTACGTAAGGCAATAGACAAATTATCCTTCCAATGTCGATATGAATTATTAGAGCTTAATTTTCTCAGCTGTTCTTTCAACAATCCATTCATTCTTTCAATCAGCCCAGATGCTTGTGGGTAATATGGAATATGATATATCCATTCTATATTGTTCAACACACAATATCTTTTCACTTCTTTGCCCTTGAAATGTGACCCATTGTCACTTTGAATCTGCATTGGGGTTCCATAGTATAAACTTACAATATCTAGGGTTTTACAGGTGTTTTTCTGAGTTGCGTCCTTATAAGGACAAGCCACTAGTACACCTGAATAGGTGTCAACACACGTACATACATATTTACATCCTTTATCCTGGGGTAGTGGGCCAATATAATCTATCTGCCAAATTTGGGCTGGAACTTTTCCCCTTGCTATTTCTCCAGTTACTATCCTAGGAAGAGTTTGTTCTTTTTCTAATTGACATATACAACACCCCTCTGTTATTTGTTTTAACAATGCATGAGAGATACTGATACCCCGATCCTGTGCCCATCGGTGGGTGGCCTGGACCCCTAAATGGCCGGCGGTCTGGTGGACCCATCTTGCTAAGGCTGAGTCATCAGTTGGAGTTGGAGTAGGGACAATACATTCAGTGGCAATCTTTGCTAGTCGATCCGCGTGTGCATTGTACTCACGCTCTGGTGTGGTCAGGGTCGCGTGAGCATCAACATGAAAAACTGACAAATCCGTAACCAAAGACATGTCCCATATATTTTCCCATAACTCTTTACCCCAAACTTGTTTGCCATGAATCTCCCAATTCTGATTCCTCCATATAGGCATCCAAGTAGCTAATCCATTAGCTACTGCCCATGAATCAGTAAATATATGACACTGTCCTCCCTTCTCCATTCTGATGGCCTGATGTACTGCCATCAGTTCAGCATATTGGCTACTTCCCCCTATCCCAGAACTTTCCAGAGTTCGCCTAGTACAGGGGTTATAGGCTACTGCTTTCCAATGTCTCTTCTGTCCTAAATATTTTGCTGTCCCGTCAGTAAACCAAGCATGTTTCTTCTGTTCTACACTTAGTCCATCATACACATTATTCCATTTCACTAAGGATGGCACCATCTGTTGCTTAGATTCAATGGGTTTTTCATTTCTCTCAGTGCCAATGTTCACCACCGATTCATGTAAAGCAGAAACTCCACTTTTGCCTGCTCTGGACCTATTCTGAATATACCACTTCCATTTGATTATGCTCGCCTCTTGTGCATGTCCAATTCTGTGAGAAGCTGGGGTACTCATTACCCAAGTCATAATTGGAATTCCAGGCCTTAATATCACTTCATGACCCAGGGTTAGTTGCTCAGTTTCTACTAAAGCCCAATATGCAGCTAACAGCTGCTTCTCAAAAGGTGTATACTGCACTCCAGATGAGGGCAGTTTCCTTGACCAAAAGCCTAAAGGTACACTTCGGCTCTGTTGTTTTTGCCACAGACTCCAATTTGCATAGTCATCTTGTACAGTCACTTGTAACTCCACTGGCCCATTTTGCATAGGCCATAAGTCCAGAACTAATTGTATAGCAGCCTTTGCTTCCTCAAAAGCTCTACTTTGTTCAAGGCCCCAGTCGAATTCATATTTCTTTCTGGTGACTTTATACAAGGGTTTTAAAATCTGTCCCAAATGTGGGATGTGGTGTCTCCAATAACCAAATAGCCCTATGAACTTTTGGGCCTCTTTCTTATTAGTAGGGGTGGGAAAATCCTGAATTTTTTGTCGAGCTTGTGGGAGAATTTCTCGCAGTCCTCTATTCCACTGTATCCCCAAGAATTTTACAGTTTGAGCTGGCCCCTGAACCTTTGTGGGGCTGATTTCCCATCCTTTGCTTTTCATATGGTCAGTTAATAATGCTAAACTCTCCTCCACTTCTTTTATATTCTTTCCCTGTATCATGATGTCATCTATGTAATGTGTAAGCTGTACACCAGGTAGCTTTAATTCATCCAAATGCTCAGCTACAATCCTGTGGCAAATAGTTGGGCTATGAATATATCCTTGTGGCAGGCGTGTAAATGTATACTGTCGGCCTTGCCAAGTAAAAGCAAACTGGTTCCATTGCTTGGGGTCTATTGGGATCGTAAAGAAGGCATTGGCCAAATCAATAACTGCATACCAAGTCCCTTCATGTTTTTGTATTCTCTCTATTAAAGTAACCGTGTCTGGAACAGCAGCATACAAGGGAGGAGTCACTTTGTTCAGCTGTCTATAATCTACTGTCATCTTCCATGTCCCATCTGACTTTCGGACTGGCCAGACAGGGTTGTTCTATTGAGTAGTTGTAGGGACTAACACTCCTGCCTCAACACATTCTCTTATAGTGTTGGCAATTTCATCTTGCCCACCTGGCACACGATATTGCCTCAAAGTAATTACTTCAGAAGGTTCGGGCAAAGTGATTGGATCCATCTTGATTTTCCCCACTAAGACTGCATTAATGCCTATTTTCCTCACAGCAAATTGGTATTTCCCTTCAGGTAAATTTAAGGTCATACCCTTCAAAATGTCTATTCCAATGATGTATTCAGGAACAGGCACAATAACCACACTATATTCTTTCTTGGGCAACTGTCCAATTTTCATCATCAATTTAACTTGTCTGGCTGATATTTCAGTCCCTCCTAGTCCTGTGATGGTAATAGGAGTTCCATGGCTGAATTTGTCTGGATTCCCATAGATAAGGGTGGCCTCGGCCCCAGTGTCTATTAATGCCCTAGTTACTGTACTTGACCCATTTTTCCAATATATGGTCAAGTTAATGTGAGGTCTGCAATCCAGATTATGTATTTCCTTAATTTGGGCTGGGGCCTGGCCTGTTTCCTAGTATTCCCTAGCATGTGATTCACTTGGGTATGAAGGTTCACCATCTGTAGCATTTGCAGGAGCAGTTCTTATTTCCCTATCTCTCCTGTTATCGAGTCCTTTATCTCGGTACATTCTGTACAATTCATTGGTTGGGATGCCATCTATCATTTCAAAACCTACCCCTGCTCTCAATAGAGCAGTGAACATTTCTTTTCTTGTCACTCCATTTTGGCACCAAGTTTGCTGGCTATTCACCCTTCTCTCTCGAGATCTATCCCTTCCCCAGTCTCCTAAATCATGTAACTGTAAAATCTTATTTATTACCTCTGTAAGATGGCTCCCTACTTCCCCAAGTAACAGATTCAAAATTAGTTGTTTATAAGCAGGGGGAGCTGTCCTAATTATTAAATTCCTATAAGGGATTCCTATGGGATCATTGTAATATTTGTCTGCAGTTCCTGTCATAATAGCAGTCTTCATTACCTCCTCCTTTAGTTTCATGATACAATCTTTAAGTGAATACCAGGGTCTGTGCTCAGTGGGCCACATAGAATCATTAGTATATCTCTTATTGCATCCCGCAGCAGCTAATGCCAACAGAGTAGTCCTGCTAGCATCATCTCCTCGCTGATGATGTTCCCTAAAAGCTTGCTGAACTAGAGGATCGTGGCTGATACCTATGAATCTCATACAGTCCCTCTTATCTACTAATATTCCACCTGCCCCTTGATCACTGAGCCTTACCATCCAAGATATTAATGGTTCTCCTACTCTTTGGCTGAATCTACTCAAAATATCTGTGACCTCTTGTGGTGAGAAATCTTCCTGAAATTCCCTCGTAACTAAATTGCCACCTCTGGTTTCTGTCCTCCTCCTCTCTACGGGACGAACGCTTGTCTGAGTATTTAACCATCTCCCATTCTCTGTGCGAGGGATGTCCTGAACCCTAGTAGCGTTTTCTGTCTCAGCCCCTAACATTGTCTCATTTTCCCCCCACTCGCTTCCCCTGCCACCATGGCAAGGACAAAGCAGGCAGTCAGGCTTAGTCTGGGCTGAGTTGGGATGCACTCTTGGCTTATTTGGCCTCCTGTTGCTCCTAGCCACATTAATAGAAAAGTTCTCATCTGAGTCAGTGGGTTCTTGAGCAGCAATTTTTCTCCTGCTATCTGAGATTCCCCTTCTTGCTGTGGGGTAGGAGTGCCCCCATCTCTTTCACTTAATCTCAATCTTTCATATACTAGCCGGTAGGCTGATAACACTATCCAGCTTTGCCTAGATAGTGATGCCCCTGACTGAATCCCAACCTCTTGTAAACACCTTTCCAAATCCTTAGGATCTCCTCTCTGTAGCCTTGGTTCCCAGTTTTCACAGGGTCCGGCTTTTTTAGCCAATTCCTTTGCTAAGGAGGAATAAAATGGATCCTCCCACCCTGGGATATTCATCTCTTCCTCTGAAGTTCTTCTGCTTCTGAACAGAGATCTTATATCTAGCGATCCCATCCACCTCGTCGCCAAATATATTAGGAAGGCAGAATTTATGATTTCAAAGAGAATCTCATATGTTCCTAAAAGGTCCGGAACCGCAGGATATAAGGAATTCTCTAGGCAGAAGGCAGGAGAACTAAAGCATGTATTTACACTCCACAATAACAAGCCCACAAACCAGCGTCCCCATTTTGATATTTTCATCAAAAGCTTCCAGGCCCAATAAGTCCGCCTTATAAGGGTAACCAGGAGGCCACAGAGAAGCGAGATGGTATAAGGCAAAATCATATACATGCTTCCCCTCTACGGTAAGAAGATTACCCACTAGCCTCTAGCCAGCTCTGCTACCGGCAGCTCAGCTTTGGCTGTAGGCGTCTCTGGCTCCAACCGGAAAAGGAAAGGAGGATCTTCAAGCTGTCCTCTCCCCTCTTATAGAGTTTTTGACATCATCAAGCGCCGCCTGAACGACCAGGGCCGGTTGGTTCTTGACTTGGCCCCTCCCCCAGCGTAGACCACGTTAACACACCTCCCCTCAGCCAGCGCCACGACTCATCACACAGGAAGCTCTGGTCCTGCCCCGGAAGAGCAAGCCCCAGCGTCCAGGGAAGCTCAACGAGGCGAGCTGAGTCATTCAAAGAAAACAAAGTCCATTCTGGCTACAGAAGACAAAAAGACAATGCAGCCAAGTAGAAGGGTTGCCATTTCCTTCTCCATTTCATTTTCCAGATAAGGAAACTGAGACAAACAGGGTTAAGTGATTTGTCCAGAGTCACACATCTAGTGTCTTAAGGCCAGATTTGAACTCAGGAAGAGAAGTCTTCCAGATTCAAGACCTGGCGCTCTATCCACTGTACAACTTAGCTGCCCGATTGATTATATACTGATAAAAATGAAATCACTCATTACTAATGTGGAAGTCACTTCCAAATCAGCTGTGTATAATCAGACAGCTAACTTAGAGAAAAGATCAGGACTCACACACAACCAGAAGGAATAATAACAATGAGAAAAATACATGGTATGGAATTAAAACAACTCCAACCCGACCTGTTTAAGCAAGTCATTTACATTAAAAAGTGTAAGATAGATGGGAGAATGGGAATTGTTATAGATTATGACCATTTCCTAAAGAAGCTCAACTCCCTGTAACTCAATTGTGATCACAAGGAGAACAAAAGCGGTCTCCTGCGCTAACCCAGACACTACCGAAGAAGTCTAGAGACCACTTCAGCCTATGAGTGCTGATCTCCTTTGCCAAGGAGAGAGCTACAGTAAGTAATTAAGGGCAAGACTGGCATTATACATGTGTGTGTCTGTGTGTGGATACACATACACATATACATATATGTATATATACACACATGTATATACACATATTTATATATAAAAATATAAATAGAAATTTGTTTGTAAAATTCTTCAGAGGATGATGGAAAATCATCAGCAGTGTCATCTCATCAAACAACAACAAGCTATGGAGGGAAAATCATATTAAAGAGTTTGGCAAGAGATGCAAATAAGCAGTTCTGGGTCAGTTAAGGGTAAGACAAAGTAGGACAGGAATGACCAAAAAATGGAAAAGATCTACAAAGACCTTTATAATAAATTCTTTTTGCCATCAAGGACTGTGGAGCCTCCATATTGAGATTCTAACATTGCAGTCCCAGAATGTGCTCTATGAGGAAGAAAAAATTTTGCTTCAAAAAACAAACATGAAAAGAGCAGCTATGTTAAACTAAGTAAATGGGGAGGCAGGAGGCAACACAATTGGGAGAAGGTTGAGGGATCATTTCTCAGGGTGTTTGAAAGAGGAAAAGACAGCAGATGTGTGGGAAAAAAAATCTTGGATCTTACTCTTAACAACAGTGACCAAGAAAATATCAGTAATTAAAAAACCATAATCTATTGTCCCATCAAATGAGATATTTGTGAAAAGTACTTAGCACCATACCTGGTATACAGTAGGTGCTATATAAATGCTTATTCCCTCCCTTTCCTACCTCTACACATTTTTTTTATGAGAGTAATCTACACACACCTTGAAGATATCTGTGATCAATGTAACAGAAAAGCTTTTGCAAACAAAAGTCTATACCCAGTCTATACCCTTTATATGCCTGAAAGGGACTGATAATACTAGATCACACTGTGCTTATTGTTGACAAAAGCTTTAGAATGGGTGGAATACATCACAGCTTTAAAAGCTGCTCTTCATCAAAGAACATACTGTTCATATGGCAAACGCATACAAAATAATTTTTTGAATGTTGCTGAATACATGGATGAAGGAATAAATGAATGTTGGTGAGCCGTATGGGGGCCCAGACCTATAAAAAACTAGTAAAGACACGATATTAAATATATGTTTATAAATATAATATATGCAATATAAATTATAATTGTATTTTATATAATTTATGTATTTTTATAATTATATAAAATATAGTATATTTATGTAATATATAAATAGTCTTGGACTTAGACCGTGAGCTCCTTGAGATCTTCTTAGCACAGTGCTGGCACACAGTAGGCACTTGGGGTCAAGAAGGCTCAAATTCAAATCCTACTTCAAACACTCACCACGTGACCCTGAGCAAACCCTGTGATGTCTCAGCCTCCATTTCTCTATCTTTAAAATAACAACAATAGCAAACATTTATACAGTATTTACTACATGCCAGACAATGTGCTAAGTACCTTACAAATGTTATATCATCTGATCCTCACAACAACCCTGGGAGGTAGTGCTGTCATTATCTCGGTTTAACAGATGAAGAAACTGAGGCAAAGAGTGGTGAAGCGAATTGCCCAAAGTCAGTTATTAATCATCTGAGGTCAGATTTGAACTCAGGTACCATCTAACTGCTTAAAACAGCACCTGCCTTGTGAAGGGGAATGAGTGAATCTTGCTCTCATCAAATTTGACCTGAGGAGGGAATACCATACACACTCAATTGGGTATCTTACCCCACAGGAAAGAAGGAGGAAGAAGATAAAAAAGGGGGGATGATAGAAGGGAGGGCAGATGGGGGTGGAGGTAATCAAAAACAAACACTTTCAAAAAGGGACAGGGTCAAGGGAGAAAATTGGATAAAGGGGGATAGGTTAGGAAGGAGCAAAATATGAGTATTGTGGAAGGGTTATACATAATGATACGCATGTGGCCTATGTTGAATTGCTTGACTTCTTAGGGAGGGTGGGTGGGAAAGGAAGAGGGGAGAGAATTTGGAACTCAAAGTTTTAAAAACAGATGTTCAAAAGTTAAAAAAAAAGTTTTTGCATGCAACTAGAAAATAAGATACACAGGCAATGGGGCATAGAAATTTATCTTGCCCTACAAGAAAGGAAGGGAAAAGGGGATGGGAGGGGACTGGGATGACAGAAGGGAGGGCTGACTGTGGAACGGGACAACCAGAATATACGCCATCTTGGAGTGGGGGGAGGGTAGAAATAGGGAGAAAATTTGTAATTCAAACTCTTGTGAAAATCAATGCTGAAAACTAAATATATTAAATAAATTAAATAAAATTTAAAAAAGAAAACTAAAGAATTAAAAAAAACCAACACCTGCCTCACAGAATTGCGAAGATTGATCATAGGAGAGAACCTACATAAAGCAATTTGTAAAGCTGAAACTGCAGTCTAAATGTCAGTTCTCATTCACTAATACTTTATCAAAGCCTAACAAAGAAATACTCAACGAGATGGACTCCATCCCCTTATCAGTTGGGCTCCAAAGTCTCTCTAACCATCCCCACTGCTAATAAAGGCTACCCTGGGAGGAAGAAAGACCCTCTGCTCGTCCAGAAATGCATTCCTAACAGAGGGAAAAGCTGAAATAAATATTTCACAGTTTGAATGTTGACGACATTTACAAATATGGTAAGAAATGTAATTATTTGTGAAAAGACCACTAGCTGGCACTGGTGGGCCGTAGGGCAGAAATTAAACATGATGAAATCATGCTGGATGTTTAGACAATATAAGTGGATTTTAAATGTCATTGGTAAAGAGTAAACGTTAGAGGTGAAAAGAGATTGAGGCTAGAAATAGCTCCAGGCTGGGCATGAGGATGCCTAGGTTTTAGTTCCTGCTCACATTCCTCATCTGTAAAAGGAAGCACTGGATTCAATGATCTCTTCCTGCTCTTAACATTTCTTACTTCTACAAGACAGAATCATCAAGGTGAATTTTCATTTTTTTTAAGAGACATTATAATGTACAAATCACCACTTGTCATTCTTGTATGAAGATGTAGTACTTTCAATTTCAGCAGAATCAAGTTGGGAAAACTTCTGTTTGGTGTTCTGAAACAGACCTGGAAGGGGATGGAGAGATGAACGAAATGACATTTCCCCTAATGCCTGGGCCCGAAGCACAGCGATCCCCATGAAATGTGCCCTTGGCATCAAGGGTGAAAGGCATGGAAGGAGATGGAGGAAGTAAAGGCCCCATGTGGCTTTGACGACCATGAGGGATGATTAATAGCAATAAGAACAGCAGTATTTGTGGTTGGAGTCAACACAAAACAAGGGCTACTTCAGAAAGAGGATTCTCTATGAAGGACCTGGGCATCCATCAGAGATGGTTTGTTGACACTAAATAATGGCTTATAAGGGGGAAAATATGGATTAAGACTAAGATATATGCTGGTACTCCCCTAGCTATTGGGGAAGCCTGGTAATACTACTCCAGGCTAAGGGTGATTTTTTTTTCTTTCCTGAGACTCCAGTTGTCTGGGGAACTGAAGCCACGTACAGAACCTTGCTTGGGGACTATAGAGAACCCCATTCATGAACACAAAGATGGCCTGCAAGAAGACTGGGCCAACAGGTGATTACAAGACAGCCAGGGCTATCTGACCAGTAGCCAGACTAACTCAGGATGTTTCAGAGTTAATGGGCGAGGAAGTTATGTGTGGAACCAGCCAATGCCCAATGGTAGAGTATACAGCATGTAACGCTATTAAGTGGTAGTATGCACTATATGCTTGTATATGACCCCTTTGATATTTCATCTTTCCATCTTAGAATGTAAGCTCCTTTAAGGAAGGATTGTCTTGTTTTCTTGTCATTAGGCACAGTGCCTAACATATAACAGGCACTTAATAAATGCAATCTCTCTCCTCTCTTTCCCTCCCTCCCCTTATACTCTCTCCTTCCTTCCCTCCCTGCCCCACCCCCCGGACCCACAACTTTATTATGGATGTGCTATCCACTTACATGACACCTATATATCTGGGACAATTTTTCTATAATGATCCTATATGTAACTTAAGATATTAAATGACACATACCCCT
Organism: Trichosurus vulpecula; assembly: GCF_011100635.1. Classification (NCBI taxonomy): domain Eukaryota; kingdom Metazoa; phylum Chordata; class Mammalia; order Diprotodontia; family Phalangeridae; genus Trichosurus; species Trichosurus vulpecula. Next base: position 285,789,954 of record NC_050577.1, read on the forward strand.
AGCCTGAACATGTACATGGTTGGTTGTTGTCCTTCGTTCTTGAAGAGGACCAAAATGACATCACTATGCTTGTGTGATATAATTTATAAGGATTGCAATTTTTTTAAACTGGGGAACAGTGTGGGGAGCTTTCTGCTACAATGGAAAAAAAAACCAACAAACCAGGCTCTAGAGCAGTTGAGGCTTTTTAATAAGGGATCTGTGAACCTAAAAATATTTTGATAATGGTATTTCAATAGAATTGGTTTCCTTTGTAATCTTATTTAATTTATGCATTTAGAAACATGATTTTCAGAAGGGGTCCGTAGGCTGCGAGGACACAAAAAAAGTTAACAACTTCTGACCTAGAGTCATGGGATCCAAGTTCGAATTCCACCTCTGATCACTGCTCGTGTACTTTAGGCAAGTCACAATCTCTGTAGGCCCCAATTTCCTCATCTGTCATGTGATGTGGCCTGTCATGTGATGTGGCCATTACAGCCTTCTGAGAAGAAACAGTGGCAGCAGTTTGTTTTTAACTTATTTGGGTTTGAGATGAAGCAACGAAACATCCTGACGCTTGAAAAGTTGGCCAATTATAACTGCATACTCTTGAGTTAACTGGAATGGCAGTAGTTAGACAAGACTCAGCTCTTCATTCAAGTCAGACCAAGCCCAGACCCAGCTAAGAAAACAGGAAAGCCACTGAGGCTTTGCCTGCATCTTGCTCCCCTTGTGGAGATATGAGTACTAAAGGAGCTTATTTCCAAAAGTACTGAAAGGAAGGGGAAAGGAGGCAGGAAGTGGGGAAAGATTGAGGTTCTACCCACTTGGGAACATGCGCTGATAATATTTTTCTCTTACTTTATTATTGGTTTTCAATCCACACTACCATTCCTAGAAGAGCATGTCAGAATCAAACAAGATCACATAGAAAGCACTAAGAGCAGCTAGGTGGTGAAGTGGATAGAGTACCAAGCCTGGAGTTAAGAAGACTCATCTTCTTGAGTTTAAATCCGGCCTCAGACACTTACTAGCTGTGTGACCCTGGGCAAGTCACTTAACCTTGTTTGCCTCAGCTTCCTCATCTGTAAAATGAGCTGGAGAGGGAAATGGCAAGCCACTCCATTATCTTTATCAAGATAACCCCAGTTGGGGTCATTAAGTCTGACGTTAATGAAACAACATAAAGCACTCTATAAACCTTAAAGTACCATATAAATTCTATTGTCAACCAATTGCCCTATGGCTCCCCTTATCATCACTGACTTCTCAGACCAAAGCATCCCTCCTTGGCTGCCACTCTCCTGTATATTATCTTCAACTGTTAGAATGCGAACTCCTTGAGGGTGATGACAGTCTTGCTTTTTCTATTTGTAACTTCAGTGCTGAGCTTGACACTTAAAAATACTTTCTCATTCGTTTTACTTTTTCAATGCTATTTTTGGGGGGTGGCTGGGTCTGCCAGTAAGATGAGAAACCGAATGTTTTAAATTTGAATTGACTTCAACAATTTTCAGTTTCAAACTAAATGGAGACCAAATGAACCAGGACAATTATCATTAAAAATTCTAATAATATGAACCCAAATCCAAGGAGGTTTATAATAGGTGGGACCCATGGACTACAGATACTTTGATGCTACGCTTAAATTCACCTTATTGATGCAATTTTGTATAATTCATCTCAAAGTTTTGTGATACATGAAGATGCATTGGGACACCAGGGACTATCAGGCACGCTGAATTCCTGTGAGCTCACTAAAACCAAGTACCATTAGATTAAACCTCACACAGTATGGGGTGGGGGGGGGGGCCAGAACATTTGTGGAATGAATGAAATAGAACTTTAAAATATTCTGCTTACCTGGACCCTTCGATAAAGACTTGTAATCTGATTGGTACCGATGTTCTGTCCACTGTTGCAGACTATAACCCAATTGTCTTCTCATCTTTTACAATTCTCATCTATGCTCTCCCATAAATCCTCCAAAGAACCTATCAGATGTGTTCGAGGTCTAATCTCTTTGATTTGGTTGCCAGCTGCTCCAGTGAAAATGTCCTTCCTGGCTATCTTTCCTGAGACTCTTCCCCTTTCCTCTTCTGCCCTCCCTCTTCAGTATGCCTTTGGCATCTCCCCTCCCTTTCTCCACTCTTTTTCCCCCCACAATGTTTGCATTGGAAGAAATGTGCCTCTCTCTGGAAGGTACTGCATCTCTGGACCCCTTCTCCAAGGCCATTTATGCTCTTTCGCTCCTCCATCACTCCCGATCCCTGCCTATATTGACGCTGGAAGGGATGGGTCTACTCCATGCTTTGTAGACCCTCCCTCTGCAGCTGTCACTCAGAGGCCTCTCCTTTCACATTCATACTATCTAGCTCAACCATTTTGGTCAGATGAATGAATGAACCAAGTGGCATACATTATGGGCTTCTATGTGATAGACACAAGCATGGGGGATATAAATCCAAGCAGCAAGACACCCTGTGCCTTCAAGCAGTTAACAACAGAGAAGTCACAGAGACACTGTGTGGAGCCCTCAGGTTCTAGCTAGAAGTAGAAAGAGGTGGAGAAAGTATATGTTCTCTCAGAGGCCAAGAGTGGAGTGGGGAGACATTTGGCATATGAATCTTCACAGACTGGATTTGGGTTGGGTTAGGTAGGGAGAGCTCCCACCAGTGAGAAGCCCAGGAGCTGAAGCCTCATTTCTGTCATCCTTGGTGAGATTCTCCCACCTTTCAAGGATTCAGAACTTGGTTCGTCTTCTCTCCTCCTTCTCCCCAAAGACCTCCAAATTCACAGGACTATCCTGGGGTTGAGCTTGGAGATAAGTTAAATGACCTACTACTCTGCTGAGATCCAGCTCCCCCAAGTACCCATAACAATAATAGCAGCTACTATTTATAGAATGCTTTAAAGTGTGCAAAGTACTTCAGAAAAATTATCTCATTTTATCCTCAAGAACCCTGGGAAGAGGGGTTATTATACCCCTTTACAGATGAGGAAACTGAGGCAGAGAGGTAAAGTAATTTGCCTAGGATCACCCACCTTAGCTAGAGGCAGGATTTGAAGTGTAGTCTAACTACAGGTCTGGTACTCTATCCACCATGCTACCCAGCTGCCTGTGGGAAACAAATACCCCAATAAAGCTGTTTACTGAGAGGGAATAAAATTGTAAAAACCTTGCTCGTTCTGTCTTCCCGAAAGCTATCAAGCATGGTAGCATCAACTGCACATCAAACACCCAACTAAAAGCCTAGAGAGCAGCTGGCAATGCCACTTTATTTATGATCCTAGGACTAGCATTTATGACTGGGCCAGGATGTCATAGATGGCTTCACAGGGCAGCCAGGAGAGAAGCACAGAAATAATGCTTTTTGCAACAGACTGGATGCCTGGGCAAGATGCCACAAGCAACTAAGGGCACTATAATGAATCATGACTTGAGATGAGAGAGACAATGGCATTCATGAGTGGTACTGACAAATGGTAGGGAATTGCCCCAGATTATGCCTCCATCTGGCACAGAGGGATTTAAATATATGGAATGGTTCCATTTTAATAAGGATCAATCAGCCTTTACCATAGAAGGGGTGTGGCAGAGAGCAAGGCAAGTCAGTCTGGATGATGACAAGGACCAAATAATCTGTCTTTTAGGGACACATCTAGATAAAACAGAAGCATTATTTTCAAATATGAAGGACATAATTTACATGGTGGTTTTGTGTATGTGTGTGAAGTAAAATTTCTTTGATGATTCAGTTACTGGGGGCCATCTGAATTAGTGGAATGTTTAAACTATAAAGGCTAAAAGAAACGCCATTTAAACATTTATAATTATAACTTAACTAGCCAAGTACTACTGGTTAATGCTTCCTCGGTTTGGGAATCAGTGTTTACAAAGTGCTTTGATGTAGGCATTTATTTTCCATGCAATCTTGCTCCAACAGTAATCGGTTCAGTTAAGCCTTTCTTCAAATGTAACTGGGTACAAAGTAAAACCAGTCCTGGTTCAATTAATATGAATTCTGAATAAAAATGATATGTTTTGACATGCAAATGACAATTCAGTAGAAAGACTTCAAAGACCCAAGGAAATGTGTCTATAAGAACTTCTAACTCTAAAACCCTGTGCGTGGTCCAAAGTTTAGGAGGCTAAGAGGGATACTGGGAGTGGTGTGATGGAAAAGCAAACCAAAATACCCTCACTCTCCTTCCCCTCTCCCTCTGCAGAAGTGGAAGAAAATGTTGAAATATCACTACTAGGTCTGTATCCCAAAGAGATCACAAAAGTGGGAAAAGGACCCACATGTACAAAAATATTTATAGCAGTTCTTTTTGTGGCCAAGAACTGGAAATTGAGGGATGCCCGTCATTGGGGAATGGCTGAACAAGTTGTGGTATATGAATGTGGAATTCTATCGTGCTATGAGAAATGAGGAGCAGGCTGATTTCAGAAAAACCTGGAAAGACTTACATGAACTGATGCTGAGTGAAGTGAGCAGGGCTAGGAGAATATTGTACACAGTAACAGCAACATTGTGCAATGATTAGCTATAATACTTAGTTCTCTTCAGCAATACAATGATCTAAGACAATGCCAAAAGACTTGTGATGGAAAATGCTAACCATATACAGAGAAAGAACTATGCAGCCAATGCAGATCAAAGCATACTATTTTCACTTTTTTTTCTTTCTAGTGGTTTTCCCCTTTTGTTCTGATTCTTCTTTCACAAGATGACTACTGTGGAAATATGTTTAACATGACTGTATGTGTATAATCTGTAACAGGCTGCTTGCTTTCTTGGGGAAGGGGGGAGGGAGAAAAATTTGGAACTTAAAATTTTGAGTTGAAGTTGAAAACTATCTTTACATGTAATTAGAAAAAGAAAATACTGACAACTTCTAATTCACTCCACTCCTAAGTTGGCTCCCTCCTCCCATAGCATTCTCCAACACCGATTTATTATAATTTATTATCACCATTATACACAGTATCTACCAAGTCCCTATTTATACACAGACTAGAGAGGCCTCCAGTAGAAAGGACATTGAATTAAAGAAAACTAGAGTTCAAATACTAGTTCTTCCACTTACCAGATATACAACTTTGAACAAGATACTTCAAAGCTAAGGGTCAGCTTCCAAATCTGTGAAAAGGGGGCGGGGGGGGGGGGAGGCACAGGGTGTTAATGTTTTTGCTAAGTTACTTAATTAGAATGTTATCAAACACCTCACCAATAGGGATGTTTCCTTCTTGTCCTTCTATTTCCAGAGCCTAGCAGAGTACCTAGAGAACAGGAGGTACACCTAAGATATACATGCTAATGATGGAAAATGCTATCCACACCTGGACAGAGAACTATAGGGTCTGAATGCAGATCGAAGCAAACTATTTCCTCTCTTTCTCTTTCTTGTGGTTTTTCCCTTTTGTTCTGATTCTTCTTTTACCACATGACTAATGTGGACATGTTTAATATGGTTGTATATGTATAACCTACATCAGATAACATACCCTTTTTGGGGAGGGGAGAAAATTTAGAACCTCAAATCTTATAAAAGTGAATGATAAAAACTAAAAATAAATAAGTATATTTAAAAAAAGAGATATACTTGCTGATGTGGCTATTTTGGCAATATGTTTTGCATGACTTCACACACATAAAGAGTATCATATTGCTTTGCCTTCTCAATGGGGGACTGGAAGGAGGGAGAATAAAACAATGAATGTAAAAAGTATTACGTCAAAAATAAAAGCTAGAACCTAAATATATATATGTGTGTGTGTGTGTGTATGTGTGTGTGTGTGTAATATATACAATACACATATGTAAAAAACACACACACACACTCTTTCTTATTGACAAAAAGCCTGAAAGCAACTTCTAGGGCTCTATCCCAAAGAGATCATACAAGTGGGAAAAGGACCCGTATGTACAAAAAATATTTATAGTAGTTCTTTTTGTGGTGGCAAAGAACTGGAAATCAAGGAGATACCCATCAATTGGGGAATGGATAAACAAGTTGTGGTATATGAATGTAATGGAATACTATTGTGCTATAAGAAATGAGGAGCAGACAGACTTCATAATAATTTGGAAAGACTTACATGATCTGATGCTGAGTGAAGGGAGCAGAACCAGGAGAACGTTATACAAGATTACAGATACACAGTATCTGTGATGACTAACTTTGATAGACTTGGCTCTTCTTAGCAATGCAAAGTTCTAAGACGGCTCCAAGAGACTCATGATGGAAAAAGCTATGCATATCCAGAGAAAGAACTGCAGAGTCTGAATGTGGATTGAGGGAAACTATTTGCTCTCTTTTTTTTCTTTTTTGGTTTTGTTTCTTCTTTCTCATGGCTCATTCCATTGGTTATAATTCTTCTTTACAACTTGACTATTGTGCAAACAAGTTTAATGTGAAGGTATATGTAGAACTATATAGGATTACATGCCATCTTGGAGGGGAGGGGGAAAAAATTTGGAACTCAAAAACAACTGAGTGTTATAAACTAAAAATAAAAATATATTAAAAAAAAAGCCTGAAACTAAATATGTGAAAGTATGTAAATCAAAACTATTCTCCCTCCAGAAATCTTGGATAGCATTTCTCTTCCAGAATAGAACCATCCTCCCTCCCACCCCTGACTATCACCTGCTGGCCTTCTGATACACACCCTTGTTTAAATATTGATGAACATTCAGTGGCAAACAATGAACTAGTCTAGAAAAACTTCACCAAGTTTTTGTTAAAAATGTAAGGGACCGGGGGGGGGGGGGGGGGAAGGGTGGGAAAGAATCAGACAAGTGAGGTTTTTCAGTGAGCCTTTTTAATCACACAGTGACAGCGCAAACATTCTGTACATTCCAAATTCCAAATTTTACAATTATTACAAAATGATTAATGTGATTTTTGAAAGAATACTGCTGTGACTGTGATTTAAAGTACATGTCAGAAATGTCACCTTGAAAAGCTTTCCTCTCCTCCCCAAGTCTTCTGCAGCTCTATTAATGTCCTAACACAGTATGATCCAGGGTTAGAGCTTGCCCAAACTGAAAAAGATCTTCTCGATACATGGCCCTTGGTACCATCTTCTGTTGTATTGAAGGAACCATCAACGTGCCGGTGGGTCAGGGACAGTATCTCTAATTTCTACAATGAGGCACTTCTGTTTGTATTTTACAACGTTTCCAAAACACACGTACGCTCGATCAGTAGCCCTTTGTGCGTAGGCCTCCAAATATAATCTCTGTGTTCCTAGGGGGTCAAGTACACCCAAACCAAGATATTTCAGATGTCAGTTCCTGAGATCTTCCATAGCCAAATCCCATTAACATTCTTTGAATCCAAATTTTTCTGATCCTCTCAATATGAGGCTGTGTTGAAATTATACATTCACCAATTTGTTTCGGCATCACAGTTCAGACACAAGGACAGTTAAAAGAGTTAACTTAGTTGTTACTTATTTAAAAATGGAAAATGGAAAAAGCATCCTAGCAAGAGAACAGCAGAATGCTCTGGAATGCAAAGGCTGAGTGAGGCCTCTCAGTCACTGCTCCCACACTGGCCTAGGATTCAGATATTAAATTTACTTGGCAATGTCCACTGCAATAAAGGCAGCTGTCTCTCTTTCGGTAACCCTTTTTATAAAAAGGATAACATGCCCATGAGCTAATGTTTCCAAAGTAAAATCCAGCTGAGGGCTGTCCAATGCACCTATAATTTTTCAGTGAGTCTGTTAAACAGCTTGGCTGGTCTGGGGGGCCACACTTTGTGCCCACAGCTTGTCATCTTTTGGGATGTTTCTCTTTATCTCTTCAGCCCTGGATCTCAAGGCATCACATCACAAAGACGCTATTGTCATCGAGTGAACACGGAGGCAGGCTCTTTCCACCTCCTACACCCCGATCCGTTCAGTACCAACTTCCTTATGGATCCTCCTTCTAGGAAAAATCTTCCGTTTGAGTGCAATTAGCTAAATAATGGAAGGAAGGCAGAACATAGCTCTTAATTGTCCATAACAGGGATTAAAATACACCAAGCAAGGCAGCATCGGCTGCACGTCAAACTTAGCAAGCCAACCCCCTATGTATAATCCTGCCAACCCTGAGAAAATATTCATCAGCGTGTAGAATTTCCAGAACCCATCCCACATCTGCATTGCAGTAATAAATTTAAAGAAGTGTGGCATGGGAGCTCTGGACTGGTATTCTAAATTAATACTGGTGAATTTATCGATGAAGCAAAATTTCTTCAAGGACCATTCTTCAAGGATATTAGGAGGCACACTCTTTTTAAGAAGATGGCTGACTGTTAGATCAAAGGAAAAGATGACAACCATATTTACACAATAAATGCACTGCATTTCTATGTCTAAAAATGCATCTGCTTAAAAGCTCTGGAACATTTTTATTATCTAGAGTGAAGGAATAATAATCCATTTACGCTGTTCATACAGACACATGCACACACCTAAAGATTCTACATATAGGCAGCATTACATACACATAAGTCTTACAAAACGTAATGGCATCAGATGACATGAAAACTAGCTAGAGAAATGGAGCTATAGAAACAGTGAAGAAAAATGACCAAGTATCTCTCAGGATTGTGTGGACTGCGCATCAGAATCAGGAAGGTTCTAACAGCCTCCCATTTGAGAATGTTTATAGAGTTATAGCTTGAGTCACCAAAAGACATCTGTTAGGTCTTCAGGTCAAAAATATTACAGGCAATAAGTTCTGAGGCTAATTATGTAGAAAGGGTACACACTGTTTGATAATATTTGAATATTGTAGATCTCAAATGTTGTTAAAGTTTTAAGATATTATAGATTATAAATTTATATCATTTTCTTAAAATTATCAGACTTCAATGTACCAATAAATAGGGCCTGGTGTTTAGCTAGAGCTCACAAAACTCACCTGCTCAGCAAAAAATGAGAATACGGTAAACATGATCAATGTTACAAGTACACAATGGGTCCAAAATTTTAATTTATCTCTATATGCTCTCCTGCAAAGAGAAAGAAGAAAACAAATATGTATTTTACATATACTTAGCCCTACCAACATTGAGGTGGCAGTCAAATGTTTATCATCCTTTACATAAAATAAATAAATGTGGGAAGGATATGTGGCTTCACTAGTGTGGGGGCCTTCCAGTGTGGAAAAAGCCCCCCACCAATGCAGACAACACTGTCACTGACTTCTTTGAACAGTCCTGTCAGTAAGCAGCCTCAGATCTTGGCGCAGAAGGCAAGTAACTCGTCCAGAGGCACGGAGTATCAGAGGCGTGATGTGATCTTAAGATTTTCTTGACGCTAAGGCCAGCTAGCACAGTATTCATGATACAATCCTAGCGCATTCAATCCATAACGACTTCAAAATGAAAGCATTATTTGCACAATCTCCTTTTGAAGGTATTGTGTCCAAACCTAAAGACAATCTCACAAAGCAAACATTAAGCTTTTTTTTTCAATGTCATATACTATTATTTCCCTTTCTGAAGGGAAAAACTTTAAGTATTTGAAGCTCTCAAGTCTGACCTCAATAAGGTTTTCTACGAAACTTGTCTTTTTCATTTTTACCAATGTATCAACGAGCCACATCTCCCATCAGGCTTTAATCGTGTTTTTCCTGAATAGCAGTCACATACCAAAATGAAAAGGCATATCAACAGTAAGCAGCATTTTGCTGGAGAGGAAGGCTGGAAAGTATCTCCATCTCTGGATGGAGAAGAAGCAAAAATGCTCCTAAGTCAATTCTTTAAATTTCAGGAGGTAAGGAAGGCGGAGTGGGGAGTAGGATGGGGGAGTACCATCACCCACAAACAACTTCTTTTCCTATTAAGAAGGAAAATATTCAGATGTCAACAACACTGCTGCTGGCCTTTTAGAATGTCACTGACAAGACAAATGAAAAAGCCAGCATGGGGGAGGGGTGGGGACCAACATGCCAATCCCCTTAATCTGCACTTTCCCCGCCTTGGTGCCAAGCTGCTCTAAGCGAAGTCTGTGTTTTGCTGGCTTCCTCCTTTCCTGGCCCAAGGTCACTGCCCCGGCCTTCTCAGAACTCACTGACTGATGCTCTCGGCTTCCCCTGCTATCTCTGTGCAAATGACTCTGTCCACAGCACAAAATCAAACTTTATCATTTTCCCTCCCAAATCTGCTTCCCATTTGCCTTCCTCATTTCTCATCTTATTATGAACTTCCCTCGCACACAGACACATGCACATACAGACACACACACACACAAACACACAGAATGAGCATTTCCACATACAAAGGAGAACACGGAGGAGACCGCACACGAAACTGTGACTCTCAATTTCATACTGCATGTATTTGAAAAGTCCATAAAAATTCCAATCCATTCTTTTCGAAACTGCTCTGCATGTCTGGGCTTCCTTCCCATACTAAACCTCCCTGATTCCTGTCGCTCAGATTGAAATCTCTGTTATTCTTTACCTTTCCTTTTCCCCCTGAGTTCCAAATGTGGTCAGTCAAAAAGGCCCATCATTTCTCTTCTCCCTCCTTCATCCCCGCCTTTCTATGTCCAATGCCAAGCCTTAATCATTTCCCATTTGGACTAGTTCACTAACTTTCTGTCTCTTGCCTCTTCCCTTTAATCCATCTTGCTGAGTCACTAACTAGATTAACCTTCCTAAAATGACACTTTTGGGATGTTATTCCACTGCCCATGCACCAATGTGAACGGTTCCCCAAAGTACAGGAAGTGCTAACACCTACAGAACACTTAAAGGTTTATAAAGTGCTTTCTTTACATATAATATTTCATTTGTAAATGTGATAAAGTCTCCATTTTTTAGGCTAGCATTCCAAGTCCTCCATAATTGGGCCCCAATTTACTTCTTTAAACCTCATCTTCCACTGCTACTCAAGGGCTCAAATCTGGCCATCCATCCAACCATCCATCTTATCTATCTCTCATGCACACCAACTCTTGTCTCTCTCTCACTATCATTGAAGAACTTTTCTCCTTTCCATCTCAACATCCTTACTGATATGGCTCCCTACCCTCCTTTCAGTTCAAGCATCTCTCAAATGCTAGAAGGGAACTTGGAGATCCCTTGATCCACCCCCCACTCTGCAGATGTGGAGACTAAGTCCAAGGGCAGGGTCAGCTGGGTGCAGAACCTAATCCAGAGCTCCTGCCATTAGCCTGTTGAAGCACTAATGCTATGCTACCTTGCTCCTGTCCTTTTATGACTAACTCTTACCCCTACAACAACGTACCACCTTTGATGGCACGATCTCTACTTCTCTAGATCCTGCATGGCACCTGGAATGCTGGGAAAGTCATAGGTACTCTACAAATATGCATTCCAAGGTTCAACTGAGGACCATCTTTTTTGTTTTGTTTTTTATTTCTTTAAGGAATGCTTTGTAACTGAATTTATCTAAGTACTGAGTATGTTTTAGTAGAATGATTCCTCTCTAATAGTTTCTAAGTAAACCATCCTGTCATCAGAAAAAGGGATAGTTTTATTTCTTCTTTGCCTATCTTTACATCTTGCAATTCTTTCTTTTATCTTAGTTCTATTGCTAGCATTTCTATAATTGTATCAAATAGTATCAGAGAGTGGGCATCACTGCTTTACATTCTTAGATAATTGGGAAATTTCTGGTGCATCGTCATTTCTGTATCTTAATCCCAGATCCAGAAAGTTAAATACCCTTCTCCTTGATTTTCATCTTCTTAATCTTTTGTACATTTGGCATCTATACCTGCTTTTCTTTTCTGAAGCTCCTAGCTGTTTATATTAAGATGTCTTTATGGGGCAGCTAGGTGGCACAGTGAGTAGAGCACTGGCCCTAGAGTCAGGAGGACGTGAGTTCAAATCCAGCCTCAGACACTTCATACATGCTCTAAGCATACTTTTAACCCTAATTGCCCTGCCTTCCCCTCTCAAAAAAAAAAACCCAAAAAACAAACAATAAAGGTGTCTTTATTTCGTAGGGGGTGTGTGTGTGTGTGTGTGTGTGTGTGTAGGTGTGTGTGTGTGTGTGTATTTTAGCATAAATGAATATTCTAAGAAGGAAAAGCAACGATATACACTCTTTGGTCATTGCTGACTAATTGTACAATCACTACATGACATAAGAACTTACCATTCTTGGAGCTCATGCATATGAAGGAAACGGTTCCGATATTCTCGTGGCAACTCAAACTGGGATGGCTGGGGAAACATGGACTCATAAAAATCTCTGAGCACTGCTTTTACTGTCTGTGCATCTTTATGATTGTGATCAATGTTGTCATTCAGGCAAACAAACTTTCTGAAAGAACAAGCACCTGCTGTCATTTATATGTCATACTTTCAAAATGTGAAGAAAAACCTCAATCTATCACATTCTGAAATGTAAACTAATGAGAATCAGTGCAAAGGAATGGAACTAGCCATTTACAAATCTCTTCCTAAGAAATAATCTGTATAAAGGATGTCTTGTGTCTTATTGAATAGACAATAGTATTTCTTAAAACACAGCAGGAGATCAAAGCTTAAAGTTTCTTAAAAATTTTTAAGAGAGAGATGCTACATATAAGTAACGTCACCAGTAAGGGTACCACGATGTTCCCATCCTGTCTAGAGTTTAATAGATAGTCTTTCAGAAAAGTTGTATCCAACCAAGTGATAAACCTTCCCAAATCTAATGAAGACAGTTTTCAGATGACAGACGCAGTTTATCAACCAATATATACCTTAATTTTTTACAATTTGGAAGGGGCCGTATGGAAAGAATAGCATTTATTTTATGTAAGTTAGGATGGTTTCCCTTTAAGGATGCCAACCTTAGGATTCAGTAGGTCTAGGGGAAAAGCAATATAAAAAGCCCACCTAAGGGAGCGATGGTGGTACTCCTTCCCACTGTCCCATAGGGCACAATTTGATCCAGTATTACTGCCCTGCAAACATGGAGATGGAAGACAGCAGTTTGTTTTTTTTTTTAGTAATCATATCCCCTTTAATTCTTTCACTACAGGTAAAAGCAATTTTTATTTCATTTTATGGGCCCTGAGTACTTCACTGGATTTCAACCCTAAGCCTGAATAACTGGACTTGACCTGAACTTGGCCTGGTATCAGTTAGCTAGACTTTATCAGAACGAATTTGTGGTTGAAGTGAGGGCCATCTGGAGAAAAGAGAGTCTGATATCTTGTGGCTGCAACAATTTTAGGCACATAAAGGACATCCTCTCAGTGGGAAAAGGAGACGGCCCTCACTGACCCCACAGCATTAGGCTGATGGATGATTAAGGAGATTGATAGGGAAAGAATTCCCTGGGTCTTAGGAAGTTTCAGAAAAGCTAGATTATCAGCACACAGAAAATGAAAACAAATCATCTTGAAGAATTCAACAACTAGACATCTAAATTGCACACTGATAAAGTTAATAACAACACTGAACTATGTTTTTGCAATATACCTTACTAGTCACCAAAACCTTCTACATTATTATATTGCTACGTGACAGACGTGATGCCTTTTCCAAGAATGGAGCCTGCTTACCACATGAGGAAGATGTAAAATTAAAATCTAATTAATATGCAAGAAGCAAAAAAAGATTTGAGTAGTTCTGCCTTCCCCTCCCCTCAGTGTTCTAATAGTCCTTTCTTTCTCAAAATAGCTAAAAAAAGACATCCTGAGTGTCCTTAGTGGTGTTCGCCAGCTTCACAGGGCTCTGAACTTTAACGATGCTGACACTCTTCTCAATGTTTTGACCTGGTAACCTCCTTGTTAGTCAGAACTGGGTTGGGATTAAGAGTTCTAACGATCTCTTCCCCTCTCTTTTGATGACTAAAATGATCAATAAGGCAAGTCAAGAATTTATCAGTTGTTCTCTTTTTAGCAGACATAACACTCAAGGAAATAACTGGGTAGGGAAATTCAACCCTGTGTCACCGTTCCCCCTGCCTGGTTCCCTAGAATTTCCAGAATCAAACAGAAAATCCTCTGGAATTCAAAGGCCTTTCTAACCCGCCCTGCTCCCTTACCTTTCTGGTCTTTTTACAACTTATATCCCGCCCTGCCTTACTCTGTGACCCAGCAACACTGGCTCTGCTTAAACAAAATATTCCATCATCAAATACTGACCATCTGCCATGCATGGAATACTCTCCTTCCCCAAATCCACATGGCTTCCTTCAAGTCTCAACTAAAATCTACCTACAGGATACCTTTCCTACTCCCTCCTAATTCTGGTGTCTTCCCCCTGTTGATTTTTCTCCAATTTACCTTGTCTATAGCTGGGTTGGTACATAATTATTTACATGTTGTCACCCCTATTAGACTGTAAGATCTTTGAGGACAGGGATTGCCTTTCTTTGCATCCTGAGCACTTAGCATAGTGCCTAGAATATAGTAGGTGCTTAATAAACGTTTATTGGCTGACTGGCATCACACCTCCATGCTGGATTTGTGAAGTTTCCCAGCCTCAGCATCCATTTTTCTCCTTTTGGCCAGCTGTCTAAAATACTCCCACCGGGTCTGGTCCCCCTTCTATTGCTCCTAACCCAAATGTTCCTGAGCATGGTTCATGGTTACCCACTCCCAGCCCCATCCCCATCTTTGTTCCTGCATTTTCTCATCGGCGATCTCTCTTGTATCTATAAGAACACAGTAATTATGCTGGCTCTTCTATCAAATTAGTTCTTTTTTTAACAAATATATTCTTCCTGGTCCATATTCTAATCCAGAATTCCATCTTACCGAGTCACAGGGATACCTATGAGGTATCTCCTCTATAGGAAGATTTCTGATTCATTTTATTTACTCCCCACATTTTGTACATTTGAGTATATTTCTCTGAGGCCAAGAGGATTGTTGCCATCCCTCTTCCTGGATGTTTTCTATGATATAACTGGCCTTCCCTATCTTGCTCTTCTTCCTGACAGTTTTTCTTCCTCTCTCTCCAAACTGCATTTTCATGTGTGATTGCTGAAAATTTTTTAAATTACTCAAAACGAGTTATGGGTAAAGAACATTAAGCAAACATATGTCTCAGCCATTATAGATATACTCCAATCCTGGTCAAGGGCTCATCACTACACTTTTACAGTCTGACTAGTTGTTTTAAACTACTACTTATCTTAAGCAAAGGTAAGCAGTTTCTGCTTACCAACTTAATTTCAGTTTGGAATCTGAGGGAAGGAGAACAAATAGACGAACAAAACATAGTGTAATGGCTTCTGGCCATAACCATGGTAACTTACCATAGATTAAAACAAGTGCTTTAAAATTTGGGAACAAGACTTTTCTCCAGGACTTACACAACAATTTTTGAGTGTAGGACTGGTGGATTCAGAACAAGAAAATATATTCTGAAACATGTGTTTCACTTCTCAGGTATTTCAATTGCTCACGGGTCTAAAAGAATTATGGGGTGAGCTGGAGTTTACTCTCTTCTTCTCAATGTTTCTTCCAAGAGAATTTTCTGACTTGGGAGTCCCAACAATACCCAATGAATTCAGTTCTGAGGACACACTTATTAATGCAAGGCACTCTTGAGGTTCATTTTATGTTTGGTTTTATTTGTTTTGGTGTGCGGCAGCCTATGACTGCTTTCTTCTGGCACTGTGAATTGTTAATTAGTATTGCATATAATTTATGTTACTGTTAAATGACTTAACTAGGGGCCAGAATTGCTTGTGGAACAAAGGAATGAGCCATTTACAAGCCGGCCACAACCTATCTTTCTGGGCTCACTAGACATGACTAATAGTCTGCCAAATTGGCATTTTCTGCTTTCTCCCATTTCCATGCTTTTGCATGAAAGGTCCACATGCCTAAAATGTATTTCCTGCTTAACTCTATTTCATAGAATCTTTCCTTTCCTTCAGATGGAGCCCAAGCACCATCTTCTACATGAAGTCTTCCTGATCCCTTAAACCATAGTGCCCTTTCTCCCTAACTACCACGTATTTAGTCACTTAATATTTATGTGTATCCTTGACCTCTCAACCCCAATTCTCCATTAGAAGTAAGCTCTTTGTGAGGAGGGACTGTTTCTTTCATAGTCTCTCCAGTACCAACCACATGGTCTGCCATGTAGTATGCATGTAATGAATGCCTGATTGATTCCAGTATCTGAACCAGAAATCTAAATACCCTTCTCCTTGATTTTTATCTTCTTAATCTTTTGTACATTTCTCATCTATATCTTTCTTTTCTGAAGCTCCTACCTTCATGTTAGTAGTACTTGACAACTATGTAGATTCTGCTCCAATAGTGCAGTCTTTAATCTAATCCTCCATAATCCCTAAACAATATTTTATAGATTTCTCCTGATGTCATCATCTGTCTCCACATAAATCATAAGAAGAGGGCAGTGGAGGCAGCTGGGTGGCATAGTGGACAGAGCACTGGTCGTGGAGCCAGGATGACCTGAGTTCAAATATGGCTTCAAACACTTACTAGCTATGTGACCCTGGCCAAGTCACTTAACCCTGATTGACTCCAAGGAGGAAAATATAAAAGAAGTATGTAGTGGAGATATATCAGCTTGGACAATTCTTGGATACTCTAATACATACAGCAGGAAGATTCTGAATTGTCCACATCAAGTCATGGACACATACAAGGTAGTGCCATGACTTGTCTCTTTCTCTCTGTGAGCAGTAGAAGATATCTGCTTAATAGCTCTTTTTTTTTCCTCCTGGTTCCTAAATGTAAGTGTCTCTCAAAGTTTGTTCTCTTCCCTCATCCCCTTTCTCTGTATTTTGTCTTCCCTTTCCCTTCCCCCTCTCATTTACTGCCATGGATTCAACTATCCCTTCTAGGTCTCCTAAAGTCTCTAGCTGGGACCTTATAATGGAAGTCTGGGTCCGCATCTTAAACTACTTGCTGAATCTCCATATGACATTATAGTTTATACTTTCCTCTCAATCATGGATTGAATATTTAGAAAATAATTGTTACACTACATTTTAAAATAAAAGTCAAGGCAAGTCTCAAGCACAAATCAGGAGAGTTAATTTCGATCTGTACAAAACCATTCGCAACCATTTTAGATGTAATAGCAAAAGAAAGATTCCCTGGAAATAAGCCATATATTGTACATTCATGATTGAGGAAAAGGCCAAACAAAGAAGATACATGAAATAATGTAGTATTAGTATACATGTTTTAAAACCAATTACAAATAGCCTGGACACCTGGTTGAATGATTATTTTAATTTTATTTGAAGGTTTCTTTTTGCTAATTAGTAGTTACTAAGTTTATTCTAAATTACTTTTTGCTAAAAAAAAAAAAAAGAAGACCATTTACATTTTAATGTGCAAATTAAGAAATGAGTACCTGGGATTTTTTCTTATGTCATCTAATTGGCCAACCACATGAGAAACATTGGTGCGAATCATTTTGAAAGCTATTTCTTCTTCTCCCATGATTTCAAACCTAATTATTACCAAGACATAATGAAGGGGAGAAAAACATTTATACAGATTTAATATAAATGTAGTTACTTAGCTAAAATAGTAAGCGCAGAGTCTTAGAAAATTTTTTTTTGTTAAATAAAAATGCTTAGTCAACAAGAGGATACTTTAAAAAGAATGAAAAATGATCGGCCCCATCATGCTTAAGCTCAACACCACCACCACCCAAATTACATACCTATATTTGTTTTTGTCTTTATATGCTTTATGGATTTTATCAGTTACTGGTTTACAGTTGGTTACTAGACTTTTAGTCACGGCTGGCTGTGAGAAAATATAAGACATATCAGACGTTAAACACACACACACACTGTAAAATCTTCTCTTCCTAATGGAGAGAATATCCTGTTCTAACACAAAGCAAACCTGGTCTTGGTTCTTGATGCAACCAAGGGAATTTATAACCTCTACATTACTTAACTTGTAATCCTTATAAATATTTTCTGCACCTCAGCTCTAACTATGGCCAATTATAATAGATGCAGTATTACTGATATTTCTAGAGGAAAATCTATTCATGTTAATTACTAATAAACTTGCTCCTCATGAACTAAACAGATGTTTTAAAAATAAACTTTATATTTCTAAATTTGAATTATGGTAGAATTATATTGAAATCTCATCTCTTAAGAATTACATAATTCGGTGTCAATGTCATTCTTGAAATTTTGAAGGCCACTACTGTCCAAAGAAAAGGAACATAGTATAGTAGATAGGAGCTAGCCTCTGAGTCAGGAAGACCTGAATACAGGTGCTACATCTCACATGCTGGCTGTATGTCTCTCAACAAGTTAGGTAACTTCTCAGGGCCACGGACAGTAAGCTATATAAACTGCAGAACAGTTGCTGATCTGTATTGGTAGAAGGGATTTCCTTACTAGGAGTTCTCTACTCCAAGATAACCAACAAGCATTGAAGTGCCTACTGTATACCAGAAACTGGGGATGCCAGTGCATCAAATGAAGCAACTGCCATGCACAAGGAGCTTATATTCTTTAAAAATATCTTTTATTCTGAACTTTAACAACCTAAAGCAGCACTGCCACACACAGAATAAAAAGGATTTTATGTAAAAGCATAAGCTGCCATTTTATAGCACGTGCTTTCTTTAAAAGTACACAATAAATTGCACCCACTTTTAAAATTGCTCTGCTTGTCTCTGCCTCCCTCTGATCTCTTCTGTGCATCATAAAAAAGGTTTCAATGGCCATCATTTATTAGACATCATTACTATTACCCCCTCCCCCCACCTCATGGGAAGCAACCTACCCACCCCCCTGACAGAGAGGTGAGAAATTCAATATGGATAATGAAACTGACTTTTTAGACCTAGCCAGTATAGTATAGAAACTGGTTTTGTTTTACAATGCATATTTGATATTTGCTGCAAGAAGGTTTCCCCCCCCTTTTTCTCCCTATGAAGGTAGAAAAGTTAAAGGAGAGAAAATAAATTTTGGTTGAAAAAAAATGAAGGGGGTTAAGTGCAGAGGAAATGATGGTTTATCTAGAAAACTCTGGAGTATTGGAAAAGTAACTAAGACAATGATTAGCTTCAGTAAAATGGCAGCAAACAAAAAAAATGACAAAAGTCACAAGCATGTTTATGTAGCAATAACAAAATGCAAGAGGAAATAATAAAAAACAAATCTCATTCAAAAGAATTGCAAACAAATGCAAAAACCATCTGGGTAAGCAATCTACCAAGACAGATTCAAAATTAATGTAGATACAATTACAAGGTACTGTTTACAGAAATAACGAATGACAAAAATTGAATAGCATTCACTACTCATGGTTGGGTTATGTCAATATAATTACAATGATAATACCATCTAAAATGATTTATGAATTTGTTAATAAATACACATGTATTTACATGCATAACAAATAAGAGGGTTTTGTAACCAGACAAAATAATTTAAAATTTCATTTGGGGGAACCAAAAATCTAGTATACCAAGGAAAATAATGACAAAAAAGGCAATCAAGGCAGAATATTACTTTCAGACTTCAAATTATAAAGCAGTAATCATTAAACTCTTTAGTATTGGTTGAAAAATAGAAAAGGAAACAGGTAGAACAGAGAATCCCAATCCAGCATATGTTAAGTGCCTATGTGCCAAACACTGTGCTAATAAGTGTTAAAGATTCAAGTATAAAAAAAGAAACCTAAGACTCTAAAACAATCCAGTAACCTACAGCAGGAAAAACCTGAGAACATAAACTACTTGGGGAAAAAATATTAAAAGTCAGTTTGACAAAAATTAGATTTAGTTCAATCCATATACATATAAGCATGTGACCTGCATATAAACAAGTTAGGAGAATGGAATAAGTAGCAAGTGACTCTGCCTAGGGGGAGCACTCATTTTTAACTAAAAAAAGGGATGTAGGAGATTACCAAACTTAAAAGCACATGATTGAGATTACATAAGGATGAAAATCTCTGCCATGAACAAAATCAATGCAGCTAGTACAGCAAACTGACAAAGGTGACAAAGGAAGGAAATCATTGTTGAAAAGACAGACACTGAGGCGCCGTTGGTTGAAGTGTGCCTTCTAAACATTGAGGGAATCAATATGGAGATATGCTAAGAAGGCGACTAACTCGTCCATGCCCTTTGATCCACTGGTGGGCATATGCCCCCAAAGGGTCAATGATAAAAAAGAAAGGCCTGATCGATCTAAAAAATATACAGAACAGTACTTTTTTGTGGTAGCAAAGAATTAGCAACAATGTAGGTGTCCACAGACTGGAGAACAGCTAAGCAACACACGAATACAATGGGATGTTACTGCGCGGTAAGAACTGATGACTATGAAGAATTCAGAAACACAAAGAGAGTGATTTGCACTGATTACAGAGTGAATTCAGTAAGTAGAACCAGGAAATACTATAGGCAATCACTACATGTATGCAAATGGAAAGAATTAGAAAACAAATTTGAATTCTGTTTAATTAAAATGACAGGGGTTGGTCCTGATGAAGAGAAGCTCTCTTTTTTGTAGGGGTAAGACAGTACAGGTACGGAATACTGCAAATACTGTCCAATAGGAGTTCACATGTTTTATTGGTTTTGCTAAACCTCCTTTTTTAATCTTCGTTGGAAGAGGTGGGAAGGGACGGGATATATTCAGAAATTAATGTGATGTAGCTAAAAAAAGGCATTACTCTTTTTTGGTGGGCTATGCCAGTGACTTCTAAAATTCCATAACGTCAGGAAGAACAAAGAAGGAAATATATAGATTACTCAAGGGCCAAAAAAAAAAAAAAAGAGGGCACAGTTGATGTTGAATTGGGCTTGATGGGCAGGGAAAAGAGATTAGTTAAGGTGATCTGTGGCCAGAGAATCTAAGGAGGATGGAGCACATTTGGGCAGGCTCTTGGGAAGTCTGCTGGGCCTGGATCCACGGTCAGGATGACCTGCCAGAAAAGGTCTTGATGACCTGCCAGAAAGAGCCTTGTTTTCTCAGTGAGTTGGGCTGAGAGAGTCCATGTCATCTTGGCACAGAAAAGGTTCTGAGAGGTTGAGCTGATTTAACCCTCATCTGGCAAATGACTACTCTATAATCCTGACAAGTGGTCCTCCAAGCCTCTTTAAGACCGCTAGGGGCAGGGATCAAGTCAGTCCACTCCATCCTGAGTTGAATCTGCTTCCTTCTCATTTCTACCCATCGTCGATCCTAATTCTGGAGCCAGTAGACACAGAATAACCTGTGATCTAGATGACTTTTAGAATGAAAGAGGGGGGGAAAATGATGGAAAACAGAAGCCTCACTTAGGTATCGCCTTCGGCTAGACAAAACTGGACTCTCTAAGTGACCCATGTTATAGCTCAGGGTTTCCTTAACATTCTAGGAAAGGGCTAGTGGCTCGCTGAGCAGCGCCACTGGTAGAGTTATATTCCCAAGGACTATATGTTTTTGGACAATGGTGGCAGAAGTGACTAATGGTCTTTTAGCAGCACTTCTGCTTTCAATGGGGCCTGGAATTAAGCTGCCTTATACTAAATGCAATACAACGAATGGTGTTATAGAATAAAACTAGCATTTATAATAGTTAGCATTTTAAGGTTTCCAAAGTGCTTTGCAAGTATTATCTCATCTGATCCTCGTAAGAACCCTGGGAGGCAGCGGTTATTATTTTCCCCATCTTACAACTGAGGAAACTGAGGCAGGAAGTGACTTGCCCAGGGTCACAAGGCTATTAAGTGTCTGAGATTGGAGTTAAATTCAGGTCTTCCAGACTCCTGTTCCAATACTCTATCTACTTTTTCCCAGCTGCCTAAACTGAAGTATTAGCTACGTATTACAACTAAGGACCAAAGTTAATGTTTGTAGTAGGAAAGAACAAAGATAAATGTTTCTATTTATAATTATTCCCAAAGCAGGTACTTTCTACCTTAGAGAAGCTATTAACAAATGGAAGTATTACTTGAATTTCAGAATTATCCTTTCATTCAACCAATACTTATTATTAATTGCTGGTATGTGAAGCACAGTACCAGGTGTTGGAGTGCAAAGTTAAAATATGGAGTTTATTGGTCCTTTTCTGAGGGGACATTTGAGGCCCACTATGGCCTTCCTGCCTTTCCAGGCTTATCTTGTATTCTTCTCCCCTATACAATCTACCCTCCAGCAAAAATGACCATCCCCTACATATATGCCCCGCACTTCCCCCCTTACACACCTAGAATATCCATTTCCCCACCCAATCTACAGGGTGGATTTTTGTGGGAGAAAAGTACTGGATGCACAATGAGTAGGGGACCAGGAAAGCAGCTGTGGTACGTGGATATAATGGAATATTGCTGGGCTCTGATAAACAACACGTATAATGAGTACAGGCAGAGAAGCAAGGACTTGGAGGAACTGATGTTACAAAAGAAAATAAGCATCAACGGGGAAGCAGTAAACACAACTGGGACAGTATACATGGAAAGAATGACAGCGAGGGGCAAGGGGACTGTGGGTGTGGAGCACAGAATGCTCTCTCACATTTTTTGGATGGTGGTTAGTTGGATTGAACTGGTTTTTTTCCTTTTCTTTTTTATTCGTTATAATAAGACAGCTGACTGATAGAGGGAGGGGGATGTACTAAGGGAACATAGTGGATGGAAAGACCAAAGGTAGAAATAAAATTAAATATATCTTTTAGAATCTCCTCTCTGTTGAAGAGCAGGTGCTGGCTGATCAGACCTGGGACAGCGAGTCTGCCCACGAAGGAGTTCTCTATGGAAATGACACCAAATGGCTGTCCAGTTTCCCCACAACACCACAGCTGTATCAGTCTTCTTTCCATCATTTCCTACACTCTCAGGTAACACCACCATCCAATTATAAAAGTGGGCTCCAGCTTTTCTCCTTCCCTTAGCCATCAATCTTACCTGTCAGCTTTGCATAAGATTTTAGGATCTGGGGCAGAAATTAACCTTAAGAGATGAGGAGATCATCAAATTACAGAGCTAGAGCTGGAAGACAGATTCAGGGATATCTGGCCCAGTCTCTCACCCTATGCTTGGGAAGAAGGGCTCTGGCGAGCTGGCCTGCCTTTCCAAAGGTCACCAGGCTGTAAGCCTGTGAGGCAGGATCTGAACAGACTGCAGAACTGGGGTGCTTTTTACTACCCCAAGTCCCCTACTTGATCCCGGTAATTTTTCTGACACCTCCTGACCTTCCTCCAGCCCTTCCACTGACTACTATGAATTCTTTTACATGAAGTGTCTGCAGTCTTTCTGAAAGGAAAACCAATTAACTATAATCCAGAAAAAAAAAACAAAAACAAACCACCAACCAGACAGTGATGAATTGCTGGAAGCTTTGTTTTCCCCTTTTAGGAGACAAAGAAGGTTCAGTCTCATTGTGTCACACTGATGACAGGGTCATTGAATCTGTTCCTTTGCGCCTGGGTTTTCCCATAAAGTCAGCTCCCTATCCCATTCATGAGGCATTTTGCATTGACCTCCAACTGAAGTTTTAGGGGGTGTCAACATCTATTTCTCGCTTGCTTCTGAAGTATAGACTAGCAACCCTAGGCTTTAAATGAATTCTGAAAGCCAAGCAGGCCTACTGCCTCTGTCCTTGCTACTCATCCTAGGGGAAGGAGGGGAGATGTACAAACACAAAGAGAGGCGAAAAAGTCAGGGACCACGTTCCATTCCTTGACACCTAAATTCAACCAAGATTAAGTCATAAAGAATATTTGTTGTCATGGTTATGACATGTAGTTAGATGAACTATTAACAGAGAGCTGGTCTATCAGCATGTACATGTGTGTGTGTATTTCCTCCTTAGGCATCTGTCATTGGCTCTCTGTGCTATTTACCATTTTTTTAACCATTTGGACAAAAGCATAAACAGTTACACACATACACACACATGATACAAAAGGAAAATGAGTCATGCCCAGAATTAAACAGAAGTGTAGGCTAACTGGCCCACCTTCAGGAAATTTCCAATCTTCTTTAATAACTTAAAATTCCTCCTAGAAACAAAGGTCCATACTTTTAATGCCAAGAAAACAAAAGATATCAACAAAAAGATAATATTGAAAGAATATCACAATCAAGAAGACAGTGCCAAGTGGAATGGTGGGTATGAGGATGCAACACGAGCATCTTCCCAAATGAACTGAGCAAAAACAATGGGCTGGCCATGTGTTAAGAGCAAGGGACCCTAGGGAGGAGCTTAGAGCTTGGTTCTACTGATAATTTTGTGACATCAGGAGACAGTGAGGAAGAGCCCCAGTAGTGACAGGAGGATATCAGGGTGCAGTGGAAAAAGCACTGTATCTGGACTCAGAGAACCTGAGTTCAAAATCTCAGCTCTTCTACTTATTTCATGTGTGACCCTGGGCAAGTCAAATGACTTCTTTGGGTCTCAGTTTCCTCAACTGTAAAATGAAGAGGTTGTTCCCTTCCAGCTCTAGATCTATGATCCTAGGACAGGCACAAGGGAAATGCAGAATGGGCAGGTAAGAATGAGATATAATCTGCATTCCAGAAAGAACATTCAAACAGATGAAGTTACAGACCTGAGTATCTTCCAACGGATAACATGTCTGTGTATCCTTGTGAAGAAGATGAGGGATGTGGACTAGATGTCAATATAATGGGCTACTCAGACTCAGAACTGGGAGAAGGATTGGACCCAAGAAGTAGCCATACCGGGTCTTGTGTAGAGTGCCTTACACAGCTGTCATTGGCCCCACGCTATTTGACCTTTTTATTAACAGCTTGGATAAGGGGATAAATCGCACGCTGACCAAACTGGCAGGTGACCAAAGCCGGGAGGGATGGCTAACGTGCTAGAAGACAAAGGGGCAAAAAAGACATAAAGAGACTAGAATGTTGGTTTAAATCTAATGAGGTAAAATTCAATGGAGGTTTACAAACATTCAAAAAAAGAAATTCACAAGTACAAAATGGTAAAGGTAATTCATCTGAAAAAGGCCTGGGGATTCTGGTGGGTTCCAAGCTCAACAAGACCCAGTAGTGCAGCAGAGGAGAAGAAGCTACGAGGCTCTTGGGAGAGGCAGAGCGTCTAGAAGCAGAAAGGTGACCATCTCTCTGCCCTCGGCAGTATGGTGTTCAGCTCTCAGAAGCCCATGATGAGCTGGACAGCACTCACAGGACATGAGGAGGAAGGACCTGGCAATCCGGCCACATGAAGATCTGAGGACTAGCCCATGGGCGTCTCCTTTGGGAAAGGAAGAACTTAGGGGAATGTGCTGCCTGTCTTGAAATCCTTGGAGGGCTGTCAGGTAGAAGAACAATTAGACTTGTTGACCTTGGTCCCAGATAGGAGAAGCAGGAGGGGTGGAAGCTGCCCAGAGAAGATTTAGGCTTGAGACAAAGAAAACTTCCTCCTTATGGTAAGAGCTGATCAACAGCTAGCCCAGGCACTCCTGAGCTCCCCTTCCCTTGAGGTCTTCAAGCAAAAGCTAGAGAACCTCCTGTTGGGGACACAGTCAAGAGGATTCTCCTCTGAGAACACTTAGACAGGATGGTTCCTGCAGTCAGTCATCCCATCTAATTCTGATTGTGTGAAGCTGTAGAAGAGGAACGCACTGGTAAGTATATCTGGAGATTGATGTGTATGGATGGATGGATGCACACACACATTTCCTTCTCTTCAATTTAAGTCAACAAAATGTATTAAGTGGCTATAGCATGGAAGCCACTATACTAGATACATATCTTTGATTTATTTGTCTCTTTTTCCTTTTTTCTAATGTGTTCCTAGAGCCAAAAATAAGAGGGCAGAATACATGACTTTAATAGTCTCATTCAACACTAAAATTCTCCATGAGATTTTACTTTTTTTTTTCTTTTAAGGGGCAGGAAGGGCCTTGTCAATGTCTATCCTAAGTGCCCAGTATAGCGCTATGGGCTTTGAGTATGTTTTATAAAAAGAAACTGAAATTGTGAACTGATCCAACCACTCTGGATAGCAGTTTGGAACTATGCCCAAAGGGCTATAAAACTGCGCATACCCTTTGATCCAGCAATACCACTACTAGTCTGTATCCCAAAGAGATCATTAAAAAAGGAAAAAGGACCTACATGTACAAAAATATTTACAGCAGTTCTTTTATGGTAGCCAAGAATTGGAAATTGAGGGGATGTCCATCAATTGGGGAATGGCTGAACAAGGTGTAGTATATGAATGTGGAATACTACTGTTCCATAAGAAATGACGAGCAGGCAGATTTCAGAAAAACCTGGAAGATTTACATGAACTAGTGCTGAGTGAAGTGAGCAGAACCAGGAGAACACTGTACATGGTAACAGCAACACTGTTTGAAGACCGACTTTGTTAGACTTAGGTCTTCTCAGCAATACAATGATCTAAGACAATTCCAAAACAGTCATGATGGCAAATGCTATCCACATCCAGAGAAAGAACTACAGAGTGTGAATGCAGACTGAAGCATACTATTCTCTCTTCTTTTTTGGTATTTCCTTTCTCGTGGTTTTCCCCTTTTGTTCTGATTCTTCTTTCACAGCAATGACTAATGTTAATGTGATTGTACATGTGTAGCCTATATCAAATTGCATGCAGGCTTGGGAAAGGGAGAGGGGAGGGAGGGAGAAAAAAATCTAGAACTCAAAATCTTACAAAAATGAATGTTGAAAACTATCTTTACATGTAATTGGGGAAAAAATAAAATATTATTAAGCAGTAAAAAAAAAAAAGCCTCACTTGTTGACTACTGTTCAAGATGGCAGAAGGAATGGGAACAGTGCAATTCACACCCACACACTCCAAAAAAAGTCAAAACAAAAGAGTATTAGGAAGAATAATGATTAGGAAACAAAGAAAACTTACAACGAGGACCTTTGTCCAGCCAAAGCCGGTTATAGAGCACCCAGATGGTTGCAGGCATTAAGGTTCCTTGGAAGCCTTCCAACTCAAACATGTCCAGCCAAAAAGCCAGAGAACACTAGCCAAGAAGTCTGTCAAGCCCCAGAAGAGTCAGCTATCAGTCTGGAGGCCTGAGATGCTCTAAGGTTTTACAGCTACTGACCTGAGCTGA
Source organism: Trichosurus vulpecula (assembly GCF_011100635.1). NCBI lineage: Eukaryota > Metazoa > Chordata > Mammalia > Diprotodontia > Phalangeridae > Trichosurus > Trichosurus vulpecula. The sequence continues at coordinate 285,816,934 of NC_050577.1, forward strand.
CCCTGACAGACTTGAGAGCTAGCTCAGCCCTCTCCACCTAGGGGATACAGGGGAACCTGGGAGCAACCAGCACCTAACAGAAACTAGCAGAGGGGAGGAAATGTGAGAGAAAAATGAACAACACAAATGGCGACCAAACAGAGGCTCACCATCCCATCTAAGAAAATAGGAGCAGACAGACCCTAGACTTGACAAAAAGGCTTAGAATGTGAATAAATGAAATATGAAGGCATCAATGAGAAAGAAATTGTGTGCAACCAGGGATCTTCAGGGCATAAGTTTAGAAAAAGATAGTTAAATCCACAGTGAATACAAGCAGAGCCTCAGACAGGGGTATGGCTTGTCCACAAGGTCTATTAGAATTCCTGGAAGAGATGAAAGAAATCAAAATATTATAAGTAAAATGAGAGATCTAGAGCAAAGAACTGAAAAGAGAATCAAGAGCTTAGTAAAGAATGTGAAAAATCTTACTCAAGTGAATAGACTCTCTGAAAATTAGAATGGACCAAGCAGAAACAAATGATTCCATGAAACAAGAAGAAATATTAAAACAAAAAAATTTTAAAAAGAAAGGAAGATAGGTCCTATCCAAAACAATTGACCTAGAAAATGGGTCAATGGTGATATAATGTAAGAATCACAGAACCACCACATGACCACCCTCTATCCTGCTTCTGCCTCACCCCACCCCAAAGTTCTGTACGCCACATTCTAAGAAATCATCAATGAAAACTGTCTGTACCTATTATGCCCACAGGACAAAGTGAAAACAGAAGGAATACACGAGTCACATCCTGAAAGAAATCCTAAAATGAAAATTCCCAGGAATGACACAGACAAAATCCAAAGCTTCTAAATGAAAGAAAAAATACTAGGAGCAGCCGTACTGTAAGAGTCCAAGCACCAAGGGACTACAATCAGGATGAAATAGGACTTGGCAGCTAGGATCTTAAGGAATGGGGGAACTTGAAACGTGCTATTACAAAAGATAAATGATAAAAAGCTTTCAATCGGTAATAACTTACTTAGTATAAACGTGTAAGAGGAAAAAAGTACTCTTAATGAAAGAAGAAGCCCAATCATTCCTGAGGAAAGGATGAAAGCTGAATACAATCTTTGAAACATAAAAATCAAGAGAACCCACAAAGGTAAATCCAGCAATTGGGAGGGCCTATACAATAAGTTTTTATAATCGATTTGGGGAAGAAGAAAGAAGTGTCCCCTCAGGACCCTAATGAGTTCAAGGGTCATAGAGGAAGTTAAATAAGACAAACAGAAGCCCAATAGGTAATTCTGTTCAGGTTTAATGAAAAAAAGTGAAGAAAAATGAGGGAGAAAGCAATACACTAAAGAAGAAAGAGGGAGGAACTTACTATTTGCCACAGTCAAGGGTACAAAAGAAAATCGAAAACATATACATTGTGGTGTATAAAAATATCAAATTCAACAGAGAAACAGGTGAGAACAGGGAAAGAAGAAGGAAGGCTTAAGGAGGAGAGTAGACACAGGGAATTAGTCCTAATAAAAATAAACTCCACCACTGGAGAGCGGATTGTGAGAGGGAAGGGCAAAAATCTGTGATCTAAGTCTGACTAAGGTAAAGACTAGGGAAGCAGGAGAATGGAAGGTCACTCACTAATGTTGAACACCCTCTCTATCTCACTGTCTTCTTTATAAAGGAGGGAGTAGAGGTAAAGAAAGGAGTGAATGTAAGAGGAAAGAATAGAGGAGGATATACAATAAATAGTCACCATAATCATGAATAGGATGCATTCACTTATAAAATGAAAAAAGTTAGCAGAATGGGTCTAGAAAGCAGAATCCATCAATATGTTGTTTACAAGAAACACTTCAGATTAGAGGCTGGAACAGAATTCATTATGCCTCAGGTGAATTAAAAAAAGCAGGAATGGCAATCATGATCTCAGACAAGGCAACAATAAAAGGAGACATGATTAAAAGAGATAAACAGAGAAATTACACTATGCATAAAAGGCACTAATACAACGATTTATTAACAACTAATGATCACTAAATGGGAAGAGAAAGGAATTTACATATTTCACAGCTGAGCACAGATCCTTTACAGAAATGACTGTGTATTAGAGCAGGGCTGTCCAAAATGCAGCCCATGGGCCGCACGCACCCACAGTGTGATTTATGTGGCCCACTTACAAGCATAGAAATTTACATAAATGCTTTAGTAAATGAAGCCGAGCTACCACACAGCTCTCACTAAAATGGCAAATCATAATATATTGTCTATTGTTTCAATAAAAACCTAAGGTTGGGCAGCCCTGTATTAGAACATAAAAACCTCACGGACAAATGCAAGAAAATAAGAAAGATTAACCACATCCTTTATCAACCACAATGCAATAAAAATTACATTTAATAAAGAGCTTTGAAGAAAACACAAAAATTAATTGGAGATATAAAATTTAATTATATCATTCCGAACTCATGATTACATCAAGACATAGAACAAGTTTTCAACAAAACACCACACTCATTTCCGCCAAAAATACTAAAAAGAGTGGGACTTTTACTAAATATAGTCAATGCCAAATATAAAAAAAATAGAAAATTTTATCCAAAAATATGACAAAAGATAAACATACCAAAACTTTTGAAATGCAGCCAAAGAAGTCCTAAGGGAGAAAATTTATATTTCTAAACACTTTAATCAACAAAAGAGAAAGAAAAGATCAATGAATTTAGCATGCAACTAAAAAAAATCTGCTCCCCTCCCCATTTAAAACCCAATTAAAACACCAAAACGGAAATGTTGAAAATCAAAGAAATCAAGAAAGAGTGCAAAAAAAACAAAACCAATAAAACTGATAAAACATTACTTAGTCTTACAGAAAAAAAGAGGAAAACCAAATAACAAATGTTAAAAATAAAAAAGAACCTACAAAAGATGAACAAATATAGGAAATTGTTAGGAATTATTTTGCCCCAAATACTGACAATTTAAATGAAATAGATTAATGTCCACAAAAATACTAAATGCTCAGGTTAACAGAAAAAAAAAAAAGAGAACCTTAAATGACACAATTTCAGAAAAATAAAACAAACAAGTCATAAATAAGCTCCCAAAGGAAGAAAAAAAAAAACAAACAAAAGAAAACCCAGGACCAGATGGATTTAAAACTAAATTTGATTAGATGTTCGAAGAACAACGAATTCCAATATTACAGAAACTGTATGCAAAAATAGGAAAAGAAGGGATCCTACCAAATTGCTTCTATGATACAAATATGTTCTTGATACCTAAACCAAAAAGAGAAAAATCAGAGAAAGAAAACTAAAGACCAATGGCTAATGAATATTAGCACAAATATTTTAAAAGCAGCTACAACAAATCAAAAAGATTATATATTATGACCACATAAGATTTACATACCAGGAATACAAAGTTGGTTCAATATTAGGAAAACTAGGAACTTAGATCATATTAAATAACAATCAAAATTACATATGAATAGATGCAGGAAAAGCTTGACAAAATACAAAACCTATTTCTGTTGAAAACACTAAATAGCACAGGAATAAATGCAACTTTCCATACTATGACAAGTAATATCTATCTAAAACCGAGACCAAGCTAGCTTTACATATAATAGAAATAAACTAGAGGCCTTTCCAGTAAGATCAGAGGTAAAGTAAGGATGCCTTTTATCATCTTATTCTTTAAACATTACTACTAGAGATATTGGTTATAGCAATAAGACGAGAAAAAGGAATCGAGGGAATAAGCGCAGGCAAAAAGTAAACAAAAATTAGCACTTTTGCAAATGATGAGATGGTCTTTATACAGAATTCGATAGTCAACTAAAAAATTAAAACAATTAGTAACTTCGGCAAAGTAGCAAGATACAAAACAACCCCCCCACAAGTCCATCAGCCTCTCTATATACTACCAACAAAACGAAGCATGAAGAAATTACAAAAAAAAAAATTCCATTCACAACAACTAAAAGATGTATAAATTAAATTTATAAACATACCTGCCAAATGATACATAGGAACTATATAAATATAACTACAAAACATTCTTTTCAGAAACTAAGACATACAGTATTGTCTTGTGATAATACTACCTATATTAATATATTTAATGCTATATTAATCAAAGTTTTTAAAGTACATTAGAAAGGCAGGAAAAAACCAACAAAACAAAGCTTGTTTTAAAGAATAATGTTAAGATTCTCAAGAGATATAATGGGGAAAAAAAAATAAAAGGAGGAAGGAAGAAGGTCTATCAGTACCAGATTTCAAATTATAGTACAAAGCAATAATAATCAAAACTATTTGGTACTGGCCAAAAATTAGAAAAGTTGATGAGTGCAATACATTAGTTACATAACAGAGAAGCAAATGAACATAGTAATGGTGCTTAATAAAGCCAGAGACTACAACTACTGGATAAGGATTCTACTCAACCAAAAAAATGCTGAGAAAACTAAAAGGTAATCTGGGAGAAAGTTAGGTTTGGAATAGCACCTCACATTTTATACCATAATGAGCTCCAAAAGAAGACATAACTACATATATGAAAAGTCACATCACAAACAAATTAGAGGATCCAGGAAGAAAGTACCTTTTTGACAACTCTAAAAAAAGGAAAAGTTTGGGACCAGACAATGATTATTTTGATAACATGAAAGTGAAAACTTTTTGCACAAACAAAAGCAATGCAGCTAAAATTAAAGGGAAAGAGTGAAGCACGTAGCACATCATTCATCTCAGTAAGCAATTGATTAAGCACCCACTACATGCCAGACACTGTGCTAAGTGCTTTACAAATATATCATCTCATCTGACCCTCACAACAATCCTGTGAGGTAGATGTTATTATCATCTCCATTTTAGAGTTGAGGAAACTGTGGCAAACAAAGGTTAAATGATTTGCCCAGGGTCACAGCTACTAAGTTTCTGATGGCAAAATTGAATTCAGGTCTTCCTGACTCCAAGCCCACTGCTCCATCCAAGATAAACGAGGAACTGGTTCAAATATATAAGAATGACAGCCATTCTCCGAAGATAACTGATCAAATGAACTAATCAGAAAAATTCAAGCTATCAATAAATAGACATATGGGGAAAAAAAAAGCTCCAAATCACTAAGTAATTAAAAATATGCACACTAAACCAACTCTGAGGTTCCACTTCCACATCCATCAGATTGGGCAAAGATGACAAAAGGAAAATGACAAAGTTCCCAAAATCACTCAGTTGTAAAGAGATAACACTACTAAGCCTATACCCCAAAGACATCCCAAAAAAGAGGAAAAAGAACTGTATATATAAAATTTCTTTCAACATCTTTTTTTTTGTTGTTGCAGCAAAGAACTGTGAACAAAGAGGGGGCCCATCAACTGAGGAACAGCCGAGTAGCTGGTCTAGAAAAGGAGTAGAATATGACCAATGAAACGACAAAAGGGAATCCTGGGAACACTTTTTTGAAGGGCAAAGAATAAAGGGAACTGAGCTGGAAGAACAATTTTCACAATAACAACAACATTGTAAAGAAAAAAGGTTTAGACTTTGGACCCCGACTAGTAAACCAGCTAGTGGGGACTCTAGAGGCTGGATGATGAAGCCTGCTCTCCATCTCTTAACAGGGTAGCAACAGACCCAATGTGGAGAATGTTAGGCATACATTTTGGGGCATGGGAAACGTGTAGATTTGTTTTGCTTGACTCTGCTCGTTTGTTAAAAGGACTGTATTATTTCTTTCAGGGTGAAGGGGGGAGTTAAAAAAATATGTGTTCATGACAACTATGAATTTTGTGATGTTGTGCAAAGAGCATTGAACAAGCATAGATCATAGAACGAAAAAGGAATCTGTGCCCCCTTCAGTTACACAAATAAGCAACCAAGGCCCCAAATCGTATTACTGCTCTTTCTCCCATGCATGTGGTCATATTAAGCAAATACAGTAAAAATGTCAGTATTTCCCAAATTAATGTACAGACTTAACATGATATTCAAGTACCATTGGCCAGAAATCAGATAAAACCCTAACAAAATTCACAGGGAAGAACAAGAAGAGACGATCAAGAGAAGCTCTGGGAAAAAGGTCTGATGGAAGGAATGAAGAAATGTTTATCATACAAATGGAACAACTAGTGGTGAAACATCTAAGCTTAACATAGAACTGAGATTACTGAAATTGTCTGACAGCAGATTAAAAAAACACATAAAAGTAAATCAATGAGAATAGAATCAAAAAATAGAATCAAATGTATATAGAAATTAACATTGGGTTTATCAAAGATTAAAACAACAAACCTAGAAAAAACAAATAAAAACTTGTATGTATTTGAACTATTTGAGGAAAAATGGGTACAGATCTACAGTTCCTACCATACACTACTCTGAACTCTATTTGGATCAGTGATCTAAGAGATTTTAAAATTATTTCTAAAATAATTCAGATTTTTAAAATTAAAAAAAAAATTTCTAAAATGGAAGTATATTTATCTCAAGAAAATATCTGTGGTAAATATATCTGATCAAAATCTGACATTCAGAATCTATAATAAGCTGGTACGTATTTCTAAGAGTCACAATCATTACCCAACAGTAAGATAGCCAAGGGTCATAACTGACAACTTTTGAAGGAGGAAATACAGATTTCTAAGGACTACCGGAAAAAATCACTCAGAATCTCAAATTAAGAAAAATGATATTGAAATGACTTTAAGATAGCACTTTGTTCCCAAAATGGCAAAAATAACTCAAAATTAATACTAATGAGGCTGCAGGGAAATAAACTATTATGCTGTCCTGTAACTGACTGTAGCTTTATGGAGAACAATCTGGTGAACCGGTGACCAAGACACAAGGCATAGCATGAAGGAGTGGATTTAGGGCTGGCTTTGGAGGAAGGAAGACTTGAATTCAAGTATAGCCTCTAACAAATTACCAGCTATGAGATCCTGGTCAAGTCCCTTAAGCTCTTGGGGCATCAGACAGCTCTCTAAGGTGCTCAGTTATGGAGGAGCTGCTGATCTGCAATGCTGAGGGGAGTTTCCAGAACAGGCATTTCCTACACAGTTGGAATCCCAGGTGCAGACCTACAGCTCCCCAACAGTTCCCGCTGATCGAGCACCGTCCTCATACACAGCCACCTGGTGTAACCTGTCACTTCTCTAGCGCACATGTCCCTTACAAAGTGTGGGCTATCATTTCTTCCCACTGACAGATGAAGAACATGACAGGTGAAGCAATGTGTTCTGCATCATACAGCAAGCTGAGAGGCAGATATAGGCTATAACATGAATCACAAACACGATCTAACTTGTGCTTTGGTAATGCTGTTGTTGGAACTACATGCTAGAGACATTAATAAAATAAAAAGACCTATTGGTATAAAACTAGCCTTTGTTTTTTATGATAGCAAAACCCAGAAATAATCAATGATTGGACGAATTAAGATACACTAACATGGATGGCTGTGCCATAAAAAGACAATCAGATATATGAAAGACATTTCATTATTTAAAGTAATTTTGCTGTGAATCCCTCTGTAACACAAATAATCGCCCTCTCCCTCAGTTCCCCTCACTCCCAACTGATCCATTTTGACATTTAAATATTTGGATATTGGGTTCTGGTAAGTGAGGCACACACCTGGATATTCTATCCATGTAGACATCTGTTTTTATCCAAAATAAATAATTTAAACACTTAGCAAGTCTGTTTTATTTCACTTCTCTAAGATGTTCCAAAGCAGTCAATGATCATCTCTATATGGGTGAACACTGATAACCTTGATGGATTTCTCATGATACATTTTTACTTCTAGCCATGTTTTCTCCTTACTTTTAGATATTTTTTTGGCCACCTCACCCCCACTGCTGTGTTTACGAAACGAGGAAGCATAAGCAAAGCAACTGAAATATTAACCAAAACAAAGGTTAATGTGGGATGTAGCATCTTGGGAAAAAAGAAACACAAGGTATACCAGAGTCAGATAGAACTGATTTTGGATTATATATAGCATGGCATGGTGTGGCATGACATGGCATCCCATCATATATGGCCAGTGCTGTACACTACAGAAATAATTACAAGAGCTCTAGCCAGGGAAACCACTATGTGCTGGGTTTAAATTATGGTTCTGAGAAATGCTGTCCTAGGAAATTATCTTACCAGGTTAGGGTCGTAGTATGCTTCCTGGGTTGGAGGGATGTTGTTTATCTGAGTGACGTTAGTAGGGAGCATTTTAGAACAATTTATTAACATGTGCTCCAGACCTGTCAAATCCTAACATGAGAAAACAAGAAGAGCAAACAAGTTATAAGCGTTTCAGGGACTAGTGGCATTTGCTTTTTTTTTTTAATGCTATTCAGTGGTAGAGTGAAATATCCAAAAATAGCTAAAATAATATATTTAAAGTTGACCTTGCAAAAAGGAAAACATTAAGAAGACCCTTAAAAATAGAAAAAGGCAAAGTAAAGCAAGTATTTCCTACAAGTCTGCAGGCATTCCTCCAAATGGATAGGATTTCAAACATGGTTTAAAGATGAAAGAAGAGGCATGCATTTCATGGCTTTGGGGGCCTCAGCCTTTCTCTTCCAGCTCCTGTGGCTAGATCTCCATAGCTCTTCAGCTTAATTCCCCTTCCACCCCTCTCCATTCTAGGAAGGAGACAATAGAAAGAACACTGAGCCTGCAAAGGACCCAGGCTCAAATCAGGCACTGAGTTACTTGGGGCAAGTGCTTTCATCTGCCCAGGCCTCAGTTTACTCATCTGTACAATGAGGCTGGACTAGATGGCCTCTCAGGTGGCATCCGACTTTGATCTATGGATCTGGCCCTGCCTGGAACAGTCCAAAGCTTGAATAGGCAAGCCACAGAGCCCCGAGGCCTTCCACTCACGAAAAGGGAAACAGAAGACCATTTTAAATACTTTTTTAGCATGGTCAACTGCCAGGTCTTTTCCAGGTGCTGTGACTCAAAAATCCACCCAGCTAAAGAATCAAAGAGAAAAATACATACTTCATATAAGAGCTAGTCTTAACTCAGGCTGTATTTGAATTTGGGTTAAAAAAAATACAATGGCAAGTATTTTTTTCCAACAAATCCGCCTTACTTTTTGTTTGGGTTACAATGAAATTTTAATCTATTGGGAGAACAAAAGCAAAATTTCAAAAATCCAATTTGTAATTTTGCAGAATAACCACTACAATCCCTCCTAGGTCTAAATCCATAATCTCACTGTATAAAATATTAAATGTTATTTTAAAACAATGCCCATAACCACTTTAAACTAGGACACAAAGGTCCATGTTCTTTCCTTCCTAGCAACTCTTCCCAGAACACACTCACCCCCAAGAGTGACATCTCTAGTTAGTACCTGCAAGCTTAAAGGCAGGTCATGAATCCTTGTAGCTAATGTCCGAATCTCCCTGTCTGACAAGATGCCAGACTGGTCAGTATCAACTTCATCAAAAACCTGAGCGATGTTCAGCGGCTGCAGAGCACTCATGAGATAGTAGAAGTACGAAAAGGCAAATTGCATGTCTTCGGAGTGGCGCACTTTGTGAACAGAAGTCTTGTCAAATTCTTCAGGAAACCTAGTCCAACACAACATAGGGAAGTCAGAGCTGGCTATATCCAGGATATCAGTGTGCTTTAAAACACAGAGAGAGCCAGGCTAGTAAAGTGTGTGCAATGGCTATGATAATGTAAAGGGAAGAAACAAACTGCATCCTATACAATTCTGAAGAGCAAGGTTGGCCTGGATAACAGCTCAGAAAACCAACTCACTCCTTTCATTGCAGAGACAGGGGGACTATGGCTGTGAAATAATGCATATACTATCAGACACAGGTGACATGTTGGTTGGTTTGCTTTTCCTCCATCTCTCTTTTAAAATATTTATCATATGATGATTTACATGACTGCATATGTATAACCTATATCAGACTGCTTACCGTCTCAGGAGGGTGACAGGAGGGAGGGAAGGATAGAATTTGGAACTCAAAACTTTAAAATCGTTAAAAATTGTTTTTATATGTAAATGGGGGGGAAAATAAAATATTACTTAAAAATATTTATTATAAGAGATAGCTCACTGGGTAGATGTGGGGAGGAGGTTGGAAGAGAAGGATATATCTGGAATTGATGTAACAATCAAGAGTGTCCATTTTGTAAAAAAGTAAAAAAAAAATAAAATCCATATAGAGGTGACTTTTGCCTTAGTTTAAATGACTAATTCAACACATCACGAAATACTGCTGCTACAAACCCCAAATAGTGGACATTTAAGTTTAGAAACAGGCACTTTTACTCACATATCCTGTAGTTCTTGCATAACAATGCGGTCAATCATATGAGGCATATGGGCAGGGACTTTCCGAGATGTAAATCCAAATTTGCTGTTTAGAATTTTATTTACATATCGGAGAGAATCAGCAAACGTATCCTTTAGTTGTCTTCCAACGTATTTGCTATCCGTGAAGTATGACAACTGTTTCTTTAATGATTCTTCTTCCTAAGAAATCCATAAAAAATATGGAAGACTGTAAAATGAAAATGACTGAAAAGCAGAGAAATGGGTAACATTTTATAAAAAGAAGTAATGATGACCAGTGAAGGAAAAACACAGCATTCTAAGTCTAGGATAAAATAGCTTTGAGTGATAGTCTAAGGCTGCCTAGGCAGCAGGAACTGCAGATATAGTTTTAGCAAGTGTTTTGAAGAGGCTGTTCCTACAGCAATCAGGTTTGCCAACGTTATTATGGACTGGCACACATTTTGCTTTTCTGCTGATATTGAAACCTATGTCTATTCAAACCCTGAAGAACACACAGTATCAGAAGTCAATATGGACAAGTTAAGAATTGTGTAGTTATAAAAAAGGATGGTTCCTATGCCCAAAGGGCTATAAAAATGTGCATACCCTTTGACCCAGTAATACCACTTCTAGGGCTGTATCCCAAAGAGATCACACAAGTGGGAAAGGGACTCGTATATACAAAAATATTTACAGCAGCTCTTTTTGTGGTAGCAAAGAACTGGAAATCAAGGGGATGCCCATCAATTAGGGAATGGCTGAACAAGCTGTGGTATACGAATGTAATGGAATACTATTGTGCTAAAAGAAATGGGGAACTTATGGATGTCATAATAACCTGGAAAGACTTACATGATCTGATGCTAAGTGAGGGGAGCAGAACCAGGAGAACGTTATACAAGATTACAGACACACAGTATCTGTGATGACTAACTTTGATAGACTTGGCTCTTCTTAGCAATGCAAAGTTCTAAGACAGCTCCAAGAGATTCATGATGGAAAAAGCTATGCATATCCAGAGAAAGAACTGCGGAGTCTGAATGTGGATTGAGGCAAACTATTTGCTCTCTCTTTTTATTTTCTCTTCTTTTTAGGTTTTCTTTCTTCTTTCTCATGATTCATTCTATTGGTCATAATTCTTCTTTACAACTTGACTACTGTGTAAATAAGTTTAATGTGAAGGTATATGTAGAATATATATCAGATTCTGTACTGTCTCGGGGAGGAGGGGGGAGGGGCGGGAGGGGAAGAAAATTTGGAACTCAAAAACATGTGGAACTGAGCGTTGTAAACTAAAAATAAAAAAATCTAAAAAAAAAAAAGGATGGTTCCTAGGAACTTAAATGCAGAGAAAGAAGACTTCAACATCAAGGTTTCTTGCCTTGGCAAATACAAAACAGGAGAGGCCCATGTGCATGCACACTTGAGACTGACACTGCTATTTCCACCACTGCCTCTTAAAATCCTTCCTTTGTGCCTCAGCCCTCAAGACTCTAATTTTCATCTACCCCCAATTAAAAGCGATTCTTTTTCCAATCTCTCTCAAGAATTGTTTGTGCCTTTTTTTGTGATGGCCCCCTCTGACGCACTCAGAACATTCTGATTTGTCATATATGTGCATATATGTTTGCCAATATGGAGGATGGCATGGGGACCATAATCTCACTTCATTTGAATAAGTCAGCAATTAGGACAATGAAAAGAGTTTAAGTTTGAAATGTGTGACAAGGAGTGCTGTAAGAACCCTGGTGCTCTTGCCAGGGGCTGCCCAATGGGGAGAAACTGTAGAAAGTTAACATGTTAGTGCTAGAAGGGGCCTCAGTCCACAACCCTAATTAAGCCAAAGAAACTAAGGCCTAAAAAGATTTAAGTGGTTTGCTTAAGGACACAGAGCTGGTCAGGAATGTGCCAGGACTCAGGTCTTCTGATGATTTGTCAAGTGCTCAACCCACTGCATTACGCTGCCTCTCTTTCTGTTGCTAGAGAGATCCATTACCCCATTCCTGCCTTCCTCTGACACTGCTGTGCCCCCTCCCAATTTTTTATGAGAGGGAGGCAGGCAGGGAATGGGAGCGGGGCAATGAATAGAGAAGTGGTTTTGGAGTCGAGATGATCTGGGCTCACAACCTGCCTCTATGGGCTCCACAATCCCGAGCAACTCACTCAGCCTGCCTTTCAATGCACCAAGCAACATGCCCCAAGATGACCAAGCTAAGAGCAGCCCCGATGTCCCCTTGGGGGGAGTTTCCTCCCTGGGAGTCTCCTACAATAAGATTCTAAGTCACAACAAAAGAAACATGACCCAGCTGAGTCTATCCACCAATAGTCTTCATCCTCTCTCCTACCAGGTCCCTTCCTGCACTTCCTCCTCCTCTGCAGCCCCCTCCCTTCCTTTGGGAGACAGCTCAAGCTCAATCTTCTGCATGAAGTGCCCCATGATAAATGACCTAGGGTAGTATATATAAAATGATCTTTTTTTCCTTCTAAACAAGAAAAGTTGATGCTGAATGTGACTTACCTCAAGAAGATCTTGGAAATACTTCCTTTTTTCCCAAGGCAAGAATCCTGGATAGCTCCCAGCATATTCTTGAAGTTTTCTTCCAGGCCTTACTCCGCCATTGCCAAGATCATGGTCAGTGGCATGCCCTTCAATCGGATCCACTCCTCTGTTCTCCATGGCTTTCTCTAAGAGCTCCTTTCCCTGGGCCACTCGGTCTTGGGTTGGGACAACAGTCATTCCTCTGAAGCCAACGCTATCTCCAACTTTCTGAGTTACAGAAGCAGCTTTTGTCCTGTCCTGAGGTAAAGAGTGATCCTGATGGCTGTTGCCCACTTCAACTGTCCTGCCAGCACCTTTGGCTGGAAAGTCCATTCTCTTCAAGCCATCGGCATTTTCTGAATTTTCTTTGGGGAGGTTGGTGTGATGCTCACTTTTCACAGGGTCTTGCAGATTATTGACTTTTTTGCTTTTTACAACTTGGTTAGCTTTTACTTCAATGACTTGAGAGTCTTTCAGAAAGGGTCCCAGTAGGGCAGACTTGGACAGGTTATATCCCTTCAGAGTAATGTCACCACCCTCCAGCTTTACATCTAGCTTCTTCAGACTGAGTTGGACTTCTTTTGGAAGTTCAGAGATATTTACAATGGGTATTTTTATAGTTTCCTGAAAGCCATCTGCATGTTTCTTGTACTTTGGGAAGCGTTTTTCTTCTGGAACATCTTCAAATAGGATTTCAGCCTCTGGCAGAGGAGTGATGGGGCCAGCCGGACTTGAATGAGGCTTCTGGGTGGTAATATTAGGTTTTGGTTCCTCCCTAGTGTCCACTTCTACTGTGATCTGCATTTTAAACTCTTGGTTGTTTTTATTTTGAAATGTAAGGTTGAAATGTATTACGGTGGCATTCATGCCACTGTGCAGTATGACATGGATTGTCTTCCATTTGTTGGCAACAGATGCATGGCGGATGACTGGATTGTCACTGTAGGCACCCTCAATTCCTCTTTTGGCAATCTCTGCAAAGCTGAAATATGGAAGGCATTCTCCCTTGGGGATGATGTAGTGAGTCTGGTTCGGGATGAGAGTCACCTTGTATAATTCATCAAAATGATCTAGAAAAAATACCATTAACACTTGAGTGTTTTGCATCGGTAGAGAGAAGTTCAGTCCTGGAATTCCCTGAACCAGTGAAATCACAGATCTGGTATTAAGAAAGGGGGCAGGAGTGTATCTTTTTCTTCTTTTCTCTTTACTTCTCACTGCTAGCCCATGGGCAAGGTGAAAACATTGGCCCATGTGCATGCACACTTGAGACTGACACTGCTATTTCCACCACTGCCTCTTAAAATCCTTCCTTTGTGCCTCAGCCCTCAAGACTCTAATCTTCATCTACCCCCAGTTAAAAGTGATTCTTTTTCCAATCTCTCTCAAGAATTCTTTGTGCCTTTTTTTGTGTGCTGGCCCTGTCTGATGCACTCAGAACATTCTGATTTGTCATATATGTGCATATATGTTTGCCTTGAAAGTCTACCCCACCTGGAGACAGGCCAAGTATCAGTTTTCACTTCTACATCCCCAGTAACCAGTGCCTCGAACACAGTAGGCATAAACACCTAGCACTACACGGAACCCAAGGATATAAGACACGATGTCAGGGCATTCCAATGACCAATGTCATCTTTCTGTACATTTCTAATGCGACGCATTCAAGAGAAATTATAGACCAATCAGTGGATCCCATCTTGAAACTTCTTATCATTGTTTCTGTGGACATGTTTCTAACTTGTTTTCAGTATTTTTGAAAGCTGATGTAGACTACTTGGCTAAAGTAACTGAATGCCAGTAACTGGAAACTTGCTCAGTTACTAGCTTATTCAAAAGAACCATGCCCTCTCAGTCCCGACTTAGAAACGGACCCCAGTTTGGTTCTGAGCCAAAATGTAACTTTACAGAGAAAAGTCCCTTTGAAAAAAGTGCCCAACACTTCGACAACATACTCATCCCTTCTATCAGCGGGTCACGTACCTTGCCCGCAGTCGCCGGCATCAAACCCACAAGACAACACGTTGCACGCCTGATCGCAGAACTTATCGGCAAGCCAAGAATTGGCACATCCCTGGTTACAGTAGGAGATACCGCTTATTCCACCACCAAAGTGCCAGGGTGGCCCAACCACCCCACCACTGTGGCCACCTCCTGGAGCAACATATCGATTGCTGCCACTGTTACCTGAAAGGGAAGAGACTGATTCTCACCGCACTGTTTTGAAAATGTAATGAACTTATTCTGTTGTCAGAAGTGACTTCCTCTCTGTCTCTCATACCTGATACTCATCTCCCACCTCCGTGTCTTTGCACTTGCTAGTCCCCATGCCTAGAATGCACTCCTTGCTTACCTCTACCTCTTCGCCTTCAAGCTGCAACTTAAGCCCCACCTTCTACGAAGCCTTCCCTGTCTGCCATAATTGCCAGAGTTCCCTCTCCCTGACTGCCTGTATTTACTCTTTCTACATTTCTTCTGCAAACACCGAATAGCTACACTTATTGTTTCTTGATAGGATGAAAGATCCCTGAAAGCAGACACTGTTTCATTCTTTGAGCCCAGGCCTAACCCAGCACAAGGTGTAGCACACAGTAAGCGTTTAATAAGTGCTGGCTGGGCCATGAGTATATACACCCTCTGGGGACAGGGGACACAATGCGGCAGGAAGAACCCCAGGTTCTAGTCCAGACTCAAGTGGGTCCTAGGTGTGTGACTATAGGCAGATCCCTCTGGGTCTCAGGTATCTTATCTGTAAAGTGGGTATAACTTAACTCCTATACTCCCTTATCTCACCAGGCTGTTGTGAGAAATGTGATTTGTTGAGATTGTTCAGGATTGAGCATCTTTTTGTTGTTTAGCCTTTTCAGTCAGGTCTGACTCTCCATGACTCCATTTGGGGTTTTCTTGGCAAAATGCTGAAGTGGTTTGCTATTTCCTTCTCCAGGTCATTGTACAGATGAGGAAACCGAGGCAAACAGGGTGAAGTGACTTGCCCAGGATCACACAGCTAGTGTCTGAGGCTAGATTTGAGCTCAGGTCTTCCTGACTCCAGGCAAGACATTCTATCTATGCACCACCTAGCTGTGCTTTGTAGACCTTAAAGCCGTTACATTTTTAAAGAAATCAACAGCAGTAATTGAGGCTCAGCATCGAGGCGTTCCAGATTTACTCACTTTAAATAAGCAAAAACCTTTCTCAGATTCCAAGCAAACACAGGGAAAATGCCTTCTAAGTAAGAGATGAGACTAAAGCCCATAATGGTTCTCTGGATTACTGTACAAGCTCTAATGCTGTTTGTTTTACAATTGTAACTGAGAAGTATCACCCAGCTACATCTGCAGCCATTCTTACCAATGCAATCTCCTCCATCCCAATCACATGCTGAATTATTACAGGCCTTATCACAGTAACCATCTTTAATCCAGGAGCCGGGGCAGCCCTCAGCACAGTTGGGAACAGGCCAGGTCAAATAAACCTACAGGAAAATGAGAAAAGTTTTTAACTTCTAACCTCTACCCGCAGGAGGACTCCAAGACACTATCTACTGGACACTTGGAAAAAGTCAAGTGCTAGATGCTGTCAAATTTCAACTACCCAAAGGCTAAACACCTGACAGATTCTGCTTCCAAATTCATAAACAGTAACTAGAGTATTTGGTTTAGCTTCTTGTTCTGTTGATCATCTTCCATCTCTCCCTTCCTTCTCTCCCCCTCTCCTTCTTCCGTCTCTCTGTTTCCATGGTGCCCCCCCCACACCCTTATCCTACTTAATTACTCTACCTGTAGCCAGCATCATAGGAGAACAGCTTCTTGAAATCTAAACATTTAATGACCATCCCTGAGTCTAGAAAAATTGGGGTAAGCTCTATTTCTGCCAGGGCTTCATATTACTCAGAAAGGAGCTACCTCCTTGCAGTGAAGTATCATTGTAAGGGAAACAGACTGATTGCCAGCTCCTCCTCAAGTGCAGAATCCTACCTGCTGGAAGGGAGCCTGACATCTGCCCTGGCCCCAGAGCAACCCTGCCGAGGCTCATCCATGGCTCATTCAGGGTCTCCCCCAGCCCAGGGCTCATCCAGGGTCTCCCCTGGCCCCAGAGCATCCCTGCCCAGGCTCATGCAAGGTCTCCCCTGGCCCCACAGCATCCCTGTCCAGGCTCATCCAGCATCTCCCCCGGCCCCAGGGCTCATCCAGAGTCTCCCCCAGTCCCACAGCATCCCTGTCCAGGCTCATCCAGACCTCCTTCCCCCTCTGGATAGCGCCAATTTCCTTACACTGAACGTCAGCCCGTCTCCCTGTAGCTACACCTCTCTGGCGCCCTCTAGGGGCCTGCAGAGTAAGACTAGCTCATCCTCTTCCACAGGACAACCCTTCAGAGCTGAGATAGCCACCATGACCTCCCCAGTTCACCCCAGGACGCAGCTGTGAGTCTCCTAACCACCTCTGTCACCCCTTCTGCTCCTCCACACCTCCCAGGAAGGGCAGTTCTGAGAGCTAAGCCATTCTGCGGACACAGTCTCACCAAAGCCAGTAACTGCCATTATTGCTCGGCCTCCCCGGGCCAGTGCTAGTGTCTTCTGGATGCCACCTGTCCCTGAATGCAGTGCACCATCTCAGGGGCTCCTTGGGAGCCCTCTTTCCCTGCTGATGCAGGGTTACAGGCTGTGTTTGAAGTCAACTAAGACCCCCAAGTCTTTTTCCCTCTCTCTGCTGCCATGACCTCACCCATCTTGTTCTGGTGCCTGTTAGGTACCCACCTACAGGATTTCACATTTCCTTGTAAACTGCAGCAAATGGCCTATGGTTCTAGTCTGTTGGGATCACAGGATACACTGAGAATTGAAGGTATTTTGGAGGCCATTCCTTTCATTTTACAGGTGAAGAAACAGAGCCTGAGAGAGGTTCACTGATTCAGCCAGGGGCAGAGCTGAGACGTGAGCTCAGGTCCTCAGAAGCAGCTAGGCAGCATGGAGGATGAATGGAGCCCTGTACTTGGACAATGCTGATCCTGCTCAAGCCCGAGCTGTGTGAGCCTGGCCGGGTCACTTTACTTTCCCCCTCTGTAAATGAGGAGGAGCCTCTATGACCCTATGACCCTCCAATGACTAGATCCAAAGCACCTCCCGCTGCACCAGGCTGCGGCCAAGTGGAAGGGCCAAGGGCAGAGCTTGTTTTGTTCTCTAAAATAATCACTTTTCTTAATCTCATACAGTAATCAAGAGGGCGGCTCTCCCGTCACTGGACAGGGAGATTCACTGGTTCTCATCAACCCTGGTCTTAAATCCCAAATCATAACTAGTTTTCATGAGTCTCTGGACCCAAAGAAAATTAGTAGTCCTCCCTTCTCTCATTTCTGTTTTGGCAACTTCAAGGGTTCCCTTCCAAATGGCATAATGGATCTTGGTAAGCAAGCTGAACAACGCTAGCCTCTCTGGGCTCAAATGTCCTCATTTATAAAAGCACTGAGACCAGTCAATGTTTCTAAGGTCCACTAGCTCTAACAGTCTGTGAAGAGATGAATGCCTAACCCCACCAACAGCCAATGCAGTCTTGGGCTCCATAATGTGCCTAAAGAGCACACTTGCATTACAAGAGGTCAACCATGTGATAAGCTGGCCTCAGGCCAAGGTATTCACTCTGGACCAGTGGGATTTCATCTCAACCAAAAATGAGTACAAGTAACAATCTAAGTCCATTCAATTCCTCCTAAATTCCCTACAGAGAGAGCCTCATTAAAAACTATACCAATTTCCTCGAAATTGAGACTGTTCTGGAATGTTTGTATGTACAATCCTCTCTCATGGTGGGTGAACACTTAGATGAAAGCATAATATCAACCCTTTCAACCTTAAGATTCTATCAAAAAATGTGAATAAAAACTCTTACAATAGCTGGGGAATTGTGATATTTTTCCAATTTTAAAAGTCCTATGTAGTACAGAGTTATTTTTCAATAACAATAAATTTGTTTATATACATGATAGTTATTAGAATAACTGGAAGACATGACTATATTTAAAAAAAAGAAACCTATAGAATTGAAAGTCATTGCTTTAGGGTGAGAAAGGAATGTACTGGGGGAAAGGGAGAGGTAGAATAGAGTAAATTATCTCACATAAAAGAGGCGGGAATGGGGGGGAGGTGAGTGGGAGTGAGTGAACCTTACTCTAATCAAAATTGGCTCAAAGAGGGAATAACATACACACTCAACTGAGTATAGAAATCTACCTTACCCTACAGGAAAGTAGGAGGGGAAGGGGATAAGGGAAGGTGGGGGGAGGGGTAATAGAAGGGAAGGCAGATTGGAGAAAGGGGTAGTCAGAAGCAAAACACTTTTGAGTAGGGACAGGGTGAAAGGACACAGAGGATGCAATAAACAGGTGAGGAAATAAGACGGAGGGAAATACAGTTAGCAATAGTAACTGGGAAAAAAATTTTGAAGCAAGTTTCTCTGATAAAGGCCTCATTTCTCAAACATGTAGGGAACTGAGTCAGATCTATAAATATAAAAGCCATTCCCCAGTTGATAAATGATCAAAAGATGTGAACAGTTTTCAGATGGGGTAATCAAAACGGTCTACAGCCATATGAAAAAATGCTCTAACTCACTACTAATTGGAGAGATGCAAATTAAAACAATTCTGAGGCAGGACCTCATATTTATTAGATTGGCTAATAGGACAGAAAAGGAAAATGAAAAATGGTGGAGGGGATGTGGGAAAAATGAAATACTAATGCACTGTTGGTAGGTTTGTGAACTGATTTCAACCATTCTTTAAAGCAATTTGGACTACTTTATAGCCCAAAGGGCTATAAAACCATGCATACCTTTTGACCTAGCAATACCACTACTAGGTCTGTATCTCAGAAGAGATAAACAAAAAGGAAAAGACCTATGTGTACAAAAATATTTAGAGCAGTTCTTTTCTGGTGGCCAAGAACTGGAAAGTGTGGAGATGCCCATCAATTGGGGAATGGCTGAACAAATTGTGGTATGTGTTTATGATGGATTATTGTGTTATAAGAAACGATGAGCAGGATGCTCTCAGAAAAACCTGGAAAGACTTACATGAGTTGATGCAAAGTGAAATGTACTGTGTACAAAGTAACAGCAATACTGTAAGATGATCAGCTGTGAATGACTTAGCTATTCTCAGCAATACAATGATCCAAGACAAGTCTGAAGACTTTTGATGAAAAATGCTCTCCACCTCCAGAGAAAGAACTCATGGTGTCTGAATACAGATTGAAACATACTTTTTTAACTTTATTTTTCTTAAGTTTTTTTTGTCTATGTTTTCTTTTACAACATGACTATTATGGAAATGTTTCGCACGACTACACATGTATAACTTATATCAAAGTGCTTGCTTTCTTGATAAGGGGGTGGGGGTGGGGAGGGAGACAGCAAATTTGAAACTCAAAGTTGTAGAAAGAAATGTTAAAAATTGTTTTTACATGTAACTGGGGAAAATAAAATACTAAATTAAAAAGTAAATAAATACAATAAAAGTATGGGACCTGTAGGATGGTTCAACTGGTTTGGCTGGTTTTTATCAGAGAAACCCGTTGCTGGTCAGGATTTATGACAGACCCTATACTGAGCTTGTATTTTTTTAATGAATAAACATATAATTGCATAACAATATTAGGAAATAGAATATAAAGCAATCTTACTTTGGTGGGGAAAAAAAAAAGTAAGTCACTGCTTCAAATGGAATGGCAGCTCTTTGGACAGAAGGGACTTGGCTCAGGACAAGAATGGATGTAATAAGTACAAACTATATGGGAAAGGCACATTTTTACACTTCTCCTATCTTTTTTTATCTTTGATTTTTTGAGCTGCTGAGGATGGAGCACTTCAAAGACTCTTTGCTAATGGAAGATCTGACCTCTCCATTTCTTAATAGCAGGTTTCATTCATTATTGTAGCAAAAAGTTATTAGCTCCTGCCCAGCACAGGTGATGAATGTCTAGCATGGTATGGAAGTGACCCAATAAAGGCTTGACTTTGTATCTAGGAGGGAACTTTCTTCCCAGCTGACTCACCTTCTGACCTTTGGAGTGACTGTAAAAATCATCTGGCCAGACATCCTTTCCAAACATCACATCATCATTTAAGTAAATAAACTTCTGCGACAGACCTTCAATCCGATGAATATGACTTTCAATAGCAGGGGAGCTAAAGGTAGGCAAGTGACTCAGATTGCGAAACACCTCCTATGAAGACAGAGCAGAGAAAGCATTGATTGTCACTGCTATTTTATTAAAAGACTCTTTTGATATAAACACACACTCTAAACAGTTCCCCTAGCAATTACTCAAGGACCCATTTTCCTTGACTTACAGGAGACCCTTCCACCAATAAGGGAAGGATTCCCTTAAACGCTTTCCCAACAGGGCAGCGGCGTCTCCAGGAGGCCTCCCTCCTCACCTCCCCATTTGGGTCTTCCACTGTCCTTCCTAGTTCTGGTGACCTGATGCCCAAGTACCAATCAAAGAACAGAAGATAAATTTCATAGTAGAATCCAAATTTAAAGACTGGCTACTCTGCACAGTAATTTGAGGTGACCGAGACAGTCCTTGCGGCACAGTAAGATATGAAAAGGAAATGGCACTGACATGGGCTCCTGTGAGCAGGGGTGGTTTTACTCTGGGTCTCTGTATTCATAGAACAATGCCTTAAATGCAACAGGAGCCTAATAAATGCTTGGTGAGGGACGAACTGATGGGAGGACATTTACCTGATGAGTTACTATAGTTATCCGAGGGTTATCAAGATTCAGCCAGGAAGGAATCTGCCCATTGGTTACGATGAAGATATTTCTCACCCAGGGAGCATGCTTCTCTATGGACCTCAAAGAATATCTCAACTCTTCATTATCTTCAAAACGGCTGGCAGAAATATCCTCATCCTGTTTAGACTGCAAGAACCATTCAGCCTGTTAGGTGAGCTCAGAGACGCTTCCACCATAGAACTGAGAAAGGAAGCTTCACACAAACAGCAGCTTAAGGGTGGTGATCTGCCTCAGGGAACACAGCAGGGCCTGCACAGGTGGAGGAACTCTCTGTCCATCAGCCCGTTCCCTTCTCCCCACCCTGGCCTCATGACTCTTCCTCCTGGCATGGTGATCCCGCTGGCCCTACCGAAGCTAGGATTAGAGGCCAGAGCAGCAGAAATAGTCAATCATTTGTCAGTCAACTGTGGTGGGAATCATGTACCACAGCCAGAGGATTCTTCATGTTTCTTTTCAGACCCTTGATTCTAGTTACTGCTCACTTTTAGCTGCTTACCTGACTGATGGCGCTGAGATCCCATAACAAATAGGCCGGACTGAGGGTTAGCTCTTTTCCTTCAATGGTCATGTTCTTCTTAGCTTGCTTGTTTAATTCCTGGAAACCTCTGGGGTTGTTCAATTTCAGAAGGGCCACACTGGCTTCTGAATACAACTGCAGCTACAAAGGAACAGAATGACATCATAAGAAAGTTACCAGGCAGAAAAAGAGTCACTTCAGACTTTCCAAAGTCACAGTTTCAGTGTATTTCCTCAATATAGTTAATTGTGGAGGAACAATCCCCCAAGATTCCAATGCTGGCATGCCATCAGGACACTAGCCCTGTGGCCACAGACCCTCCCTCTTCCCACAGGGACTCCTGGGGAATTGTTCCATGCGGATAACAACAGGTTTCTGAATGACAAACCAAAGTGACATGTGGCTGCCTGCAAGCAAGGCCAAGGGCCTGCCAGAAGGTCCATAGAGGGCTCCCCATGTGGCCTCCACAGTGTGGTTCAATCAGTGCCATAACTCTAAGTCTTCAGGGATGCAGCCAAAATGAATACCATGAAAGGTACCAGGGATGGAAGGTAGATGTGTGTAAGTAAGGGTCTCCGGGGGGGACGAATTCCAAACCATACCCCACACAATAAGCCAGGCACAGATGGAAGAAATTGATAATGCTGGTGGCTTAGTATAACTAATTCCTCCTTCAAACGGGTACACGGGTAGTGTTCCTGTTTTTCTTATCGGCCATAATTAGGTAATCTTAGGGACTCACAAATGAAATGAAAAGAGGGGAGATTTTCCTGAATTAAAAAACAAAAGTTGGAAGAGAAGTCAAAGAAAAGCTATGTGTGGTAGAAAATATGGGAAGGAGGAACAGGTTCCAATGGACTGATGAGGCACTATGGATACCAAGCCAGAAACAACTGTGAGATGGGAGGGATGAGCCGGCCACTTTGGCCCCACTCGTATCACCTAGCAAAGACCCAACACAGTCAAACACAATTTTCTGAGCCATTGGTTCTTCACGCAAGAAGGCTGATTCCTGATAATGAAATCAAATCTGTTACAGGAAACCTAGGCAGGCTAGGTTGCCTTGCAAGAGCGCTGCCAACCCAATCTCATGGGTGCTACCTGGGAGTTTAAGGAGGGAATAAAATGACCACATAAAACTGTAAAAAAGCAGTTATTATGGAAAACAAAATGACACATAAAGAATATTGGACCGAGGGTCACAGGGGAGTTGGGAATGTGTCCAGAAATCCTTAATTTTTACAAGAAAATGAGAGGGAACAGGGCCGAGGACAAAACCACCAAAGGTGCCCCAACACTGCCCCAAGACTTCTGGAAGCACCTGTGTGTAGAATCACAAAAAGTCAAGTCACATAACAGAAGTAAAAAAGGGAACTTAAAGTAACAGAAAAAGAGCTAAGGGTGACCTCATCTCCTGAAAGGCAGCAGGACACAGGGCAGAGAACATCAGCCTAGAGCCTGGAATACCTGGGTTCCAGGCCAGCCACTGAACCTTGCTGGCTGTGGGTCCCTGGGCAAGGGATTTAACTTCTCAATGTAAGTTGCAGGGCATGGAATATCTGGATTGCTAAATGGGAGTTTTCTCCTCAATCATTCCCTACCCCAGTGGAGTCAGACTTGAAAAGAAACACATATTGACTTGAAAATATTATCTGGGTTGTACTGCATGCTTATTTACTTTGTGAAACATTTCCCAATTTCATTTTAATCAGGTTCAGGCCACGTTTGGGAGCGCTGCGGGCTGCACACAGCCCAGGCCGCATGCTTGACCCCTCTGCCTTGCACCAATGAACCCACAGGTCCAGTTCATGGCTCCTCCTCCCCTCCAGCCCCAGTGACACTGCTGACTGGAATATGGCCGACACAAGGGGGTACATCTTGTTTCCCCAAAACCCTAAAATGAACTGTAAGGAGAGTATGCTTGATAATCCATGCACCAGGGGGCAGAAGCATTGGCGTGGGGGTGGTATAAAGATAAACGC
This sequence comes from Trichosurus vulpecula, assembly GCF_011100635.1. Taxonomy (NCBI): domain Eukaryota; kingdom Metazoa; phylum Chordata; class Mammalia; order Diprotodontia; family Phalangeridae; genus Trichosurus; species Trichosurus vulpecula. Next base: position 285,841,083 of record NC_050577.1, read on the forward strand.
TGGCTTTAGAATTAATTAATTAATTAATTACAGGGTATGTGTTGCTATTCACTAGCTGTATAACTTTGGATAAGTCCCATAACATCACTTGGCCTCAACTTCCATAACTATACAATGGGAATGGTGGGGAGAGGGTAAATTAAATGATCTAAGGCTCCTTCCAGCTATTAATCTTATGTCCTATGGTAGTCATACAGAATTGACCATAGAAGTGAGGGGATAGATAATGGACCATGAATATGATTAACAGAGAGTCTGATAAGTTCTTGACTTGTCTGGCTTAAGATTTCATCTCTTGGGGGCAGCAAGGCAGTACAGTGGATAGAACACTGGCCCTTGAGTCTGGAGGACCTGAGTTCAAATGTGACCTCAGATACTTATTAGCTATGTGACTTAACCCCGACTGTCTCCAGAATAAAAAAAAAAAGATTTAATCCCTTGTAAGGTCAAGGAAGAAACAAAGCAGGAAGGACTCTTGTTACAAGAAGACTACATGCTGACTAAGGAGCCCCCAAGTTAGGTGCTAAAGTGGAATGATGGGAAGTTCAGCAGAAAGTGATACTGAAGCCCAGGACCCCCAAGAAAAGAATTCAGGGAATTACAAGAACCATGTGCCAGCCTCTGGGACCCAAAAAGGTCAGAGGGCAGTGAGGCAGAGTGGACAGGAAGCTGTGTGCCCCTGGCCCCAGCACCACTGAGACCAGGAGCTGCGGGGCGAGGGCCACTCTGGCGTATCCCAAGAAGTTTCCTGACTGAAAGCCTCCTAAATCAATAAAATCCCAGGTTGGGAGAAAAAAAATTATTTAAATGAAATATTAACTAAAAAAGAGAAGATCTGATTAATTTTATGGAAGTGACCTGAAACACAGGGATTTGGTTAGTGTGCAGTCTGACTTGGAGGCCGAGCCCTTGCTGCCCAGGGCAGCCTCTGCACCGAATTGTTACAGCTTCCTCTCCTTCACTGCCCCATCCTCCCTCTTGTTCAGCCAGCCTTACAGACGACACGGCTCGGCCTCCTACTCAGCGGGGCCTGTCTGGGCCTCTTCTGCTTCCCTCCTGGGCATCCTCACCAGCCCAAGGTCTCCCAGTCTCAGAGGAGGGGCTCAATCTGACCTTCAGCCCTGTGCACTCCCCTCTCCTGCAGCCCTGGGCTCCAGCACTTATCCCCATCCCCTCTCCACCAGCACGTCTCACGGGCCTGCAACATGCTCAGGGCCTCCCAGGTCTTATGAAAGCCTTTCCCTGAATCTCAGGCCCATCCAACAATGTTTCCTCTCTTCCCTGCTTCACTGCTCAAGTCCTCAACAGTGTTTTCTACCACTCTCCTCTGTCACCGACATGCCAACCAAATGAGGCCACTTCTCACTCCCTGGTGCTATACTTTCCCACCTCCTTACCTTTGCCCATACTGTCCTTCATGCCTGAGTTCCATATACCTTTCCACCTCCCAGCCCCCTGCCTCCAGGCTCAATTCTCATCTCTGCTTCAAATTAGCTTAAACCTAAATGCTGCTGTAGCTCTGATCTCCGAGGCCACTGTGGCCTCCACTCCGCAACCCTCAGCAGCACTCGGCAGCCCTTTTGCGTACCTTCTCTTGTCTCAGTCTAGATTACAGTGAGTGGGCCTTCATATCCCCCACTGGTCTCCAAGCCTCCTGAGAACTAAACTCTGCTTCACCCCCAGCACCAAGCATAACTCTGTACCCAGGAGACACCTAAAACCCCACCCTCATCTTTCTAGAATCCACTTAAATCTATGCAAAAGCACCAAGTTATCAAGGAAAAAGCATATAGAGTGTCAGCCTGAGAGCCAGAAGACCTGGGTTCAAGTCTCCCCTCTGACCCAAACTGTGGAAAGTCATGTCTGCCTCTTGGTGCTCTTGGCAATGATCCAAGACTGAAAGTGACAAAGAAGGTGCCCTGGACCTTGCTCAGGCAGAGGGAGCACCTCAATGGGAAGAAATCAGAGGTGCAGTCCCATTCCCTACACACACACACTCTCACTCAGCTCCTTAAGGATCAGGGGCTACTTCTTTTCTATCCTAATCCTCTGTACGCCCAGTATTTAGGCACAGGGACTAGCACTTGTTTGTTGACCGATTCCCCCAAACTTAGCAATAGGCCTCTACATGAGATGCCACCAGCATAATACCAAGGCACATTCAGAAAAAAAATCTACTGGGATTTTCTACAAAAAAGGGATCAGGTGAAACAGTTCTAGAACTACCCCTGCCTACAAGAGAGGGCTTAGCTTCACTGTGGAAACTTACTACGAAAGCCTATAAATGTGAATGCAGAAAATCTTTTGTATGTAGAATGGGAGGGCAGGACAAGGTGATCGCTGGGTCTGTTCAGGTGTGAAATCCTGTGATCATGTTTAATGGTATCAGCATGTGCTTGTACAAATAACCACATTTCCTGGTTACCTAACAATAAATCCTTGCAGGTCAGACCTGGGACTCCATAAGGCATATGTCACCTCTCTCTCCACTGAGCAGCACAGCCTAATTTGGGACACTGTGAATTTTATACAATCCCCAATGATCCCACTGAGAAAGAAAAGGAAGGCATATTTGAAAGGAACTAATGTGGTTGCCAGGTGAAATATGTCCCAGAACCCATTTCAGGTCTGAAAAGAACCAGTATCTAATTCAATGCTGCTATTTTACAGGGGGAGGGAACTCGAGCTCACAAAGGCCGACTGCTATCTGGCCAAAGTAATATAACAAGAGGCAGGGCTGGGGCCAGTACCCACAGTCTGGAGTCTTTGCCTCTAAGCCAGGCGTCTGCCCTGATGGGCTCAATCTTTAGGGGGAAGTATTTTTTAAAGGAGGCAGGGGAAGCATAAATCTCCTCGGTGTGATGAAATGAGACTTTACCAAAGGTGTCGGAAACAAGCCACAGTTTACCAAAAATGTGGAGGACGAGGCAAAGGACTGACTCAGCTACACCCTGACCAAGGCGGACGAGAAAGAAGAGACAGATGCAGTGCTTGAGACAGACACTGCCCTGCTGACAGATGCTAAGAAGTAAGCCTGATGAATTCGGACTCTGAACCGGGCTTTTCTCTGAAAGAGAACGACCTGAAAATTAGGAAGGACAGAAAATGCTGGAAGAGGGACTCAGAGCCCAACATAAGGAGCGAGATAAGAGGGCAGGCAGACACTTTAAACAAACAGAGAGGAAATCTCCAGGCTCAAACGAATTATAATCAGGGAGAATCAAGGGATGTCATGGGGAGCCACTGTCACTCATCTCTGAAGCATCACAAAGGGCAGGGGCTGTGGCAAGCACCTGGAGACTGGCAGGTCTTGTGTCAATATAAAAAAAGGGGGTAGAGAGAACTGCATATAAAGAAAGAGTAAAGCAGAGCAGGCCCTGGTGATGTTCCCCCGAACCCCCACATGTGCACATGCATGCACATACATGTGCATGGCACACTTTGGCTGCTCCCAGATCTTTATTCGGTGTCTTTCTTGGTTCTGAACCCTATTTTGGAGAGCTGCTGTGACCACAAGGACCAAGGGACCAAGGCTGGAGAATCCCCACCTTCTTTACCTGGACATGGACATTCTTTACCTGAATGTGGATTCCACCCACCCAAGGTGCTGAGGCCTATGTTCTTTAATTTCAGAGTGAGCATCAGGTTCCTCCTATATCCAACTGCCCTCTCCTACAAATCCTTACCAGTGTTATTTTGGAGGACAAGTTCTCTGGGAGCTTTGCTCTCAGCTGATCTGTTTCCTTGAACGTTGGTGGAAATCCACTCAGGAAAGCCAAGTCACGCATGAGCACCAGGCCAGGGACTTCTTTGTCTGTTGTCTGAAAGAAGACAAAATACATACAACCTAATTCTCTGGCTTTTTACATTTCAGAGCTGCATTTGTGACCCATGGAGAGGACCTCTGAGGTGAGAAAATGAATGAAGATATAACTTTATACAAGCCTCAATGTCACAACGCCAGAAATAATTTGGGTTAATATCAGTCATCCAGGATGGGCACATTAGTGATGAGACCTCCTCAAAGGCTCAGGGCATTTAGCACAGGTGCTGCTGCACGTAAGTAATGTAAATAACCTACCAGGTAGCCCCTCCACACTGACTGTTTGCCGACATCTTTGAACATTCCAGCCTGGGCATCTTCAACTACAAAATACAATTATGACATGTACTGAGAATCCATTCTGTGATGAACATACAAAACAGGTGTAAGATACAACAACCTTTGGCTTCAGAAAGCTGATAAGCAAGGTGGGGAGACAAAATTAAGATATAAAATCACTGGGAGTAAGGAAAGAAAGGTTATTAGGCCTGCCATGGCGGTCTTTGGTGGATTAGCTTGCACTTGGGAGGGAGAAACTAATCATGTATTTGGGAAGTGGATGCACTGGCCAAGCTAGCTGGGAGTTCAGATTGTTACAGTTCTTTGGTAAAGCTATTCCTAGTATAAATAGGTGGTCAGTAATGGAAGCCTGCCAGTTCCAGTGGAAAATCCTTACAAGGAATCACACAAAATATGTCTCTCGTGTGGAAAACTTGTAGGTTACAAGAATGTATAGCTTTTTTCCCAGTTTGTTTCTCCATTCACCGGACACATTTATGGAAGACACATAATACGCTTATGTGGGAAAAAAAAACAACAGAAAGAGATTACAAAGGCTATTAAACAGGCTCAGATAATGAGATTTATGCCAGTTACTCCCAAGGATCCCACATATCTGACAGATCCCAAAATTTGTAACACCAAATACTGAGAGTAAAGCCAAATAAATACTGAGAATAAAGCCACCAGTAAAACTTATTTGACAGTTAAACGAAAAAGATGTAAAACTGTTTTGGGACAATACAAAACAGTATAGACTGAGTAAGGAGTTGAGACCCTGGGAGCCAGAGCAGTTTGGGAAAGCTTGGAGGAAGATGTCAAGCAAGTCTTTTAAAGGACGAACAAGATGTGGGCAGGGTTTTCAAAACAGAGGCAGGGACAACAGCAAAGTTACAGCAGTAAGAGAATTAGGGAGCATTTTATATATTTGGGGAGAGGTTCAGATAAAAGTAAAGTGGAGAATTAGAGGATAGGCCAGGGAACCAGAGCTGCAGTTTAGTTGTTACAGAGAACTCGAAGGTGATGACACTCCCTCTATGGAGCTCAAAGAGGTTTCAAGGGCAGCAAGAAGTTCAGGGACTGACTGGCCCAAGGTCACACAAGCAGGCAGGACAGGTCAAAGGGTCTTCACATACTCTCTGAAGTGGAGAATAACGATGAAAAACCAGGAGAACGGAGATTGGGTAATTCAGGTGGGACTACTAGATTATACAAAGTAGTTTAGACTAGAGACAATACACAGACAATGACAATCAAAGAAATCACAGGTTTAGAGCTGGGAGGCATCTGTGATTCATTTTACAGATTTGGAAACTGAGGCCCAGGGAGGGATCATGGAATCACAGGTATAGCACTTGGAGGAACCTTGGAGGCCAACATCTATGCCTTAGATGAAGTGACTTGTCCTAGGTGGTAACAGAGGTAGCAAATGGCAGAGATGGGATTTGAATCCAGTCTTCTAAGACTAAATCCAGCAGACTTCCTATTTCTCCAAGCTGCTTCTCTTTTCTAGACTCACATATTTTGGGGCGGGAGAGTGAAATAAAGGAAGCGAAGTTTGGGGAAGATGAATCATGAATGAGCAGTAATATGGTACGGAGGGTAGAGCTCGCCTCACAGTCAGGAACACTTGGGACTCAAATTCCCCCTCTCCCAAATACTGGCTGCATTGCCAGGATTTACTTGATTCTCTCTAAGGCAAAAGTCCATCTGCTTTGGTAGAGATGGTTTCCTCACTGAGATCCCTAAGACCAAGAAAGCATAGGCCCAAACAAAAAAAAATCTGAAAATTCTGTGCAGGATGAATATAGGGATAAGGCAGTCAAGGGTATAGATACTTAGGGAAGCAGGGGAATGGAGAGCAAGGAAGAAACTCGAGATATTTAAAGGAAAGAATAACTCAAATTAAGGGACAGACTAAGTGGGTCATTCTGAGAACATGAAACCACAAGTTTCACTAAAAGTGCTGAATTCAAACAATCATCCCTAAGTTCTCTTTGAGCTCCAATAGTCAATAATGCAGAATAATTCAAGATGGCATTAAATTAATTTCCCACTTGGATGTCATACTGACACTTCAACCCAATCACAAAACCAAGGTCTTTCAAGTCAACTGTGCCACATAAATCGATCGAGAATACGGCTTGCTTCACAGAACTAATAAATTCCAACTTAACCACGAACTGTCTTTATTTCCTGATAAAATGTAAATAGGTGATCTTATTTAAAGCAAGCTCTAAATGTAAAAATCTGAATTGATAGCAAACTTAAGATTTCTTTAAAGTCTAATTCCTCGAATGAACTTAAAACAGGACTTGATTTGTGAAACTTTGTTCTACCCAGAATGATTAAAGATGAGCTTGATTGGGTAAGGTGGGGTAACATCGGTTTTAGAAGAGCTACAAATCAGGACATGATAGCTATCTTTAAATATCTTTATTTACATCTTTATTTATATTTAATATCTTTAAATCCTCAAGGACTTAAAGATCTCCGACCTCTACGATTCCAACTCTGAAATTCCTCCCAGACCAAAATCCCTCCCTCTGTGCTCCCAGTTCACTACTGCTCACTGGACCATGTTCCACTCTTTACAGTTCTGACCCTATTAGTATCAAACCAGTCCTCCACTATTCTCCACCCTTGAAGCCTTTGCCTCTTTCCCCCTTTTGCCCATCACTTAGTCAAGCCTCAACCCTGAGTAATCCCTCATTTTCTCCATTCCTACCTGCATAACGTTAAAGTGTATTGCAATACCCACTGGGTCATTACCAATTTAGGTAACCAATTAAACTGGGTGTTCATCCCCATATATTAAACTAGAGGTTCTTAACCTGGAGGAGTTTAGGCTGTATTTCAGCCAATTTGGGCTTTTTGCAATCACACACACCCATATCCACAATTTTTTACACATTTAAAACCATGATACAGAGAGGGCAGCCATAGGCAGCATCAGATGGCCAAAGGAATCCAGGGCACAAAGGGTTACACGCTCCTCCATTAAATCCTCTCCTTCCCAGATTAACTCCCTACCATGCTCCCTGCAGTCCCTACTCCAAGCTTCATCCATTATCATTAGTTATTAGCCAGGAAGATGGCTTCCTCCCTGCCTGAGAAAGAAGGGAAGGAGAAGTGAGAACAAGAAAGGCTTGTAAACTTCTTCAGGCCACACATAAGTTAGACTAGAAACAGAGTGACGAAGGCCGGTTGTCTCGGCTCATGTGACAAATAGGAAAGAGTGTGCAGTGGCAACCCTACATTTCTTGCTGGCCACCCAAAATCCTTTGGCGGGCCGTAAGCAGCCCTTGGCCTATATGTTGTACAGGCCTATTTTAGGTGATATTGTATCATATGAAGTACAACATGGCGCCATGGAGAGAGAATTGACTGAGGAGTGAAAAGAACTGGGTTTAGGGACCAACTTGGACACATACAGGCCATGTGACCCTAAATGAGTCATGACCACTCTCTAAAACTCTTCGGTTACAGAGATGGCCCTGACCTTCATTAGGAAAGGAAGTTTCCTTATGTGGGGAAGGAAACAAGCAATTATTAAGCACCTGTGGAGTTCCTTCCAGCAGGGAAACTACAGGCCCAGGTCCAGATCTATCCCTATACAAAGTCAACTAAATTATCTCTCCCTTAGATGTGACTGAAAGCACTGTTTTGTTTTTCACTCACTCTCTAAATTTTCTGTTTACTAGTCTCTTTCTATTGTTCTTATGACATCAATTCAATTGCAATTGATTCAATATGCAAAGTATTTTAATACAAATATCAAACAAGTGATTGTTAGATTTTTTTCAGACCAATAAAAAGGTGCTCACCTTCCTTGTGACTGTCAAAGACAATGACAGAAACATTAGTGGACGGGTTTTTGGGTTTTGCAACAAAGAACACATCACTAGCAGACTGCAGAGAAGGATGAATGGACGGCAACTCCTTCAGACTGACGTTGGTGGGCAAGGCGGGGTCCAGTATCAGCATGGGCACTTTAATGCAGTGTGTTAGCAAACACTCTAACTGCTTTTCACTGGAAAGAAAGGCCAACATGACCATAAACAGTCTTGAAAAACCAATCTGATAATGACAATTCTAGTACTGCTGTCAAATGTGGCTGCTTTTATTTGTATCCTCTGAAAAGTCAGGATGTTTTAACAGACAGGCATTTTTATCAACAACACAGAGATTCAAGGAAATAAAGACAACTTCAAGGTTAGAGCTTCCTCTCATTTCCCCCAGAATAATAAAACTACTTACCTACATGAATGAACATTCTAAAAATAATTCTTACACATTTATTCATTTTAAGTTGTCAAAGAAACTAAATTCACATCCTTACAGCATCTAAGATTTGTAAAGTACAAAAAAAAACCAACATGACAACAACTGTGTATGCAACATCACTATCAGCAACTGTGCAAGCTAGCCCCATTTCACAGATGTGGAGTCTGAGGCTGGGAGAGACCAATCTACTGCCCAGTCACGACATCAGAGTAAACAAAACTGCATCATTATCATCACGGCAAGGCCCATTTCCCAACAGGTTTCCTCGGTCTCTCTAGAATCCTCACTTACTCATCCCAACTCCTACCTGTCTTTCCCTCCCCAAACAATGGTTTTGCCCTCAATCTGAGGCCAGAATGTCACTGGACCACGATGTGACCAATCTAGAAGTGTCAGTTTCATAAATGGCAAGAGATTTCAGGGCTTGAAACCTTTGTGCACTCTAATATGTACTGACTAATGCACACAAGTCATAACTAATATGTAATGATAAAATTTTATTTTTCAACTTTTATTCAGAGAAAACTACTAAGTTTACCTTTTCTTTGTGGGTTCTGTGGAGTTCTTTCCAAGGATTTCTCTAAACAGAAACAGTAAAATTAAGGTCCAATTAATGTACAAATGGATGAGGAAGTTCAGTTGGTGTCAGAAGATGGATAGACAGAAACAGATGGTTTGATGAGCCAATTATGAGCAGTTAATGATGAAAAAAGGTATTCTACTATCCCGTCTGTCAGTTAGTCAGCAAGCTTTTATTAAGCACTTACTTTGTGCCAAACACTAGATAACAGCAAAAAAAAGCAGTCTCTGCTCTCAGGAAGAGTAAATTCTACTGGGGAAATAATACATAATAATGTGTCTAGGAGCATACAAGCTGTAATAGAGTACATGAGAATAATCTGAAAGGGAATGGCATTAGCAGATGGCAGGGACCAGGACTATCTCCTGTAGAAGGTGGGACTTAAGCAGAATCTCAAAAGAAGTTAGGGAAACTAAGAGACAGTTTAGGAAGCAGAGAGCTCCAGGCCTGGAATGGAGATGGAGATGAAAAGGGGAAGGGCCAGGTTATGAAGAGATGGAAATGCCCAACAGGAATCTGTGTTTGATCCTGGAGGTGATAAGGAAACACTGCAATTACTGACTAGGAAGGTAACAATAGTCGGACCTGTGCTTTAGAAATATCACTTTAGGTACCGGAGTGGGGACAGATCTGAAGCAAGGAAGCCAGTCAGAAGCCAATGCAGCCAACTAAGCAAGAGGTGATGAGGGGCTGAACTACGGTTCCAGCTATGGGATTTGAAAGAAGAAGAGATGTTTTGAAGGCAGAAACTGCAAGATTTGGCATTGGATTGGATAGGTGGAGTGAGCATGAATGAGGTGTCAAGGAAAATGACTGCTCTCTCCTCTTACTTAAGATTTTGCACAGGTGGGAGTTTTCAGATAAAACCTGAAAAACATGAGTAGTGATATCTTATAAAATTGTTTTTCATGATCAAGATAACCCTACCATAAATACATGGTACTTCAAATACATGAACCCCTACCAGAGGCTAGATCTGGCAGAATTAAAACAACTCAGAATTGACTGCTTTCAACTTCAAAAAAATTAGTTACTTTAATTGAAGAGAACTAAAATCTACATCCTAGTAATAAATAGAGTGATTGCTTCTTTAAATGCAACAACTGTGAGTGGAGGATAGATATGTTTACAACATCATCTAGGGATAATTTTGTGCGAGTCATCTTAAAGCTTGGTCTCTCCAGATGCTGACAAGAGGCTTTTGGGGAGGGGGCTCCAATCTTACCTCATTGCTTTCTGCTCTTCCTCCATTTGTTCTCTCACCTGCCGAAGTTCTTTAAGCAGTTCAACATCAGTGCCATTTACCCAGGTGTAGACCACATCCATGGGCATGGGAAAACAGAGCCTGAGGGAGAAAGGGCCATACAACATTGGAGATTGAATTTTCTACACAGATTACAACAAAAACTTCAAAAAGAAGTTTGAAACAACAAGTTATAAAAGTCTCATGACTATGTTTCATTAAGTGGCTCCTGGGCAGTGATGAATTCCATTTGCAAAGTACCAAATACACACATTTTCAAAAACGGTGAAACCTCTTTAATCTAAGTCAAACTGGGGAAAGATCTATCTGAAGTGGCAAAAAGCTGAAGTTTTTAACCAACAGGGTCAGTATCCTGGGGCCATTGATTTAGAGCTAGAAGGGACTTAAGATTTGTTTTTTGCTTTTAAGTATAGTAAATATAACAATCTCCGAAGTCAGTAATTTACACAGAAAAGATAAATGGGAGAAGATAACTTTCCCTTTATAAAAAAAATCATAATATAGTTCATTTAAATAGTAAGCTGTCCAATGTATTTAGAATTATTCAATTTATGATCAATTGATTTAAAGCACCATAAGCACAACGCACCCTTGGCTAAGAAAGTATGTAGGCCTTTGAGGCCAACATCAATGAAGAGAGAAAAATGGAAATTAGCAAAATAATTATTTGAATGTATATGGGTTCTTCTAAAGCCCTTAAAAAGTTTTAAAGTTGAATATGTTCCATTTAAAATTCTATGAATGCTTTTTCATTTCTCAGCTGAATCTTTTTTTCAAAGGTAGTAGAAATCTTTTTTTCTAAATGATTACAAATGCCAAATGAGCAGGTTCTCTGGCCTGCTTCTGAATAATTATAAAAATACAGTTTACACATTTATGGTGCTTATTTCTTACTGTCACTAAAATACTGAATTAAGATCTAGAGCAGGGGTTTCTTCACCTCTTCTGGGTCACAAACCCCTTGGGCAATCAGTTGGGTAAAGCCTTTGGATAGACCCTTACTTAGAATCATGCTTTTAAATGCATAAAATAGAACACATAGGGTTACATAGGAAAACAATTATATTAAAATAAAGATATTGCTTTTTCCCATCCAAGCTCATGGACCTCCAGAAATACTCCTTGGGGTTCTGTAGATACCAGGTTAAGAACCTCAGATCTAGAGGAAGATCTCCCACCCAGTGGGTACACTCCCCTAGAGGATTTATGGAAGGACATAGACAAGAGGTTCAATTAACAAGAATTTATTAAGTGCTTACTCTGCACAAAGGAGAAGGCGGGGCTGCTTTGTAATCTACCTACGCAGTTAAAGTATAGGTAAAAGGGAACAAAGATCATGCAAGTTATACAGCGAATAGCTAATCACTACTGTAGAGCCCTAAGAGATGACCAATTTCCTGGCAACTAACGCATAAAAAGGAAACACTGGGGTACAAAGTACTCATTCTCTGATGAGAGACACAGAGAGAAAGAAATAAAGAGAGAAAGAAAAAGGGCCCTTCTCTCCTTTTCTTCTCCCTCCCCTCTTTCTTGCTGCCTGCTGCCACCTCTGCCTCTGCGTGGTGAGGAGCTCTCCTGTAGGAGATGGGTTCTCGGGTCTCCACGTTATTACGAGATGAAGAACTCAAGGAGATAAAAAAAGAGACTGGCTTTTCCCACAGCCAAATCACCCGTCTCTACAGCAGGTTTACTAGCCTAGACAAAGGAGAAAATGGTACTCTTAGCCGGGAAGACTTCCAGCGGATTCCAGAGCTTGCCATCAACCCCCTGGGGGATCGGATCATCAATGCCTTCTTCCCCGAGGGAGAGGACCAGGTAAACTTCCGTGGATTCATGAGAATTCTGGCTCACTTCCGACCAATCAATGATAATGAGAATGGCAAAGACGTGAATGGACCAGAACCACTCAATAGCCGGAGCAATAAACTACGCTTTGCTTTTCGATTATATGACTTGGACAAAGACGACAAGATTTCCCGAGATGAACTGTTACAGGTACTACGCATGATGGTTGGAGTGAATATCTCCGATGAGCAGCTGGGCAACATCGCAGAAAGGACGATCCAAGAAGCTGACCAGGACGGGGACGGTGCCATATCCTTTTCAGAGTTTGTCAAGGTTTTGGACAAGGTGGATGTAGAACAGAAGATGAGCATCCGATTTCTTCGCTAATAGACTGGGACCAAACTGTTCCTGTCTTGTATTTAAGAAACAGAACTTGAGTTTTTCTCCCTCTCTCTTCAGAAACTCTCGTCTTCCCAAGTGCCACTGCTGTTGCATGACAAGCCCTGCCCTGTTTGTGCCAGCCTTGCTGTTACAAACAGGGCACTAAGGAATGAATGGTACATGAGCTCACCTGTTCTCTTCCATTTCTCCCTCTACGGTTCTCCATTTATCAACAGCTACTGGCAGCTCTGAATCCATCAGTCTGAGAAAGAGCCAGCAAAGTCCCTTTGCTGGATGGAGACTGGACGTAGTTCTAGTTTCCACCTAGTTCTAGTCAGGTTTTAGCACACCTCCTCGACTTCTTTTAACTTCTCTACCTGCACATATGTAACTGCACAGCCAATCCTTCGGTTTCAAAGTTCTTCTTTACTGAGCCTCACCCTCCCTTGCTCTTCCTTCCCCCAAGCTATGCCTATCACACTCTCACAGCTCTGATTTGTCATGACTTAGCAGGTCGGTGAGGAGGCTTGCTGGTTTTTAACCACCTTCCACTCTTAACTGGGACTCTGGAACATTGCCACCCCAGGCGCTTTTCCTTGAAGAACAGGAACATCTTTGGGCTTGTTACTTACTCTCCATGTTGTAGCTGAAAGACTGCAAGATGGAGGTATCCTTCCTGAAAGTGAGTGGCCAAGGTGAGGGGCAAAGGTCAAGCCCTGCAGGTGTGCTTGCTTAGGTCACCTCACCTCTTGTCTCCGACCTGCATGATTATTCTTGTTAGCACAGTTCAGAAAGTGGCCATCCACCTGGAAGCACACTTGATTTCTGGGCAGGTATTACTGGGATGGCACCTGTGGTGATATGTATGTGAGATTTCTCATGGCTCCCTGGAAAGGGAGGTAGGCTCAGTGTCCCTCTAAGATCCTTGGTACTGACACCTACAACATGGTTTAAGACTTCAATATTACTACACGACTTTGAGTGTCCAGGTAGACAAACTAGTATTAAGGAAGTGCCTAGCTTATCTCAAACCAAGAGATTTTAAGACTGTCCTCAGTATCTTGAAGTTTTGCACACAAATGCTTTTTAAAATTGACGTTTGCAAATGATTATTCTGGAATTCATAGCCAGTTCATGTTACAGGTCCAAAGAGATAAATGTATTGCAAAATTAGCCTCCTGGTTAACTAGCTGTGTAGCTCTTCATATACACTGCAGCTGATTCTTCAGAAATGAGGGGTCTGGCACCAATTGTACATCCTGAGGTGGGTTTGTAGGCCTCTGAAAAAAGCCAGAGCAACTTCCCTGCCAAAGTCAGCTTAATTGAGACTTCCCTGAATCAGGCTATGCCATGCTAATTGTTGTATGAGTTGATTAATTTCTGTATCTGCCCTGGACAGGTTTTTTCCTGGTTCTTTGCTTACTTATTTGTATCAGAAGACTAGTCAAGGTATATATGGGATCCTTTGGAAGGTACCTTGCTGACCTAGCCTGAATCAAAATGACAGCTGAAAAAGTGGAGTGGGATAAGGTAGTGGTCAGGTAGAACAGCGTAGATGCAAACTGTCAATGACTTCCTCACGAGGGAATGAACCTAGATGGCTACTCTGATGATATAATATGGGAAATGCATAAAAGGGAAAAATTGGGTGCCCATCAGTTGGGGAACGGCTGAACAAGCTGTGGCATGTGAATGGAATGGAATACTACTGTGCTCTAAGAAATGATGAGCAAGTGGATTTCAGAAAAACCTGGAAAGACTTACATAATCTGATGCTGAGTGAAATGAGCAGAACCAAGAGAACACTGTACACAGTAACAGCAACATTGTGCAATGATCAATTTTGACAGACGTGGCTCTTCTGATCAATACAATGATCTAACACAATTCCAAAAGACTCATAATGGAAAATGCTATCCACATCCAGAGAAAGAACTATGGAGTCCGAATGCAGATTGAAGCAGACTATTTTCTCTCTCTCATTTTTTTCCTTCTCATGGTTTTTCCCTTACATTCTGATTCTTCTTTCACAACATGACTAATGTGGAAATATGTTTAATATAACTGTACATGTATAGCCTATATCAGATTGCTTGCCATCTTGGGGAGGGAGAAAAAATTTGGAACTCAAAATCTTATAAAAGTAAATGTTGAAAACTATCTTCACATGTAATGAGAAAAAATAAAATAAAATGCTATGGCAGAGAACCGTCCAATGTGATCTGTTAGAGAGGTACTTTACCAGCTTCATGATTTGCATAATTGATTCTTAAGGGAAAAAAAAAATGCATTTTCCCCCTTTGGCTGTATAGCCAAGTGTTTTAATACATTGATGTGCCTTACTGTTCATTAAAATTGTATTCTTCAACCCATCAATAAATACTTGTGGTTAAAACAAAAAACAAAACAAAAAGAAAGAGAAAGGATACATCCTTGAGTTTAGTTGCAAGTAATCTCGTTAAAAGACTGTCTAAGCTGTTATGGTCAAGATTAGATTGAATAAAATAAGAAATGAGTTTAAATGTAAAGTTCCCCCTAGAATAGTTAAAGAGCATTTAATGGTGAGCTTAAGGCATTTTATTTAGAAGCCTTTTGGTATCCCCAGGTTGTAACAGAGTATCAAACTCAGAGAAAGCACTCAATATGTGTTTGTTAATAGTGGCTTTTCCTCCCCTACGATTCATTTTTACAGATAAGGAAATTCAGGCCCAAGGAAGTAAAAAATTACTTTTCCAAAATTTGAATTGCAGTTCACTGTGATTCAGCAAAATTATAAATATTCCATGACCATAGATTCTACATGGAGGTCATAAGAAAAGAGATGAGAGGTCCTCAAGAATTAAATTTTGGCAATATAAATATGAATGATCCTGACAGGGAAGAAAATGAAGAGTGTTGTGGCTACAAAGGGCACTCTCACTACGTCATTTATAAAAAGGATACGAGCAGAAGACACAAAAGAGTTGCAATAACTCAGTACTTAAATGGACCAATGGACTTGTGTTCTCCAATGAAATGCAGATATTCTCTCTCCTCCATGACTTCTCAAGCTAGGGGATTTTTGCCCATGTCCTCACATAAATTCTCCACAGAGGATCCTTCCCTTGGCTTGGAGGCCTTCTTTGAGGTTTTTCTTTCTTTTTTGTTATCCCTTGGTGGCAGCACCACCCTCCCTCTGACTACCCAGCTGCTAAGGCTTGCTCTTGTCACCTGCAATCCACCTCCTTCTCTGACCCCTTATTTCCTGGATATCAATTATGTCACTTCTTACAAGTAAATCATCTTTGAGATTAGCTGTGTTCTGCAGGCATTCACTAGGCATCTCTCCATTGCCTTCTGAATTGCTAACAGTCTCAAGTCTTCAAATACTATGATTCATAATCACCTAACATCACTGGAAGAATACTGGTGTTAAAGATTCCAAATAGGAAAATTTAATAGGAAGTGCCAAGACTAGGACTCAGATTTCTCAATTCCCAGTCTAAGCACTTTGCACATCAAATGGATAAAGAAATGGTCAGAAGACACTCTGGGCTACCATGGGTTAATTGAGAAAGAGGTCATGGTAAACAAATAGCATTCTTCTTTGTTCAGGGTTGAGTGGTATAGCAGGGGATAGTCCTTAGGACAGTATACCTGTTTCTCAGCAAAGCATGTGACAAAATCTTGAGTGTTTTGTATTTAATTTTCTGTATGCATGTTGCTTCCCCATAAGAGTTCTCAAGTTAGTAGGCATGTTGGAATCAAGCCTGGAGATGGGGAAATACTGTCCTGGCTTTTTTTAAATAGGAAAAAGGGTGCAGTCTTCAAATGTTAGAGGGCAGTGAACTTACCTTGAATTTCTGGCAGAGTTCTGCAACATAATACTAAAGAAATGGTTGGGATGAAGTTATTATGGGAGGATGTGAACACTAAATGCGTAACTTCTTCAAGAACAGGTCACACTAAATTAACCACAAATAACTTATTTAACAAGATTGGCCAATCAGAGAAAGGCTGAACACCTTCTAATTCAATTTAGGCTAGAGAAGACAGTACAGTTACGTAGATTTGAACTGGTTTAATGACTGGAACCAAAAAATGGTCACTGCTAGACTAATGTCAGCTGGAGGATGATCTACCGTGTTCCAGACATCTATCTGCTCGTGGCTCTGAGTTCCTTGAGTGCAGGGACTATTTTCTCATGTTTCTTTGTATCCCCAATGCTTAGCATCATACTTGGCACACAGTAGACACTTAATAAAATGCTCATTGACTTTGAAGAAAGAAAAACTCAAAGAAATTAAATAACTTGGTTCATATTAATTTTAATATGAGCCTTTAAAAAATCTGATTTAAAAAAATCACAAAAGGTGTTGTGAAAACCGGGTATAAAAAGATATTTTTATGCATTTGCTCTTAAAGATTATTTCTGAAAACAAAAACACCAGCTCTTCTAATGAGGATAAACATTATTATTAAATTTCCTAATACAATTTCCTGAGATCATCTGCCAACATTGTGGTTCTCAGTACAGGATAGGGAGAACATGGTCAGACCACATTTCATGTGAAAATTATCTGAAGGGTCAAATAGACATTAAGCTCAAAATGAGTCAATGAGAAGAAAAGGGAGAGAGGGAGGGGGAAGAGGAGGAAATTTTGCATGATCTTAGGCTGCTTCAGTGGCAGAATGGTAGCATGTCTAGAATGCAGGAGGGAAGGGTCAGTCCTGTACCCCTCTCCCCTGCTCAAATGATCTCAGAGTTCTAGGTTCAGTACTATGCTCTCCATTTTAAAAAGAACATGGACAAACCAGAGCTGGTCATGGGGTAGGTGACTAAGAGGGCAAAAGGCCTGGAGGTCACATCTGCCATTCCTACAGGGAAAGGCCCTGCTGATGCTTAGCTTCGTGAAGGGCTGGGGAAAGAGACACCCCACGTAGGCCTTCAAGTACCTGAAGGCCTGTCACTACTTAGGTTTAAGAAGCAGAACCAAGAACATCAGGTAGGAACTATAGGAGTAAAAAGAATTCCCTAACAAAGGACTGGCCCTGTGACACCATAGGGATGGAAACTCCCAGGGAGGAAATTCCCTCTACCAAAGCCACAGCTCCAGGTAGTGGAGTTGCCTGGGCTACAGAAAAGAGATAAGTCCCTCATCACAAAGCCAATGTGTGTCAGAGTCAGGACTTGAACTCGGGTGTTTTGGGAGGGTCCCTAAATCTAACACCATCAACTGCCCAACCCTGTCTAATCCCATAAATACTAAATACTTGATGAAATAGTATGGTGAAATATTTCTGAATGCAAATTTTAACCTTCTGGAAAGCTTCAACTGCATACTTTAAGTATGGAGTTATCTAATCTCATTCAATATTTTCTTCCCCAAGTTGTGAAAGCAGAGCTCCTTATCTTCAACTCATAGAAATCCTCAAGGCTATAGGGAAAGATTTCCTTCACAAAGCCCTCAACTTGTGCTTGATAAAAACTAAAAAAGTCAGCATCCCCATATATTTATTCTGTAAATGAAATATTTACATAGGGCTATTTCTGGTAGGGTATCCATCAAATCCAAATACAATTGTCCTCAGGTGATTTAGTGATCCAGACAGAGACAGTCTTAATCCTTGGTTCTCCACCCTCCCCTGAGCCAAGGAACCAAAGGCTCCAACCCCCTGATTTTACATAAAAATGCGTAAAACTATTTTTGAAACCAAAGCCTCAAAGCAAAATGACTTGATTGAAGTCACCTAAATAGTTGCCAGCAGAACCGGATAAATTTTAACATTAGCCTAAGTAGAATGCTAAAATGATAAATCTGATGGTTAAAAAACAAACAAACATAAGCCTGATGTGAAAACCAAATCGTGTAAAAAGTTACTTTGATATACTGGTTTATAAAGTGAAATTGTAATTTGCCTAGCTAAGACATTGCTTCTTCTAGTGCAGATAAAGAGCATTCATACAATTTTCTTGCACACACTTGGATCACGTGACTTCCTCAAGGTCAGTGAGTCAGTTGGCAGTTTCTCTAAGATTAGACTATGGCTTTTCTATCTGAGGCTTCGTTCCAACCACTAAACCACTATCTCAGTTTCCAAATAGGTAAACTATTAGAAACAAGCATGTCTCAGAGCTGACATTTACAGCATCTATGACTCAGGCTTGATGATTATCCAATGTCAGAGGATATTAAAATTAATTTTTTTTGGTAAAACTAAAAGATTTTTTGAAAAGATTTTAGAGAACTTGCAACACAGAGTACTACTGCAGAACATAAAATCACAGAGCTCAAGAGACTTTCCTTTATACAAATGAGGAAGGCTTGGTGACTTTGCCAAGGTCACTGGGTTATTAGTGGTACACTCAAATTCAACAAACATTCAGAATCTATGTGAAGGCCTCTTCTCCTTCACTCCATAACCTTTTGCAATCTGGTTTCCTCATTATCCTGCAAAAGGAAATGCTCTATCCACAGTTACCAATGGTCTTCCTCAGTCCTCACCCTACTCAAGCACAACCCTCTCCTCCAGAATACTCTCTTCTCTCTGGGTTCTCTGCCCCTCTGTCTGACCAATCCTCAGACCCCATGTTGGCTTATCCTCCATCATATACCCCCTAACTCTGAGTACTGGCTAAGGTTCTGTGCTAGAGCCTCCTCTTCTCCCTCTACACTCTTGCTCAGTAATCACCTAAGATATGCCCATACATTTAACTATCCTCAGACAGCAAATGTCTCGCAAGCATATCCAGTCTTTCTCCTGGGCTTCATTTTCACATCAGCAACTAACTATTGGACATTTCAAACTGGATGTCCCAGAAACATCTCAAATTCAACATGTCCAAAACAGAACTCCCCTCCTCTCTTCCCAACATCCCTATTTTTCTCACAGGCACCAGTCTCCTATTCCCTGGGTTCTGCCACACCATTTGCATCTCACCCCTTCATTCTAGTCACACTGCTACCATCTTAGCTCAAGTACTTGTCACCCAGGTGATTTCAAGTGCCTCTTAACTGGTCTTCTTACTTCAAGGTCCTCCCTTTCCCCAGTATCCTACAGATTGCTGCCCAAGTAGGTTTCCTTACCACAGATCTAACCACCTGACCTCCCTACTCCAACACTCCCCTGTGGCCTCTAGGATTAGACAGAAAAACTCCTCGGTTTAGATTTTAGAGTCATTTACAATGTGGCCCCAGTCCATCTTTTGAGTCTCACTGGATGTTACTTCTTCCTCCATGGCCCCGACTCTGTAAGCTGCCCAAACTGGCCTTCTCTCTGTTTCTGACACATATCCCTCATCTCTGTCCCTCTTGCCTAAAGCATATGCCCTCCTGGCTTCTACTTCAGAGAATCCCTCTCTCTTCATGCTACAGCTCAAGCAAATCTCTGTCATGAAGCTCTTCCTGTACCCCTTCCCCTGACTGCTGGTGCCCACACCCCCCCCAAAAAACCCTGCCTGGTATTTAACAACTAGGTCTATATTTGCATTTATTCTAATATATTCAAATAGGTCATCTCACCCAGTAGAATGTGTGCCTTGAGTAGGGATACTTCCTCTGTTCTTTCATCTCCAGCACCTGCCCACCTGGAGCCTGGTATAGAGGGGTATTAATACTTAACTGATGGATGAAAAATGACATGATCCCTGACCTCCAGGAGCTCAGTCTAGTGGGTGGATAGCAGATGTGCGTGTGAATCATAACTTACATCCATACGAAACTGCAAACTTTAAAAGTACTTTCCTCACAACCATAAGACAGGTATTGTCATTTTCCCTACATTTCAGCTAAGGAAACTGAGACTCAGATTAAGCGGTGATATTGTTGTATGAAGACCCCAGCAGCACAGTAAGCAAGACCATGGTGACAGTGTCAGGGCCTGCACCTAAACCTTAATCTTTGAACCCGAAGCCCAGGGTGCTTGTCTCCACTGGGTCACCCACCCTCTCCTAATATCGCCTCAGGTTTACATAGCATAGGAACTCATAAATTATAACTAGAATGTAAGAGTATGTGTGCATGTGTGTGGGCATGTGGGGAGAGGGGGAGAGAGAAAGAGAGAGAGAAGGAGGAAGGAGGTAGGAAGAGAGGGGAGGGAGGGGAGAGAGAAAGAAGAAAGGAAGGAGAGAGAGGAAGAAGGGACTGAGTGAGAGATGTAAGATTCAAGGAGGGCAAAGATAGCTCTCATCAGGGGTATCAAGAAAGACCATAAAGGAAGGAGCAGTGCTCCAAATTACAGACAGTTCAGTTCAGTTTCAGTTGAGGAAGGATAAGCTAATCTATGAACAAGTATATCCAGGAGGTTGACCAGCATCAGGAAGAGAACTGGAAATTTTGCCACATGAAGAGAAATGGACATAAATGAGTAACAAGGAAGACTTCAGGATGGGGGGTGGGGGGCACATGTCAGCTGTCTTCAAGAATGTGATGAGCTGTCATGGAGGCGGGGTCAGAGCTATCCTGCTTGGTCTCAGAGGGCAGAATGAAGGACAATGGGGAATAGTGACAGATGAGCAGATTCAAGATTCCCCAAAAGGGCTCTGTGGTGCCTCAGGCTTCTGGGCCTGGAAGCTTTCAAAAAGAGTCCAGCTGAGCACTGGGGGAGGAGAGGGGGACTGGGAGGCAGGCAAAGCCATCAACAGAAATAAGCAAGGTGGAAGGTTTGTTGAAGAAGAGAATAAAAGCTTTGGTCACACTGAGCCTGAGGAGGCAGCAGGATAGCCAGATTTAAGGACTTCCTACAAGAGGCTGAAAGATGAAAAGAATGACTTTCATATATTAAATTCTTTTAAATAAAAAAATTAGAACCATTTTTCTAAGCTATTCAAATTAGGAGAAAATGCATACAAGCTTAAGTATTTTCTATTAAAGCTGAAAATGTCCACAGAACAATATTCTTAAAAGTTTACTGAAATATTTGCTATTATAATCCATATGTAATTTTTGCTGCAAGATTTAATAATCTGAAACACTCTGTCATAAAAAACAAATGATGCTATCTAAAATTAGGAGAAATATAGATATACACATTTAGTACAAACACATGTACTTAAAGACTGTCTTAATATCCAATTTTCTGAGCATGTGGTTTCTTTGCAAAAAATCAGGGGATAATAAACCTGGAGCTGGAAAGGACCTCATCACAAGCCAGAGTCCACCTTCCCCCTCCCCTGCTTCATTTCACAGACAAGGAAACTGAGGTTAAAAAAGTAAGAGTCACACAGCAAATATATGTCTGAGGTAGGGTCTGAATCAACATCTTCTTGATATTGAGTCCACAGCACTAGCCACTCTTACGTCCTGCCTCCAATTTAGATTTTGAAATTATACAAGGCAACTGAAGGCAGCTAACAAAGTATAGTAAGTCTATACAATGAACAGCAAGCAGGGAAGAATGTGAAGGTAGCTACTCAGAAAAAAACTGCTCCCCTACCTACATCATAGAAAGAGAGTCCAAGGGGACTCCTGGTTTCCCAATCCACATCCAGATTTGAATCAAATACATGGGTGATGTCTAGTTTAGAGCTCAACTAAGCACTAAAATTCAGTGGACTGAATGGAACCAGTTACATACTCTCTATAGACACCTGTAGAGCTCATCGGTATCCCAAAGAACTGTATGGTATCTTACACACAGTGAAAGTTACAAGGTGGAAAGCATTCTAGAAGCCCAATAATCATCTCCAAAATAAATCTTACCGATTCTGAAAGGACTTTCCAGCAATGTTATCTCTATATGAATCGAATAGAACATGATATTGGTCCCGACTCCATTCCAGAACAACCTAAAAAAGAAAAATTCAATGACTACTACAACATAGTACATTTTCTTGGCATCAAAGGATAACAGAGTAATTGTTATCTCTGCCCCTTCCCCCCTACTCCCAAGGGTACATGGGGACCCAAAGGTGCTAGGGATGGGAGGGGAGGGGCATTGCTTCCAAAAATACTTTCAGAGATCTATCAAATGTGATTATCCCTAAAATAACTTCCACCTATTAGGAGCTACCTTTGACCTTTCTTTGTATCTCCAGCACTTTGTATGGCACCTGGCCTGCTGGAGGCACTTAATAAATGCTTACTGATTGACAGATTGAAGGGGGTGAGGGTAAAAGAGCTCAGAAGCGGCTTCCTTTGGGGCACAGTAAATATTTTCAGAATATGAAGTTTAAAAAAAATTGAATGTACTAACATTGATTCTTCTATAAAAATTATAGCCATTGCTCAAAAGTATAGCAATGCTCCAATTACAGAGCCCAAATCCTCAGAGTCAGGGCCTTTGCAACAGAACACAGAGGCTGTAATTCAGTGTCTTTCAAACACCTCCCTTGTAAAGCAATTTTAAAACTTTAAAGCCTTACATACATGCTAGCTCAAAAAAAAAAGCATTATTCCTAATAATAACCCTAAAAATAACCCCTCCCCTATAAGCCACTGGGCCTGGTGTCTCTAAGACTATGCCAGGAGAGCACAAGCTTGGGCCAGTTGGGAAAAGCAGCAAAGGCTTCACTGAGAAGAAGGGCAATGGACTGGAGTGCCCACGGTGGGCCATGCCCTGTGTTTGGGCCTGGGGTACAAATACCAAGAATGAAGTAACCCCTCCTCCCAAGAAGCTTATGTTCTAATGGAGGAGACAAGCACAGCTTAAAACACAGAATAAGTACAAATCTACATAAACATAAAGTACTCTGGAACGGAGCAAACAGCAGGAAAGCCTGGGAAAGGCTTCATGCTGAACTTTGTGCTCAAGCTGGGTCTTAAAACAGGGGAACTCTCCAGGTGAAGGTGAGAAAGGAAGGCACTCCCTTCATGTGGGCTGTCCAGTGCAGAGGTGTGGCCCCCAGGGGTGGTCTGTGAGTGTGCTGAACAGAGAGAAGACTAAATATGGAGAGAATGGACTGTAGCCTCCTATCTGTGCTTGTGGCTAACAATCTTAACAGACTCTACATCTACAGGAGGTAGAGACCATGCATTACCTAGATCAGGGGTAGGGAACCTGTAGCCTCAAGGCCACATGTGGCCCTCTAGGTCATCAAGTGCGGCCCTTTGACTGAATCTAAACTTCACAAGAACAAATGCCCTTCTGTAGTAGCAATTTAGATTTGAAGATCTTTCCCACCCATTAACAGGCCATGTGACCTCCTTCTAAGTCACATGTGGTGGGAGGACTTGCTGAGAGGAAAAGGAAGTTATATCACAGGAAATGCAGAGAGAGAGCCCTTACGGCTCTTAATGGCCATCATGATAGTTAGAGCTGAGGTAAAGAAAGTTGCCTGCGATAGCTGTACTGTGAGTTTGTTTTTGGGAAAACCCCAGCAGGGGATGGGAGAGGTTTTGGGATGGTAAGGCTCTATGTTGTGTTTTAAGTTCCTTGCTGTTATGATAAAGTTGGGTTCACTGGTTGTGGGAGCAGATTGCCTGGCTATGGGATTCTCTGGTGTCTGAATAAATGTTTTACTTCTTCTACCTTCTATATGGAAAGTCTCTCGTACTTTGTGATACAGAACTACATAGGCATATTCACAATTATTGTTAATGTTGTGTTTATTGCCTTACTGATACACCTTCATAAAAGGATTTGTTCTATAAAACTTGGACTCAGTCAAAAGTCCACAACCAAAGACCTAGAAGGCCACATGTGGCCTCAAGGCCATAGGTTCCCCACCCTTGACCTAAACCATTTCCTCCTACTGTGTGCACAGGTGCTTAATGAATGTTTGTTTCTTGGTGCCTCTGTCTTGTTTTCCAAATCTTTCATATGTAGAAGACTGATCTACCCCTCCAACTGTATGTTCCTGAAGGAAAAAAAGCCTGATTATACATCTCTTATCAAACAGATCAATGGACACTGGTCCACCTTGCAGGTCCGCCTTTTTTACACAAAGATACAGAGAGACACACAGATACTACATATATGAAGAGGCAGGTTGGCAGAAGTGGGTAGAAATCTGGGCTCCAATTCTGCTTCTGACCCCACTGCCGCTGTTTGCTAGGTGGCCCTGGGTAGATCACTTAATTTCTCAGCACCCCAACTCTCCAAGACTAGAAACTGTAGAGAAAGTACAGATCTGCTTTGGTAGAGGGAGTTTATTGGGACTTCCCCATATCAATTAATTCACAGGTCCAGGCCCTTACACACACATTCTATTTTTCTACATCTGGTACTATGTTTGTTTTAAATTAATTTATTAAGCACCTACAATATATAGGAGGCACTGCTGATCATAAGACCATCCCTGCCCTCAAGGACACATGTGCAAACTCCTTAATCATTTCTTTCATCAGATAAATTCACATGAAGGTCTTCAAACTGCTTCCATTATATGCATTAACAAAACCAGCAAATGAGAAGTTGGCCTTTTTCAACACATTCACAAATATTCTGGAGACTGTCACAGTAAGTCCAAAGGGATTCTTTGGAGACTGCAGTACACTATCTCACTGCAGGACTGCTTTCTTCTTTCTTGCATGCTGGAGCTTCTCTAGTCTTTGCTCTGTTTAGCTCTAAGGCTCAGACGACCACAGCTAATTTTTGCAATGGATTAAAGTGGGGCTCAGCAAATTTGGTCTGGATCTAGAAATAAGTCAAAAGTATGTAAGCACTAGATAAAAAGTCTTCAACCCAAAGGGGCTGGGGGAAAAGGCAGCCTATGATGATCAGGGTTTAGTTCCCACTACCAAGGTGCAACCCAAATTTAATTCACTGAGGCTTTGCAGAAAGCTCTAGAGGGAAAACTCCTTTGCAAGCCCATGACAGAGTATTTCCTGGACTGAGGGGCCCGATCTTCACCAAACTGCTCTCCTCTATCTCCTGCCCCCATCCCCAGCCACTTGTTACTTGTCTGCTGCTTTCAGGGAAGATAAATATTAGGCATCCATGACGGGACTGCCACAGTGAGCTGGAGCCCAGGATTCATCCAGGTCTGGCCTATGGATGCACATACACAGCATCTAATGGAATGAATCACAGATTCTGAGCCCCTAAGGAAACTCGAAGACAAGTAGTCTCACCCCTGACCAAGAATCCTCTCCTCTTCCATTCAGTCTACAAACTGTTGAAAACAGATATAAAGTTGGTCCAGCAAGGCCTGTTCCTTTTTTAATTATTATTATTTTTAATATTCTTTTTTTTATTTTGAGTTCCAAATTCTCTCCATCCCTCCCACACCCTTTCCCAAGCACTGAGAAGATAAGCAATATAGTGGTATCAATTATACATGTGAAATCATACAAAATATATTCCCATAATAGCCAAACTGCAAAAATAAATAAATGAATGAATGGATAAGGCAATAAAAAATTAAAAGTGAAAATGATACTTCAATTTGCACTCAAAGTTCATCAGTTCTCTCTCTGGAGGCAGATAGCATTCTTTAAAAATCACGAGTGTTTTGGAATCGTCTTGGATCACTGTATTGATCAAAGTAGCCAAATCTTTCACAGTTTCAAAAATCTTTCCAACACTGCTGTTACTATGCACAACGATCTCCCGGTTCTTCTCACTTCACTTTGCATCAGTTCATATAGATCTTGCCATGTTTTTCTGAAACCACCCCCTTGTCAGTTCTTACAGCACAATACTGCTCCATCACAGTCATATACCCCAACTTGTTTAGCCATTCTCCAACTAATGGGCATCCCCTCAATTTCCAATTCTTTGCCGCCACAAAATGAACTGCTGTAAATATATCTGCACATATATAGGTGTTTTGCCTTTTTGATTTTTTTATCTCTTTGAGATATATACCTAATAGTAGTAGTATTGCTAGATCAAAAGGTTTACACAGTTTATAGCCCTTTGGGCCTAGTTCCAAATTGCTCTCCAAAATGGCTGGACCAGTTTACTCATCCACTAACAGTTTATTAGTCGTACCTATTTTCCCTTATCCTCTCCAGCGTCTGTCATTTCAGATAGGTGTGAGGTGGTACCTCAGAGCTGTTTTAATTTGCCTGTCTCTAGTCAATGGTGATTTAGAGCATTTTTATATGACTTTAGAGAGCTTTAATTTCTTCTTCTGAAACCTGTTTATATCCTTTGACCATTTATCAATTGGAGAATAGCTCTTATTTTTATAAATTTGACTCAATTCTCAATATATTTGAGAAATGTGGCCTTTATCAGAGAAACTTGCTATAAAATTTTTTTATATTACTTTACTGTCTTTTAATTAGCTCTATTTTTGCTTCTGCCTTGTCCAAAATTATGATTGCTACCCCTGACTTTCACTTCAGCTGAAGCATATTAGATTCCGCTCCAGCTCTGCATTTCCCTTCTGTGTGTTTCTGTTTCAAGTGTCTCTTGTAAACAATCCAGTGTGGATTCTGGTTTCTAATCCATTCTGCTATCCACTTCTGTTGTATGGATAAGCTCATGCCATTCACAGTTATTACTTCCCTCATTCCCATTTCCTTGTTTATCCTTTTCTCTGTCTTTTTATTCCGTCCCTCCACTTCTAACCACTGTCTCCCTTAATTCGCCTTTCATCATTCCCCTTCTCCCACTTCACTTCTCCCTTCCCCTCCTGGGTAAGAAAGATTTCTATACACAACTGAGTGTGTATATGTATTCTTCCCTCTTTAAACCAATTCTGATGAGAGTGAGATTCAAGCATTGTGCACCTCCCCTACCCATTTTCCTCTCCACTGCCTAGCAAGGTCTGTTCTTTGACAAGGTCACACCAGCCCGCAGTGACTTCCAGATGTTGACCATGCCCACTTCTAGTTGGCAGGCCCCCTTTCGGAAAACCAGCAGGATACTTGCCATTTCCTACTTATGTGATATCTCTCCTGTTCTCCAACAGTAGTCAAAGCTGCAAGTGACTAAGAAATTACCACTGCCTTCCTTCCAGTACCCTAAGATGCAGCTTCTCTGAGCCCAATGGCTTGAATTGATGAACAGAAGCCAGGAGTCACCTTAGCTATCTAGGGTATAACTCCCTTCTTAGACATATTTGGTTTGTCCTTTTGGTCCCAAATCCACTCTCCTTGGCAAAGAAAACAAACCCTATTAAGAAAGGAACTGCCCAAACCAGGAGAACGTTGTACACCCTGTTACTGTTAACAGCCACACAATGCAATGACCAACTTTGACAGACTTAGCTTTTCTCAGCAATGCAAGGATCTAAGACAATTCCAAAAGACTCATGATGGAAAATGCTACCCACATCCAGAGAAAGAACTACGGAGTCTGAATGCAGATCAAAACACACTATTTTCTTTTTTGTTGTTTTTTCTTTGTTATGGTTTTTCCCTTTTGTTCTGACTCTTCTTTCAAAACATGACTAATGTGGAAATATGTTTAATATGACTTACGTGAATAGCCGACATCACAATGCATGTCATCTTGGGAAGGAGGGAGGGGGAAAAATTTAGAACTCAAAACCTTATTAAAGTGAATGTTGAAAACTAAAACTAAATAAACAAATAATTTAAAAAAAAAAACAATGGAGATGCTCCAGGGTCTTTCTGTGGTCAGTAATTAATCCCCTCTTAGAGGCTCCCCTTTCACCCAATTCAACCCTTCCCCTTTGTCAGCCTTAGCTTTGCTGGCCAGCTTGGCTTCCTTCTAACCTTCAGTTCTTCTTAGAGAAACACGCTACACTTTGATCTTCCTTTTTCATAACAAATTGAGGCCCTAAAAAGCAAAAGCCACTCAACTAGTTAGTAGTAAAATGAGCATTTATGAAGTGAATTCTCAAAAGAAAAATCTCATTACAAAAGCTTGAGGACAGAGAGAGATTTTGTAACCAAATTGTCGAGAGTACTGATTCTAAGGGATTTTGAAGTTGAAGCAAACCACAAAAATTTCAATACTGCTCCCCCACCCCAATTAACATAGATCTATGTGAATGTTTTCTATCTCTAAAAGCAATGAATGAGATATGGTTAAAAGGGGTGGGAAAAAAAAAGGAAAAAACAAAATAGCCCAAATGTTCAAAGCTGAAGTTCCCGGGCAGGAAGCCTCTCCAATGATGTTGGCCCATGAGGGATTCTCACCTGAATTCAACTCGTGGCCTCCTTGTCTGTTTCACTCAATGACTCCTTGTGATATTTCCTATACTGTCATATATCCTTTATCTTTTATAATTTGGCTCCACTTTTCACATTTTTGCACCTTATCTGTCTTCCCAGAAGGGAAATTTTGTCATAGTAGACAGAAGACTTGGCCTTAAAACCAGGAAGCCCTGGGTTCAAGCTCTGCTTCTGACTCACTCTTGGGCAAGTCACTAAAACTTAATGCTCTCTAAACAATTCTATAAGACTTTCTCCTAGAGATAGTTCTGATCTGCATCCCCTCCCTGAGGAACTCCCTGTCTGCTCACCTACATCAGAAGCTATTTGAAGGCTGAGACCAAACCTTACCCTTCTTAGCAAACACATCCCAAAAATGTAGCAGAGCGCCTTTTATGGAGCATAAATTTCACTGGATCTCTGAGCACATTAGTGTGGCTATTCCCTCTGCCATCGCTGATTGCAACCCAGCATATATCTGTACCTTGTGTGATTACTATCCTCCACAAATCCCTTGAATCCTTCCTCTGCTTCTTGTACTATTTTTTGTAGCCATGAATTTCATTCTCAGGGTCCTTCTGTGGTCAGTAATTAATCCCCTCTTAGAGGCTCCTGTTACCCTTGATTTCTGCCTTTTAAGCCAACTCTTACAGATAAATAACCACTTGTCACGCAGGGCTGTCTATATACACACACTGTATACCTTTCCAGAGGCCTTTAGGATACCTGAAGTTGACATGGTGGGGTCCTGTGATCTGCAAACATATAGTAAAACTAGGAGAACTATTAGTATTAAAAAAGATGACCTTCAGCAGCAGGGAGGGACTCAAGGGACCTGAAAAGTCTGTACGAAATTCCAAATAACATGTTGTTCAATCTTCTCAGGGCTTCTTAAACTGTGGGTCGTGACTTGCACAATATAAATTCTTCATCCCTCTGTTTCATCATGGGTTGATGAGGAGGCCAGTCTCTTCTGAGTGACCAGAGTGTATTAAAGGCATCACAGTGGATATAGGGCCAGGCCTGCTAAAGATCTACATTTCAAGTCCTGCCTTGGGCATATATTCACCATATGGCCCAAGGGAAACCTCTTAACCTCTCAATACCCCAGATAATTTTCTATGATTATAAGTTATCGACTTCACAGGACCTTCATAGGAACACAAGTCTGTATCGAAAATAAAAAGTGTGTGTGTGTGTGTGTGTGTGTGTGTGTGTGAATTTGAAGTATGTAAAGCTGAAGGGGCCTTGTATCATTTCCAAGTTTGATGCAATTAGTACAACATAACCCACAAAAAGGGGAATATTTGGACAACCTCCCTGTATTAAAGAAATGAATTCCTTCACTTTTAAAATTTTGCACAGAACATTCCCCACAACATTTAATATACTTTGATGAGCACATGTCTCTCTGCTATATAGCTTAGTTTTTTATAACCACTAAACTACAGTAAGACTTAGGGTCAAAGGACATGGGTACCAATCCAGGCATCCTCATTACTGCCTGTATGCCCTTTCACCTCCAAATCGATGAGGCAATGATTTTCACCCAAGATCATTTTCTTCCTTTCCGTTTTAGAGAATACAAAGGATTGCCAACCCCAGGGCCAGACTCAGAACTTACACAACAGAAATGTGGTCATACAACCAGACTTACTGGATCTGGTTGGCTTTGTTCTAATATTATGCTATATAGCATGTCTCAATTTAATAGCATGGGAGAGGCAGTCCCTTGAAAGACACCGTCAACCATATAAAAGTCAGGCTGGCCAGGAATACTAGAGAGAACA
Organism: Trichosurus vulpecula; assembly: GCF_011100635.1. NCBI lineage: Eukaryota > Metazoa > Chordata > Mammalia > Diprotodontia > Phalangeridae > Trichosurus > Trichosurus vulpecula. Next base: position 285,871,264 of record NC_050577.1, read on the forward strand.
AAAAGGTTTTTTTAGTTACCTAAGTGGGAAGAGGATCAAAAGAAAGGTGGGATAACTGTCCAGAGAAAAGAAGATAAGAAAAAATGGCTCATGAGGTGAGAAGGCAGAACTTCCAAACCTTAATCATACTTCTGTTTTCTTTGCTGAGAAGGATTTTGGGGCAAAAAAGTAATGAACCAAAGTAGTTAACAGGGAATTGAAAACCAAAATAAATAAGACAGTGAGAGAGCAGAGTAACACCAAGGCGAGATGAACTAGATCCGAGGGTACTAAGGAACAATTAGATGTGACTCCTGATCAGATGGAAGGAACAATCATGGAGATGCTTCAAAGTAAAACGTGGTCCTGCTCTCTGAGCCTGATTTTCGTGGCTGGAAAAATTCTAACATGTATGATTAAATAATCAATCAGTCAAGGTTTACTGAGCACCTCCTATGTATCAGGCACCATACTAAATGCTGGGGATACAAAAAGAGGCAAAAGACAGCCCCTGACATCAAGGAACTTACAATCTGAAGGGAGAGAGCATGCAAACAGATAGATAAAAAGCAATATACAGGATAAATAGGAAATAACTGAAGAAGGGAAAACCCTCTAATTAAGAGGGGTTAGGTTGAAGGTGGAATTTTAGTTGGGACTTAAAGGAAGCCAGCAATGGTTTGTGACTATTTAGAGAAGAAAGTAGTGATCACTAAAAGGCTTCATCGATAACAAGTCAGAATAACAATAAGCACAACTCATCTTTCTATAGCATTTCAAGATTGCCAAAATGCTTTTCTTACAACTTGCTAAGGCAGGTAGATGATGCAACCATATTCTCTTCCCTTTTACAGATGAGGTTAAGTACCTTTCCAAGGGTCACTGCCCTGTCTGAGGTTGGATTCTAACTCAGGTCTCCAGACTCCATGTCCAACACTCCTTCCCCTACCCTACCCCACGGCTGTTTCACTTTCAGAATAACCTCATTTCCCACCCTCACTTCCCCCACTTTAAAAAGAAAAACCAGTTATAAATTATTAGATAAGGAGAATGTTCCAGTACTGGCAAACTTCGATTTCATCAAAGAACTGGACAAACTTTCTTATGCAATACTTGTGGGCAAGATGGCTAGATTGGCGTAAACAAGTAAGGTGGATTCTAAGATGGAGGAATGACCAGGTCCCAAAATAAGGTCATTTAGGAGTCAATGTCAACTTGGAGGCAAAACTCTAGTGGGCCAGTTTTCCAAGAACCTGTCCTTGGAGTGCTATTTGTATCAAAAACTAGGATGAAGAAAATGATAGTGTGATCATCAAATCTGCAAATGACACAAACCTGGAAGGGATAAGTAAAATGATGTATCACAAGTCAGGATCCAAAAAAATTAGAACATAAATAAGCTACTTGTGAGTAAGCTTTGGTTCATTCTTAGCACCCCCTACCCTACCTTTCCTTTCTTCCCCTTCCCCCACAACAGAACATAGTAGGTGATCAATAAATGCTTATTCCTTGATTTCAACAGGTGAAGATGACGCCCTTAATCTAATATGATGGAATGTAAGAGAAAGAAATGTAAAGTCCTACACTTAGGTTAAATGATTTTTAAGAAGTCCAAGCATGTTACTATGAAGTACAAGATGGGGGAGGTTTGGCTAGATGTCAGCTCAGGAGACAAAGATCTTGTGGGTTCAGTGAATTACAATCTCTCTGAGTCAACAATGCAACTAAAAGAGCCAAGGTGATCTCAAGCTGCCTGAAAAGCAATCTTGTGGTCAGACGACAAGCAAAGGCCATGTGCTCAGCTCTGAGACCCACACTACTCCAAAGGAGAGTGGCTACAACTTGAGAAACGGGAGCAGATGAGAATCAGATAAAGGATCTGGGAATGCTTAATGGGAAAAAAGAAGACTTAGAAGGGATATGAGAAGAGTCTTCAAGTGTTCCAATGGATACTATATGGAATGATCAAAATTCTCTCCTCCCCAGCTCCTTAACTCATACTAGGGGAATTCACTATTCACAATGATTTTATTTCAAATGCCTTAACTACTTGGTTCCTCAACTTATTCACATACCAGAACTACTCTCCCACCCAACCTCAGATGTACATGAAGCCGGTTATATCCCTGATCTTGCCATGACTCACAAGTACCATCTCTGTGTTCAAGAATTGTGAAATCCCTTTATCCAACCAGAACCTCTCAGCTTTTCACCTCTCCCTCTGCCTTCTTTTATGTAACCCTACTCTTCATCTGTACTATGACCTCTCATCCCTTGATCCCTCAATTCTCTCCCAGACCATCTCCCCTGTACCAGCTGTACCTCCTCACTTTGATCACTTGGTGAACCAATTCAACTCTACACTGTTCTCTTCTCCTGAGGCCCTATGTCCCTTATCCTATCTGATTGTGCTCAGCCAAGCCTTAGCCTTGGACAGATCCCACCTTTCACCACCTTCATACTTACACACAAGCTGCTAAGTGAAGGTGAGAATCACACAACTATTCATTACTACTGGGAAACAGAAACAAAGGTTTCTTTTCTTTTTTTTTTTTTTGGACTACACCCATGATTTTATTGGCATGTAGAACGCTCAGTGAAGACACTCATTCTATCTACTCTGCAGTATACTATAGTTATAGTAACAGAAGCACTGAGAGGCTAAGTCACAGAGACAGTACATAACATGAGTGGAACTTGAACCCATGTTTTCATCTGAGGTAGACTCTCTACTCTTTAAGGAAAAACTGAGTTATCTGTTGAAAGCAAAAAAAGAGAAAAAAAAATCAAGCAAAAAAAAGTCCCACATATACGAAAACATTTAGAACAGTGCTTTTTGTGGTAACAAAAAACTGGGAACAAAACAGGCACCTGCCAAATAGGAAACGTCTGAATATGACCTGTGACTGTAATGCAATAACAAAGACTATGAGGGCTGACTAACTATTGGGGTGAAGATACTCTGGAAGGGAGACTCCTATTCTAGTTATTATTAGATGATTATTAGATGCGCTCAAGAGATCTCTTCCAGTTCTAAGATTCTCTTACGTTGTAAATCTTCCCCACTTTAATGTAAGCCCAAGTCTCAAAAACTATTCAATTTGTTAGTTCTGAATGTTTAGATTCTATATATATATATATATATATATATATATATATATATATATGTAAGAATTTTAGATAATCAACTTTGTTCTTAATTGTGAAAGTAGGAACAGTCTTCAACAGTCTTCAAACTCAACATGAGATCACATGAAGGTCTAAGCAAAAGGCACAGTAATAAATAAGATGGTAATGACTATAATTTATAACAAGTTTCTAGCAAAAGAAAACTAAAAAAAGAAATCATAAATGCTATGACAAAGAAGAAATGATTTTCCTGAAACACTATTATACCACTATACAACACAATTTATCCCAAACTCCCCTTTCTCCTTCTAGGCAAGCTATAATTCAAATCATTTAACAAGGACGAGACTGTGTCTTTCTTGACATCTCTTAACAAATGAGCTCCTCCTTTGACCTTAAGACAACCTACAATTTGAATTCTTCAGATGCAGTGATATGCCATGAGTCCCAGTCAAACAGTATCTCTGAGAAAACAGTTTTCTAAAAGTGGGTAGAAGCTTGGGGTCATTAAAAACACTGAGGGCAATTCCCTCAAAACAAATGACCCCATCATCCTCCTCCTAATACCCTGTTCATTATTCAACCATGTTGTCTAAGATGCTAATACTGTTGAACCAGCTCCACAGGCTGTCCATCTGTTGGCATCTTTCAATCATGACAACAGGCCATTTGGTTTTTCCTATATGGATGATCAGGCCAAACTCTTGAATAATTATAGATCTCATTTAGGAGCTTCTGTAGTGTCGTTAGGCTAGGTGCAACCTGCACAATGTCCCCAGAGACAGAAGCATCAAAAGGACCTCATCACCTAGAGGGAAGCTGCCTTCTTGGGCTCTACACTGAGCATCCTCTAGCACAGTGGCAAAAAACACCTCTGAGGGAATGCACATCTCCTTGATTTATTCTTCACTGGTAATCATCAGAGGGTTAAACAAAATTCTATATGTGGTTATTGCTTTAAGAATTCTTCTACACTCTTAACACGCTTGGGAGATACTTTGCTGGAGGAGGGCCTATAAAGAGACATTTGCTCCACTGAAGCAATTAGCCCAAAAGGATCCTGGATTCCCTCTGATTTTCAGTAGACAGACTATGTGACTATAAACATGTGCTCTACTCTAGAGTCCTGTTGCTATGAAAGCCTGCCTGTTCCCTTCTCATACCTCCATCAGAGGACAGATGGGGAAATAAGCACAGAAGTCAGTTGTTGACAGGTATTATTCTCTAGATCACTTTTTTTTTAAATAGGGTCTCTCTGATTTTTACCAAGTTTTCAGTATTTTAACCACTTGTAGATATTTGGAGCATCTCTCTCTCAATATCCTTAAAATTATTTCACATCCAACAAAGAAAAATTCCCTTTACTACTATCTTTGTTTTCTTTAGTTGGCAGAAGAAAGCTGGTAGCAATATCTAGGCACATCTTTGACATCTTTTTTTTTTTTTTGGCTGCTCCTTAAATTCCTTACAATGGCACTCTAAATGTTCTTGGAACGTTCAAACATAACTGGTTCTATCCATAAGCTTTCTGAAAATTCTTGCTCCCCATTAAAAAACAATTTTTTGAGGATATACTACTCATTGTCTTCTACAATTCTCTATTAAATTTCACAAAGCGGTTTATATTCTAAATTGATGACTGCTGTCTTTCTCTTCTTGGGAAGGAGGTAAATGTCTGCTGTCTAAACTAGTTTCTAGGTTGTTTTGGTCTTCTTGTGGGGATCAGTTTACACTGATTTACATTTCATAGGAAATAGTGATGGTCAATGTCAATGGCTGGTCTTTTATCCATTTCCCACTATGGGAGGAAAAAGTGTCTTTTAGGTTATAACAACTACAACTAGATTTTGAATTTTCCAGAAGAATCTTATATAGTTTTATATGTCTCCCACAGGAAATAGCAGAAGGCTTCTTTAAAAAAAAAAACCAAGACAACTTGTTTTCATTTGCTTTAGCTGCCGTAGAATGGCATAAAAAGGAAGATTTGGAGATTCCTTATCCCATTACCTTTGTTTTATCAATAAGGAAACTGAGGCCCAAAGAGCTTCACAACCCTGTCCACTCCTGTAAGCAGCAAAGAATGTACAGAAATGGAATTACTCTGGACTTCTTACAATGTAACACAAGTGTAAATTAAAATACAGTACCTAATGTGAGGATAATGTGAGGTAAATCAAGGCAGGGGGGAGGAAGAGGAGGTGGGCAGTGGTGCACTTTTAGATAACGCTGTTAAAAAGACTAGAGGTCTTGAATTGGGGTAGGGGGTGAGGTGAGATAAGAGAGAGGCATTGGAAATGAGGAAGCTGGCAAACACATGTGCTCATTTGACAGAGGAACATGGACCAAGAATAAAAACTGTCTCAAAATGAAAAAATGGCTTGAAACCAACTCCCTGAGGGTATCCAGGTTTAGCAGCTGACCTTCACTATGGGGCAGGGTTCACATTATAGGACTTTTAAAATTGCTGACCTTTTGGGGCAATAAATATAAGGAAAACCTTACCAAGGTTCCTGTTAGCATTCTAGAGTTGTGCATGTGTGTGGGTCATCTGGTAGGTACCAATACGTGTGTACATGTGTTTATGTATATATGATATAGAACTAAACATGTACCTACACACATCACAAATTTTGCTACATTCAATAGTTGTGTGGATTGCATAATTTTAATTTACAAATGAAAAATGTATAGTGTTTATTCTAGGTATATTGTTTCAGCCACTTACTTTCTAAACAAATTTAAGACAGAATCAGGTTTTGGTAATAAAAATGATGTACATTCAGCTACCCACCTCCTACCAGGGAGATGATGGACTTAGTACTAAAAGAAATACACATTCTTTAACACAGATAATATGTGGATTAGTTATACTTCCCTAAACTTATTATAAGGGATTGCGGGTTTTTTTTGGTTTTGTTTTGATTTGGGGAAGAATATGAGGGAAGCATATAGAAGAGTCATGATACAGTGACCCCTCCAAACAAAGACAAAGAAGGGAATGTCTTTGAAGGACTTTTAAAAAATGCACAAAAGAGAACAGGAAGAAGTTCAGAGGGAGCCACAGACAAAAAGGGCAGTTCTGAAACTAACATATATTATAGGGCAGCTAGGTGGAGTCACAGTGCATAGAGTGCCAGGCCTGGAGTTAGGAACAAATGTATTATATGCTTCTAAAAAAATACAAGCTGGGTAGCTAGGTGGCACAGTGGATAGAGCACCAGCCCTGGAATCAGGAGAACCTGAGTTCAAATCAGGCCTCAGACACTTACTAAGAAAGTCAATTAACCCCAACTGCCCCCCAAAATAAAAAAATACAAGCTATATATAAAAAATTTGTGGTTTTATATAACCTATATCAAATTGCTTACTGTCTTAGGGAGGAGGGAGGGAAAAAATTTGGAACTCAAAATTTTATTAAAAAATGAATGTTAAAATTGTTTTTACATATAATTGGAAAAAATAAAACACTACTTAAAACATTTTGTGGTTTCATATGCAATCTTGTTTTTCCTGTTCTTTGTAAATAGAAATGTTCATATTTGTTGGCATTTTTCAAAATCAGAATAAAAAATTTTTTTAAAGAAAAAAGAGCATCTTACTTAGCAAATTCTGAGAACTGAATGAAGGAATGATGACCTACGCTGGAGCACTAGGAAAAAAATAAATGAAGAAGAATGAAGTATAGAGGAATGAAGAAAAAGTAGCACCCAAAGGCAAAGAGCACAGAGGAAGAAAACAATCTTAATTTTAGTTAAGTTGGTAAAGTAATGTGTTAGCCACTCTACCCTTATCCAAGTGGAGCTGATGCAAGGGATGAGGCGAAGGGTGACTAAGAGAAGACAACTGAACAGAACAGTGATTAGAAGTGGCTGAGAGGCTCCGTTATTTCTCAATTCTGTAAGACGTTCGTTTTTTCTGTTTTTGTTGACAAGGATTCTTGACCATAGTGCATGCATTAACAGTCTATAGTCTTGAATCATCACCAGGGTTTCTCTCAACTACACTTAAGTAGTGTAACAAGAATGGCGAACTCCAGCAGTTCAAAGCATGACTGTTCATATTATAGTTAAGCTCCCCTTTTCGACTGTGAAAATGAATAAACTAGTCTATTGTTTACTCCAGAGAGGCCCTGTGAAGTAGCAGGGAGAGAGCGCTGGACTGAGGCAAGAAGACTTGGGGCAGAAGGCCATCTCAGACACTAATGTGTGAGCCTGGGCATGCCATCTAATATCACCTTTCTGGGCAGCAAAATAAGGACTATAAGACCACCTACCTCACAGGGTTATTGTGAGGATCAAATGATGCTTGGCAAAACACAGTGCAAACCTCAAAGCACTCACTATGTAAGTGTGAACCAGTGGTTTTTGCAGCAGCTTCTATAAATATGGGAGGCTTTAGGGAGGAGAGGGAAGGGAGGTGGGCCTTGAAGGCAGGCATCAAGATGGATAATGATGCAGTCCCACATAACCTTTCTTTGGTCCTATCAAACCCAATGGACTGTCAGAGCCTAAAGCCAGCCTAGCTAAATGCACAGAGGCTTATCTCTGACAGTAGCCTCCAGGGATGGCAGTTTTGACCTAAGTAACTTGTGAAACCCTGTAAGTCATACCAGTAAAACTGTCATGAGTGGAGAAAGCCCACATGTCAAAGAAATCATTGTTCCTGGAAATATATATCAGTCAGCAAGTATTTCTTAAGTGCCTATGTGTCAGGCATATTCATAAATATATTAATGAACCTAGATGTAATCGACTTAAAACTTAATGGTTTTTTACAACTTCAAACACCTCAGACGGGTCAAAACATGGATTCTAAGGGCCACATGTACAAAATGGCATACAGAAAAGAGGGCACAATGCACCATCTACAGCATGTGTTCATTAATAACTCACAGTGGGTAGTACTTTAAGGTTTATTGCTGCCCTATAGACAAAATTTAAGCAGGTTTTGAACAACTTGAAGAGTACTTGAAAAAAAAGTACTGTAACCATATAATTAGATAAGAACCCCTCAAAAATTCAAGATAAACTGCACCTGTATACACACATATTCCCACACACACATATTCTATTAGTAACTCACCTCTTTATTACCGCAATAAAAATCATGCCAAGAGAAAAATACTGATTCAGTTTTAAGTGAAACTACAAGAAAGTGCCTCAACTAATGTATTTCTTCACTCAAAGACATTTTAAATAGGCAAGAAAGTGCCTCAATTAATGTATTTCTTCACTCAAAGACATTTTAAATAGGCTATAAGCTACCATTAAGGGCATCCCCAACTGCTGCTCAAACATACCCTCTTAATAGTTTGTAATTCAACTAAAGGCAGTTATTAACCATACACTGACTCTAAGGAATTTTAGACTTGACTGATCTCCATGTTAAACCTAGAATATTTCTATATTCTCTCTTTGATGGCCTGTGCTGCACCCCAAGATGCCTTGTGCTAAAGTCCAAAGGAGCTGCCCTCATAGTCATGTGCCCTGGAGGCTGAACTGGTCTTGTGATCGTGAAATGATATACAAATCTAAAAGGAAAACTATGGAGAGACCAGCAGATGACCTATACTGAGGAATCTGTTTGAAACAAGTGTACAACAATCTAAAACCTGGCAATGACGGTAAAGGGTTAGAAAGTAACAAATCCCCTGGATTCTTCAACCCATCAGTGGGGCTGAAACCCTCAAAATTCCAGCACAAACACCATTCTAAAAGCCAAAGATCAAAAGTTTGCAGGTAGGAGAGTGAGGAAAGTGGAGGATCGGGAAGGGGCAACTAAGGGGAAGGGGGACAGGAGGGCAGGGCAAAGGAACAAGGCCGGCCAAGAGAGGTGGGAAAACTGGCAGAAACTCTAGCAACAAAGTGGAGAAAAGGACACGGACTTTTAGAAGTAAGCAGGGACTTTCGACGAAGGACTTAAAAACCTTGGTGTTAAAAGCAGTTAAGCAATGAATACCCTGGGTGCTGAAAGGACAGAAGAGGGACCAGGATTGGAGGCATCTTGGATCAAAGAACAGATGAAAAAAGGAGGAATACAGAAAAGCTAAGAATGGAGGGCCAGAACTCAGAAAAGGAGACATATGTATATACCATACAGTGAATATGGAAAGGACCCGGGGGGAACTCAGATGGAAGATGTAGAGACAAGGGTCAGGTGAGATGTAGATCCCATCATCTCCAAGATGGAAAGCTGAGATGACCACACCTCACCCTTCCCCCCCCAAAATGGAGTAGGGAGGCAGATAATAGGAGGGTGGGCATTTAAGGGTCTCAGGATAACTTAGGGAGGTGGAGATTTGGGAAACAAGGAAAAGGAGTAAATTTGGAGTCAAGAGGTGGTGTTGTTCAAGTCATTTCAGTTGTGACCCTTTTTTGAGGTTTTCTTCGCAAAGACACTGAAGTGGTTTGCCATTTCCTTTTTCAGCTCATTTTACAGATAAAGAAACTGAGGCCAACTGGGTTAAGTGACTTGCCCAGGGTCATACAGCCAGTAAGTATCTGAGGCCAGATCTGACTCCAATCTCAGCACTCTGTACACTGCGGCGCTACCTAGTTGCCTCTGGAGTCAGAGGACCTGGGTTCAAATACCAGTTCTTCCACTTACTACTGTGTGACCTTCAGTTCTCTGTGCCTCAGCTGCCTCATTTGCAAAGTGAGGAAATTGGACACTATAATCTCAAAGGTCCCTTTTATCGGGACATCCATGATCCTATGGGTACTGGGGCCAAGAATTCACCTCTAGAAACTGAACACCTTCCTCTCCCCACCAAGGAAAGGGAGTATGTATATATGGAAATGGGGGGGGGACGGGACAGGTGTTAAGATTAATGAGGGTTTAGAGTCTCTTACTGCCCCAGGAAGGGACTCCCCTCTCCAAACTGGAAAGCTGGGCCAAGACATGCGATATATAGGGTTAGTTAGAGGGACAAGGTCTAAGCTGTTTTAGAGTACCTTTGGAAGATGGAAATGTGGGAAAATGAGTAGTGGTGGTAGTGGTGGCGAAGCTTCATTTCTTTGAAACGGAAGACTAGGCAATGACATCCTCCCTCCACCAAAGGAAAAAAAAAAAGCAGAATGGTGGGCAAGGGGATAAAGAATAAAAAGAATGGCCCAAGGCTGAGGGCACCATGAGGAGGTGCTACCTGAACCAAAGGGTCCACTCTCCACACTAGAAGGCTTAGATAAGGACTACCCCCCCAAAGGTAGTATCAGCTTAGAGCTTATTGTTAAATTTTTTTTTGTGAGCAGTTACTCCTTGAAACTCAGCAAATGCTACACATCAAGGCTTAATCTACTGTTTTGCTGATGGTAACCATGTTTAAGTGATGGCAGAAATGTTGATAATGTAGATTAATCAACTAATTTATTTATTTTGGGAGGCAATCAGGTCCAGGGTCACACAGTTGGTGTCTGAGGCTGCATGTGAACTCAGGTGCTCCTGACTCCAGGGCTGGTGCTCTATCCGCTGCACCACCTAGCTGCCCCAATACAGATTCATTTAAAACTGTGTCCCTAGACTTCCAGAGCTGGATGCTAAACATTTAGCAGCACATCCCTTTCAGGGTATATTAGGTAGACAGAAACTTAGGAAACAGGGGCCAAAGGAGGGAAGTGGGGATGATATCAGTGAGAGGCTCACCACTCCCAAGGAAAAGATTGAGCAAATACTTCTTTCACCTCTCAAAAAAATCAAAAAGACCATTGGGTTTTTGTTTTTGTTTTTTTTTCCTATAATAGAATCACAGCAGGCAGTGGTTAGAGCAGCTCAGGATGCCTTGGGAAGGTGAAGATTTAGGCAATGGGGGGAGGGCCTTAAGTGAAACACTCACCTCTCCAAACTAAAAGGAACTAAAACTTTGACTTCTCTCCCTCCCCCTAAAGAATATGAGGGGGAAGACAGAACAAGGATAACAGAGATCACAAACTTTTCAGGGTAAGAGGAGAGAGAAATTTAGGAAGCAAGTAGGGAGAGATGGAGAGGACCATACCTTTCCAAACTCGCCTTCCTAAAATGATAGGCAATAATGGGGGTAGAATGGAGACGGTGGGAGAATTTGGGAGATGTCAGGGTGATGGGTGAGGGTTCTACCTTTTTCTCCAAACTGAAGGGCTCCAACAGAGCCTCCCCCCAAAAGATCGGGGATGGGGAGGTGAAGTTAGAGGCTCCCGGGATGGGGTGAGATGGAGAAACAAAGAAGCCCAAAGGGAAAGTGGTAAGGGTCTCCACCTTAGAAGGCTGAGATGGCCCTTCAGATGAATCAGCAGATGGGGGGCATTAGCAGAGAGCCCCCATCCCATACAACAAAAGAGGCATCAAGTTCGTAGAAATTTTCCCCGTACAGGTAATTATAGGGTAGCAAAGGCTCCCTTATAAAAAAAAGAGCACATGGGAAGGGGGTTAGCGGAGAGCCCTCCCAAGAGATAGGACATGACCCTGTAGAAAAGAGCAGACGAGGCCAGCACCTAAGGGTGGGTGGAAGCTGGGACCCCCTCTGCAGGGGCGGTATATGGAGGGAATGGAAGGCCCCCCCCTCCCAGCAGTGGGTGCAAGTGCGGGGTCTCGCCCCCAAAGACAGCATTACGTGCGGGAAGATAACAGGGACCCCAGGAGAGACAGCTCGCGAGGGGGGCGATGTAGCGCGGACCCCAGGGGAGGCTGCATGTGGGGGGGGGGGAGGGCGGTATGGCCGGTAACCCCGCAGAGACAGCACGTGGGGGGGGTATAGCGGGGACCCCCGCAGAGGCGGCACCCGCGTGGGTGGGTGAGTTGTAGCAGAGTCCCCTCCCCCAGGCAGCCCCCCAGCACCCCGCGTACTCACCTCTCCAAACTGGAAGGCGGAGACGATCATGAGGACGACGCCCCCGAAGCACAGGTAGAGGCCGTACCTGTGCGACAGGCAGGTGTAGGTCTGCCTCTGCAGGAGCTTGAGCAGCATCGCCGCTGTCTCCTCCGCCGCCGCTCATGACCGCCCTGGCCACGGCCGCCTGCCCCCGGGCTCAGCTCAGCGCCACCCGCCGCCGCCGCCGCCGCCGCCGCTTCCGGGAGGCTACCGCCTGGCCCCGCCCCCGCCCCGCGCCGCGGCTAGAGCGAGGCTGGGGGCGGGGCCTGCGGCGGCACCCGCTCCCAGCGCCGCCCGGGCCCGTCTCAGGCCGCCAGCGCCCCCTGGTGCGCGGAGGGACGTGGTGCCCTCCAAGGCGCTTGGCCCCGCCCACCTAAGGCCCCGCCCACTGCGTGCTCTCCTGGGCAGCGCGCGCAACCGGAACAGCGCGTAGAGGACCTAGGGGCGGGAGGATTGAAAGTGTCGGGGTCTCTGCTCGTGGGAGCCTCCCCAGAGAAGAGTGTGCTTTATAAGTGCTTCAGAGGTTGCAGAGCCCTGTAAATACACCGTTCCAGCTGGGTCCCCCGCTCCTCCAGAAGTGTATATAAATACACTTATATGCGAAGGATATAAATACTTTAAAAGTTGCAGAGACCTTTAAATACATTGTCTCATTGGAACCCCACCCCGCCAAGAAACATAAACACTTTCAAGGTTGCGCAGCCCTTTAAATACATTGTCTCATTTGAGCTTCCTCTCCTTTCCCCGTGACTTATAAAAACATAGTCTCATTTGAACTGTTTAAAAAGGTGGGGTTTATGTTTTAAAGTTTACAAAGCACTTTGCATACATTATTTCATTGGGGCCTTGCCATAAGAAGGGTTTATAGCCCACTAAACCTTGAAAAGTGCTCGAAATACAGGGCATCCCAAAAGTCTTAGTGCAATTTTAACCTATTAAGAGCCTAAATGAGACAATGTATTTAAAGAGTTTCGCAACCTTGAAAGTGTTTTTAACAAACCACACTCCAGTGGAGTCCAACTCTGTGACTGCGTGGACCACGGCGTGCCAGGCCCTTCTGTCCTCGCCCTGTCTCTCAAAGTCTGTCCAAGCCCATCTTTGTTGCCTCCATGACACTATCTATCGATCCCTTCCTCTGCACTTCCCATCTCCTTTTATCTTGACTCTTTCCCAAAACAGGATCTTTTCCAATGAGTCCTGTCTTCTCCTTATGTGGCCAGAGTATTTCAGCTTCAGCTTCAGTATTTGACCTTCCAGTCAGTGAATAGTCTGAATTATTTTTTTTAAATATTGACCGATTTGACCTCCTTGCTGTCCGAGGGACTCACAAAAGTCTTCTCCAGCACCACAATTCAAAAGCATCTGAGGTGCTCAGCTTTCCTTATATTCCAACTCTCACACTACTAGAAAAACCATCGTTTTGACTTTTGTCAGTAAGGTAATGTCTCTGCTTTTTAGTTTGCTGTCCAGATTTTCCATGGCTTTCCTTCTCAGGAGCAAGCATCCTCTAATTTCATGGCTGTAGTTGCCATCTTCAGTGATCTTTGAGCCTAAGAATATAAATCTGAAATGGCTTCCATTTGTACTCCTTCTGTTTGTCAGCAAGGGATGGAACCAGTTGCCATGATCTTAATGTTTTTGATGTTAAGCTTCAAGGCAGCTTTTGCCCTCTCCTCTTTCACGTTCATCAAGAGGCTTCTTAATTCTTTCTCACTTTCTGCCATCAGAGTGGCAGATTGTTGATATTTCTCCCAGGAACCTTAATTCCAGCTTTTGATTCATTCAGTCTGGGATTTCACATAATGTAATCGGCATAAAAGTCAAATAAAAGCAAGGTGACAGTATACGGCCTTGTCATTCTCCTTTTCCAATCTTAAACCAATCACTTGTTCTAAGTTCAGTTCTAACTGTTGCTTCTTGATCCACGTCCAAGTTCCTCAGTAGACAGTAAGATGACCTGGTACTCCCATGTATTTGAGGACTTGATACACTTCATTGTGATTCACATAGTCAAAGGCTTTAGTGTAGTCAGTGAAGCAGAAGTAGATGTTTTAATATGACCTCCTTTTGCTGTTATTATTTTATAAGAATTGGCATTGAGTTCTCAAGATTTTGATTGTGCTTGTTATTGTCAGTCAGTCATTTCAGTCCTGTCTGACTCTTCATCGAAGCCATTTGGGGTTTTCTTGGGAAAGATACTGGAGGAATTTGCCATTTCCTTCTCCAGCTCATTTGACAGATGAGGAAACTGAGGCAAACAGGGTTAAGTGACTTGCCCAGGATCACACAGCTAGTAAGTATCTGAGGTTGGATTTGAACTTATGAAAATGAGTCTTCCTGACTCCAGGCCTAATGCTCTATCCACTGCACACCTATTCTAAAATTGTTCATCATGAAATCACGTATCACATTGAATATTAAGCATGTCTTTGGTGAACAGTCCATTTGTCCAAAAATAGCCTTGATTATAGGTCATAGGTTTCTCTCTCACCTAGACACTGCAGTGGCCATTCATTCACCTGAAGATCCTACCACTGATCCACATGGAAGGTTTGATCTCCTTTTACCTCATCCTTAGTCAGCTTAGTGGCTCTCAATCCTATGAGTATTCACCAAAGTGGTCCAGACTTGGTGTAGATATCTGATTGGCTTTGGGCCTACTGCAGCATAGAACCCTCCAGTTAAAATGATTCACCAGCCTCAGCCTCCCTGGTCATAGGGAGTACAGGCACATCACACCTGTGGACCATTTGTTTTCAATAGGGTACAAACAGGTGTACAAATCAAGTGAGTTCTAGGCCAGGGCTTCTTAAACTTTTTTCACTCATGACACCTTCAGCATTTCTTAAATTGTGGGTTGTGGCTTCTAGGCCACCAAAGTAGGAATAATTCCATCTCTTGAATAAATTCTTTCATTTTTTGTGATGTATGGCATGATGCAAGGTCATATTGGAGTATTCCATCTCTAGTGGAGACTTTTTATAAATCTGGAACAATGCTGCTGCTCGGCATATCAATCTATTTGATTATGTAATCAGTCATTGCTTCCTGATTGGAAACAACTTTCAGGCCAAGTGGGAGGGAAAAAATTCCCAAAGCATTTTAGGAGGTGAATATTTCACAATGAAGCTCTTACAGGCACACCTAGAGTTCATTTGACAATGGTTTGATGAAGTCTTGAATTAAAAAGTGAATGTTATTAATAAAAATTCTCTTTCTCCAATGACTAGTATTGTAGCATTTGTACTGCCTCATTTATGATAAACATATTTTTCTTCAAATCAACAGTTAGCAGCTGGTTTTGTTTGTCTTACTGGTGGTGTTCTTGTTCCTCCAACTTCAGAAACATGGTGCCAACTTGTTCCACTGCCAAGTGTATCAGAAGGCCTCAGCTTTTTTTCTGAGGACTTATTGCATCAGTGGTTTGTCAGTTCTTGCTTGTCAGTTTTTACTTTTGTTTTCAATCAGTTTTTCCTTTCTTCTTCAGTGTAACTAATCTCATCTTTATTGGGGCAGCTAGGTGGCATACTGGGCCTGGAATGCCAGGCCTGGAGTCAGGAAGACTCATCTTCCTGAGTTCAAATCTGGCCTGGCACTTACTAGCTGTGTGCCCTTTGGCAAATCACTTAACTGTCTGCCTTAGTTTCCTCATCTGTAAAATGAGGTAGAGAAGGAAATAGCAAACCATTCCAGTATTTTTGCCAATAAAACTCCAAATGGAGTCACAAAGAGTTGGACAAAATTGAAACGACTGAATAACAAGAACAACAAAAAAACGAATCCCATTTTCAATGGAGGATTAAATGATCCTTGAAATGTTTGATGTCACCATGCCAACAGCTACTACAATACCTCTGTCATTGAAGTGTGTGCATCAAGAGTTGTAACTTTTGCCTATTTCCTTATAGTAATACCTACACTTAAAAGCTGCAGAATTAAAGACACCAATAAAAGACAATAATGAAATGTTCATGCATCATGGAATCCAGCACTCAACTGACAGAAGACTAGCTAAAGACAGGCAAGCCAACTCAATCCAATTCCATCTGGTCAGAGCTGGAAATCCTGAATCAACTTCCCCACTGTCAACAGAAGCAGACACATAGGACCATTGCAGTCACAAAATGAGACATCAAAATCATTGCTAGTCCCAAGTCATTTGTACACATTTGTAGACATGAGTAGTCTAACAGCTCCATTTTACAGATGAGGAAGCTGAGGCCTAAAGTTATAAAGTGACTTGTCCAAGGTCAGACAGGTGATAATTGACAGAACCAGGGTTTTTACCCAGGTCCTCTGTCTGCAGAATCCAAGCTTATCCTCCAGTTGAATAAATGAAAACAGGCAAAACTTTGGTGTTTAAAGAAGAAAAACTTGGAAAATTCACTCATGGGTAAACTTATTTCCTAAGGATAATGGACAAATGAGAGATCACTCTATCATATTTTTAGAGTATTTTTTTTTATTTCATAATACTCCCACACATGATTTCAGGAAAGAAAATCAAGAAAAAAATTTCTCCTTCTATACTTGATTCTTAATTGAAGTTCTACTCTAATATCTCATCAGGTTTGGAAGTTATCCTGGCTCAAAGAGCATCATGAGCTAGAGGGCTAGGGGTAGGAGGTGGGGCAGTATGCCAAGCTGGAAATGCTTTGATCATGGGCCTTGTTACAGTGGGTTTGTTATTTGAGGACCAGCCTAAGTCAGAAAGGCTCATCATCTGTAGGTTAATGAAATTTTCAACCATGAAAACTCAGGAAAACCATTTATTAAATCTTGGAAGGGCTAGAATCCCTGGTTTTCTTCAAAGCTTACCTCAAAAACCACTTCCTACACAAGGCCTTTCCTCAACCCCTCAGATACCAAAGCCTTGACCCCTCAAAAAAAAAGAGTTTGTATTTATTTTGTATATGTAACCCTTGGTCATTATATTGGGTTATTTTTTTTTAAGTGCTGGGGCAGGGGTGGGGATTTAAGAAAGAAAAAAAAACAATCTATAGTCACATAGACCTCTGCTTGTCTATTTATATGATGTATAGATAGTGTCATGGAAGCAATGAACATGAGCTTGGACAGACTTTGGGAGATGACAGAAGACGGAAGGCCCACAGGGTCACAAATAGTCAGACACAACTGAACAAGTGAATGACTCATCTATTTAAAGGTCACCTCTCATGGTCTCCCAGGAAGGTTTGGGTTGGAAGACTGAGATTCCAAGTGGTCACAATACCACCAGCTGCTGTAGGCACATTGGACTGATGCATGTATGGGGACCAACCCTAGGCACCTCCCTCTTTTCCTCTCTCCCCTCTTCCACCCACCCCTGCCCCAGCCTGTCTGCCTTGGTCTGTTTCTGTCTGTTTCCCTATCTCTGGCTGTTCCTCTCCCTCTCCCCCACCCCAACTCCTTCCTCTTTCTGTCTCCTCAAAGCTTCCATTGTATTGGGAAAGTTTCCATCCTGATTTCATATTAGCTTCCTCTCTTCTCAAGCTAGAAGAAATATAACTCCCAGGATCTTTAAGGCCAGCTGTTACATTTCAAAATTAAGGTAAACTGACAGCCAATGGCCCAAACATGATCAATTTATTAGTTAGGCTAGCATTAACTAATAAATTGGGTGAGTGGCCTCTCTCAATGACCAAAGATTTCTCATCTATACATTCCACTGGGGGAAGTCTTTACGTGCTAGGGTAGACAGGCCCCCAACTCACTGATGGGTTTGAGGCCTGTCAGTTACCCTGAACCTGGGTTAGCCCGTCTTGGTAGACCATTTTACTAAGGTGTAGCATGCTATGCAAACCACTCCAGTATCTTTGCCAAGAAAACCCCAAATTCAGAGTCAGACACAACGGAGACAGAAACAGCAAGGACTTACTTGGATTCAGGATAACTTGAGTTCTTTTTTTAAAGAGGCAATCAAGGTTAAGTGACTTGCCCAGGTCACACAGCTAGTAAGTATCTGAGGCCAGATTTGAACTCAGGTCCTCCTTACTCCAGGACCAGTGCTCCATCTAATGGGCTACCTAGCTGCCCGCCACACCCCCCCACCTCCCCCCCCCCCCCGCCCCCCACCTCAGGATATTGTGAGCTGTAATCCTGCCTTAAACACTCACTAGCTGGGCAAGTCATTTAAACTGTTTCTTACCTTCCCTATTTGTAAAATAAGAGAGTTGGATTTGGTCTCTAAATTCCCTTCTAGCTCTAAATCCATGAACCTACTGTGCTGATGGCTGTCTCCCATATGTAGCTTGGGGGTGTCCTGGTGTCGCAAAGGGAGAACAGAACAGATATCTCTAGCTTCTCCCCAATTTCTCCAAAGGAGATTTTAATTCCTGCCAGGAGGGGAGGCAGGAAGTTGGGGGCTGATGGCCACTACTCTGTTCTCCTCAGAGACAGAAGGGAACCAGGTTAGAATTATATCAACCTGCTCCCTAAAATCTTGTTAGGCTAGGGGATATGATTTTCAGGTTTAATCTGACTTTTGGTCACTGTTTCATTATTGGAGGGAAGAAGATCCTAAGCTTTACATCCAAGGTTTGACTCTCTTCCCATCAAATACTAGTCCCACAATCAATACACATAGCATTTAGCCAAGAAATCCATTTATCCAAATTGGTGGCAAAAGAGAAATCAGAAAAAGTTTACATAGGAGAATATATACAAAGCAATACAGACTGAAGGAGATCTTCCCATTGGAATCAAGGTACCTCAGCTCAACCACAAGAGTCCTCTATCTCTGTGGACACTAACAGCTCCCTTCATGTTAATTTCTTCCAGTCTTTTTCTTCAGTGACCTGAAGTGGGGTTTGCATCTTGCATATTCTCTTTTGAAGCTGGAAGCCAGAAGTGCAGAAACCAACTGCAGAACTCTAAGCAACTGGAAGATAAGATTCAAGAGCTCTCCAATCTGTCTCCTTCATCAATCCCACCCCATCCTCACACAGGTACAGGATACTGATATCCACCAGGACAGAGTTCCACATCAATGGGCTTTAGAACTAGGGTTACGCTGCGTTGTCCTCCTCCATTCAACTATAAGCTTCTCAATCAGAGACTATCTTTTGCCCTTCTTTGTATCCAAAGCTGAACACAATGCTGGGCATATAGTAGAGCTTAATAAATGTTTACTGACTAGCTGGCTGAAAGACTTGCTGAAATGAACCGAGTAAACATGATTTATTTATTGGCCGTTAGAATGTAAATTCCTATGTAGAACCGTGTGTGGTAAACTAAAAATAAATAAAGAAATTAAAAAAAAAGAATGTAAATTCCTTCCGACCATAATTGAGTGCTTACTATTTTCCTTAGCTCTGTGCTAAGCCCTGGATTTACAAAGACAAACATGAAACAGTTCCTGCCTTCAAAGAGCTTACATTCTAATATGGGGCAGCATATGTATGTACATTATATGAATGTGGAACAGCCCTCATAGGCATTTGATCCGTAATTTTGCAATTATATCCTTAGCATTTGCACCTAAATACTTGTTGATTGATTGCTGGGTGAAGAAAACACTCTGGATCCTTGAAGAATTGAATCAAGTTTGCCTTTTAATCCCATTCTTTTTTTCATTACAAGAATAAAAACACTAACTTTAGTAGTAGTAGTGGAGGTAGTGGTGGTGGTGGTGGTGATGGTGATGGTGGTGGTGATGGTGCTGACGGTGCTGATGGTGGTGGTGGTGATGGTGCTGATGGTGGTGATGATGGTAGTGGTAGTGATAGTGGTAGTGACAGTAGTAGTAGTAGTAGCAGTAGTAGTAGTAGTAGTAGTAGTAGTAGTAGTAGTAAAATGGTTCTCAAAGGATTTGCTCTGAATTCTTACCAGATGTGTCCCTGATGTTATATTGCAGTGGTACAGAATGTCTCAAATTATACAAAGCTTGCAATATTATTAACTGTATGCATACCCACGGTAACCTCATATTTACTCTCTCTATATATCTTATATGTAGCTATACATATATATATATATATCTTCTCACACCCCATTAATATATAAACCCCTCAAAAGTAGGGATGTTGTTCCATTGTTGTCATGGTTCCCCCAGGGTCCAGCCAGAGTGCTTGGCACCTAGTAAGGACTTAATACATGGATTTAGAAATTGATTGGTTGGGCACTACTGCAATAAAAATTTCTCTACTTTATACTCTATTGGAAAAATTGTTTGTCCTGTGTTCTCTCAGAGGACCAATGACATCATGAGGGTGATGTCTTGACTTGCTCATGAATTAGATTTGAGTGAGGCAGAGCTGGGCAAAGTCATCAGCTTTGCTCTCTCCTCCTGAGTTGTTGGAAAAATAGAATTTTAAATGAAAGAAGCTACTCTCTTACTGGCTGAAGTAGAAACAACAGGACTAACAAAACTCAGGCTTCTTTCTTTAATATCTCAGTGGAAATCTTACCAATGTGAGCACTCACCACCCGCCCGCCACCCCCCCAGTCTTCTCTTGACAATTCTTGTCCATGTCCTTCTATAAATCCTCCTTTAACAATGTATGATGAAGGGTTTCTTCTTGGTCTTTGGATGCCTACTACAGCTATGGTTTGGCCAGGCCAAGTACTACACAATTATATTTTTTTCTCACTCTGCAGCCTACTCTGGAGAGGCCTGCACCTCACACTTTTAAAAAACTCTTTAAAAATTTTTAATCTAATTTTTTTCCAATTGCATGTAAAAATAATTTTTAACATTTGATTTTTAAAATTTTGACTTCCAAATTCTTTCCCTTCCTCCTTAACCTTCCCCCCTCATTGAGAAGGCAAGCAATTTGATATAGGTTATACATGTCTGCACTTCTCTTAATGCGATCTAAAATTTCATTAGCTTTTGGGACTACCATGTCATACTATTGCCGCATATTGAGTTTGTGGGCCACTCAGAATCCAAGGTCTTTTTTTCATATAGGATCATAGATCTAGAGCTGAAAGGAACCTCAGAGCCCATCTAGTCTAACCACTCCACAGATGGGGGAAAATGAGGCTCATATAGGTTAAATGCCTTGCCCTAGTTATCTATACCCAGCTCCCCTACTTGTACAATTGATTGCTTTAACCTAAGTAATACTTTACATTCATCTCTATTAAATTTCACTCCAACAATCTAGCCTGCCAATATCTTTTTGATTTGGGGTGGTATATTAGGAAGGCAGAATTTATGATTTCAAAGAGAATCTCATATGTGCCTAAAAGGTCCGGAACCGCAGGATATAAGGAATTCTCTAGGCAGAAGGCAGGAGAACTAAAGCATGTATTTACACTCCACAGTAACAAGCCCACAAACCAGCGTCCCCATTTTGATATTTTCATCAAAAGCTTCCAGGCCCAATAAGTCCGCCTCACAAGGATAACCAGGAGGCCACAGAGAAGCGAGATGGTATAAGGCAAAATCGTATACATGCTTCCCCTCTACGGTAAGAAGATTACCCACTAGCCTCCAGTCAGCTCTGCTACCGGCAGCTCAGCTTCGGCTGTAGGCGTCTCTGGCTCCAACCGGAAAAGGAAGAGAGGATCTTCAAGCTGTCCTCTCCCCTCTTATAGAGTTTTTGACATCATCAAGCGCCGCCTGAACGATCAGGGCCGATTGGTTCTTGACTTGGCCCCTCCCCCTAGCGTAGACCAGGTTAACACACCTCCCCTCAGCCAGCCCCATGACTCATCACATAGGAAGTTCTCTGATTCCTGGCATGGTCGCTGCACTTCCTGCCCCGGAAGAGCAAGCCCCAGTGTCCAGGGAAGCTCAATGGGGTAAGCTGAGTCATTCAAAGAAAACAAAGTCCATTCTGGTTACAGGTGGCAGGGGGGGGGGGTTGTAATTTTTTGTTTTAAACTTAAATACAAAATAAGAAGAGAAAAAATGCCATGTACACAGTAGAACATAAGAGAGGATTCAATATAAAACAATAAATTTCCATTTCAAGAAAACCTATATAATAAATATTACACATTGTCTTCAAAGCTGCCTTCTAGGTTTCCTTTTGTTTTCAGTTGTACACTTTTTACTTTGTTTATCCCCCTCCCACCCCCGACCCCTGCAAAAAGGTTGCAATTAAACATGGATTTACATACACATACATATATACATATGTATACACACACACACATATATATACTCATACACATATATATGTATATAAGTATATATATATGTATATACATATACACATGTATGTATATGTGTGTCTGCATATATATGACCGTACTATGCTTATTTCCACTTGTCATCTGTTTCTCTGAAGGTGGAGAGCATCTTCCTTCATAAGTCTAAGTCTTTTCATATCTTTCTAAATCAGTCAGCTCATCATGTCCTATATACCATAGCAATATTCCAACCCTCTCACATCCTGAGAGATTGACTTTGAAAATTTTACTCCAGTTTTCTGCATTCCTTCCATTCTTGGCTCCATAGATTTTATTTATACAAGAAATTTTCAATTTAAAATAATTGAGGGGCAGAACCAAGATGGCGGCTAATAAGCAGGAACTAGTGTGAGCTCCATACCGAGTCCCTCCAAAAACCTATAAAAAATGGCTCTGAACCAATTCTAGAACGGCAGAACCCACAAAACAGCAGAGGGAAGCAGGGCTCCAGCCCAGGACAGCCTGGATGGTCTCTGGGTGAGGTCTATCCCACACGGAGCTGGGACCTGGGAGCTGGGAATGGAGTGAAGCAGAGCCCAGCCTGAACAGCGTGGACCATCCAGACCAGAAGCCGGGCAGAGGGGGCCCTAGCGCCCTGAATCAGCGAGCTGCAGCAGTTACCAGACTCCTTAACCCACAAACACCAAAGACTGCGGAGAAGGTTAGTGGGAAAAGCTGTGGGAGTAGAAGGAGTTCGCGGTTCAGCTTCCAGCCACGGGGGGCAGTGGAGGTGGGGCAGCTACAGCTGTTGTTACTTCCGGATCCAGGCCCACCTGGTGGGAGGAATTAAGTGGCGGATCAGAGCAGGAGTGCACAGCCTGTCGAAGATCTAAGCCCAGTCCGAGTTGGGGGTTGGGGAAGGAGCAGTGCTGGTGTGGCAGAGCTGGCACCTCCCCCCCAAAACGTGGAACATAGAACTCTCTAGTCTACAAGCAGTTGTCCCACTGAAAAACTCAAAGGTCAAGTTAGTTGGCTGGGAATATGGCCAGGCAGTGAAAACGCACCGAGATTCAGTCTCAGACTTTGGATTCTTTCTTTGGTGACAAAGACCAAAACATACAGCCTAAAGAAGTCAACAAAGTGCAAGAGCCTACACCAACAGCCTCCAAGAAAAACATGAACTGGTCCCAGGCCATGGAAGAGCTCAAAAAAGGGTTTGGAAAAGCAAGTTAGAGAAGTAGAGGAAAAATTGGGAAGAGAAATGAGAAGGATGCGAGAAAACCATGAAAAACAAGTCAATGACTTGCTAAAGGAGACCCAAAAAAATACCGAAAAATACACTGAAGAAAACAACACCTTAAAAAACAGACTAACTCAAATGGCAAAAGAGCTCCAAAAAGCCAATGAGGAGAAGAATGCCTTGAAAGGCAGAATTACCCAAATGGAAAAGGAGGTCCAAAAGATCACTGAAGAAAATACTACTTTAAAAATTAGATTGGAGCAAGTGGAAGCTAGTGATTTTATGAGAAATCAAGATATTATAAAACAGAACCAAAGGAATGAAAAAATGGAAGATAATGTGAAATATCTCATTGGAAAAACCACTGACCTGGAAAATAGCTCCAGGAGAGATAATTTAAAAATTATTGGACTACCTGAAAGCCATGATCAAAAAAAGAGCCTAGATATCATCTTTCAAGAAATTATCAAGGAGAACTTCCCTGATATTCTAGAGCCACAGGGCAAAATAGAAATTGAAAGAATCCATCGATCACCTCCTCAAATAGATCCCCAAAAGAAATCTCCCAGGAATATTGTCGCCAAATTCCAGAGCTCCCAGATCAAGGAGAAAATATTGCAAGCAGCCAGAAAGAAACAATTTGAGTATTGTGGAAACCCAATCAGAATAACCCAAGATCTGGCAGCCTCTACATTAAGAGATCGAAGGGCTTGGAATACGATATTCCAGAGGTCAATGGAGCTAGGATTAAAACCTAGAATCACCTACCCAGCAAAACTGAGTATCATGCCCCAAGGCAAAATATGGATTTTCAATAAAATAGAGGACTTTCAAGCTTTCTCAGTGAAAAGACCAGAACTGAATAGAAAATTTGACTTTCAAACACAAGAATCAAGAGAAGCATGAAAAGGTAATCAAGAAAAGAACAAGAAAAAGAAATTGCAAGGGACTTACTAAAGGTGAACTGTTTTGTTGACATTCCTACATGGAAAGATGATGTGTATGATTCATGAGACCTCAGTATTAGGGTAGCTGAAGGGAATATGCATACATATATGTTTATGTATATATATGGGTGAATGTGTATGTATGTATATATCTATGTATGTATGTATATATATATATACATATATATATATATATATATATATATATATATATATGGAGAGAGAGAGAGAGAGAGAGAGAGGGAGGGAGAGAGGGAGAGAGCGGACACAGGGTGAGTTGAAGATGGAGGGAAGATATCTAAAAGAAATAAAGTCAAATTAAGGGATGAGAGAGGAACATACTGAGAGAGGGAGATAAGGAGAGATAGAATGGGATGGATTATCTCCCATAAAGGTGGCAAGAAGAAGCACTTCTGTGGGAGGAGGGGAGAGGGCGGATGAGGGGGGAATGAGTGAACATTGCTCTCATCAGATTTGGCCTAAGGAGGGAATACCATACATACCCAATTGGGAATCTTACTCCACAGGAAAGAAGAGGGAAGAAGATAAAAAAAAATGGGGGGGATGATGGAGGAGAGGACAGATGGGGGTGGAGGTAGTCAAAAACAAACACTTTGGAAAGGGGACAGGGTCAAGGGAGAAAATTCAATAAAGGGGGATGGGTTGGGAAGGAGCAAAATATAGTTAGTCTTTCACAACATGAGTATTGTGGAAGGGTTATACATAATGATACACATGTGGCCTATGTTGAATTGCTTGACTTCTTAGGGAGGGTGGGTGGGAAGGGAAGAGGGGAGAGAATTTGGAACTCAAAGTTTTAAAAACAGATGTTCAAAAACAAACAAAAATGTTTTTGCATGCAACAAGAAAATAAGATACACAGGCAATGGGGCGTAAAAATTTATCTTGCCCTACAAGAAAGGAAGGGGAAAGGGGATGGGAGGGGAGTGGGGTGACAGAGGGGAGCGCTGACTGGGGAACAGGGCAACCAGAATATATGCCATCTTGGAGTCGGGGGGAGGGTAGAAATGGGGAGAAAATTTGTAATCCAAACTCTTGTGAAAATCAATGCTGAAAACTAAATATGTTAAATAAATTAAAAAAAAATAATTGAAATTATCTATTTTCTACTTCAACAAGGCTCTCATCTTATAAAATAGTTTAAGGTCTGATTCTGCTGAATCTGCTTCCTTTACATCTTTTTCCCCTGATTTCTTTGAAGTTCTTGATCTTTTGTTCTTCTAAATGAGCTCATTTTTTATAACTCAGCAAGGTAATTTTTTAGTAATTTAATTGAGATGACATTGAATAGATATATTAGGTAAAATTGTCACTTTTCATTACATTGGCTTTATCTACCCATGAACAATAAATATTCTATTATTTAAATCTGACTTTATTTGTATAAAAAGTGTTTTATGTTTGTGTTCATATAGTTCTTGTGTCTGTTTTGGAAGGTATACTCTCCAGTATTTTATACTGTCTCATTATTTTAAATGGTCTAAAACAATATTGAATAATATTGTTGACACATAGTATAATTTCTCTATTTTTTTTCTTTTGATTAAATCTATTTTAGCTTTAACTTTGTCTGGGATTATGATTAGTATCTCTGCTATTTTTTACATAATAACTTCTATTCCAGCCTTTATTTTTATCTTTGTGTGTATCTCTCGTTTTTATAGCATTTCCTGATAGCAAGATATTGTCGAATTCAAATTTTTAATCCGCTGTCAGTTTTCATTTTATGGGTAGATTCATCCCATTCTCATTCTAAGCTACAATTAAGCTCCTTCCTATTTTTCCTCACTATCCTTCTCATCCTATTCCTATCCCTCCTCCCTCTTCTGCTTTACTTCTACCTGCTACCTTGCCCTTAACCTTGCCCTTAACCGACCCACCCCTCCAAGAGTCCCTCCTTTATCCTCTCCCTACACCCATCCTCTTGCTCTCTTATTTCTTTCTGAATTTTGAAGGCTTCTGTACATAAATACATACACACACATATAAATGCATACATATGCACACACCTATATATATATTATACATAGGTATGTGTATATGTGCATATATATATATATATATATATATATATATATTCCCTCTTTAACCCATTCCTGATGAGAGTAAAGTTCTAGCACTATCCACCTTCCCACTAGCTTCCTCTGTATCAATTTTTCCTTTTATGCCTCATTTTTATGATGTAATTACTCCTTTTTATCTCTACCTATTTAGTTTTATTTTTTTAGAAGCTCATTCACATCACACTCAGCTCAGCCCAAGCCTTTCTTTCAAACTACCCAAATACTGATGATAGTCATAAGAATACTGATAACATTTTCACATACAAGAAGGAAACAATTTGACCTACTGAGAACCTTATAATTAATCTTTAATGTTTACCTTATATTTCTCCTGGATATTATATGTTGAATTGTCCCTTAAGTTCTGCTATCTGGTCTTTCAGTTTGTTAAATATCCTTTTTTTCCTTTTTCCATTTAGGATCACACTTAACTTTGCTGGTTAAGTTACCCTTGGTTGTAACCCCAGCTCTTATGCTCTATGAAATATGGTATTCCAAGACCTATACTCCTTCGACATAGTAGCTGCTGGGTGCTGTGTAATCCTTATTGCATCCCTATAATATTTAAATTGTTGGGGTTTTTTGTTGTTGCTTCCAATATGTTCTCCTTAACCTGGTTTGAAACTTGGCTATGATATTTCTGTAAGTTTTCCTCCTGGGATTTCTTTCAGGTGGTAACTGGTAGATTTTTTTTTTCTATTTCTGCTTTGCCTTCTTGTTCTAGAACTTCAGGACAATTTTTCTTGATAATTTCTTGTAATACTGTATCAAGATTCTTTTTTTCTAAAATTGTTTTCACCGACTATTCTTATATTATTTCTCCTTGATCAGTTCTCCCAGATGTTCTGATGAGATGTTTCACATTCTCTTCTGCTTTTCATTCTTTTGGTTTTGTTTTATTATTTCTTGGTGTCTTAGGATGTCTTTGCCCACAATATCTTTTTGGATCTCAGTTCTATAATCTAGACTATGAGCAATGAATGAACTGCCCCTAGGTAATAGCAAATTTCTTGCCTTTGAGAGAGGTCAATAACTATTCCTCAGGGATTTTGTAGAAAGATTTCATGCTTCAGGTACAGGCTGGACTAGACATCTTTCTTACAACTTTAACAGTGATTTTTGTCCTGTAGCACAATTATACATTTTGCAACTAGGTGGCACCATATGCAATACTATCTTCTACATGTTGGGGTTCTTATTTTGCATAGAGTTTCAAATGACAGAGTAACTGAAGATGGGAGAAAAATCATAGATATATAAGTCAATCCGATATTTCTGGAGAAAAACTGTATTTTCTAATTACCTAAATTCCTTCCTCCCTCCCTCCCTTCATCTTCTGGTTACCCTCTGCTGGATGAACTACAGTTTATTATTATCCTTCATTAAATGGGGAATCCAGAACACAGAGCTATAGCTGTAATCTGGCCAAGGCGGATTACAATAGGATTATCACCTCCCTAAGCCATGCTACTCTTAATGTGGTCCAAGAACATGTCGGCCCCTTTGACTGTCATATCACACTGTTGACTCATGTTGAATTTGGAATCCATTAAGAAGAAAGGGAGGAACAGAATAAACATTTATATAGTATATGTGCCAGGCACTATGCTGAGAATTTTACAAATATTATCTCATACAATCCTCACAACAAGCCAGATGAGGAACTGAAGCAAACAGAAGTTAAGTGACTTATCCAAGGTCTTACAGCTACTAAGTATCTGAGGCCAATTTTGAACTCAGGTCTTCTTGACCCCAGGCCCAGAGCTCTACACACACATCACCAAGTAGCTGCCTCTAAGACTCTCACATATTTTGCTCTTTCCCTACCTTTAAAAAAAAATCAGAAGTTAAATAACATGAAATAAAAGAAGTGTTATCATGTGGGGAGTAGAACAGAAAAAAAAGAAGATTGTATAGAAAGTTGCAAATCTTTTAATGAAAAGCTTGCTTTGCTTTTTAAATATAAAGTCAATTCAACATGGGATTTTCAAAGCTATAATAATAATAACTAGCATTTATATAGTGCTTTGAGGCTTGCAAAGCAGTCAATAGATATTTATTAAGTGCCTATTATGTACCAGCCACCATGCTAAGCTCTGAGACCTAAACACTTTATGTATTATCTCATTTGATGGAGATGAAGAAAGAAAGGAAGAAGGGAGGGAAAGGAGAGAGAGAGGAAGGAAGGAAGGAAGGAAGGAAGGAAGGAAGGAAGGACAAAGGGAGGGGTAGGAGGGAGAGAGGAAGGAAGGGAGGAAGGAAAGACAGAAATGAGGAAGAAAGAAGGGAGGAAGGAAAATGTTATTGTCCCGATTTTACAGCTGAGGCTCAAAGTGCTTAAGTCACTTGTCTATGGTCACACAGCTGGAAATACTAGAGAATGAATTTGGACCTGGGTCTCCCGACCCCAAGTCAAGCACTCCTTCCTCCGCAGAAGGCTGACCAATAAACAAGGGTACTTTTCCTATCATGAAAAATAATCCTCCCAGAAAACTCAGTGAGAAGCCGAGCGGCTGATCCGTGGTCTGCTCAGCAGAGGAGATGGAGGGAGAGTCTTTCCTCCAGCCAAATGACAATCCACACAATGGCCTGATCTTTTTGTGATGTCCATGATGAGGGATGAAGAGAACCCAAGGAGAGCTGATAGCGCCAGGATGGGAGGGGTTTCTGATGGTAGCATGTGTTTTGAATCCGAAGTTCTTGTAACAGAAGCAGTTTGGAGTTGGAGCTGGGAGGTGCTGGTGACTTCAGTGAGATAGCTGTTTTCCATGTTCCTTAATAGGGAAGGGTAATAGGCTATTAACTGCAGCTGGAGAGATTTAGGTTAGACATCATGGAGAACTTTCCAGCTCCAAAGCTTGTGAAATACATTGAATGCAGGAGAAGGAAGGGACCTCAGAGGCCATCTGGTCCAACCCCTTCACTTCATAGATGAGGAAACAGGCCTGGGAAATCAGAGGGAAGGGAAGGAGAAATGGAATAAGCATTTACATGCTTTTATATATGCATTTTACATGCATTTATATATAGTAAGTATATTATATATACTTATATGTATGCACATACATATAAGTATATATATAGTAAGTATATTTATACTTACTATGTGCCAAGCACTGTGCTTTTTACAAATACTATCTCATTTGATCCAAACCTACTTAGCAAAGTAGGTGCTATGATTATTTCCATTATACAGTTGAGGCAACTGAGGTGACAGAAGTTAAATGACTTACCCAGGCTCATACAACTAATAAGTATATTAGGCCAAATCTGAATTCAGGTTTTCTGATCCCAACGCCCACATGCAACCAAGTATATACCACCTAGCTGCTGCAAAGTTGTTATGATTGTGTTTCTTTTTGTTTGTGTTTTGATTTATACTTACTAGTGGGTTTTAAAAATATATATATTTTACTAGTTTATTGTATGCAACTTTTTTTTACAAAAATTCTTGAAATATTTGCTAACACCAAATAGTGCAAAGTATAAGCCAGATCTTGCTCGCTGTAAATAAATGGAAACAAACCTGACCCTCCATCTGATTCTCTTCTACTTCTTTTTAAACTGCTTCAATAACACTCTTTTCTTGCTTTTTTTCATTTTTGGTAACTTTATCCACAGGTCTCCTTCCAGCTTTCCAACTTTTGCCTTCTAAAGCTGAAAGAAAAATAAACCCCTTGTATGAGATATGTGGACTGCTAGGTGGCACAGCGGATATAGTGCTGGTCCTGAAGTCAGGAAGACTCATCTCTGAGTTCAAATCTGGCCTTAGACATTTACTAGCTGTGCGACCCTGTGCAAGTCACTTAATCCTGTTTGCCTCAGTTTCCTCATCTGTAAAATGAGCTGGAGAAGGATATGGCAAACCTCATGTGTTGGTAAGCAAAATGGGCTCTTAGCACTTAGTTGGTTTTTGTCTCCTTTGAGTAATTCAGTGTATTTAATTGAGCCTTACTAGGTGCTAAGCCCCAGGCCCAAACCCCTATTAGGTATAAAACCTGTGTGGGTGTGGATTGGTAACTAAGGTGGGGCCCAAGATGGGGCTAACTCAGGGGAGGGCCTAGTTTACAAACGAGTTTGAGTGATAGGTTTGGGACATCAGAGGCTCTTAGACCACGTGGGTTTAAGTTGCCTCTTTGTGACAACTTTAGGTCAGGTGGGTAAGTCACATATGTGACTCATCCCTGACTCTGAAAAAGATATAAAATCAGGGGTTGGCTTTCTCTTCTTTGGAGCTCTTTCCCACAGCAGTGGTGGTGCCAGCGACTCTGGGCCAGCCCTCCTTATGAGCTCCCAGGCTGAACCTAGATGGCTCTCACTCATGCTGGTGTGCTGATGTGGAGACTCCCAGGCAGCTGTAGCTAAGGGCCCTCCAGCTTGTAACCCAGATGCTGGGACTTTGTTAAACTCTGATAACTATGTATTGGGATTTGAATCAGACAAGGTCTGTCTGTTCATGTTTGTAATTTGTTTGTATTTGCTCTGAAGTTCAGGGTGCTGGCTTTTTCACCTGAACTAAGTGAATGATATTTGTATGCTGAATTAAAGTAAGCTTGTTAACCCCTTCACGTAGCTTTCCTTAGTTAAGCAGATCAAAAGAACCTGTGCTTTTGCAGTGTGCTGGCAGTTTTCTGGGTGCTGGTTGTTGGTGGATCTTACACCCCCACAGAAGCTGCTAGCTGGATTGCTGAAACACCTCACCAGTATCTTTGCCAAGAAAACCCAAATGGGGTCACAGAGAGTCAGACACAACTGAAGCAACTGAATGACAATACATCGTAAAATAAAAACAGTGTCCCCTCCCCATTGGCCTTGTCTGAAAATGTATGCTTCATTCTGCACCTTGAACCCATCATTTGGTCTAGAAGTCAGTCAGCCAGTCAATTAACATCAATAAGCTCTAAGTAACATGCCAGCTACTGTACTAAGTACTGGGGACCATCCTTTCTCACAAGGATCTCCCAGTCTAATGGAGGAGACAACATGTAAACAACTATTCACAAACAAGAATATACAGGATAAATTGGAAATAATTGGCAGAGGGAGGGCAATAGAATTAAGGGAGAAAGGGAACGTCTTCCTGTTGAAGCTGGGACTAAAAGGAAGCTGGGAAGCCCAGAGGCACAGGGGAGAGAGAGCATTCCAGATTCACAAATATTTACTTTACCAGATCATTTTTTCCTAGATAAGATTTCTGAAGTTTTTCTACATCATTTTTCTTTACCATACTGTTCTATTATTATCAACAAGTTCTTTGAATACTCTGGGATATATTTTGAGATAACATATGCAATGTGCTTTGGAAACCTAGGCTACATAAATCATAGCTATTATTTTTATGCCAGGACCCAAATTCAACGTCAGCTTCCCTGGTAAGCTCTCTTACTCCTCATGTGGCCCAATAACCTTTCTGGGCCTTAGTTTCCTCAGCTATAAAAATAAGGAAGTGGGGCAGCTAGGTGGCACAGTGAGTAGAGCACTGGCGTTGGAGTCAGGAGGACCTGAGTTCAAATCTGGCCTCAGACACTTGACACATGTGCTAGCTGTGTGACCTTGGGCAAGTCACTTAACCCCAACTGCCCTGCTGAAAAAAAGAAATAAACAAAAATAAAAATGAGGAGGTTGGACCAGATCTCTCAACCAGCTCTAAATCTATGACCCTGTGACCCTAAGTCACATGTACTCTTTGGCTATGTTTTCTCACCTGTAAAATGATGTCATTGGATTAGAGGACCCCCTAAGGTCACTTCCAGCTCCAAATCTCTGATCCTAAGCCCCTTGACACAGAAAATTGAAACAAGGTTGATGCCCTCAATGATGCCCTCTTTCTATTATATATTATCTTCTTCAACAATGTGGCAGGGGTCCTCTCCATCAGATTTTCATTTTTCCTCTTATAGAGCTGAAAAATGGCCTTCTGTTGTTCTTGCCTTTATTGCTGACCAGAACACTCAGATCCATACTGCTCTTCAGGATCCATTATTGGTTTGCTGGCCTGGACTTTCATCTTCTATAAGTGTCTTTAAAAAAATATAAGTTGCTCAAAAGAGTTTCTTACATATTCACATTGGTATTGTTAGACAAGCATCTATCTTTTTTGCCCTATTGAAAAAATGTGCATTTGTGTCATCAGAATTTTGTTTCTGAGAGGTCCTCATTCCTATTGGGATTGTTTGCCTTGTAGATTTTTAGGTAATAATAATTATCATCATAGCTACCACGTATCATATAAGCATAGGCACTGTGCTAAGAGCTTTGCAAATATTTCATCTGATCCTTAAAACAACCTTAGGTACCATTTCCAACTTTGGCTGAAGAAGAGCTTTGTGAGTTTCTTAAGGTCCCTAGGATTTTGGATTTCCTACCTTCCTATCAGCATCCTCACATCTTCCCCCAGACACCACTAGCTGGTGTCAGTGGCTAATTTGGGAGCCCAGGACAGACTGGACTCATGGCACTACAGGGAGCTTGGCAGAGAAACCACTCCTTGCCTAAGGGGAAATTATTAAGCTTCCTAGGAATGGGAGAAAAGGACTTCCAGCAACTAGGAAGTTGAGTTACTCCTTTGCCACGTATGTTCTCTTAGGTTAAAGTCCATACTCCCTCAGACTCAATGTTCTTATGGGCAAATGTGCTGCAGACATTTGAAGGGATGATTTGCACTAACTATTCTTATTGAACCACTGTAGTAAATGCCCTTTTCAAAAACATAATTAAGGATAGCTGACTAAATTGATTCTTAATTGATAAACTTGGGTAGAAGCATACTGGTGGGGCTCAAACTGATGGCAGTAGAGAATCATCCTAGACTCCTCAGGAATATCTTTAGGACCTTGAGAGGGAAATGTAGCCTTGTTTCAGGCCCTGAAGCTCACCAGTGGGAGAGGGAGTTGGAGATTGTCAGAGTTTACTTGGCTACGTAAGTATATACAGAATTATATATAAAGAGAATAAATATAAACACAAGGTATTTTCCAAGCCCTTCTGTCTACCTTCATAAGCCATCACCTTATCATCTCTCAACTAGATTATTCATTTTCCTGCTTCAAGGTTTCCCCCCCTCCAAGCCAACCTCAATATAGCTGCTAAAATGATTTTCCTTAAGCATAGAGCTGACTATGACATTCCCCTACTCTATGAACTCCAATGGCTCCCTATTGATTCTAGAGTCGAATCCTTACAGGGAGGGAAGGTAGTAGCAATTAAGGGATTAGGAAAGGCTTAATATAGAAGGTTGTAATGAAGTAAAGAATTCTGTGAGATGAAGGTGAAGAAGGAGTAGAAATGGACACCAGTACAAAGACTGGGAGGTAGGAGATAGAGAGTCATGTGTAAGGAAAAGAGAAATGGCTAGATTATCTGGATCCCAGAATAGAGAAGGAGAGTAATATCCAAGGAGGATAGAAAGAAAGATTGAGGCAGGTTGTAGGAGACTTAAAGGGACAACAGAAGAGTTTTGCCTCTTGGCAAAAGGAGGAGCCTTTGGCACTGATCAAGTGAAAGGGTGATATGATCAAAACTATGCTTAAGGAAAATCCCATTGGCAGCTTTGTTGAGTATGAATTGGGCAGGAAAGTGAGTAATTTAGGTGAGAGGTGAGGAAGGTCTGAACTAAGATGGTGGCTTAGGAAGGTAGAAAGAAAGGTTTGGATGAAATAACAGGTCCAGTAAAAAAAAAAAAGATGAAAGACTATTCTGTTGCATTCATATACCACAATTTATTCTTCCATTTCCCGACTGATGGACACTGTCTTTACTTCCTTTTTGGCCTGTTTATTTTTGCTGCCACAAAGAAGGTTGGTATGAATATTTTGTTACAGATGAGAGTTTTCTGTCGCTAGTCTCCATAGGGAATATGCCTGATGAGGGAATCATGAGGTGAAAGAATATAAACAATTGAGTGACTTTTCTCATATGATTCCAAATTGCTTTCCAGAAGAGTTAGACCAGATACATTCAATCAGTTGGTCAACTAGCATTTATTAAGCACCTACGATGAACTGGACACAAATGAAAATGACTGAACGATAATAACGACAAATGTTCCAGGCACTGTAGTAAGAGCTAGGGATGCAAGGAAGAGCAAAAGATAAGACCTTATTTTCAGGGAGCTCACATCCTAATAGGGGAAGATAACATGGAAACAACATGTTGCCCTCCCTCACTTAAATCCAATTCACTTGCACATCACGGCAGTCCTCTCTGAGAACGAAGGACAAACAATGACAATAACGAAAACAAACAAGATAGATACAGGATAAATTGGAGAAAATCAACAGAGGGAAGAGACTACCATGAAGGCACAACTCTACCAAAGGTGTCTTCCCAAAGTTCCTTCCACATTGATTATTTCTAATTTATTTTTTTATCTTTTGCCAATTTTCTAGAGGGGAAGCTAGGTGCCTTAGTGGATAGAGTGCTTGGCCTGGAGTCAGGCAAGAAGTCAGGAAACAGAAAGATCTGAGTTCAAATATGACCTCAGACACTTACTGGTTGTGTTAACCCTGGGCAAGTCATTTAACCTTGTTTACCTCAGTTTCCTCATCTGTGCAATGAGCTAGAGAAGGAAATGGCAAACCACTTCAGTATCTTTGCTAAGAAAACCCCAAGTGGGGTCAAGAAGAATTGAACACAGCCGAAAGAACCGACCAACAACCAACAACAAACAATTTTCTAGATGTGAGATGAAGCCTCAGAATTGTTTTAATTTCTCTTACTATTAGTCATTTGGAGTTTCATATGGTTATTGGTCATTATCATTTTTCTAAAAGCTATTCATATCCTTTGACCGTATCCACTGGGGAAAACTGAAGTACTTTTCCCATAAGTTATGGCATCTGAAGCATGAAGTGTGGGTGGCTTTTAGAAGACTCCATTTGAGCATGAAGTAACAGATAATGCTAATTAATGCAAACCAGAGCACCTCATTTCCAAGATCAACCAGTTTGTTTGGAATTCACTTATTCTCAAGCCTGTTTTGAGACTAATTGTCAATTCTAAGCCTAGGAAAAAGGAAAAAATAAAACATAACTGCAACATAATTCTTAAATTCTTCTTTTTACTAGTCATTATATGACCCAATTGGAAATCCCCTGATTTCCTAACTGGATTCTTTCTTTCTTAGCGTAGAAATGAAGATCAGTCAAACAGGAGTGAGAAAAAAAATGAAAAGAGAAAGATGGAGTGCAGGAATGTTCAATGCGTATTATGAAAATAGTAGATACTTTGTGAAGATAATTCTTGATTAGACAATTCCAAAAGGCTGGTGATGAAAAATGCCATTCACCTCCAGAAAGAGAACTGATAAACTCTGAGTGCAGAATGAAGCATTTTTTTAAAAAAACTTCTTGCCACTTTTTAATAACCAGGTTAATAAGGAAACATGTTTTATATGACTTCACATTATAACTGATATAATATAGTATATCTTCTCAATAAATTGAGAGGGACTGAAAGGAAGGAAAGAATTTGGAACACAAAATTTAAAAAAAAAAAAATTAAAATAAATAAATAAATAAATAACACCACCAAAAAAAATTATCCTTGATTCCTAATCATTTCCCTACCTTACTGTCAGGACGTTATCTAGTACATAGATCAATGGTTTGTATAATAAACCAAAGAATACTGAAATTGATCATTAACCTTAAAAAGAGAAAAGAGAAGTTCATTGACCCTTATGTTCCACTAACAAGACACTCCATCTCTCAGCTCTGGCGATTCTCTCTGGCTGTGATCCCTATCTGGAATGCTCTCCCTTTACCACTTCAACTACTGATCCCCCTGGTTTCTGTTGTCTGAACTAAAATCCCACCTCCAACAGGAAACCTTTCCCAACTCCCCTTAATTCCAGTGCCTTCCATCAGTTACTTATCTCTTATTCATATAGCTTGCTTTCTACATATTTATTTGCAAGTTGTCTCCCCCATTAGGCTATAAGCACCTTGAGAGCAGGGGTTGTCTTTTGCCTCTTTTTGTGTCCCTAACACTTAGCATGGTATCTGGCACATTGCAGGAGCTTAAAAATGTTTACTGAATTGAACAAAATATCTTAATCATTTCTCTTTTAGAGTTTTGTTTTGTTTTGGTACTGTTTACATGATCAAAAAAGGTTTCTCTCTTAGTCTAATAATACTCTTTTTTCCCCTCTCTCTCTAGTTTTTAGAGTTAGTTTCTCTATAGCCTTTAGATCTCCTAGGTCAGGGGTTCTTAAACTTTTTTTGTGTGTCATAGACCCCAATGGCAAGCTGGGAAAGCTCGTGCAGCTTTTCTCAAAATCATGATTTAAATGCATAAAATAAAATATTTAGGATAACAAAGGAAACTAGATATACTGAAATATTTCAAAATATAAAAAAAAATTCAGGGACTCAAGGTTAATAACCCCAGCCCTAGGTCAGCGGTGTCAAACAAACAAAAATTGATCCCTGCAGGCCACATAGTGATTTTTGTTGTCATTCAGTCATCTCAGACTTTTTGTGACACCCATTTATGGTTTTCTTGGCAAAGATACTGGAGTGGTTTGCCATTATCTTCTCCAGCTCATTTTACAGATAAGGAAACTGAGGCAAACAGGGTTAAGTGACTTGCCCAAGGTCGCATAGCTAGTAAGTGTCAGAGGCCAGATTTGAACTCAAGTCCTCCTGACTTCAGTGCCAGTATTCTATCCACTACATTGCTGCTTAGCATGTTGACGTAGTAAATCACAAATTAACATAATCTGTATTGTACTATATTTTTGCTTTCCTTGTTAAACACTTCTCAATTGCATTTTAATCTTGTTTGTAACCCACTGGAGCATTTTATCAGCCACTAGGGACCTGGAGTTTGATGCCCCTGCCCAGGTCATACTTAGAACTACAGGCAACACACAAGGTCATCCAGTTAAAAAACTCATTTTACAGTTGAGGAAACTTCGTCTCAGAGCAGTAAAGTGATGATCATACAGGTCTGAAGTAGCTGGAATGGGATTTGAACCCAGATCAGTGTTCTTCTCTTGACATCTTGACATAGCAGTCTTCAAGGGGGAAAAAAATAACAACACCTCTTTTGTTCATATTTTTCCCTATAGCTCCCTCAAGGAAGCTAGAACTTAAGAGTTCAAATATCATCCCTACCTTCTCTCTAATGCAAGGGGAGTTTTCCTTCATCCATAACTTTTTTATTGTCTATAGTCAGACAATGTGGTTTGAGTCCGGACGCTGGTCAAGGTTAAGTCCAGATGACGTTTATTTACCTAATCGTGGGTCTCTAAAGGATAAAGTTCCTTCCATTTTAACAAGTTTTTGAATTACAGGAAAGAAGCAGAGAGAAGCCTTAGTCATGGGGCTTTGAATTTAACAACAGAAGGATCCTGCCCAATCTAACCCTAGACCCCTGAATTTATTTTTTAAACAGTCACTGGATTTCTGCTCTATAACATGTTCCCCTACCTTATTAATTACCTCATTAATTAACTTCCTGTCTGATTAATTACCCTCCTTCCTCCTCCTAAAAACATTTGTCTACAATTTAACCCAAAAAATAGCAGTTTAAAATTGTTTTTTGAATAATGTATCTCAAGTTATAATGGAGTCAAGGAAGGAATATAAGATGAGTCATCTATGACTCACAATGGTTACCTCTAGAGAACTGTACAAAATATGAACCTGACAAAATACCAGGCAGAATGGTCTAGTGGCTTCAGAGGCAGAGGGCCTGGGTTCAAATTCTGCTTCTGATGTCTATTATCTGTATGACCTTGGGCAAATGACTTTATGTCCCCTCAACCTCAGTTTCTGTAAATAAAGAGGCTGGATCTCATGACCTCTGGGGTCACTTCTATCTCTAAGCTACAGATAATTCTATGGATACAAGAAGGCCTGTAGTATGTTAGGTATGTCTGTCATGAATGATGAAGAACAAGGAAAAGGATCAGCTGCACTGGCGAAAGAAAGGTCACCATGGTTGGACTTGTGGGGCTGTCCACTGGCAAGCCAAGGGGTCTAAAGGAAGGTGTACAGGTGGGGTGGAAAGATCAGTGAACTTGGAATTCCAGGACCTGAGTTCTAATCCCAGATCTCCCACTTGCTATCTGTGTGACTTGGGCTAATTCTTGGCTTTACTTTCCTCATCTGTAAAATGAGAGGGTTGTAGTATAGGCCTCTGAGGTCCTTTCTAGCTCTAGACCTACAGCGTAAGGCCTTCAACATATTGGGTGGATTTTCCTTATGGAAAATTTACTGGAAAATACGGACAACAATCGCATAGGGTTAGATAATGTGGATAGGTTATGATGTGATTTGTACTGTGGGAGAGAGCTCCCACTTTGGTGAGATCACAGATGCATCAAGATATTAGAAATATTTTTTCTGTGATGCAATACAGATGTGAATCATAGAATGCCACAATTTCTGAAGACTCCAAATTCCTAGTGACCCACGAGACAATGGAGGGACCCATGGTTGGCGTAAATAGGCTGTCTTACCAATAATGAACATTCTCAAGCCCTCTTCCTATATCTCTCCTCCCTTTCTTAGCCAAACTTCCTCTACTTCCTATTCTTCCTTCCCTCAGTTTTCAGAACTTTGCAATTTGGCTTCTGACCTCATCATTCAAATGAAACCTCTCTCCAAAATTTCAATGATCTATTATTCATTCTGGGGCAGCTAGGTGGCACCATGGTGCATAGAGCGCCAGGCCTGGAGTCAGGAAGACTCAACTTCCTGAGTCCAAATCCAGTCTCAGACACTTACTGGCTGTGTGACCCTGAGCAAGTCACTTAACCCTGTTGGCCTCAGCTTTCTCATCTGTAAAATGGCTGGAGAAGGAAATGGCAAACCCCTCCAGTATCTCTGCCAAGAAAGCCCCAAATGGAGGCATGAAGAGTCAGACACAATTGAACAATAACAAATCACAGGATTATAGATATAGAGCCTAGAACTATAGATCTCATTGGATCCATCCCTATCATTTCACAGATGAGGAAACTGAGGCTTAGAGAGGTAAGGGTCACACAGGTAGTAAATCTCTGAGTCAGGATTTGAAACCAGGTCTGCCTAATTCAAATCTACCATTTTGCTCCTACACCATATCACCTCCCTTACCGCCATGCTTTTGCCCAGGCTATCTCCAATGGTTGCATTGAATTCCCTATCCCTCCCTCCCAGAATCCTTAGTCATTCTAGGTCCAAGTCAGGGTACCATCTCCTAGGAATCCTTTGATGCTTCCTTCCCACCTCCATTTATTTATTTATATGTACATTTTTAAAAGTATTTATTTATTTGTAAAAATGTTGTAGTTTCCCTCCCTCTAGAATGTAAGTACCTTGAGGGCAGGCATCATTTTCCCCCTTTTTTATCTTTGAATCCAAAGTATCCAGAATATAGTAGGAGTTTAACAAATGCTTGTTGAAATGATTTGTTGTTGAATAATTTACATATGAGAAATGGTGTAAAAAGTATCATTTGGGAAATATGAAATGTAGGTAGCTTAGCAATGTTGTGACATCATAGGACAATGGTCAGTGGGAATGGGTCACTGGTACCCAAGGCACGTTAGGAGAGCTAGAAGAAGTCCTTCAGCATGCTGGGTAGATTCTCTATGAATGGAGTATTTACCCAAAAAATGGCTCTGGATGAGAAGGAGTGAACAGGATCTCAACATTTGGGTCATGTTGAGCAGTCTTGGAAAGCCTATAGACCCCTTCTCAGAATCGGGTTTTTAAGTATATAGAACAAAGTCCATGGGATTACAATGGAGACCAATTAGTTGAAATATAATTATTTAAAAAAAATTTTTAGAAGTTCACAGACCCCGGATTAGGAATCTTTTCATTTAAAGGAGCACCCATGTCTGTGAGTATGTGGATTCATTTTGGCAAACATTTATTAAGTACCTACCGTGTGTTGAGCACTATGATAGCTGTAGAGGATACAAAGACAGGAATGAAGAACAAACTGAAGAAGGAAGAAGTATTAATCACTTGGGGGCTCAGGAGGGACTTCTGACCTTTTAAGGAAGCTAAGAATTCCAAGGAGGAGGAGAAGTGGAATGAGGAAGCAGTATATTCCAGGCATGAGTGAGAAAGAACACCAGGTTCAAGGCAACAGCAAGTAGCTCAATTTGGCTGGATTCCACATGAAATAAACCCAATGGAGAGCCATTGAGTTCCTAAGAAGTGGTTTATGAGGGCATCATGGTGAGGTGGAGAGAACACATTGCCTGGAGTCAGGAGCCCCAGGGTTCAGAATCATCTCTTGGTGTTTACCAGTTGCGTGACCCCAGGCAAATTGCTTAACTTCTCTGATCCTCAATTTCCTCCATCTCTAAAATAGGGACTGGACCTGTGAGTTTGTTGCTATAGGTGCTACCCTTGCAGGTCAGCACCTTCTCTGCAATTTATAATCTTAAAGGGTTACCTAGACAGGATTCGTGACTTGCCACAGCCAGTATATGCCAGAAGTAGAACGTAGGTCTTCCTGGCTCTATGGCCAGCTCTCTACCCTCTCCACAACTTCCCTGACCCTCACTTTTTTTGATTTCTAAAATGGGGAAAATAATAGCACTGACTCCACGGATCAAATGAGATAATATATGTAAAGCACTTTGTAAACCTTAGAATGCTATGCAAATGGTAGATAATATTATTATTGGGATGATAATACTTATTAAATCCACTTCCCATGATTGGGAAGAGTTGCTTTGTAAGCCTGAAATGCTATAAGAATGATTGAAAAAGACTTTATAAAATTCTGGCTATTGCCTCCTTCACTTCAACTGTTTTCTTCATCTCCCTTATCCTCCTCTCACCAGAACCTGGAGTTCTGCTTCTAGAGTCATCCTGGGCTCTGATTGCTGAGCTTTGACCTTATATTGCCCAGAACCAGGTCTCCATAGACACTTCTAAGCTATCTCCAAACCACACCCGACTTGCATTACTAGCCGCCACCCACCCCTTTACAGTATATGTGAGAAACTGTCTTGTTTTCTTGTTTTTGCATTCCCAGAATTTAACTCATAGTAAGTGCTTAATAAAAGCTTTGTTCCTCATACTATGTTCCAAAGACAGAAAAATCTGAGTTATTTTATGGTAAACAAAACTAATTTCACTTACAAAAATTGAATTAACACAAAATTTTCAGAAATGCATCTTTTGTATAAAGCAAGCTATACCTATATTATTATTAGGTGCAAGATTAATGGAACTCTGTAAGTTATAAATATATAATTACTATATATCTTATAGTTTGCTAAAGGGAAAGACATATTATTAGATTTAGTGTCAGAGAACCTACATTCAAATACTAGCTGCTTAATCCTTGTGTGACCTTGGACTAACCTCTTTTTGTCTCTGATAGCTAATGTTTAAAATTAGAGGACTAGGCTGAAAGGTCCTTTCCAACTCTAAATTTCGATACTCCAGAAAATAAATCATTCCATAAAGATTCTATTTTAAAATTTCTATTTTATTTTATTTTTAAGTCTGACTTTCTCCATGTCTTTCCCATCTTTCCAATCTCTTCCTCTTCCTCCCCCAACACCTACATTGAGAAAGTAAGTGTAATATCAATTAAGTTGGGACTTTCTTACTGTTTTAAAATGATTAATTAAGTGTCTTTGATTGAGCCTTACTAGGTGCAAAGCCCCAGGCCCAAACCCCTATCTACTAGGTGCTAATCCTATGTGGGTATGAAGCCCTCAGTGTCCTAAGGGGAGTTGCTGAGACCAGAGCCAATAGTAGGAGCCTGAGTTCTGGTTGCTCAGATGACTTTGATGATGGTTAAAGTGTATATAAGAAGAGAGAATAGAGCTATTTGCAGGGGGGGTCTCACTCTTGGCCGAGTGCTGATGTGGAGACTCTGGGCAGTTGTAGTTAAGAGCCCCCCAGCTTGTAAACCCCGATGTTCAGACTTTGTTAAACTCTGGTAACTATGCATTGAGATTTGAATCATACAAAGTCTATCTGTTGATGTTTGTAATTTGTTTGTGTTTGCTCTGAAGTTCATGGTGCTGGCTTTTTCCCCTGAACTAAGTGAATGATATTTGTATGTTCGATTAAATTGAAATTATTAACCCCTTAATGTTACTTTCCTTAGTAAAGCAGATTAAAAGAACTTGTGTTGGCAGCTTTCTGAGTGCGGGTTGTTGATGGGTCTTATACCCCTACAGCAGCTGCTAGCAGATTGTTGCAACAGTAAGAAAAACAAAACACCATAAACACATAGAGTCCAGCAAAATAAATGGCCATAAGCCTCTATCAATAATCTGAAGAGAACATGCATTTACTAAGTATTTACTATGTGCCAGGCACTGCACTGGTTAAACCCTGCGATTTCATAGACAAACTGGCTTCCTATGTTATTTGCTGCAACTGGAGGTCTCTTCCTCAGTCTTCATCTTTCCTGACTTTTCTGTTGTATTTGACACTATTGACCACCATACCATCTCCTCCGGTTTTTGTTTGTTTGTTTATTTTTTGCCACTACTACTCTCTCCTGATTCTCCTCCTATATGTCTGATCACTCCTTTGTTTCCATCATCCATATCATGATCCCTAACTATGGTACTCTGAGGCTCTATCCTGGGCCCCCTTCTCTTTTCCTTCTATACTCTTTCTCAGTGACCTCATCAGGTTCCATTGGTTTAATTATCTCATCTCAATGCAGATGACTCACACATTATATATCCAGCAATCAAACAGCGCAATCAAGACACACATGGAGTAGTCATATCCAGTCAACAATTTTTTTTTTTAGCAATGCATGTAGTTGCAGAACAAATCCCAGGCTCTCTGTAGCACAAGGAACCTAGAACTTGGTTTCTACAGTTATTATATAATTGAAAGAGTGGAAAAACATGATTATAGTGATTGAGACACGTGGTTTCTTGTTGGTGGAGGGTACTGGGAAACACTGAGGTAAGGGGAGGTGGGGGTTAGTCTTGTTACTTTCCCATGATTAAGTAACTTACAAGAAGTTGGAACTTCACAAAATGGCGGGAAAAAGCAAAATGGAATTACTTGTGCTATTTTTAATGTAGTCCCTCTCCCCTTTTGATCCTGGGATTCTAAGCCCCCAGGATCCCTTATTTAAAAACTTTATTAGGGATTTCTAGATGGAATGATAGTGTACCTCAAGAAACATCAAAGGGCTTGGGTAAAAGGAACGAAGAGTACAAGCAGAATCACAATCTCATACATCCCCTAAGGAAACAAACCTTGTAAAACAGACTCTATAGGTAAACTAAGTCAGACTACAGATCAAACTACTTAGTGGGTTCACCATAGACTAATTTGAGAGGGGAGATGTACATGTCACCAAGGTAATCAAGAAACCAGTAAACATAAATACTAGGAATCAAAAAGCCAAAGCATTATAATAATAATCATCAATATCAAATAATACCAAGTCTCTTCATAACCTGGTAACACACTC
Source organism: Trichosurus vulpecula (assembly GCF_011100635.1). Classification (NCBI taxonomy): domain Eukaryota; kingdom Metazoa; phylum Chordata; class Mammalia; order Diprotodontia; family Phalangeridae; genus Trichosurus; species Trichosurus vulpecula. The sequence goes on from NC_050577.1 coordinate 285,914,983, forward strand.
CCAATTTCCATTTGGTCATCCCACTTCATCTTGAGTCCCAGATGTCCCAGGTAGTTGGCTGGTCCCTAGAAACATCTTCCCTCAGATATTATAGAATAGCTCTCATTTTCAGGGCACCTCTGAAAGAGGCTCCTCTTAGTGGATCTGCTTCTCTGATTCCAGGTCATTTGCAGAGATCCCTCAGTGATTCTGCTAAAATCTATCAGAAACAAGTTTCAGTGTAATTTAGTACAATCTCCTCAATTTGGTTTTCCAATAACTACTTCATGTGGTGAAAACCAGCTCAAGCCTTATGGTTCTGATCCTATTAACAGAGCTATAAGACGAACCTCAAATTAGGAACCCACAATTCACCTAAACTTAGAGAATTTCAGTTTTTACATATCGCTTACTCTTTCTACCTTTTCCTAAACCCTATACCTGACATGGACACTGCCATCAACAGGCTTAAGGAAAAATCTTAAAAGGATCCATAGGGATTTAACTTGGAAAATGAATCAGATACTTGAAAATAGGAAAATTATTTCACTTTCTTTACAGTTATCAATGTAATTTTATATGTAAAATCCGTAATTCAATTTTGAGAACTAGTTACTAAAACATACTCTGCCTGTATATCCCATTAGAAACATATGGAAACCAATTCTGTGTGTGTGTGTGTGTGTGTGTGTGTATCCATATCCTAGTTCTTAGAAAAAAAGAGTCTGATCCTGTTGCCTTCTCAAAATTTACTATTCCATTCAATTAGAAGGATTTTTTATCTTTGTCTTATCCCCTTCTACCCTTTGAGGATATTATCCTCATATCACCCTGAAAGGATGAGATACTTCAAGGGCCTAATGTTATATTTGATTATATAACTGTTAGCAAGTATATGGCAAGCCCAAGAACTCATTTGCTTAGCTGCTTAGGGTATGGAATTGATTACAAATTCAGATTGAAAATAGTAAGATCTTTCCCACTTGCATCCTATCATAGAAATTCAGATGCTTAAGTATTAATCTATTAATTAATAGATTTAGTACTGCAAGGCAAAATTTCAAATACAAGACCCAAGAGAAGCATAGAAAGGTAAATGGGAAAGAGAAATCATAAGGGATTTAATAAGGTTAAACTGTTTACAATCCCCATGGGAAGATGTTACATTCCTACATGGGAAGATGATACTTGTAACTATTAAGGACTTTCTCATTATTAGGGAGTTAGAAAGAGTGTATGTAGACAAGAGGACACTGGTGTGAGTTGAAAATGATAGGATGATATCTAAAAAAATAAAATTAAGGGGCAAGAAAGAGGAATGCATTGGGAAAAGGGGAAAAGGAGAGGTGGAATGGGCTAAGTTATCTCACATAAAAGAGATGTGAAAGAGCTTTTACAGTGGAGGGGAAGATGGGGGATATAGAGTGGAACACCTGAACTCATTCTGAGCAGAATTAGCTCAAAGAGAGAATAACATACACACTCAGTTGGGTAAAGAAAACTACCTTACTCTATAGGAAAGTAGGAGGAGAATTGGGAGGGGAGGGTGGATTAGGGGAGGTAAGAGTCAGAAGCAAAACATTTTTGAAGATAGAGAGTTAAAGGAAAGAGAGAATAGGATAAATAAGGGGAAAATAGGATGGAGGGAAATACATACTAATCATGACTGTGAAAAAATTTACAGCAAGTTTCACTGATAAAGTCCTCATTTCTCTAATATATAGAAAACTGAGTCAAATTTATAAAATAAGAGCCATTCCCCAATGGATAAATGATCAAAGGATATGAACAGTCAGTTTTCAGATGAAGAAATCAAAGCTATCTATAGTTATACTGAAAATGCTCTAAATCATTATTGATTAGAGAAATGCAATTAAAATAATTTTGAGGTACCACCTCTGGCTAATATGTCAGAAAAGGAAAATGACAAATGTTGAAGGCAATGTGGGGAAATTGAGATACTAATACACTGTTGGTGGAGTTGTGAACTGATTCAATCATTCTGGAGAACAATTTGGAACCATGCCCAAAGTATTATAAAACTGTGCATACCCTTTGATCCAGAGATACCACAATAGGTCTGTATCCCAAAGAGATTAAAAAAAAACGAAAAGCACCTATATGTACAAAAATATTTATAGAAGCTCTTTTTGTGGTGGCAAAGAATTGGAAGTTGAGGGGATGCCCATCAATTGGGGCAATCTGTGGTATATGATTGTGATGGAATACTAGTGTAATATAAGAAATGGCAAGCAGTATACTCTCCAAAAAACCTGGAAAAACATACATTAACTGATGCAAAGTGAAATGAGCAGAACCAAGAGAAAATTGCATACAGTAACAGCAATATTGCAAGATGATCAGATGTGAGCAACTTAACTATTCTCAGTAATACAATGATCCAAGAGAATTCCAAAGGATTTAGGACGAAAAAAGTTATCCATTTCCAGAGAAAGAACTGATGGAGTCTGAATGCAGATCAAAGTACATGTTTTAAACTTTATTTTTCTTGTAGTGCTGTTTGTTTGTTTGGTCTATGTTTTCTTTCAGAATATGACTAATATGGAAATATGTTTTGCATGACTGCACACGTATAATCTATACTAAATTGCTTGCCTTCTCAGTGATGGTGGAAGGGTGGGACTGAGGGAGAGAATTTGGACCTCAAAATTTAAAAATGTTAAAAATTGTTTTTGAATGTAATTAGAAAAAAATAAAATATTAAAATATATATTAAACCACATAAAATGAACAAATATAAGAACATTTCCTTCATAAATTAAGATTAATCACATTCTGGAGTTTCACATATACAATGAATCAATGATAGTTGACTTAAAATTGCCAGAAAAATTCGGACTATAGTAAGCCTCCAATCTGTATCACCTATTCACCCTGAAGGCAAGATTGAAATCTTTGAATTTAAGGTCTATTGTTACTAAGTTGGCTCAAAAACACAACTTCAATACATATTATTTATTAATAGATACAATTTCATAATTTTCAGAAGTGATGCTCAAATAATCTATCAAATAACACTTACTCTTTACTATAAGCTAACTAGTAAGTTTCCCCTTTTTGGCTGGGAGTTGGTCCTGGTTTCTCAAGTTTCAGTAGTTTAGAACTTTATCACATGGTATCAGCAGGGATGATAAAATCTTCTGACCCTGTGTGAATACAAAGGCCCAAGGAACCTCACAGAAAAGGATAACTCAGAGAGATCTTTACTACTTTTTTCTCCCAACAGCAAGTTATTATTATTTTCCATTTTATATATACCCCATTAAATACTGAAGTTTTCCAACATTTTAATTACATTCTTTTAACTGCTCAATTCATAATCTAACAGCATCCAGATTAAAAAGGAGAAATTACTTTTCTAATAGCATTTCTGATTCAATGGTTTCCCAAATATCACAATATAAGAAAAAAAATTTTGAATCACAATAAAATACACAATATCATGTATTTAAAACATGAAACAAAACTTAATATAGTCAGGTAATATCAATTCAGTGGGATGCATTTCCAAATTCTCTTATATAGAAAATTATTCATTTTGTCACTTTTGGCATTCTATACTGATTGCATTCAAGACCTATATAGAGTATTTACAATTACTAACATTTATATAGTGCTTTGGGTTCCTTCAAAAATCACCAATGAGCCAAATCAATACCTTGGGTTCTAACCAACTACTCCTTTAATTTGCAGTAATTGAAAGTCCCTTCTCCAGGCCAAATTTGGGACCCATTGGGATTCTTATATATCTTAGCCCAATCTTTGCATAATTTGAGATCTCTATTCTCAGTCATCCCCTTCTGAATGGGAAGCTTCCCCTGACCCCAGGCCAATAAGAACTTCCATATTGGGGTATACGCTGTTTTACTAGAGCTGGTACCTATGGAACCCTCCTCATGGACCACTCACCTGTAAGGAGGTAACCATTTGGATGTGGTTCAGGAGGACATGGAGGGGAAGGGAGAGGTGATCCTTAGCCAAGTATGTCTATTGGTAGAAATCTTACCAGAGCATCCTAGGGTGTTCCTTTGGCGAAGGTCCAGTCACCCTGTGGAGACTTGAAGTCTCAATCCCTTTATGGTCTCCATAACTGTTATAGTGGAATAAAGACAAAAAAGTAGTTACAGACAACAATTTATTTAGCAATGCATGAAGTTACAGAAACAAATCAGGTCCCATGCTCTTGGTGGCACAAAGGACCCAGGACCTTGGTGTCTATAATTATTCTATAATTGAAGAGAATGGAAAAAAAAGATTGTAGGGATTGAGACACCTGGTTTCTCTCTCTCTCTCTCCACCCCGCACCCCCCCCCCCCCCCCGCGGCCCCATTTTGCTTTTGGTAAATAGTATTTTACTTTTTCCAATTACATATAAAGCTAGTTTTCAACATTCATTTTTTTAAATAAGATTTTGAATTTAAAATATTTTCTTCCTTCACTCCCAAGACAGCAAGCAATCTGATATAGGTTATACATGTGCAATCACGTAAAGATATTTTCACATTAGTCATACTGGAGCCATCTTGTTTCTTATTGGTGAAGGGGACTGAAAGACACCGAGGTGGCGGGGTATCCTTGTGATTTTCCTGTCTTGTAACTTTCCTGTGATCAGGTAACTTGCAAGAAGTTGGAATTTAATTTCACAAAATGGCAGATAAAGACAAAATGGAGTTACTCATGTTATTTTTAATGTAATAAGCCAGAATCTCTCTCCTGAGCCACAGTCCTGCATTACCAACGGCCTAGTAGACATTTCAAACTGAACATTCCCTAGGCACCTCGAATTCAACATGTCCACAGCAGAACTCATTTTCTTTCCCCGAAAGTCTATTCCTTTACCCAACTTCCCTCTTTCTGTCTTTCATTCTCTTAGTTTTGTAACGTCTGTTTTATCTTCACTTCCTCTTAGCCTGACCCCATAGATGTAATCAGTTGCCAAATCTTGCCATTTGTTTTTACTTTTAAAATATCTCCCACATCTGGAGCCTTTTCTCCTCTCACATGCTACTACCTTAGTTCAAGTCCTCCTCAACTTCTGCCTGAATGATTTCAATGACCTCCCATCAGTCTCCCTGCCTCAAGTCTTTCCCCTCTCCTAGCTATTGTCCACATGGCTAAGTGATTTCCCTTAAGCACAGTTCTGATGGTGTTATTCTCCTCAATAAATTCCAGCGGCTCTCTACTGTTTTTATGATAAAATATAAACTCCAAGTCACTAATAATTAAAGAATTGCAAATTAAAACAACCAAGAGACTACTTCACACCTCTCTGACTGGCAAAGTTGTCAAAAATGGAAAATGACAAATGCTGGGGGGACTGTGGGAAAACAGGCACACTAATGCACTGTTGGTTAAGTTGAGAATTGGGCCAGCCATTCTGGAAAGCAATTTGGAACTGTACCCCCAAAGTTATTAAACTATGCCATACTCTTTGAGCTAGCAACACCACAGCTAGGCCTATAACCCAAAGGGATCAAAGATAGAGGAAAAGGACCCACATGAACAAAAATATTTATAGTAGCTTCTTTTGTAGTAGGAAAGAAATGGAAATTAAGGTGGGATGTCCACATTTTGGTGGGATCAATGAACAAATTAAAGTATACAAACAGGATGAAATACTATTGTGCCATAAGAAATGACAAAAATGGATGGTTTCAGTGAAATCTGAGAAGACTTGTATGAACTGACACAGAGTGAAGTGAGAAGAACCAGGAGAACAATTTATATATTAACAATGATATTATAGAGACAAACAGCTTTGAAAAACTCTGATCAATACAACAACCAACAATAATTCCACAGAACCAACGATGAAGCAACTTATCTACTTCCCGACAGAGAAGTGATAGATTCAGGATACAAAATGAGACACTTTTTGGACATGGTCAATGTGAGAATTTTTTTTCTTGAGTATGCATATTAGCTACAATGCTGTTGGTTATTTGTTATTGCAATGGTGGAAGGGATGGAAAGAGGAAAAATTATTTTTGTTACAGAAAAAATACTAAATTTAAAATTTGTGTTCAAATCTGGGAAAAAGACATTCTTTGTCAACTCGGTCTTATTTATCTGGATGGACACCTTAAATTTACATTTTAATCCTTACAACAACCCTATAAGATAAGTGTTATTATTAACTTAATTGAAAGAATAGGAAACAGGCTCAGGGGGGAAACTGAGGCTTGCCCACAGTTTGTCACAGAGCTAACAAGTGTCTCAGGTGGTATTTGAACTTCTTGTTGTTCAGTTGTTTTTGACTCTCCATCACTCCATCTGGGCTTTTCCTGGCAGAGATACTAGACTGGTTTACCATTTCCTTCTCCAACTCATTTTACAGATGAGGAAACAGAGGCAAACAGGTTTAAGCGACTTGCCCAGGGCTAGATTTTAACTCAGGATGATGAGTCTTCCTGACTTCAGGCCCCTCCACACTATCTGCTTCACCGCCTATCTGCCCTGGGATTTGATCTTTTAGGTCTTCTCAACTCTAAGTCCAAAGCTTTCTCCATTACTTCCTCCAGCCTTCGTAGTTTTAGACTAATTTTACCCAATCAGATTGTAGGAAATGGATGCCTTGAAATCACCAGCTAACTTTTTTTTTAATGTCATGGGATTCCTTTACTTAACAGCTTTTCATAAAGTAGATTTTAAAAAATATTTTTCTGTTGTCTCCCCAGCTTCTAGCACATATTAGGCATTTAACAAATGCTTTTTGAATAAATTAAATGTATATTCTTTAAAAAAGGCTTTTCAATTCCTAATTTCTCTTCTTGAATTCATGGAGGAAGTTGGGCTTCTATATTTAATGGACACAAGACATCATGTGGCCATTCGTTGGATTTTGTAAATCTCAAATGATGATTCAACAACTTTCCCAGAAGCAGAGATGAAGTTCAGAGTATGCAATAATTCTCTAGAGATAACAGCCAATGTTTTTGTTAGTAGTGAACATGAATCATTAAGGCACCACAAATTAATGTGAAAAATAAAATATGATTTCAGCTTAGGGTTCATGGGACCATTGATTTAGAGGCTGGAAGGGAAGGACTTTAGAAGAGATATAGGATATGTAACCCAAACCCCTCATTTTACAAATGAGGAAGCAGAAACATAGAAAAATTATTTGGCCAAGGTCACACAGATGACAAAGCTGGAAAGGACATTAAAGGCATCTAGTCCAAAATGAGGCAGAGAGAGTATCAATGACTTATCCAAGATCACACAGTGGGAGAAGCAGGATTTGACCCCAGGTCCTATGATTGGAAATGCAGTGCTTTCCTCACCATATCACACTAACAACAAAGCAAATTTTCAGAGGGTCCTAACAGTGACTCTGGAGCCCAGCCTTCTATGTGGGATGACCTCTTAGAGATGACCTCTAAGGTCCTTTCTACATCCAAATCTATTGACCTGTTAATTTTGAGTGTGATTCTGACCTGTGATTTCAGAAGTGTGGATATCACTTCTGGACATCAGCTGGAAAATGCTCTCCATATCCAGAGAAATGGGGGGATGGATTGATGCAGACTATTTTCACTCTTTTTTTTGGGTGGATTTTCCCTTTTGCTCTCTTTCTTCTTTTACATCATGACTAATGTGGAAACATGTTTACATGATTCCACATGTATAACCTATATCAGATTGCTCACCCTCTTGGGGAGGGGGATGGGAGGGAGGAAGAAAAAATTTGGAACTCGAAACCTTATAAAAACGAATGTTGAAAACTATCTTTACATGTAACTGGAAAAAATAAAATATTGTTCATCCAATTTACAATTAAAATAAAAAAACCCAAAGCAACAATGGGCATCAGCAGCTATGCTTCAACAGAAAGAGCACTGCGCTGAGAGGTGAATTGAGTGTCCCAGAGTCATGCAGCCAACAAGATTCGCTATTCAGCCTCCCGTTTGAAGGATTCCCAGTCTGTGTGGAGACTGCGAGACTGACCTGGTCCACTCCCCACTAGCCTTATGCAGTCTGTAGTTCCCTGGTGGGCAGCAGCCAGGGTAGTCTGGGGGTGGAGAATGGAGTGTACTCTTGAGGTTCAAAGGCCAGAGCCTCAGGATCTACGAGAGATGTGAGGAGAGAGCCAAGGTGGAGGGGCAGCAGGGCCTGAGGTAACCTTGTGGCTGCCATCGCGACCCTTGGGGGTCAAAGGCCAGGCCCTCAGGATCTACAAGGGATCTCAGAGAAGAGCCAAGGAGGGGGAGCATCAGAGTGTGAGGTCTCAAGTTGCTGCCGCCAGTGCGCGCAAGGGGACGGGGTACCCGTGGGCATCAAAGGCTAAGAGCATGCGACCCACCAGAGATCTCAAGGGGGCGGGGCATCAGAGACTGGGGCCCGGAGACGCGCCAGTCGGGGTGTGTGCCTGGGGTGGGGGTACCCCGAAAGTCGAAGGCCAGGCCCTCTGAATTCGCAAGAGTTTTGAGAGAGGACCAAATAGAGCGTGGGGTTACGTTGGGGCGTGAGTACCCCTGGAGTCCAAAGTTTAGGTTATCAGCATCCACAGTGCAAGTCCGATCCGGATCCCAGGTTGGAAATTTCAGGAGTTGGGCATGGGGTCCCTAGGGCGACGGAATTAGGGGAGGGGGCCGCAACCCTGGCTCCGCCCCCACGGGGTGGGGGTGGAAATCACTGACCCCACCCCTGTCCTGGCTAGCCCAAGCAAGTGAGAGAAACAAAAGCGAAAGAAACCTTTTTCCCACTCGGCTCTTCTTGGGGCCGGGAACTTGGAAGGGGGAGGCGCAAAGTCGGCCCGCCCCCACCCGGGGGCGACCGCTTTGTGACTTCATCCACTTTCGCAACCACTCCCTACTCACCCCTTCCCGGGCCATTCGGCCTCGACCCAGCCAGCGTGCTACCCTGTCTGCCCCTCTGTGCCCGCCACTGCCACCTAGCTCCCCGTCTTTCTTCACTTCCCCTCGGGCCAAGGCTAGGACTGCCCCGGGGCTAGAGCCCAGCGCCACCTCCTCCTCCTCCTCTTTCTCCTCCTTCTCCTCCTCCTACTTCTCCGCGTCCACGCGTCCGCCCTCCTGTCGCCCCCGCCTGCCCCACCAGGTGCTGCTGCTGCTGCCGTCACCCGCCGTGCACCAGCACATGTCCAGTCTCCGCGGGAGCCACGGGCACCGCAGCACCACTTCTGGTACTAGGCCCTGCTGCCCTCTAGCCCAATCTCGACGGCAGGATGCTGTGCTTCCTGAAAGGCATGGCTTTTGTCCCCTTCCTCCTGGTAACCTGGTCTTCCGCTGCCTTCATCATCTCCTATGTGATCGCCGTGCTCTTTGGACATGTCAACCCCTTCCTTCCATACATCAGGTAAGGAGGGTCCCGGTCTATCTCGGGGAGCATATCCATTTGTGCAAGGTAGGGCAAGTTAAAAAAAAAAAAAAAGAAAAGGACCAAAGTCAAAGAGAGTGCTGGTCTTAGGGGCAAGAAAGAACTGGCTTCAAATCTTGTCTCAACCTCACTATCTGTGAGGCAAGTCACTTTAATCTCCCTGAGACTCAATTTCCCCTTCTGTAGAATGTGGGCAGTGGACTAGGTGACCTCCAAGACCCTTCCAGCTCCAAGTCTTTGATGTTGAAGAGAGTGGTTCAGAAGTGTTTTGTGACCTTGAACAAATCTCAGTTTGGGGGTCACAGTTTCTCCATCTGTAAAATGTGGGGACTGGGCTAGGTGACCTCTGAAATTCCTAACTGCCATAAGTCTATGACAGTGGTTCAGAAAGTCTGTGTGACCTTGGACAAGTCTCTTCCCCTCTCTAGATCTCATTTTCCTCATCTGTAAAATGTGGTGTTTGAGCTAGGTGATGTAAAAGGCCCTAGATTTCCTCCAGAACCCCAGAATTACACTTAAACTGGAGAAATCCTTGTAAAACATCGAAGAGTTTTGTTTACTTTCGAAGACAGAAAGGAATTAAGTATAGTGGAAAGCATAATGTTTTTGACTGGTCAGAATTGTATGATGAGTGTTTGGGATCTATGCTTTGAAGTTCTTCCCTGGAGCTTTTAAAGAAGCAGGTAGATACTCCGCCAGTCCGTATCCTTGAAGCCCAAACTCACGTCCCTCCCGAACTTAGGCTCTCCAGAAGAGAGCCCATTATCAATGTCTCACTCCCCCAAACCGTCTCTGCCCTAAACTTCCCTATTTCTGTTGGGGATACCTTCATTCTGTTGTCACCCAGGTTTTCGACTAAAACCTCGTAACTTCTTGCCTAGGGGACAGCAATGGCCTGCTTACTTCTGGGGTTTTCTCTCTCTTTTCTCTCTCAATGGGAGGGGAGATGGAGGTCCTGGGCTCAGATTCTGCTTCTTACTTCCCATGTGACCTTGGGGAAACTATTTCATTTCCTCGGGTCCCAGTTTCTTTATGTGTAAAATGGGAGGGTTGATTGACTTCTGAGTTCTCTTTATAATCATCCTTTTACCCTCTTCACCTCAAAAACCTTCAGTGGCTCCCAGTTGCCTCCAGAATAAAATGCAAAATCAGCCTGGCTTCTCCTTCTGTTTACGGTAATTTCATATTCCTATCAGTCAACAAGCATTTATTAAGTTTATTAATTATGTGCTAAGTGTTAGGGCTACAAAAAAAAAAACTGTCCCTGCCCGCAGGTAGCTCACATCCGAACGGAGAGGTTAATCTACATTAATAGATACATGGGGTAGCCCAAGGCAATCTCTTTAGGAAAAGGCACTGGGAAGTTTGGGGGAGTTGGATCGTGGGTAGTAAATGCCTCCTGCCCAAGGTGAGATTTGAGCTGAGCCTTGAAGGAAGCCTTGAGAAGCTAGGAAGCAGAAGCCAAATTGACCTTTGTAAGTTCCCAGTACATGACGTTCCTTGTGCTTTTTCACAGATGGTTCCCCAAGCCTGAAATGTCCTCTCTTATCTCCACCTCCTGGAATCCCTGGCTCCCTTCAAGGCCCAGCTCAAGTACAAAGCCCCCAGTTGTGAGCTATCTCTCCCCCTTGAAATAGCTTTGCATTACATTGCTCATCTGTGTAGACTCCTTGAGAGCCAGGATTGTTTTGTTGTTGAGTCCCTAGCACCTTGCATGATGCCAGCACACAGTAGATGCCGTGCACACGGTAGGTACGGATTGAGTTGACAATAATCTCTGCTACCTCTGTCTTTGTAGCCATTTATATTTCCTTTGGTCAGATTAAAAACAAAACAAAATTGCATCATTTTGTTAGGATACCCTTTATTATTGTCTCCCTTATTAGAGTGCACACTCCTTTATTCTTTTTTTGTTTGCCCGTCCCTTCCTATCATAGCAGTTGGTGTAGAATAATCATTGAAGCAAAGGGAGGGGACTCAGGCAGTATATTTCATTCTTGAAACTATAGAAATAAAACGAAACTTGGAAAAATTGTATGAGCATAGATTTAGAGCTGAAAGGAACCTCAGAGGCCATACAGTCCAGACTCCTCATTTCACAGGTGAAGAAACTCAAACAGGTAGTGTCAAAAAAAAAAAAAGATTTGTATCCGAGTCAGGATCAGAGAGCTGGAGCTGGCAGGGACCTTAGTGACCATCAAGCACAACTTCCTCACTTGACAGATGAGAAACTGAGGCTCATCGAGGTGCATAATTCTTTATTTTAGGGTTTACTGTGTTATCTGTAGATAAAGCCATGATAAATATTTTTGCCACTGATTGACCTTCGGATTGATCTCTACTGTTTTGTAGGAAAATAAACCAGATCTCTCTGGTATCCTTTTGTATAAAAAGAGGGTTTTTAGATGATCTCTGAGTTGTCTTCCAGCTCTAGATCTATGATCCTATGTCCCAGGTTCAAATTCTTCCCCTGATACTTACCACCTGTGTGACCATGAGTATGGCAGAGCACCTCCCCAAGACTTAGAGTCCTCATCTTTTGAAGGAATTGGAATAGATGGTTTCTGAGGTCCCTTTTGACTTCAGATCTATAATTCCAAGTCACCTCATCAACCTGGGCCTCAGTTTCCTCCTCTGTAAAGTGAGTTGGACTAGGTGGCTTGTAAGATTCTTTTTAGCTCTAGACCTATAATCTACTGTCCTCTCAAGATTTTGATTTATTTCTCTAGTTTTATGAATGAAATCTACTGCCTTCCCCTCCTTTGTGTCTTTTCTCCCTATTAGGGCAATAAATTTTAAGGTGGATAGAGCAGAGAGAAGCAAGGAGGGGCTCACAGACAGTATTCTGTGTGCCAGACAGATGTATAGCAATGGCTCTGGGATCTTTTAGCTCCTGAAGAGATAGACCTTTATGCGTTAGGGAGACTTTCTTAGTAGTCTGTCCACCAGAGAATCAGGGCCTGATTTGGACCATATTGCTTAGTTTATCTGAGGCAGTCTTTTAAGGAATGGGATGTCTATTCTGTAATACACTATCCTGGGTGAATATTAACTACCTTTAAGGACCTATGATTTCATTGATGTGGGTGGTCGCCCTCTTGGACTCGGAGAGATGCCTGAGGCTGAGAGGTTAAGTGTTAGCCGTGTCTGAGAATTATGAATTTAGATCAAGAGCTGGAAGATGGCTTACAAGCCATCTGGGCATTTTATAGATGAGGAAACTGAGGCTGCAGAGGAATTAAGTGGTTGCCCAGGGTTGCCTGGCTCTTCTTGACTTCAGTTCTGAGATGCTATTCACTATATTATCTGCTATCTCTCTGAATAGCAGATCATTCCATTTCTTTAGAACTGAGGATAGGGAAGGTAGTTTTTGTTACTCGTTTTCAAAGCTACCATATGAATGAATACATGAAAGAAAAATTGAAGGAAATGCATTTTATTAAATGCTTAGCCTGCATGGACTGGGTTACAAATACACACTCTAGGCCAGTTCTTTCTTAAAAAAAACTTAAATCTTTGTTTCTTCCTTTTTTAATGATGAACTTTAAAACATTCACAAATATGAGCATTTCAACATACAGATAATGGAAATCAAGAGTTGTATATAAAGCTGTGAACTTTTGTTATACAGATTTTTAAAGTGTATATTAAATTTAATAGGTTAGGGGCAGCTAGGTGGTGCAGTAAGTACAGCACCAGCTCTGGAGTCAGGAGGACCTGAGTTCAAATCCGGCCTCAGACACTTGACACATGTACTAGCTGTGTGACCTTGGGCAAGTCACTTAACCCCAATTGCCCTGCCAAAAAGCAAAAAAAAAAAAATAATAGGTTAGTAACAAATCTGCTTATCTGAATTAAAGCAAAATAGCTGGTCAGGTCTAGTCTTAGGCCTTTCTGAAGAGGACTGAATTTAGCTTGGGATCTGATTAGTTGACATTTGCATTTGGTTCTAGGGCTTTCACCTTTCTGAATTTCTAAACCTTCCTACCTTGGGCTTGTTGATTCTGACTCCAAATCTTCTGCCCTTCCTCCTATCTCTACCTGTTTTATTCAAGCACCTGCTAGATCTTTCCCTTTCTGTTCTTAAACAACACATTTCTCAACCCCAAGAGATAGGACCTTTCAAGTTAACTCAGTGAAACTCCTTCATTTTATGGAGGAGGAAAATGAAGCCCTTGTAATAAGTGAAAGAAATGGAATTTGAATCCAAGCCCCCTGATACCATCTTTGTCAGGATGTAGATAACACACTTAATTATAAGTTCTCTGGAGATGTAGTCATTGCATTGATCAGAATTAAGTCTTTCAGAATTATTTTTCTTTACAATGCTGTTGTCCTTGTGCATTTGTTTTCTGGGTTTTGCTCAGTTCACTCTGCATCAGTTCTTACTACCCAGGATTCTCTACAGTCATCTCTTATTATTTCTTACAAATACAATAATATTTAATCACATTTATATGCCACATTACATTCCTTAATTGATGGGCACCCTCCACCCCTCCTTGCAGATACTAGTTCTTTTCTTTTTTTCCCCTCTTTTAATCCCCTTCTTCAGGATCAGGAAATGTGTTTCTCTTGCTACTATTGCTTTCCTGGTACATTTCCTTCTAATACTCCCTCCCCCATCTTGACTTGTTTTCCTGTTAGTTTGATGTATTTATACATAAAACTCTGTGTGTGTGTGTGTGTACGTGTATGTGTGTGTGTGTGTGTGTGTGTGTGTGTGTGTGTGTAACCTTCCTTTGTCCATTTCAGATAAGAGGTTCATGTCATCCCTTTTGCCTCCCACCTTCTCCTTCATTTCAGGATCTCCTCTTGTGTATGGTAGAAGCTGCCATGTCTTGTATGATCTTCATTGTAGTTCTTTAGTACTTGAACTGCTTCTTTATGGATGCTTTCAATATTTTTTTCTTTGACATGGAGAGCTCTGAATTTTGGCTATAACATTTCTGGGATTTTTTTTCCTTTGGGGGTTTCTTTCAGGAGGGGATTAGTAGATTCTTTCTATCTTCAGTCTGCTGTTTGGACCTAATGGTTTTGGGCAGTTTTAATTTATGATTTCTTGAGTGTCCAGGCTCCTTTTAAGTCCTGCTTTTCAGGGTTTCAGTGATTTTAAAGTGCTTTTTCCTTGACTTATTTTCCAGGATTGTTACAAAATATCTTTCATTTTCTAGTTTTTCAGTCCCTTGATTTTGAGCTAATATTTCTTACTGCTTTAAGAAGTCTTTGATTTCTATTTCACCTATTCTAGTTTTCAGTAAGACAATTTCTTGGGTAAGATTTTCCACTTTGTCTTTTAACCTATTCTCTTTCAAAGTCTTTCCTCTAGAGATTTTATTTATTTGTTTGTTTTTTATCTCTTGCTTTATTTCTCCTAGGTATTTGTGTTGTTCTTGTAGAAATTTTTTTCCTTTGAATTTGCAGTTGTTATGTAGTTACTTTCTCTTTTTTCTTTGATTCATCTCTCTAGCTTTAGTTCTTGAATTAGGGCTTGGTGCCAGAACTGGAATCCATTTTCTGCTTCACTTTTGGGTAGGGTGGGCCACCCTGCTTGGTCTCACTGAGTCTCCTGGGTTCTTGAACTCAGCCTTCCAGGGCACCCCCTTCCCATCTTTGAGGATTAGAATTCTTGAATCTTCAGGGCTCTGTCTAGCATCTTGGGACAGAGTGTTAGGGGCTGACCCAATCTGAGTGCTGCTGTGTCCACACTGATTGCTACTGCTCCTCAAGATCCTGTTCTCCCTCTTTTCTCCCCTACATGTGGCTTAAATATACCAAGGGAGTTTTTTTGAGGAGAACCATTTCTTCTTATTGCCTCAGGACAGAGAGCGCTGCAGGCAATGGGTATTTTTAGCCCTTTTCTCATCATGCTTGGAGGCTACAGGCTTCTTTGCCTATGCTCTTGATGGCTTTTCTTTTTGTTCCTATTTGTATTGCCAGTGGGCTGCTGGTTGACTTTGTACAGTTCTGAGGAGGAATAAATCATTTTCTGTAGTTTTTCATTTTTGATTGATTATTTGGTCTGGTATTCATTTCATTCTTTTGCTGGAGTAGGGGAACTGGGCAGCCAAACTCCATTCAATTAGCTCTCCATCTTGGTACTCCCATTTAGGTAGCCAGCCTCCATCTTGGCTGGAAGTAAGAAACTTATATTCCATTAGAGGGAGATAACATATATAGGAGAGTGATGGCCAGGGGAGGTTTTTTGGGTAAATAACTTCTAAGTTTCCTTCCAGCACCAAACCTTTGGTCCTGTGATTTCACCATTTTGGGGATTCCATCTCCTAGAGCCAATCCTAACTCCTAACGCCGCTGATGTGTACAAGAAAAATTCATTACTCTTTGACCAAGCTAGTGACAGAACCTCTCTAGACTTAGCTGGGATAGTTCTCTGGGACTGTCTCAAGCAGGCACTTAATAAATACTTGAGTGGTTGAGTAGGCCAATAGTCAATAAGAACTTACTAAGTTCCTTACGGGATTCCATTTAACATAAGCTTCTACAAGGACCCTCTGTAGTAGGTTACAGGTATTAATATTGAATATCCCCATTTTATAGATGAGAAAACTGAGCCTCGGAGACATGATGTGACTTTCCCAGGATCACATAACCAGTAAGAGTCAGGAGGCGGGATTTCAACCAAGGCCTTCCTTACCATGGTGTACTGAGAGCTCTTGGTTCTATCTAGCCTAATACCTTTTGTTATGTTTATTGACTCAATACTTTACAACATGGCACAACCTCTGATTTTTTTACCTTCAACCCTAAATATTGGTGTTGGATCAAATACAGCATCTGTGTTGAGAGTCCATTAGCAAGAGAATGCCAAACCATAACTGTAGTTTGAAAAAACAGAAGTAGGACCCATGATTTCATGGGTATAGGCAGCTCCTAAGGGAGGAAACTAGCTATCAATGCAGGTTGTATTTTCTCTGAAACTGAGAATCTTAGAGAGTTGCCTAGAGCACAGAGAGGTTAATTCCAGAAGATTATAAGATTTAGAAGGACAGAAGGAATTTTAAGAGTCCTCTCATTTTTAGAGATGAGGAAATGAAAACTGAAAAAAGAGTTAGAAAAAAGACCCAGGAACAAACCTACCAATATCTCAGTAAGAAGTATTGTTTCCTAATTGGCAGAGACAAGCAACCTTCTCACTTGCATGTGTTCTCTCTACCTGTCTGTGTATCTCTTTTTATAACAATAATAGTGATAGTAATTATTATACAATATAAAATAACCTTTTAAAAGTAATTTTATGTTTATTTTGGGGTAGCTGGGTGTTACAGCGGGTAGAGGACCAACCCTAGAGTCAAGAGGACCTGAGTTCAAATGTGGCTTCAGACACTTAATAGCAGTGTGACCCCTGGGCAAGTCACTTAACCACAATTGCCTTAGTTTCCTCATCTATAAAATGAGTTGGAGAAGGAAATGGCAAATGCTCTTGTATCTTTGCCAAGAAAATCCCAAATGGAGTCACAGAAGAGTTGGACACAACTGAAATGACTCTACAACAACAAAAGCATTTGTTAAGCACTTACTATGTGCCAAGTTCTGTGCCAGTTGCCACGGATACAGACAGCAAGGAAACAGTTCCTGCCTTTACTTAAGAGGCTTAAATTCCATTGGGGTTATACCAATATATTACAGGAGTGGTAACTAGGAAAAGGGATTTGGGTCTAGGCAATCACAAGGATGGTGAGTGGAACCATAGGAAAGTCAAATTGCTTAGTAAATATTTGCCAGTTGTTTGATGGTCATTGCACCTTGTCAGGAACAAAGATTTGATTATTGTTTCCAGAGTTGGAGGGAGAGATGGGAAACTGGGGATAGTTGGTGTCTTAGTGGATAGCTAGGTAGGGATATAAAGTGTGGTCTAACATTCAATTCCCAAGAGTCTAATTTAATGAGTATTTCCATAATTTTAGGCAAGCTATCTTTCAATCTGACTTCTTACAAATGGAACATCTTTTTACATCTTTTCATTTTCTCTCCCTATTGCTTAAAAAAACAAACAAAAAAAACCCCAACAACCCACAATTCCTCAAGAATTTTGAAATCCTAGAATCTCCGAGTTGGAAGGGGTCTTGGAACTCATCTCATCTAATCAGTACCTGGATAGGAATTCCCTTGATAATAGCTTCCTGTTTGGAGAAACATAAGATCTTGGTATTTCTGAAAATTTGGTTCTTTTTGCCTTTAATACCTTTAATTGAAAACTTGCATCTATTGAGTATTTTTTTGAGATATGATTCCAAAGATCTTTATGTAGCTGATTGCTCTGTCTGGGATGAGAGCCAGGAATCTGATTAAATCAGACTAATTAGATTGTCTCTGATGTTCTTAACTCTACACTTATTATTAAAAACCATAACAATATGCTGGTATGAGCCTCAAGTCTCATACCTAATGGAGTTGGTCAAAAGCATCTGATAGTCCTTCCAACACAACTGCAAACTCCAGTACAAGAATGTGCCATT
The DNA here is from genome assembly GCF_011100635.1 of Trichosurus vulpecula. Taxonomy (NCBI): domain Eukaryota; kingdom Metazoa; phylum Chordata; class Mammalia; order Diprotodontia; family Phalangeridae; genus Trichosurus; species Trichosurus vulpecula. The sequence goes on from NC_050577.1 coordinate 285,932,796, forward strand.
ATCACTGTACTAACTCAGCCAACAGGAATCTGGAGAAAGGGGTAAAAATTGAAGAAGGGAGCCTCCAACTGTTGTATGCCTGAATCATGAAACCCATTAACAACCAAAAGGAAGGCAAAACAATTTGCAAAATGTGGCTAGGAAATGATATTGTTTCTTAGCACCAAGAACTCTTGCTTCTTCATGTTTTGATTTCTTCTGTCCCATGTAGTCTCATGTTAGGTATAAATTGGCATTAAACCCATAGAATTATGTAGATCTTACATCTGAAAAGGACCCCAGAAAACTTAGAAGAATTCCTTGAGCAATTTTTTTTGGCCTAGTTCTGTAATTTTAGTCTGTTTAAGAAACTTCCTTCCACACGCATGCAGATTTACAGCCGCTCTGTATACAGCAGATGGTCACCTGGGCCATTCAGTGAGGGGTTAAATGATTGGCCCAGGGTCATACAGCCAGGACTTGAGCCTATAGGTTTTTCTTACTGGAAGCAAGCCCTGTATCTCCTAAGCCATGCTGCCTCTCCTATTAGTGGTCATTAAAAGATAACAGATTCAAAAAAGGTGAGATAAATTCTTAGATGCTAGATCAATAAATAGTAGGTCATTATGGAAAAGTGTAATATTAATTAAGGTGGAACTTTTTTTTTTTTTTTTTACCATTTTCTCTTTGAGAATGCTAAAGTAATCAAGTGCCTTTGATTAAGTCTTACTGGGTGCAAAGCCCCTGGCCCATACCCTTTTGCTAACTAGATGTAAAGCCCCAGGCTCACACCCTTTTGCTGATTAGGTGTGAACCCTTTGGGCCCTAAGGCGGGTATATAAAGTTAAAGGTTAGCATTTTGTCTGGGGCTCACTCATGTAAGGAGTGTTGAGACTCAGGGCAAGCTGTTGTAACTGCACCGCACCCCCCCCCCCCGCCACCTGCCTCCCCCCTTTGCTAACCCAGATGTTGGTTTATATTCACTCTGAAGCCCAGGTTGTTGGCTTTTCCTCCGGAACTAAGTGAGTTATAGATGTATGTTTTGTTTGGGGGCTCTCACTCACTGGAAGAGTGTCGTGTGACTTGAATAGAATCTGGGCAGCCGTTGTTAAATGCTCCCCCCCCACCCCGGCTTTGAAAAAACCCAGATGTTTTGTTTGGGGCTCACTCATGGAAGGAGTGTTGAGACTCTGGGCAAGCCATTGTAACTGCCCCCCAGCTTTGCTAACCATTGGTGCTTCTCTTTTTGGTAACTACATATGTGATGTCTTGATCAGACAAAGCCTGTCTGTTGAGTATTGTTATTTGATCTGTTGGTGTTTTCTGTTTGTGATTTCTATTTGTATTTGCTCTGAAGTTCAGGGTGCTGGCTTTTCCTCCTGAACTAAGTGGGTTATATATGTATGTGTGATTAAAGTGAGATTATTAACCCCTTAAAGAGCTGGCAGCTCTTGTTGCTGTTCTTGTTGGGTCTCATACCCCAACAGCAGCTGCTAGCCAAATTGTTGTTACAGAAGGTATAAACGTATCTCACCTGAGAGATTGGACAAATCATGGGGCTGGCTTTTAGGCCTTGATTTCCTCATCTGTAAAATGGGAGCATTTGATTAGATAACCTCAAAGGTTCATTCCAGTTTTAAGATTCTATGTCAATGAAATTTTTATTTTATTTTATTTTATTTTATTTTATTTTATTTTATGGAGTCAATGAAATTTTGACCAACATCCTGAAAGTCTCATAGTCTGGAGACATGGTGCTCTTTTTTTTCTTGGCCAGACACATTTTAGTCATACTTTTTCAAAGTTGCTTCATTCCTATGTATATGAGATAAAGTGAAGTGTACACTGGCTTAGTCTCATAAATTTGTTCAGTTAAAAGAAGGGGAAGGATGTTACAAGAACTACTTGGAACTTTTCAGACTCAGCTTAACTAACAGAAATGTAAATACAGGAAATGTACAAATAAACTGAGTTCCTTGGCATCACTAACCCACTCTTTTTAAAAAGAAACCAGATTTTATTGATATCTTTTGTTTTAACATGGTCTAGATTTCCCTCAGTGTCTCCCCTCTCCCACCTCCTGGAGAACCATTCATTATAACAAAGGATTTTTTTCCAAGAGGAAGAAGAGAGAAAAAACAAAAACAGCAAAACCAATCAACATAAGGAAAAAAAATCTGAAGGGTTTCACACCTATGATCCAATCTCTCCTTTCCTGTCTCTGAAAAAGGAGCAAGGGGTACTCTTGAACTAGCTTTGGTTTAGGATAGAATATAGCTTCACTTCTCTTTTCATCCATCATCACCATCATCGGCACTGTCATCATCGTCACTGTCATCATCACCATCATCATCATCACCATCACCATCAATATCATTATTATTTTCACTTCTACCTGTCTTCTTTTAATCCTTTTGGTTGTCCCCATATGATTTTAAATATTCATATAAAACTGAAACAATAATCAGACACCCCATATTTTCCAAAGAGTTGAATGTTTGAGAGCACATGGACACAAGAAAGGAATCCGCCTGCACAAAGGCCATACATGGCTCTGGCCTGGATTATCGCAACCGTGTCCAAATTGGGTCTCCTTGAATCCTGTCTCTTTTGGCTCCAGTCCATCTTCCAAGGGAAGGAGAGGGAACAGACCTGTGAAGTTATGTATATAAGGAGCTCTTTGAGGAGGAAACTCCCTCTGCTAATGCAGATTGGCACCTCCTCTGCAAATTAGTCTCAGAGAGTTGTCGGGACCTCTGAGAAGTGAAGGGATTTACCCAGAGTCCTATAGCCAGCATGACGGGACATGGATCCAGGTCTTTCTGGCTTCTTGGCCCTGCTACCTCTCATCCTCCCAACTGAACAGATCCCTAAGTAGATCTGACCATGTTACTCCATGCTTCAGAGGCTATGACCCCTAGGATAAAATGCTAACTTTTGGGTTTTCCATTTAAAGCCTGTCATAATCTGGTTCCAATCAGCCTTTCCAGCTTAATTTCACATAACTTCTCACTCACTCACTATGCAAACGTGCACAGTGATCTGAGATAAGTCCTAGAGTATTGGACCTGGAATCAGGAAGACCTGAGTTCAGAACTGGCCTCGTAACATTTACTAGCTATGTGGACAAGTCACTTAATATCTCAGTCTCAACTTCCTCATCTGTAAACTGGAGATACTAATAGCACCTACCTCATAAGGTTATGCGGATGAAATGAGTTCAAATATGTAAAATCCTTTATGAAACTTACAGGGCTGTATTCTTACTAGTTAATAATTATTTACTCATTTGTCCCTACCTTCCTCAAAGTCTCAAAAGGGAGGCTTTATTTCATGATTTACTCCTGATTCCCCCATCTACCTAGCTATTCTTTTTTAAAAAAGTAATATTTTATGTCCCCTCAATTATTTGTAAAAACAATTTTAAAGTTTTGAGTTCCGGATTCTATCCTTCCCTCTCTTCTCTTGTCCCTCCCTGAGAGACTAAGGCATTTCATATGGTTTATACATGTTACCCAGCTATTCTTGAATGCAGGCTAAGCTCCAACAACCTCCCTGTACAGATAATGAATAAATGAAAAAAAAAAAGACATTTATTAAGTGATAACTACCAAGTGGGCAGCTAGGTGGTGCTATGGATAGAGCACCAGACCTAGAGTCAGGAAGACCTGAGTTGAAATCTGGCTTTAGATACTTACTAGCTTTGTGACACTGGACAAGTCATTTCACCCTGTTTGCCTGGGTTTCCTCATCTGTGAAGTGAGCTGGAGAAGGAAATAGCAAACTTCTTCAGTATCTTTTCCAAGAAAACCCCACATGGGATCATGCAGAATCAGAGACAATTGAAATGACTGAACAAGTGCTGAGCACTAGAGATACAAATGGAAAAGCCAGACAGTTCCTGCCCTCAAGGAGCTCACATTCTAATGGAGACAACACATAACGTAGAAGATTTTAGCTGCATGACCAAGGGAAAGGGCCCACAGTCTTTGGGCTTCAGTGGTAAAGCATCTCTAATGTCATTTCCACCGATCAAACCAGATCTTCTTTTGGAGTTGACTCATAGACTTTGGCAGCTAGAATTTGCTTTTCTGAGTCTCCTGTAGGTAATAGAGCCAAGTGGGGAACAACAGGTGGAGGGTGGTGCCTGAGTCATAGTACAAAGTCTATCAAAGGACGCTCCTTAGTGGTAGCTGGGAACGGAATCATTTTCCATCGCCACCCCCACCCTACCTTCTTCTAGGTTCCTCACCCGTTTCTAGGCTGTTCCTAGACACATTGCGTTCATAGAATCAATCAAGTTAACAAGCATTTATCACACCTTTACTGTGAGCCTGACACAGCAAAACCAGAGAATATAAATATAAAAATGAAATAGTTCTTCCCCTCCAAGAGGTTACAATTTAACCAAAGAGAACAAGTCCATCAGAATACAAATAAAATGAATGCAAGACAGGTTTGGGTGGGAAGGCATTACCAGCTGGCAAGAACCAGGAAAGCCTTCATGTGGAGGGTGGTGATTCAGCTGAATATTGAAGGAAATCAGATTCTAAGGAGCTTAGATGAGGAGGAAGTGTATTGTCTTTCTTTCTTTCTTCCTTTCTTTCTCTTCCTTCCTTTCTGGCAATTGGGGTTAAATGACTTGCCCAGGGTCACACAGTTAGTACGTGTCTGAGACTGATTTGAACTCAGGTATTCCTGACTCTAGGACCAGTACTCTATCCACTGTGCCACTTAGCTGCCCCAGAGTGAGTGTATTCTAGGCATGGGGGACAGTGAGGGCAAGGAAGGATATGAAAGCAGAAAATATTGTCCAAAACAGCAAACAGGCCAATGCGGTAGAATCGGTGCTCAAGAAGTTGGGGAGTAAAGTGTGAGAAGACTAGAAACGTAGGGAGGGCCAGGTTGTGAAGAGATCCAAAAGTAAATCAAAGAAATTTCTGTTTGATCCTAGAGGAAAAAGAAAGCCACTAGAACTTATTGAATAGGGAGTGATAGGTCAGATCTCTGCTTTAGGAAGTAACTGTATAGAGGGAGTATTAAATGCTGGACCTGGAAGGTGAGGAAACCCAGTCTCAGAGGTGTAAGTGATTTGTCCAGGGTTACACACCTACAGCAGCCGTACCACACAAAGAGTTCTTAGTTATATCATTGGAAAACAGAATCCTTTACAAAGCTAAGTCCAACTAAATGGGTCATCTTGCTGTTCCCCACCTACTAAAGCATTCCATCTCCTCCCTCCTGCCTTTCCTATCCTGGCACAGGCGATCCCTTCATGACTGGCATGCTTTCCCTCCTCACCAAATGCAGGGGTGCTTTTCTGATCACCATGGTTCTCCCATGGACAGTTTTTGTCTTTTGATTATCCAGCGTCTAGCACATGGCAATAAAGTAAGTGGCCAGTGTCACACAGCTAGTAAGTTTCTGGGGCAGAATTTGAATTCAGGTTTTCCTGATTCCAAGTCCAATGCTCTTTCTGCCAAGTCACCAACTTTGACATGAACAGTACCTTGTCCTAGTAGTTGCCAGGGCCCATGAGGACATTAAAACATTGACCAGGCTGAAGGGGCACAGCCCTCATTTTGAAATGTCTCCCCCTTAGTAACTTACATTTTATGTGCCTCCTTTCTGGGGCAGCTAGGTGGTAAAGTAGAGAGAGTGCTGGGTCTCAAGTTAGGAAGATCCAACCTCAGACACTTAGTCGCTGTGTGACTGTGGGCCAATCACTTAATCTGCTTCCTTCAGTTTCCTCATCTGCAAAATGGGCATCATAATAATACTTCCCTCCCAGACTTGTTGTGAAGATCCAATGAGAAGAGTTGCGAGTTGCTTAATGCAGTTCTGGCACGTGGTAAGTGCTACATAAATATTAGCTATTTATTGTTAACATTAGTCATACGGGGTAGGGACTGGGACTTGTGATTTCATTGCTATAGGAAATGCCCAGTGAGAAAGTTCCATCTGCCAGTTCCATCTGCAATATGCTCTGCATATTGCAATCGTAAAGAATTGCCAAGAAGTTAAGTGACTTGGCCAGGGTTACACAAGCCATTGTGTGTAAGATGGCACTAGAACCCAATCTTTGTGGCTTCAAGGCTAGCTGTCTCCACCATCCAGCCTCCGTCCATGTGGAAATTGGAAAAAAGAAAAGTCTAGATTTTCCCAGAAATTGTATTTTGAGGCTGCGGAGTTCTTGGTTGATGTTCAAAGGACATAAGAACCCACACATGGAGAAAAATCCAGTCTTTGTCTACTTTCCACCTCCACAATTTCTTAGTAGCAGCCTCTCAACCACAAATGAAACCCTTCCCTCCTGGTCCCCTCTGCTTTCCTTCCCCTCCTCCTTTTTCTTCTTCCCCCCAGTAACACAGTGATATGGGCTCTTTCTAATGGATGGACAAGTAGCACTGGCTGTCCTAGCTGATGTCACTCATCACTGACTTTTTACTACCTTGAAGCCAAGCCAGTATTGCCTTTGGCTGCCTCCAGACTGATCCTAATGTTCCTAGCCAGAGGGGATGGGGGCTTTGAGGTACTAGTTGATACTTCCTACTCCTTTCTTCACTCACAACTACAGGAAACATTTAGCAGCCCTTCATGTGGCCAGAACTCAGTGCTAGGCTCTTGGGTGAAGGACAAGGTTTAGATAAAGCTTATCTAACCTTTGTCCCCATTTATAAATATGAGTACATAATATTTACAGAACAGAAACAAGAAACACATATGATGGTCATGAGTTACCCAAACAAAACAGAAAGTTGGATGGGCTATAGGCAAAATTTTTAAAAGAATTTACAGATAGAGAGGTAGCCTCTCCTGAGTGAATGAAGGAATAAAGGATTTATTAATTGCTTGGTAGATACAAACCACTTTGCTTATTGCTGGGGATACAGATAGAAAAGGAAGACAGTCCCAGCTCTCAAGAAGCTCACATGCTTACATGGGAGAAAAAGTTTCAGTTGCAAGTCAGATAGAAAGGTCCCATAAAACAGCAAATCAGGTGAACTACCTCATATTTAATCATCATATTTCTTGGAGAAGGAAATGGCAAACCACTTCAGTATCTTTGCCAAGAAAACTCAATGAAGACTATATGCAAAGGGCTATAAAACTGCATACCCTTTGATCTAGTAATACCATTAATAGATCTGTATCCCAAAGAGATTTTTTAAAAAGGGAAAAGAACCTTATTTTTATGAAAATATTTATAGCAGCTCTTTTTGTGATGGCTAAGAATTGGAAATTGAGGGGATGCCCATAAGTTAGGGAATGGCTGAACGTTAGTTGTGATATATGATTGTGGTGGAATACTATTGTACTATAAGAAATAATGAGCAAGATGGCTTCAGAAAGACCTGAGAAGACTTAATATGAACTGATGCAAAATGAAGTAAGCAGAACCAGGAGAGCATTGTACACATTAACAGCAATATTGTAGGATGAACAACTACAAATGACTTAGCTATTCTCAGCAATACGTAATCCAAGACAGTCCCAAAGGACTCGTGATGAAAAATGCTATCCACCTCCAGAGAGAGAACTGATATTGTTTACGGATTAAAGCATGCTATTTTCACTTTCTTTTCCTTCCTTCCTTCCCTCTCTCCTTCTCCCTCCTTCCCTCCCTCCCTGCCTTCCTTTTTTCCTTCCTTCCTTCCTTCCTTCCTTCCTTCCTTCCTTCCTTCCTACCTTCCTTCCTTCCTTCCTCACTCTTTCTCTCAATTCTTTTTTGTTGCTGTTTTTTTGTACAAAATGACTAACATGAAAATGTTTTACATGATTGCACATGTATGTCCTATATCAGATTGCTTACCATCTTGAAAAGGGGAAGGGGAGGGATAGATTTTGGGATTCAAAACTTAAAAAAAAAGAACAAATGTTAAAAATTGTTTTTACATATAATTGGGGGAAAATAAAATATTAAAAAAAGAAGAAAAAAGAAAACCCCATGGACAGTATTGGCATGCTACAGTCCACAGGGTCATGAAGAACAACATGACAGAATGACTAAACAACAACTTTTTGGTACCAGGACATCTTGGGTTCAAGTCCTGCCATATACTAGCTGTGTGGCCCTGGTCCCCGGCAGCTATTAAAGAAGGCTTCCTAAAAGAGGTGGTTTTTGAATTGGTCCTTACAAGATGGCTAGACATTCAAGAGTAGAGTACTCAGCCTTCACATCAATGAATATCTGTGAAATATGGGCACTTGACTTATTAAGTTTGCCACACTGTGTTTTTTCATATTCTAGAAAAGAGATCCTTTTTAGAAAAGAAAGCAAACTAGGAATTTAGGTCATTAGATTCTTCCTCTGGTCATTTGCAGGAGGCTTTAGAAGGCCAGCACACAGCTGAGGTGTGTGCTGGAAGAACTTGAAGTTATTTGGATTGCACTTCAAATTTTAAGGGTTCAAAGGACTTAATTCTTCCCTTCTGGTACCTTGCTAAAGAGAAAACTTCAGGTGAAATCTTCAAAGGTCTTCAAGTGTGACTTTTAGAAGTCACCAAGCTTTCATTACTTAAGAATTTCAAAACTGTTTCTAAATGTAGAAACACTCCCAGCTGGTCCAAGAGTTTCACTCTGAGGGCCCCCGTTTTGTCATCCCTTTCAGAACAAGAAAAGAACAGACTGAACTTCTGTTTAGTAAATGGTTTATTGAAAACTCAGTACTGAACATCAAGGCAGTTAATTAAATGTGCAAGGTAACTGCTTAGATTTAACTTAATTCATTAAAATACATAAAATAGCCTAACAATTTTTCAGACCTTTACATCTTCCAATAGGATTTTTTGGTCCATTCTCCTTCACTTTTGGTGCAAAGGTTAGAGAGCTGACCTTGAGGACGGTGAGTTGTTGTTGAGTCGTTTCAGTCATATCCAACTTTTTGGCGTTTTCTTGGCAGAGATACTGGAGTGGTTTGCCATTTCTTTCTCCAGTTCATTTTACAAATGAGGAAGCTGAGGCAAACAGAATTGAATGACTTGCCCAGTGATTTCACGCAGCTAGCAAGTGTCTGAGGCCAGATTTGAACTCATGAAGATGAGTCTTCCTACCTCCAGGCCTGATACTCCACCACCTAGCTGCCTCAGGTGCTTAAAAAAGCCTTTTAATTAAACTGATAGTCTCAAAAATAACAGTATAAAAGGGATATTATGGTTAGTGTTGTGGTTGACAATGACAATAATAAAATCACTATTATGTCATGAAAAATAACTGACAATCAACTGATAATTTATGTCCTGGAACCTGGACTTTGTCCATATTGATACTTTTCAAAGCCATTTAGGAAAAAAAAAAGAAAAAGTGAATCTGTACATAGACCAAAAAGGAAATGTGTTTAAATGAAACACGGCCAAATTTTAGACTCTCTGAGTGTCTGTGACCCTGGAAGAAACAGAGCTGGCCAATCCTGAGTAAACTAAACAACATTCTGTAAAAGAACCCAGACCCTTCTCCATGGGAAGATCCATTCAAAAAATCAGTGATATTCATTTTCTTTTTGTAGTGACACAGGGACAACCCCTCCTGAGAGTGGTATTTTTGGATTCATGATCAACTTTTCTGCATTTCTTGGTAAGTTCAGTACAACAAACTAATTTCATTTCTGTCAATTAACAAGCGATTCATTTCTCTAACTTCCCACTCAGTGGGAAGACAAAGCTAACTTCCCCTCACTGGGAAGACAAAGCTAAACACAACCCTGACCAATACACACAGTCAAACAAACACATGGCCATGTTACTGGTACGACGAGTTGAAATTTTTTTTTTGAAAAATTAATAAGCCTGGTTTAAGTCACCTATCATTTACAGGTTATGGCCAAATTTTTAAATATACTTCATTTGCAAATAGAGGTTCGCTATACTTTACAAAAATGAAGAAACATGTATTTACAAAGACTGGTAAATAATTAATAAGAAGAGTTTCTAACTCTATGGAAGTTCACCACTAAGTTCCTTTAAAAGGAATAACTCACGCCTATCTAGCGATTTAAGGTTTGCAAAGGTTTATCATTAATTTGTTCTTTAAAGAGTAACACCCCTAAATGTCTTTGGAAAATTGGTATTAGGCTTAATTTTTTTTTCCTGATTTCCATTTAGCACAGAGAAAGGTAGTGGATTATAACCAGCCTCAGTTTCAGAAGGTCCTGGATTCTCACACGCAGCTCTCTATCTCCCTGAGCTGGGCATTGTCGCTGACTTGGATGCTCTCCTGTTTTCATCTCTGCCTCTTGGCTTCTCTTACTTCTTTCACGGCTCAGCTAAAATCTCACCTTCTACTAGAAGTAGTCTTCCTCAGTCTTTGCGACTTCTCTCTGAGACTACCCCAAATTTTTCTTCTGTACATATCCTCTTCCCCATTAGACTCTGAACAGGAACTGTCTTTTGCCTTTCTTTGTATCCCCAGCACAGTACCTGGCATATAGTCGATGCTTGATAAATCTAGTCGATTCATTGACTTATTTAACCCCTCAGGGTCCCATGCAACTGGACTATTAAGTCTGCATTGGTAGAGGGAGCTTCCTCACAAACTACATCAAGAACAGAACTTAGGATCGTAGGTCTGGAGCCAGAAGGGACCTTGGAGGCTGTCTAGGGCTAAAAGGGGAGGCCAACTAGTCCAAGTCTCCTAATTTACAGAGGAGGAATGGAGGCCCAGAGGGGGAAAGTGTCTTACCCCAGGACCTCAGAGAGCCTCCTCCTCTTTCTTTTTTTTGCAGATGAGGAAACTGAGACTCCCAAAAGATTAAGTGACCTGGCCAACATCATACAAGTATTAAGTCAAAGAGGCAGAATTTGAACCCAGGTCCTCTGGCATCCAGAGCCAGGGGTCTTTCTGTTGTACTGCCAGTCCCCTTTCCACCAAAGGAAGCCTCTGGCAGTGTAGAAGAGGCTCTGGCTTCTCAAATAAACACAAACCTTGACACATTCTGTCCAACTGGAAAGGTATCAAATACAGTTGATTGACTGTGTCCATGCTGTCAGAAGACAGCCCTGCTAATTTTGGAGAATGTCATCACCAAGAAGGTTGGCCTCCAGGGGATGATTTTTTTTTTGGCCAAAGTAACTCATAGAACCCAGAGGGAGTGAGACCCCCATCTGATGATGTCATGCCCCTTGACTTCCTGAAAAATGGAAATATTTATCACATATCTAAAGGCATAGCCATGATACTTAAGGAAGTGCCCCCGTCGAGGCTTGGATAGCACAGTGGAAGGATCACTGGTTCAGCACCACAAGTCTTGGTCTGGATTCTGGCTGCCTTCCCTACTACTTTGTAACTGGGTAAATCACTCAACTCTCCAAGATCTCAGCTTCCTCACTTTTAAAATATGGGTGTGGGATGAGTGGAAAAGCACTGCGTGGAGAAAAATCTTGCCTCTCCTGTGTGACCTTAGGGAAGTTACAGTGAGGGGCTTGGACTGATTGGGCTCTTGAGCCAGGAGAGCCTCTGATTTGTTTGTAAACAGAAAAAGAAAAAGGAGCAGATTTTTATGTTCACATCAAAACAAAAAACAGATGACTGTATGTGTATCCCTGAAGGTCTATTATATACAGCTTTCTTGTTTTTCAGGTATATAATAAATTCAATGTGTTATTTTCAACTGTACTGCTCATTTGTGTTTCCTTTTGAATGTCTTTCTGTTGCTTCTGATATATTTTAATATTTCAAAGATCCTTCCTTCCTTTTTTCTTTCTTTCCCTTTCTTCTTCCTTCCTTTATTTCTTTCTTTCTCCCTTCCTTCCTTCTTCCTTCCTTTCTTTCATTCTTTCTCCCTTCCCTTCCTCTCTTCTTCTTTCTTCCTTTTTTCCTTTCTTTTGTCCTCTCTCCCTCCTTCCCTTCCTTCCTTCCTTCTTCCTTCCTTTCATTCTTTCTTCCTTCTTCTCTTCCTCTTTCTTCCTTTTTTCCTCCCTCCTTTCCTTCCTTCCTTCCTTCCTTCCTTCCTTCCTTCCTTCCTTCCTTCCTTCCTTCCTTCCTTCCTTCTTTCCTTCCTTCCTTCTTTCTTCTGTTTCTCCCTTCCTTCCTTTCTGATCACTAGACCCTTTCCCCTCCAAATTCCCCCCAACTGAGAAAAAAGATAGATCCCTTGTAAGCAAGATAAATAGTCATGTTAAGTAAGGCATTGAATTTGGAGTCAGGAATTCCTAAGTTTGAATCCTGCCTCAGACCCTTACTAGCCGTATTAACCTGGGCAAATCCCTTAATTTCTCTCAGCCTCAGTTTCCTCATCAATAAAATAGAGATAATAATAGTTCCTACCTCCCAGGATCATCGTGCAAATAAAATGAGATGATAATTAGTAAAGTGCTTTGCAAATCTTAAAGCACTATATAAATGCAATTAATAATTATGATAATTATTGCTTTACTGATGCAAAGCCAAGCTGCACATTGTTCACCTGGGCAAATCTGTCTCTGTGCTGCTGAGTTCCCTTAGATCCTATGAATTGGTTGATTGGTCACAATTCCTGCCCTCTGCTGGATAAACAGGATAGCCACATGGTCCCTGGATGGGAAAACTTTGCATTTTGTCATTCTCAAAGCATACATACCAAGTAGCTGACCAGCAGTTTTCTTCACTTGTTCATCCATTAACCAGGTTAACTATGTGTTGACAATTCAGCTCAGTACTAAAATGGTTACCATAACTGTTGCCTGGTTGGGGCTCATTTCTTCTTTCCCACTCGCCCTCCTTGAAGAAGCGAAATATCCCAAGCTCAGCCCTTCTAAGGTTAGAGCACTTAGGCATTATTCTATCCAGCAGCCTTTGGTTAGGACTTTATAAAGATTGAGTTCCTAGAGGCAATGTTTGACAGTGGAAAAAGAACCTGACTGGAATCAAGAACCTGGGTTCAAATCTCTAGGACTCTTTCTTTATCTCTAAAACAGACTAGCTGGCCTCAGAGGTTCCTTCATCTCTAGGTCCAAGATGTCTCAGTTTCCTTATTTGTAAAATAATGGAGTTGAACTAGATGGCATCTGAGGCTTCTTCCAGATCTAGATTTATGGTTTTTAAAGGATGTTTAAAGAGAGAACAGAAATGTATAGAGGCAGCATGATGGCACAGTGGAAGGAGGACCAATCTTGGAGTCAGAGGACCCGAGTTCAAATCCTTGTTCTGCCATTTAGTTACCTTGGGTGACCTTGGGCAGGTCGCTGCACCATGATGGCACTTCAATTTCTTTCCAGAGAATTGGACTGTATGGCCACCAAGGTCCCTTCCAGTTCTGAGATCTTCTGATCTATAAAAGGAGGCGGTTGGCTGTTAGATGGCCCCCAAGGGCCCTTCCAGCTCTAGACCTGGGACAGATTAAGCCATTGCCTATGGTTCCCTTTACCTCAGTTTCCTTAACTGTAAAATGAAAGGGTTGGATGTAAGGTGGCCTCTGAGGTCCCTTCCAGCTCTGGATCTATCCACTTATGCCCCATCATTGGACATCAACATTTACTCCCCCTTTTTTGGTAGAGGTAAATCCTTGACTCCTCACTTCACACTGTTCCGCCCCCCTAATATAGGCCAATTTCATATCTCCTGAATGTGCCTCCTTCTCTCCTCTGACGCTGCCCCCACTTTGGTGCAGGTACTTCTCACCTCACTACTACCGGCTTTAAAAATTATGATAATAATGCTTTTAAAGGAGAACTGTGATTCTCTGGACCAATCCATTGTGTATCAAATGGAGCTGCTAGACTATGCCTTTAAATCCAAACCACTCTGGCTTTCATTGAATGGCCAATAATAGCCCCCTGTCCAAGCCTCTATGGCTTACGGCCTAGTGTGAGTGTAAATAGCAGTTGTTTTCTGTTCTGGCCTCTAACTTTGAGGGTCTTCCTCTCCCAGACTGATATGTTTGTGATGGTAAATTAAAGCCATCTATTGCTTCTGTTCTCACCCTGTCCTAAATCTTTGAATGGCCTGACCCACTGAGGCCCAGGAAAGAGCTGAATTTAGAAAAGCCAGAGTCATCCACTGCATCCCTGGCCTTTACCAGTCACTGACTTTTGTCATTGCCATTGGACTCCAGAAAAGGGAGCTGAGGCTGTTGACCTTCACAGCTCTGCCTTCCTTAAATTCACCAGCAGGTCAAAACCTCACCCTCTGATATCACTAGTCCTCTCTGAAAAAAAAAGAAAGCAAGGATGAACAATAAAACTTGGATATTGTAATAGCCCCAAGTCTCTCTCTACTGCAATCTGTCTGCCATTCAGCTACCAAAGTGACTTTCCCAAAGCTCAGGTCTGATCCTATTTCCCCACTCAAAAAACTCCAGTGGCTTCCTGTCCCCTTCTTATCCCTAGAATCAAGGACAAAATGCTGTTTGGTGTTCAGAGTCCATCATAACCTAGCCCCGTCTTTCCTTTTTGGTGTTCTTATACCCTACTCCCTAACGTGTACTCTTCGATCAAGGGACACTGGCCTCTTGTCTGTCCCACATACATCTCCTGGCTCTGGGCATTTTTGCTGGCTGTCCCCCATGCCTGGGATACTCTCTCTCCTCATCTCTGCCCTCTGGCTTCCTTGGCTTCCAAGTCCCAGGTAAGATCCCATTCCCTACAGAAAGCCTTTCCTAGTTCCTCTTATTTCCAGTGCCTTCTCTCTGTTAATTATTTCCTGTTTATCTGGTATATAGCTTGCTTGTACATAGTTCTTTGCTCATTGCCTTCCCTATTTGATTTGAGCTCCTTGAGGGCAATGACTGTCTTTTGCTTCTTTTTTATATCCCCAGGATTTAGCACAGTGTCTGGCAATGGGGTGCAGGCTCTGGAAACTCCCTTGAACTCTCATTGAATCTTCCCACCTGATTTGGTGTTCACCTGAGGCTATAATCCCCTCAGCTGGACTTTGATTATCCCTATGCCCAATTCTCTCTTACCCTTAACTTATCCCAGGCCTTCATAGTCTGTTACCCCTGGATTGCCTCTGGCTCCTTCCCACCCTTGATCCTATCTAAACCTCATTCTCTTGGTTCCTGGCTTCAGACCTCTAGTCACCCCAGACTACTGGCCATTCCCATTAAGATCCTCCCTAGACCCCCTCCTCTATCACCCCAGTTTTCTTGGCCAACCTTAGATCCTTCCCACAGTCTTTCCATATATAGGATCCATCTTGGCCTCCATTAAGGTGCTCAGATTCAATCTGTCCAGCTTGCATTAGCGATACAAATGCTCAGATTCCTTGAGTCTAGCCAATGTTAAGATTCCTTTAAGAGTCTGACCAATATGGCGGATTTTTAATGAACTTTGTTTTTCTTTGGCTGAAAGAAAGCTTGAGCCAAATTCATTTGGGCAGGACCCACATGTTGCTATTTTGGGGTCACAGCACCCCTAAACCTCAATACTTGGCACATAATGGGTGCTTTATAAATGCTTATTGACTGAATAACTAGTAGCCACTCTGTCATCTATCTGTGAGGGCAGGTAGACAAAAGGAGAGCAATGAACAAAGAATGAGCAATGAAAAGGAGACCCTTTGCACCTTCTCCCTTCTCTTTGTCCTTCATTCCCCAGGCAGAAACACATTCATCTGGTCTCAGGCCTTAGGAGCTAGATAAACTATTTTATTCTGAACAAATACTGGAGTCAAACTAGGTTTGAAAGGCTTTGAACTGGGGCCCTACTGTTCTAGCAGGTTAAGTAGGTAGGCCAAAATGTCTGCTTGGATATTAATGAGAGAGAAAAAAAACTACTTTGTAAAGTAAAATTGTTATTTTTTCTTATCATTTTAAACCCATTATGTACTGAAATCTGAATATTTGCTTTTTTCACCTAGCCTTAGATATTTCTCCATATTTTAAAAATTGATTTCAAGGTTCACAAAAATGTTTGAATCAGAGAAGTGTTCGAGTATCTTTTTGTTAAAAAAAGCAACCTCTCACAAAAATCTTACAGTATAAATGTTTTTCCTTTTCAGGTGCAGCCACTATGTACACAAGATATAAAATTGTGGAGAAACAAAATCAAACGTCTTATTTCAGTAGTCCGATTTTTAACCTGGTGTCATTAGTCCTTGGATTGGTGGGCTGTATTGGAATGGGCATTGTAGCCAATTTTCAGGTAGGGATGTTAGAAAAGAACAACAATCCATTAACATAATGTAATGTAATATAATACAATATAAATATCTGTATTTGGTTGTGAGAGACAGGCGGACAAAAGAAGGCATGGTCAAAAGTAAAACAAAGGACTGGAAAGATAACAGTGAGTAAAGTTTAGTCATGCCAGTTTGAACAGAAGGCCATAGTAACTGGAGCTGGAAGGGACCTGCTAGGTAGGTCATCTAGTTCAACCCTCTCATTTTACAGATGAGGAAATAGAGGCTCAGGCTGGTTAAGTAAGTGACTTGCTCCAGTAGTAATCATCAGAGATTGAATCTGAACCCAAGCCCTCTGTCTTCAATGCCAGTGTTCATTTCCACTCTGAACATAATTGCTGCATGAGTTTCTAGAAATGGTCTTTAAAAATAAATTACACTAGGTTTTCCCTAAAGTACAGTTAGATGTGACCTTAAAGATCAATTCATTTGAAACACTCCTTTAATGAATTTATTTTAAAAAATTATCTTCAATAGGGGCAGCTAGGTGGTACAGTGGATTGAGCACTGGCCCTGGAGTCAGGAGGACCTGAGTTCAAATGTGACGTCAGACACTTATTAGCTGTATGATACTGGGCAAGTCACTCAACTCTCTTGCCTTTTCAGGTGCAGCCATTATGTACAAAAGATAGAAAATTGTGGAGAAGCAAAATCAAATTTCTCATTTCATAGTCCAATTGTTAACCTGGTATCATTAGTCCTTGGATTGGTGGGCTGTATATAATCTTTTTTTTTTTGAGAAATAGACATATAAAATTTAATCCCTTTGGCTTAAAATACATCTTCAACAATACAATTACAAACAGCACACAAGGCAAAAATCAGTTTCATAAAACAAAACATAAAACATTGTTATATGACTTGTGTCCCATGGTATCTTATATTAGAAAACAAATCATCAATTTTGTATATAATCTTTAATAATCTTTATTGATGCGTTTTGTTTTTACATCATTTATTTCTAGAGGTTAGCATTGCATCTCCTTGCCCCCTAGATCCTACCACAGTGTGTATGTGCATGCACACACACACACACACACACACACATACACACACACACACACACACACACACAGAGTGTCTTCTCTTTTAACAAAGAAAAACACAAGCCAAAACAGTTGACACAATGATCATATCTTTCTTTGTAAACATCATTTCCCTGAGCTCTTTAGCAAACGGTAAGGGGGTGGGGAGGAGAAAGGACGTTTCCTCATCTGTTGCCTGGCATAGTGCCATTTTCAGTGACTTGCCCAAGGTCGTTCAGCCAGTATGTATTAGATGTGGGACTTGAACCCAGGCCTTCCTAACTTCCTAGCTCAGTTAGTGTTGGAGGCCAAGATTGCTCCTGGCAGCTATTTAGCATCTATCTTTATTCTGTTTATTTACATTATTGCAGTTAGTGTAACCACCTCATTTCCAAATAAGAAAATCTGGGAACCAGGATTTTCCAAATTCACATGGTCAGTTAATGACAGTTGCTGGGACTAAGCAGGGCCCAAATCTATTGACTGGGTGGGTGCACCACCTATAAACACAATCCAGACAGCTAGCCCAGAAATTCTAATCTGTGTCAAGTGTTATCAAGTAAATTTGTAAATATAAGAGTCAAGGTAACACTGTGTAGCTTAGCATAGCTCCTGGAACACAGTAAGCACTTAATAAATGCCTATTGACTTCTTGTCTGAAGGTCACATGTGGTTCTTGTTAACTTTCAGTGTAACTTTTAACTGAGGCATGGATCATTCCATGACTTTCTTAACCTGCAAATTAGATAAATACATAATTTTGCTAAATTGGTTTCATGAAGGTCACTGCAGAAAAGATGATTTCTTTTCTGCAGTGACTTTTGTTGCTTTAATATGAAATATTTTAAAGAGATAGGTAGGAAAACAGGCATCAGGGGCTGCCCTGGGAGTTAGGAAGACCAGAGTCCAGGGCAAGTCACTTAACCCCTCAGTGCCCCAGGCATCTCTCTAAGACTGCAAGTAGCAAACAGAGTGCCAACTTGCATTGGTAGAGGGACTTTCCTCACCTGGGACTCCTCAGTTTCTTTCTTTTTTGGGGGGAGGCAGTTGTGGTTGAGTAACTTGACCAGGGTCACACAGCTAGCAAGTGTTTGAGGCTGGATTGGAACTCAGGTCCTCCTGACTTCAGGGCCATTGTTCTATCCACTACGCCACCTAGCTGCCTCAAGTCCTCTGTTTCAATGAAACTTCAGGTCACGATCAAAACAAAATACAAGAGAATGAATTGACTGCTTTTGAGTGATTGAATTCTCATGTTTTTTATTCATTTGCTTCTCTAGATATTGGGATGTGATCGTCATCTATCCTCTTCCTTGTGGTAGCTAACCTTTATGTGGCCCCATAAGGTTTTCTAAGTGCTATCTGTGGTTTTCTTTGACTTATTTTAATTCTCTCGACCTTGCTTTCCTGGATATCATTTCTTTTTTTTTTTATTTAATATATTTAGTTTTCAGCATTGATTTTCACAAGAGTTTGAATTACAAATTTTCTCCCCATTTCTACCCTCCCCCCCACCCCAAGATGGCACATATTCTGGTTGCACTGTTCCCCAGTCAGCCCTCCCTTCTGTCACCCCACTCTCCTCCCATCCCCTTTTCCCTTTCTTTCTTGTAGGGCAAGATAAATTTCTACACCCCATTGCCTGTGTATCTTATTTTCTAGATGCATGCACAAACTTTTTTTTTTTGTTTTGGAACATCTGTTTTTAAAACTTTGAGTTCCAAATTCTCTCCCCTCTTCCCCTCCCACCCACCCTCCCTAAGAAGTCAAGCAATTTAACATAGGCCACATGCGTATCATTATGTATAACGCTTCCACAATACTCATGTTGTGAAAGACTCACTATATTTTGCTCCTTCCTAACCTATTCCCCTTTATTGAATTTTCTCCCTTGACCCTGTCCCCTTTCGAAAGTGTTTGTTTTTGATTACCTCCACCCCCATCTGTCCTCCCTTCTATCATCCGCGTTTTTTTTTATCTTCTTCTTCCTCCTTTTTTCCTGTGGGGTAAGTTACCCAATTGAGTATGTATGTTATTCACTCCTCAGGTCAAATCTGATGAGAGCAAGATTCACTCATTTCCCCTCACCTGACTTCTCTTCCCTTCCTACAGAACTGCTTTTTCTTGCCACTTTTACGCGAGATAATTTACCCCATTCTATCTCTCCCTCTCTCAATATATTCCTCTCTCATCCCTTAATTTTATTTTATTTCGTTTAGATATCTTCCCTTCATCTTCAACTCACCCTGTGCCCGCTCTCTCTCTCTCTATATATATATACACATACATATATACATACATACACACTCACATGTACATATATATCTATATATATCTATATATCTATATATCTATATCTATATCTATATCTATATCTATATATATGAATATTCCCTTCAGCTACCCTAATACTGAGGTCTCATGAATCTTACACATCATCTTTCCATGTAGGAATGTAAACAAAACAGTTCAACTTTAGTAAGTCCCTTGCAATTTCTTTTTCTTTATTACCTTTTCATGCTTCTCTTGATTCTTGTGTTTGAAAGTCAAATTGCCTATTCAGCTCTGGTCTTTTCACCAAGAAAGTTTGAAAGTCCTCTATTTTATTGAAAGTCCATATTTTGCCTTGGAGCATGATACTCAGTTTTGCTGGGTAGATGATTCCTGGTTTTAATCCTAGTTCCATTGACCTCTGGAATATCGTATTCCAAGCCCTTCGATCTCTTAATGTAGAAGCTGCTAGATCTTGGGTTATTCTGATTGTGTTTCCACAATAGTCAAATTGTTTCTTTCTGGCTGCTTGAAATATTTTCTCCTTGATCTGGGAGCTCTGGAATTTGGCAACAATATTCCTAGGAGTTTTCTTTTTGGGATCTATTTGAGGAGGCGATTGGTGGATTCTTTCAATTTCTATTTTGCCCTGTGGCTTTAGAATTTCAGGGCAGTTCTCCCTGATAATTTCTTGAAAGATGATATCTAGGCTCTTTTTTTGATCTTTCAGGTAGTCCAATAATTTTTAAATTATCTCTCCTGGATCTATTTTCCAGGTCAGTGGTTTTTCCAATGAGATATTTTACATTGTCTTCCATTTTTTCATTCCTTTGGTTCTGTTTGATAATATCTTGATTTCTCATCAAGTCACTAGCTTCCACTTGCTCCAATCTAATTTTTAAGGTAGTATTTTCTTCAGTGGTCGTTTGGACCCCCTTTTCCATTTGGGTAATTCTGCCTTTCAAGGCATTCTTCTCCTCATTGGCTTTTTGGAGCTCTTTTGCCATTTGAGTTAGTCTGTTTTTTAAGGTGTTGTTTTCTTCAGTGTATTTTTCAGCATTTTTTTGGGTCTCCTTTAGCAAGTCATTGACTTGTTTTTCATGGTTTTCTCACATCCTTCTCATTTCTCTTCCCAATTTTTCCTCTACTTCTCTAACTTGCTTTTCCAAATCCTTTTTGAGCTCTTCCATGGCCTGAGACCAGTTCATGTTGACTTTGTTGACTTCTTCAGGCTGTATGTTTTGGGCTTCTTTGTCACCAGAGTAAGATTGCAAAGTCTGAGACTGAATCTGGGTGCATTTTCACTGCCTGGCCATATTCCCAACCAACTAACTTGACCCTTGAGTTTTTCAGCAGGGTATGACTGCTTGTAGACTAAAGAGTTCTATGTTCCCCGTTTGGGGGGGAGGTGCCAGCTCTGTCACACCAGCACTGCTCCTTCCCCAAGAACCCCCAACTCAGACTGGACTTAGATCTTCAGCAGGCTCTACACTCCTGCTCTGATCCGCCACTTAATTCCTCCCACCAGGTGGGCCTGGGGCCGGAAGCAACTGCAGCTGTCTTTCTGTAGCTGCCCCACCTGCGCTGCCCCCTGGGGCGGTAGCCCAAAGCTTTTCCAGCTTTTCCCACTGCTGCAGCTCACTGATTCAGGGCGCTAGGGCACGCTCTGCCCATGCTGGGCTCTGCTTTGCTCCGCTACCCCTCCGCTCCCAGCTCTGTGTGGGATAGACCTTACCCAGAGACCATCCAGGCTGTCCTGGGCTGGAGCCCTGCTTCCCTTTGCTCTTTTGTGGGTTCTGCAGTTCTAGAATTGGTTCAGAGCCATTTTTTATAGGTTTTTGGAGGGACTCAGTACGGAGCTCACGCTAGTCCCTGCTTTTCAGCTGCCATCTTGGCTCTGCCCCCTCTACTGGATATCATTTCTGAGGGTGACCCTAGACAACCCTTCAGGTCTTGCCATACCCAAGTGAACTTCAGGGTCTTTTCCCTGTGGTCTAGAAGGAGGAAGAAAGGGCCTGTGCATTCTCAGAAAGGAAACCCACAGGCTGCCCCACTTCCAAATTCTTGTTGTGTCTTCAATCCCTCTTAGGCCTCCTCCCTTCAGAAAAGCCATCCCAGAGCTGAAGCCAGAGCTCCACAGAGAGGTGCAGAAGGCCAGCCAGGCTCTGGAGTCACTTCTGTGGGCTTAGTAAATGGGGCAGCAAACCCGGGGCATCAACGCCGGCCAGATTTCCATTCCCCCAGAAAACGAAGAGCTGGAGAATGTTGTTGTAATTAGCTCTGATTCTTCAGCCTGTCTGCTCCAGATCTCACAGCAGTGGCTGGCCAGAGGCATAGTTAACTGATCCTAGCATCATCTTAAGCTCTGGGGTGCCAGTTAGAGATGGGGGACTTAGGATAGTTTGTATCCTATGGGACTCTGTGTCCTGGTGCTCCTGTTGGTATGGGTGCCATCAATTTATCAACATCTCATTGAAGTTGCTTTAAAGAAGCACTAATAAAAAAAAAGAAAATCCCTATGATCCTAAAAGGACAAAAACTTATTGTCCCTTCATAATTCTACCATCCTCAAAGATCAGAGAAGAAATAAAGAAAAATAAACTAAAAAAATCACTAATGGGGCTTCAAAAAAATTTTTTTTGGGGGGGATGGTATTTGAAGTATAGCCCTGCCACTTACTACCAGTGCGAATCTGGGCAAATTACTTCTCTGGACTCAGTTTCCTTAATCTGTAACGTAAGAGGATTAGACTAGATTGGATTAAAAACCTATAAGTTTCCTTCTCAATCTATGGTTTTGTTGCTACAGGCAAGTCTTCATGAATTCAAATCCTACCTTTGATACTTTCTACCCTTGTGACCCTGGACAAATCATGTACCTCTGTGGGCCTCAGTCTCCTCATTTGGAAAATGAGGTGGTTGGATTTGATTTGATCCAACAAGCATTCATAGACTTAGATTTAGAGCTGGAAGGGACCTTTAGTCCAGCCCCTTCATGTTACAGATGAGGAAACTGAGGCCCACAGAGATTAAGTGACTTGCCTAAGGTCACACAGGTAGTTTCAGAGGTAGCATTTGAACGCAAGTTCTCTGTTTCTGCTTTTTTTTTTTTTAACTTTAGTTCATACACTTGAGTGTCCATGTTTTTCTGAAGTCCACATCTATCATTTTTTAGTGGAAAAAATATCCCTTCTAGCTTTGACTTTCAGGTATATGTATGGGCAATCTTTGTTTTTTAACATTAAAACAGATCTTATTGGTTTATTTTGTTTTTACATTGCATAGGTTTCTCCCTATATTCCACTCCTACTTTCGATGAAACATCTCTTATAACAAATAATTTTTTTCTTATTTAATCTTTTTTCAATTAAAGAAAACCCACTGGCTCCTTCATTCCTCTTCTTGCTCCATTGAAAAAGAAAGAAAAACAAAACCCTCATTAAAAATATGTTTAGTCAAGCAAAACAAAGTTCATGAGTTGGCCGTTTCCTATGTATCTATACGTATACCACATACCTGTAATACACACAAGCTTTTCCACATATTTGTAGATAAGTCACTTAGTTTCTCTGGGCCTCAGATTGTAAAATGGGAAGACTGTTACTGTACTAGGCCTTAAGGTTCCTTCCAGATCTGAATCTATGCTGGGCAGTTCTCCCCACTGTTCCCCATTCATAAGAAGGATGGCTGTTAGACTACATGGCCTTTCAGGATCCCTTCTCTCAGCCTGTGATTCTATGATACTATACTGCATGTAAAGCACATTGAAAATGAGAGCCCTGTGGAAATTGCTCTTGTGGTAGAGAGTCATTGCTTTGTCCATGGCTTTCCAGTCTCCTTTCTCCTGGAATGGAAAGCTGTGTCTGCTCACCATGGTTGGTCATTCATTGTCTCCTTGGCTGTGACCTCTGTCCTGACTCTTCTCTCATCAGGAGTTGACTGTTCCCGTGGTCCATGATGGAGGTGCCCTACTGGCTTTTGTCTGTGGTGTTATGTACACTCTCCTTCAGTCCATCATCTCTTACAAGTCATGCCCGCAGTGGAACAGGCCTTCGACCTGCCACATAAGGATGGCCATCTCCGCAGTGTCCTGTGCTGCTGTCATTCCCAGTATCCTTTTGGCTTGGGGCAGTCTCCAAGAGCTTCCTGTCTTGACACAGAGAAAAAAACAAGCAATTAAAACAGAATCACCAGGTCACTGTAAACCTTTCCAAGTTTATAAAGGAGAGAAAAATGTGGGGTGGATGTGTTGGAACATAGAGAGAGCTCTGGTTCTGGGATCGGAAGACCTGGGTCTGATGCTTGCTGCCAGTATGCTCACTTCCCTTCTCTGGCCTCAGTGTTCTCATCTGTAAAATGAGAAGGTTGGTTTAGGTGACCTCTAAGGGTCTATTTTAGCTCCGAATCCATGATCTACCCTTGACCGTTGCTATCTATGTGACCTCAGACAAGTCACTTTGCTACCCTGGGACTCACTGTGCTCATCTGTAAAATGAGAAGGTAGAACTAGACCTCCTCTTTGGTCCTCTCCAGTCTAGATCTGTGATCCTAAAAATTGGTGCTTCGCCAACAGGGTAGCCTCGCCTTCAGAAAAAGGTGAAGTATTGAGAGAAAAGTCCTCGTTATGAGCATATCTCCTCAGAATTGGGCTAGATTATAAATAATCATTGGGGAAGAAAATTGGCCGAGGGATGGGGGGTTGGGGGTAGTCAAAGGAGGAAGGCAGGGAGACCCGGAACCCTTCAGCTTCTACTTTCATTCATGAAGGGTCAGTTTTCTGAGTCAAGTCATTTTTCTTTGTAGCAGGATATCAGTATTTGGTGGTTCTCCCTGGTGAGAGCCACCAAATATTGACATTGTACTTAAGACATTAGCTTAATTAAACCCTCAAGCCTAAAGCCCTTTCATCAGTTATTTGTGAGTTATACCTAAGTGAATGAAAGTGACCGGACATTTTGGGGGCAGCATGGTTTGGTGTAAGAAGTGTCAGGTTTAGAGGCTGGAGGACCTAGCTTTAGATCCTTCTTCCATCTTAGAAACCTTGGGCAAGTGTGATCCTCAGCTTTCTCTGCTGCAAAATGAGGGGGTGAAGCGAGAATCTTTGATAGAGAGCTTTAAGGAAGCTCAGACTCTTTATTTTAGGGATGAGGAAATGGAGCATTTACTACACTTAGGTGTAGTCAGTATCAGAGGTGGATTTGAACCCAGGTCTTCTGACTTGTGCTTCAGCAGCACTTCTAAGATCCCTTCTAAATCTATAATCCTTTGGCCCTTTCCCTTCATGTTTAAATACTTGACAGTCTTAACTCTATATACAGAGACAGCAATGGTATAAGACAGGGGTGGGGAACCTATGGCCTTCTAGGTCCTTGGGTGTGGCCTTTTGACCAAGTCCAAGTTTTACAGAACAAATCCTTTTATTAAGGGCATTTGTTTCGTGAAGTTTGGATTCAGTCAAAGGGGCACACTTGAGGCCACATGTGGCCCAAGGCTGCAGGTTCCCCACCCCTGGTATAAGACATAGAAAGCAAGCATGGGAGTAAGGAAGGTCTGGGTTCAAATCCTCCCTCTGACACAGACTGGCTGTGTGATCTTGTGAAAGTTACTTTAACCTTTCAGCGACCCAAGCAAATCTTTAAGGCTAAAAGCTGCGGAACAGTTGGCCAGTCTTCATTGATAGAGGACATTTCCTTACTGGGAGTGCTCTGTAGCAATGGAATCACAGGCCTAGATAGGAAAACCTTTAAAAATGAAAAATATACCTGTATGTATAACTACAAGTCGTAAGATCATGGTTTTAGAACTGGAAAGAACCTCCAAGACCATCTCTCATTTTACAGAAAATGAAACTGAAGCCCAGAGAGGTTAAGTGAATGAAAGTAGAGACTAAGGGTTCTAGATTTCCCTGCCTTCCTCCTTTCACCACTCCCAAACCCCTATCCCTCAGCCACTTCTTTTCCCCAAAGATTATTTTCATCTAACTGAATTCTATGGAGATATTCCCACAATAAGGATTTACATTTTTCTCCTAATCCTTTGCTTTTCTGTGAAATGAAGCTGTTTCACACCTAGCAAAGTAAACGATGTCAGCGGTGGGATCCGAACCCAGGTTTTCATTATTCCC
The DNA here is from genome assembly GCF_011100635.1 of Trichosurus vulpecula. Taxonomy (NCBI): domain Eukaryota; kingdom Metazoa; phylum Chordata; class Mammalia; order Diprotodontia; family Phalangeridae; genus Trichosurus; species Trichosurus vulpecula. The sequence goes on from NC_050577.1 coordinate 285,958,286, forward strand.
AGTCAAGCACTGTCCCTGGTATACTGTCCTGCCTTCCAGGAAACTATACCTCATATCCCAGAGGGTCTCCCATCTAAGTGTTAACATAGCCTGATCAGGTTTGGTTTCTAAGAAAAGATTAGCTCAGGCATGTTCCCGGTGGTGTGTCTAATGATTATTCACAGGTAATATGTAAAAATAGCAAAGAAATTCACCCCTCATGCCCACCAATCCTGCCATAGGGGAAATGAAAGTAGTGAAGGGGAGTTTCTGAAATCTGCATCTGTCTGGGCAGAACTTTCTAAGGTCTGAGAGGTGAGGAGCCCCAAAATTCCCATTTTTCAAAACATCTCCTGCAGCTGTAGTATAGACAAGTGCTAAATCTCAACCAAAAGGAGGAAGTTGGGGGAGAGCTTGGAGGAAAATGGCAGCTGGATTGGTAGAAGCTGGTTAATTACTTGAAGTGGTGGCTTGCAGTTTTCAAATGTGTAAGATTGATGGGTCACGCGCTTGGGCATCCGGTGACAGAGTCTCTCTGCAAAAGGCCTGGAGAAGCCCGCAAATGAATAAGAGAAGGTTTTGGTTCCTTTTTCTCTTGAGCAGAAGAGATTGATGATGACAGCCTGACTCTGCTTAACCTTCCTTGAGAGAAGACAGGCTTGTTTAAGAGCCTCGCCCTTACTGTCTCGGTTACCTGGTACATTCAGTCCGTGGAATAATAGGCTAATGCCAATGTCCTCCTTAATATTTTTGGCTGGTGTTGGATATAAAACTCAGAGATCATGGGTCACAGGCACTCAGAGTTGGAGACTTTGGAAGGCTTCTAGTCTACCT